>NC_090333.1:73776409-74430168 GCF_035084215.1 Heptranchias perlo
GGGAGGTCAACTGAAAGAATGGTCTCAACCTTAATAACAAAAAAGTCCCTGAGTTGGAGGTGAAGGTGGAGGGGAGAGTAGTTTAAACAGATAGTTTGTAGTGTAGAGAAAAAAGCCAAGGGTTATCTTTACTCTCCAGAATGATCTTGCAGTAGTGGATGGTTTTGGCTGAGGAGATTGAGGCCCATGAGTATTTAATGTAGTCCAACCAGGTCTGGTGTTGGATGGGTAAACCAGTTACGCGCTAGATATGCTCAAATCTGCACTCCTTGGAATTAAGGGAGTGAAGATGGGTGCCATACCAGGAGGATCGACCAGAATGGGAGAGAGTAAAGGATTTGGTCGAGACAAGGAGGTTTGGGGGAGTGTTTGAGCAAATCGATAGCTGCTCAATTATCAAGGTGAATGGAAGGCCAAAGGCTAGGCAGTTGTGAGTTTGAAAGTGCAGTTGTAAAGGACGTGGAGGAGCATTTTTTTTAAAGAATGCATGCAGGCGGAAGTGGAATTGAAAGGGGGTAGGGGATGTGGATGATAAAGGATAGAAGGAAATGGTCAGAGATGGGCTTGTCCGTGATCGAGACCGTGGAAATAGAGGCCACAAGGTGGCTAAGACGAGCGGGTGACCATAAATATGGGTGGGAGAGGTTTAGGGAGGATATGTTTGCAGTGAATTCACAGGAGACAGGACAAGGTGAGTTGAGATGGAGATTTAAATCATCAAGGATGAGAGTCACTCAGTGCAGAGGCTGAAGGAGGGAGGATATCTCAGTAACAATCTTGGGTTGGGGCTTTGTGGGGGGGAGGGGGGGGGGGGCGATAGACAAAGAGGTTTTTAAAGGATAGGCGAGAGCGGTGGAACAAGATAATGCTCAAAGTAAGAGAAAGTGCCCAAGGACTGGGGGAAGAGACCAAGGTGTAATTTGGTGAAAAGTGCCACAAAACCACCATGTGGTTTGGGTGGGGCAGGTGGTGGAAAGATAGCCAGGCAGGGAGGCTTCAGTAAGGGGTAAGGTGTCGCCATTCTGTATTTGCTGAGGGATATGCAAAGAGAGACGGTGATCTGCTGGCAGACTCCAAAGGCATAGTGGTGGGTGGGGGGAGCAGGATGAGAAGGAGGTTAGCCCTCAATGGGCATACTGGGCAGAAAGGTAGGTGAGAGAGGATGGGGCAATTGGCTTGTAAGGAGGCAGGTGCCTTGATAGGTCCTTTGGGGAATGCAAAGAAAGACACAGAGGGTAGCTGTGGATTTTTTCACGGTTTATAGCAGACACTCAGAACCAGAACAGTGATGTATTATACTAGAGAGAATGCACAGGACCAGGTGAGGGTCCTTCACAGCTGTTCTCCAATATAAATGTGTCATCCATTTTAAACTTTTATACTTGCCTTCCTGTCTCATTGAGATTTGTGAGAAGCAGTTGTGAAGGACATACTGGGGGTTATATTGGTTAACCCCCGAAAACAGGCGCTGGGATCGCAGTGCGCGATTAGTGCGGCTTAATCGTAACATTCGTGCTGCCTGATGATTTCTATGATTGCTGCCTGCAGCCAGCGCTACCTGCGCTGTTGAGTGGCTGCATGCATCAGCAGGGGGCCCCAATATCGGAAGGTGGCAAGCACCACTTAAAGGCAGCCGGCACCTCTTAAAAGGGAGGTGTACTGTGGCTGCAGGAAGTGCTTTAAGTCCATTGGGAAGTAAATCTGTGCTGGACTATAGTGAAGAATGGTGATGATGGGAACTCCAGAATTTTTAATGAGCAACAATTTGGCAGCTCAAAGTTTGCGGGACTCTTATATTTTCAAAATATAGGATACGGGTCTGAATGGAGATCAGAAAACACACATGTAAAACACAGATGCAGGTCTCGTCCTTATGTTTAAAAATTGTTGTTTTATTTTAAAATATTGAATAAAGTTTTCACAAAACTACAGCCCACATCCTCCAATCTGTATGCCAGACCTCACCAATCTGCGTTTGTTCAGGGCCTGCGAGAGAGCATGCACAAGGTTCTCTGATGATGCACTAGAGGCCTTGGTGCAAGAGGTGGACAGAAGGAGGGACATCCGATATCCGCAGAAGGGCAAGGCCTTCCAATCATATTCTCCCAAGGCAGTGGGAGGCAATAGCGGATGAGGTCAAGGCGAGGAGCATAGCACCACGAACATGGATGCAGCACAAGAAGAAGTTCAATGATTTAACATAAATTGTCAAGGTGCGCAAGTTCAAGTTTCAAGTGGCATATCGTACCAACTGCACCACTAGCCGCATCCACTGCTCCATGCACAACACCCCTGATCACCCACCTACCAACAAATGCTTTCAAGCAGTACACAACTCTTCCAATCAGATACTTCATCTCACTCTCACACATCACCACTGTTGCAAGCCGCACATCCACAATTCACAGGTCACACACACTGGCAGCTATTCAACCACAACATCACCCAAACGTCTTGCGGGACACTCACCAACACACTTCCTGCTATCTTGCAGGAGAAAATGACGCATAACAAGATGCAGCAAGTGGCAGTGGCTCCATGGAACATGAACCTGCTGTCCTCTCTTAGGATAACAGCATTCCTGTCCCATACCTGCCACACTGCCAGCGCCCTTGCTGTTGCCTGTCAGCTAGCCAGCTCACTCCCTGTAGAGTATTGAAACTTTATTATAGGAACAGGAGTAGGCCATTTAGCTGCTTGAGCCTGCTACACCATTCAATGAGATCATGGCTGACCTGTGACCTAACTCCACATAGCCACCTTTGCCCCATATCCCTTAATACCTTTGGTTAACAACAATCTATCAATCTCAGATTTAAAATTAACAATTGAGCTAGCATCAACTGCCGTTTCGGAAGAGAGTTCCAAACTTCTACCACCCTTTGCATGCAGAAGTGTTTCCTAAATTCACTCACGACAGCCCTGGCTCTAATTTCTAGTCTATGACCTCTGGTCCTAGTATTCAGGTATAGGAGACCTCCAAAAACAGGTACAAATGCATCAGCAGCCAGAAGCAATAATCCAGCAACTAACCTGTAACTCCTGCATGATCCCTTTAAATAGCACTGGCGGGGGGGGTCTTCCATGCCGTTTGAGGCCTGTTCAGCTGTGCGCGGTTAAGACAATGTGTTTGCTGGAGTGTGGAGTTTCAAAATAGCAGTGGTCCCTTTAAATCTGCGTTGCATATTGATTTACTTCATAATCTCCCTAATCTCCATGTTGCCAGCATTTGTGAGATGCACGTGCGCAAACGTCTTTACCAAGATGGCGTCCTGCACACACCACGCCGGAAGTGTGCACGCACCTCGGATGCCATTTTCGGGGCTTAGGTGTCCACGTAGCGCCTACAGAACAGCCGCTTCGTGGCCTAATTTAGCCCCCGTTCATCGGTTGCCGGCCTGCTACGTGGCTGTTAAGGAAAGCCCTGCCTGTGGATGGGAGCTTTCTAAAACCACAGGCTTACCACAGTCATTTTAAAATAAAACTTTTTCACATAAATGCTATGCAGGATAAAAATATTGAAATGTTTTTTTTCAAAATTCAAATGATATCTGAGTACTTTTATAATTGAACATTTACGATGCTCAATTTCAATTTATATTAATATAGTCCAAATAAAAATGTGATTTGGTATTAATAACCACAATGCAATTCTGTGCCAATGGGGAGCAAAAGTGGGAATTGAGAAAATGTCTCTAGTATTGGACTTAATGGAAATAGATCTCTACTGAGGACTAGCCTGGGCCCAGTCTTAGAGAATCTGTACACTTGCAAATCATTTTTATGCAAATATATGAAGCAAAAGTTAGCAAATATTATGCCCACTGGCATCAATGAAAAGGTCTTGTTTAACAAGAGCATGAGCTGATTAGTTGCATGGAGCTGAGTTAAATAACATGGGATTGAGGAACCGATTTACACAACAGAAATGTGAATCTGTTAGCATTGAGGAAAAGGCTTCTATTACACACCACAGTGACTCCATTAACTGTAATAAACTGTAATATACAGGAGTGTGAATTCATTAACTGAGAGGAACTGACGTGCAAATTGTTAACTGCGACAAACTAATATTTATGGGGAGGCGGGGAGGATGCAGGGAAACGCAGCAGCGGGGGGGGGGATACCCGGCAATTGGGATCAGGGCTTGGAATCGGCTTGGGAGGGTGAGGTCGCCAATTGCGGTAGCAAGGTCAGGCCGCAATCGGCAGAGGGGAGGCCGAATGCTTCCTTGAGGGGACCTAGGAGAGCACTCCTACTCCTCAAAGAAAGTTATAAAAAGCACTAACCTGCTGGAGCCGGCAGCTCTATTGGAGTCCAAAACCAAGGGAAGTAAATATAAGATAGTCACCACTAAATCCAATAAAGAATTCAGGAGAAACTTCCTTACCCAAAGAGTGGTAAGAATGTGGAACTCACTACCAAAAGGAGAGTTAAGGTGAAAGCCAGATATATTTAAGGGGAAGCTAGATAAGTACATGAGGGAGAAAGGAATAGAAGATTATGCTGATATGGTTAGTAGGGTGGCAGGAGGCGCGTGTGGACCACAGACACCGGCAGAGACCATTTGGGCCAAATGGCCTGTTTCTGTGCATACATTCTATGTAAACTGCTCCAGGCAGAGTCGAGTTACATCGAAACTACAGCACAGAAACAGGCCATTTGGCCCCATTGGTCGATGCCAGCGTTTATGCTCCACACAAGCCTCCTCCCTCCCTTCTTCACCTAACTCTATCAGCAAACCATTCAATTCCTTTCTCCCTCATGTGCTTATCCAGCTTGCCCTTAAATGCATCTATGCTATTTGCCCCAACTACTCCTTGTGGTAGTGAGTTCCACATTCTTACTACTCTGGGTAAGGAAGTTTCTCCTGAATTCCCTGGCACAGAAAACAGTTCTAGGCAGAGAGAGAGAGTTAAACTGCTCTATAATGTGTGCAAATGATTGTGATATCATAACATTTATTAGACCAACAGAGTGAAATTTTCTCTATTCATTGATAAAATGCCGACATTTGTGGAATAAATAATAGATCTGTTGGAGTTTGTCTTAGGTTGGAATCTAATCAAGAAATTTGGATGGTTTATGTGGAGCATAATGGATACATGACAGTGAGCCACTGGCTGGCTTCTAATTGAGTGTTCAACGAATTTATTTAGGATGTGGAGATGCTGGTGGTGGACTGGGGTTGACAATTGTAAACAATTTTACAACACCAAGTTATAGTCCAGCAATTTTATTTTAAATTCACAAGCTTTCGGAGGCTTCCTCCTTCGTCAGGTGAACGATGTGAAAATGAAATCCTCGAAATGAAATGATTTCATTTCGAGGATTTCATTTTCACATCGTTCACCTGACGAAGGAGGAAGCCTCCGAAAGCTTGTGAATTTAAAATAAAATTGCTGGACTATAACTTGGTGTTGTAAAATTGTTTATAATTTATTTAGATATATGAGTGCAAGGAAAATAGGTGCCTGTGAAGTAACCTGAGTTCAGTCGCTGGTCTGAGCTGGCTGGAACCAGTTTGAATTAGCTAAGTTTCGTGAAAGACAAAGGAGATGTGATAAGACACAAGTCCTTATTTAGAAAAGGAGTAATGAGGTAATGCTACCTAAGTCCTTGGGACAGAGCCAATAAGGAAAAGACACGGACTAGGCGAGCAAGCCTAAACCAACGGGAGAGAGACAGCACAGCTTGAAGAGATAAAGATTCGGAATAAGAAGGAAGAATCTCGGGCGTGGAGCCAGCGAAGACTCCAGAGACCAACCATCGCGGAAGTGGAAGAACCGACGTCAGAGTCGTAGAGACGACATCGAAAGTGAGAGAGAACGGAACGCCTGGCCAGCGTCAGCTCTCCTTTTCGGGTATTAGCCTTTATATTCTGTGACCACTCAGGGAGTGTCAGAGAAACCTAGTGGGTGTGCGTTTAGATCCTAGTTTGGGTATATAACTGTATAACCTGGTGCAAACTGCATGTCTATATCTAACCAGACATATAAGCTATATGTATACGATCTAATGACGTGAATAAAGCAAATTGAGAGTTAAGAGAGAATTGACTCTTCTCCTCTTTGTACTAAGCCAATAACCGTAACCGGTGACCTCCGGTCAACACCTGGGAGTGAGTTACAGGCCGCAATCTAATCAAGGTCCAATTATTTCCATATAAAACAAAATAATAGATAATTGGAAGTAAGGTATGGTTGCAATCTAATGGAGGGGTTCCAGTGGTTTGCATACAGAATAATGGATTACTGTGAATGCTTGGGAATCAATAACAGTATCAAGGAATGCAGACAACGTCACGAAGTATGAAAGCATACTTGCCAACTATTGGCATGGGTCTCTGGATACCAGCTGATTTCAGGTTCACTGAAATTACCCATAAGCCTCCTGCAGATCACCTCTTCTGCACTGAAATATCGTTTAGCACAGGGGTCAGCTGTGACAGATTATGGACTCTAGCGAGACAAATATCAGTTGTTTTCCAGGTCCTGCATGAACAGTGCAAATGGCCAATCGAAAAGCTGATGTTTGCAAGAAAAGCAGATGGTTGGCATCTTTGTGAAAGCAAAGCATGACCAGTTTATAGCAATCGTCTGCATCCTCGAGGGCAATTGCCAAAAGGTCAATGTTTGTCTTCTTCAGTATCTTCTAGTATTAATGTTGAAGCGTGGCTGGAAACAGCTACAGATAAGAAAAAAATGGTATTTGGTCTAAGTGTTGTATTTTGAAGATTCATTGTCAGTGCAAGTGTTTTCTCAGGTATTTTCCCATTACAAATCAACGACAGTTTAAAGTGAATGTGGTTCCTGGCAGGTCCGAGCACATGCTCAACTGAGCAATTAAATAATTGTTTAATTCAGGTTTAAACAGCGATGCAATTAGTCACCTCACCCCTCATTATCTTTCCACTGATTATTAGCGACAGGATCTGCAGCCAGCCTTTTACTTACCGACATGCTCCCATTTCTTTAACAAACCTTGGAGGATTTATGCCACAGCCAGGCAATTCCTAGCTCATATCTACACTTTTTTGATGCACTCCTTAGCTGCAGGCAACTGATGGGAAATTGAGATTTCCATCTGTTTAAGGGCTTTTCAATTAAAATTGCCCATGAAAGGAAGATCAGATTCCTTTGTAGCTCAGCAATTAATATTCCTTTGCTTGTAACTGAGATGAAAAGAACCAGATACTCTTGTTCTGTATGTTGACCAGCTAATGTTTACAGGTTTAATTCCCCTTTTTGAGATGTTCTAATTTTTGCCCTCTGTTCTCTTCCCTCCCCATGTCCTTTTCCTCTCTACCTGTCCAGAAGTGGATCACTTTGTCCATCCAATCTGAATCTCGAGGCTTCCCTAGCAATGGGCTCAATCTCCTAGTGCTTCTCCTGCTCTCCTTGCACATTTCCTGCTCTCCACTCACATATCCCCCTCTCCTTGCACTTCACCCACTTACCTTGTCCTTCTCTCACTCTCACAGAATACAAGAAAAACTTTGTTGTCTGGAGTCATGAGTTCAAATCCCGCCATGGCAGCTCGGAATTTAAATTCAATTAATTAAATAAGATCTGGAATTAAAATACTAGTATCAGTAATGGTGGCCATGAAAACTACCGGATTGTCGTAAAAACCCATCTGGTTCACGAATGTCCTTTAGGGAAGGAAACCTGCCGTCCTTACCTGGTTTGGCCTAAATGTGACTCCAGACCCACAGCAATGTGGTTGATTCTTAATTGCCCTCTCAAATGGCCGAGCAAGCCACTCAGTTGTAAAATCTCGCGAAAAAAAGTCATAGTAAGAATAAAACTGGATGGACCACCCGGCATCGGACCACTAGGCACCGGACACGACAAAGGCAAACCAACCCTGCAAAGTCCTCCTCACTAACATCTGAGGACTTGTGCCAAAATTGGGAGAGCTGTCCCACAGACTAGTCAAGCAACAGCCTGACATAGCCATACTCACAGAATCATACCTTTCAGTCAACATCCCAGACTCTTCCATCACCATCCCTGGGTATGTCCTGTCCCAGCGGCAGGACAGACCCACCAGAGGTGGCGGTACAGTGATATACAGTCAGGAGGGAGTGGCCCTGGGAGTCCTCAACATTGACTCTGGACCCCATGAAATCTCATGGCATCAGGTCAAACATGGGCAAGGAAACCTCCTGCTGATTACCACCTACCGCCCTCCCACAGCTGATGAATCAGTCCTCCTCCATGTTGAGCACCACTTGGAGGAAGCACTAAGGGTAGCAAGGGCACAAAATGTACTCTGGGTGGGGGACTTCAATGTCCATCACCAAGAGTGGCTCGGTAGCACCACTACTGACCGAGCTGGCCGAGTCCTGAAGGACATAGCTGCCAGACTGGGCCTGCGGCAGGTGGTGAGCGAACCAACACGAGGGAAAAACTTACTTGACCTTGTCCTCACCAATCTCCCTGTCGCAAATGCATCTGTCCATGACAGTATTGGTGGGAGTGACCACCGCACAGTCCTCATGGAGACGAAGTCCAGTCTTCGCACTGAGGATATCATCCAACGTGTTGTGTGGCACTACCACCGTGCTAAATGGGATAGATTCAGAACAGATCTGGCAGCTCAAAACTGGGCATCCATGAGGTGCTGTGGGCCATCAGCAGCAGAATTGTATTCCAGCACAATTTGTAACCTCATGGCCCGGCATATTCCTCACTCTACCATTACCAACAAGCCAGTGAATCAACCCGAGTTCAATAAGGAGTGCAGAAAAGCATGCCAGGAGCAGCACCAGGCGTACCTAAAGATGAGGTGCCAACCTGGTGAAGCTATAACTCAGGACTACATGCATGCTAAACAGCGGAAGCAACATGATATAGACAGAGCTAAGCGATTCCACAACCAACGGATCAGATCAAAGCTCTGCAGTCCTGCCACATCCAATTGTGAATGGTGGTGGACAATTAAACAACTAACGGGAGGAGGAGGCTCTGTAAACATCCCCATCCTCAATGATGGCAGAGTCCAGCACGTGAGTGCAAAAGACAAGGCTGAAGCGTTTGCGACCATCTTCAGCCAGAAGTGCCGAGTGGATGATCCATCTCGGCCTCCTCCTGATATCCCCACCATCACAGAAGCCAGTCTTCAGCCAATTCGATTCACTCCACGCAATATCAAGAAATGGCTGAGTGCACTGGATACAGCAAAGGCTACGGGCCCCGACAACATCCCAGCTGTAGTGCTGAAGACTTGTGCTCCAGAACTAGCCGCGCCTCTAGCCAAGCTGTTTCAGAACAGTTACAACATTGGCATCTAGTCGACAATGTGGAAAATTGCCCGGGTATGTCCTGTCCACAAAAAGCAGGACAAATCCAATCCAGCCAATTACCGCCCCATCAGTCTACTCTCAATCATCAGCAAAGTGATGGAAGGTGTCGTCAACAGTGCTATCAAGCGGCACTTACTCACCAATAACCTGCTCACCGATGCTCAGTTTGGGTTGTGCCAGGACCACTCGGCTCCAGACCTCATTACAGCCTTGGTCCAAACATGGACAAAAGAGCTGAATTCCAGAGGTAAGTTGAGAGTGACTGCCCTTGATATCAAGGCAGCATTTGACCGAGTGTGGCACCAAGGAGCCCAAGTAAAATTGAAGTCAATGACAATCAGGGGGAAAACTCTCCAGTGGCTGGAGTCATACCTAGAAAAAGGAAGTTGGTAGTGGTTGTTGGGGGTCAATCATCTCAGCCCCAGGACATTGCTGCAGGAGTTCCTCAGGGCAGTGTCCTCGACCCAACCATCTTCAGTTGCTTCATTAATGACCTTCCCTCCATCATAAGGTCAGAAATGGGGATGTTCGCTGACGATTGCACAGTGTTCAGTTCCATTCGCAACCCCTCAAATAATGAAGCAGTCCGTGCCCGCATGCAACAAGACCTGGACAACCTCCAGGCCCTCCAGGCTTGGGCTGATATGTGGCATGTAACATTCATAGCAACATAGGAACAGGAGTAGGCCATTCAGCCCCTCGTGCCTGCTCCGCCATTTGATAAGATCATGGCTGATCTGTGATCTAACTCCATATACCTCCATATATTCATGCCAGACAAGTGTCAGGCAATGACCATCTCAAACAAGAGAAAATCTAACCACCTCCCCTTGACATTCAACGGCATTACCATCGCCGAATCCCCCACCATCAACATCCTGGGGGTCACCATTGACCAGAAACTTAACTGGAACAGCCATATAAATAGTGTGGCTACAAGAGCAGATTAGAGGCTGGGTATTCTGCGGCGAGTGACTCACCTCCTGACTCCCCAAAGCCTTTCCACCATCTACAAGGCACAAGTTAGGAGTGTGATGGAATACTCTCCACTTGCCTGGATGAGTGCAGCTCCAACAACACTGAAGAAGCTCGACACCATCCAGGACAAAGCAGCCCGCTTGATTGGCACCCCATCCACCACCCTAAGCATTCACTCCCTTCACCACCGGCGCACTGTGGTTGCAGTGTGTACCATCCACAGGATGCTCTGCAGCAACTCGCCAAGGCTTCTTCGACAGCACCTCCCAAACCCGTGACCTCTACCACCTAGAAGGACAAGAGCAGCAGGTGCATGGGAACAACACCACCTGCACGTTCCCCTCCAAGTCACACACCATCCCGACTTGGAAATATATCGCCGTTCCTTCATCGTAGTTGGGTCAAAATCCTGGAACTCCCTTCCTAACAGCACTGTGGGAGAAGCTTCACCACACGGACTGCAGCGGTTCAAGAAGGCGGCTCACCACCACCTTCTCAAGGGCAATTAGGGATGGGCAATAAAAGCCGGCCTGGCCAGCAACGCCCACATCCCATGAACGAATTTTTAAAAAATGATCACTTTTCCATGATTTCTGACTGGCTCTTTAAAATTGGACAGTTAATAATGAAGAATGGACAAAGAGGGGAAGTGGGGACCAGTCTCACATTGTAACTCGGCCTCCTGATTTTTTGCTTTTATTTTTCCTGAATTTGGGTCAAAAAGTTGTGTGAAATCAGCTGCAGGCAATTGCTTTCTTTCTCGATTTCAAAATGAAAGCAAAATGTTAGCAATCAGAAAACTTTGGGTTTAATCAGCAAATCACTTTAGGAAGGAATAAGTACAATTCTTGAAGTGACAAATGCTTGCAGCTGTCTTCACAAAGTGCAATGCTAAAAGGAGTTGGTGGGCATCATCAGCTGCATCCTCAATATCTCCACCCCCATTGAACTTCATTCAGCCACCTGTGTGTGACACATACGTCAGGCTATCTGTTGGTATGCTTTTACTAAATAAACCAATAAGGAAAAGCTGGGTTGCCCCAGTGTCATCAAACTAAACCCAAACCAAGTGCCTCCTTTTAAAGGGACACAACTAATAAAGAACTGAACCATAACAAAAATAAAGGAAACTTGCAAACTTTAATATTACTGATGTCCAGAATACACTCCAGTCTCTTCAGTGCCCGGTCGTGGAAGGCCTCAAGCGCACCAGCAGACACTGCATGCTCCATCTCCAGCGCCACCTGGGCTTGGACAAGACTGCAGAAGAGAAGCAGGCAGCCAGAGCGACCACCCCCACGGGCTGTGTCTAACCTGGACCTGTGGATGGCCGCCTTGGCCAGGTCTGAGAGCACATCAGAGAGAAGATAGAGAGTCAAATGGGGAAATTGGCTGCACCAGAGCTGCAGCTACCAATGTTGATGTTTCAGGGTTTTCTAAACTATAGAAAGAGCAGTTTTTAAAAAGCTGCCTTGAAGAGCCTCAGAGAGACATTTCATTTGTGGATTGAGAAATGCAACATCAGGTCAGCATACAGGTCCCCTTCCTTAGAACAGAAAGACATAGGTTATCACGATTCTATAATTAGTTTGTTTCCAATCTTGGCTTGTCTTTCGTGAAAGGTGCTGAGGAGGTAGTTAAGACAGTTGGGTGTCCACGGTGTCAGCTGTAGCTCTCTCCTTTGACTCAGAAAGTTGTGAGTTCAAGTCCCACTCCAGGGACTTGAGCACATAATCCATGCTGACATTCTAGTACAGTATTGAGGGAGTGCTGCACTTTTGGAGGTGCCGTCTTTCGGATGGGATGTCAAGCCGAGGCCCCGTCTGCTCTCTTAAGTGGCAGTAAAAAATCCCATGGCACTATTCTGATCAATGCTGTTTAATTTTGACTCTCGTACTAAGTCTGACATAACGTTTCAGAATGGGAATTTGTGTTGAGTGCTTCAGAGCATTCGTATAGCAAGGGAGTTCTCCCGGTGTCCTGGCCAATATTTATCCCTCAGCCAACACCTAAAACAGATGATCTGGTCATTTATTTCATTGCTGTTTGTGGGAGCTTGTGATGCTCTAATTGGCTACTGCGTTTCCTACATTACAATAGTAACTACATTCAAAAGTACTTCATTGGCTGTAAAGTGTTTTGGGATGTCCTGCAGTCTTAGCTGGTGTACATTGTACATGTACAGGAAGTGACACTGAGATGCACGCAAACCATACAGCACCTGATGGGAGTGAATTGTTCCCTTTTACCTGGTGCGTATTGTACACAGCTTGCCTTTGCTGTCAGACAGTCTGCTGCCCTCACAGAATAGCACTGAAAGCAGTCATTGAGAAACCGGTAATACTGACCAACCTGGTGGGCTGATCAGGAACACTCTCGGGGTACATCACACAGATTGTGCTGCTCTCCAGGTTGCGTTGTCCAGAGGTCCCAGTTATGGACCATGTTGTCGTGAAGATGTGGTTCTCCAGTCTCGTTGTCGAAGAGAGGTCCCATTCTTGCCATTGCGTTACACAGAAGATCCCAACTGGTCAATGCTGTTTGATTTTGACTCTCGTACTAATTCTGACGTAACGTTTCAGAATGGGAATTTGTGTTGAATGCTTCAGAGCATTCAAAGATTGCTGCTGAGCTGGCATTCTGCCACGCACAGCATGAGTCTGAGAGAGCACTGTAGAGTTGTTAACAGGAAAGAATTCAATATTTAATCCACTGTTCCTACTGGGACTTGCAACTCCATAGTCTCGCAGAGACTGTATACTTACAGCTGCTGGTTGCTGCATTCTCAGAGTGCTGATGCAAAGGAAAGATATTCAAATATTATTGAACCAGAGATAATGTGCCTTTACAGCAGAATACAGCAACCAATATATTTTTTAAAAACATTTCAACGAGACTAATCAGCCAAGCTCTGAATCCAAATGATCAGAAATGTGAGCAAAACTATGATTTTTGGCAGAATGAGTTTGTCATTGTCATTCAGTGTTCAGTCACTTAAATTCTTCCATGTGTCTAGTTAGTGTTTCAGTTATTGTTTACGATTACTTTATTAATGGACAGCACTGAATCTATGTGACACGTAACAGTTGTGAATTTATTGTGCTTCTGCCCAAAATGTTCAATCGTGCATTGTTCTCTTGATTTAATTTACTTTCTAACCCTCTCCTGAAGATACTTACTCCAGTATAGTTCCATGTTTATTGGCAGCCCTCCAGTAGCATCTTGTAAAAGGTATTTCTTCATGCGTGATAGTGAGCATCAGCTGGTTATTTATCTGTAGTGGATGTCACAGGCCAGCCTAGTCTTATCCCCATCCATCATTCAAACACTGACCTTGAATTTCCTTGCTATCGTCAACACTTACGCTGTTATTACACGGTTATTGTGTTTAAAAAAGATCAAGGAAACCCACGTTTAGCGCATTACGCCACTTATGCACCGTTAATGCGCTGGATGCAAATTTCCTTGATCTTTTTGGCAGCTTTGCCAATCCGCTCACCCAAGCCCTTGGGGCTCATTTACATAGGAACGCTACCTGGTGGTGCTGTGCCTGGGAATTTCCTGCTTTTATGCTACTACTGCACTCTGGGGAATTTAGGCCCATAAAAAACAGGTGCAGCTGCTCCTCCAATCACTTGATTCAGGCGGAAGAGAGGAGTTTGAGAGTTTTGAAGAGTCCCCAAAATTTGCATTCTGATTCCTGGCTTTATCATCATTTTCTCAACCTGTTTAATTTTTCACAGTTTTTGCACACGAGACTTGCACTTGAAACCCCACAAGCTACAGCCTCAACCCACCCCTTAATATGTCGATGCCCCCACCCACCTCTGGCCCCTCCACATACTCAGAACAACTGTGGAGAAGATATGTCATTCCCCAAAGGCATACCTCTCTATGCCATCCTTATGGAGGAGGAGGAACAGCAGTGTGTGGAGGTGAGGAGAATAAGGCAGCATGGCAGAAGACATTGGCAGTGAGTGCCATGGCCATCTCCCTTCAGGCAGCAAGGCTGACACTCCTGGATGGCTGGCTGGCTACCTGACGAACCCAGGACTTTGTCACTCCTGTCTCTCACCTCTTCCAGAAGGGCTTGCAGGTCTTCCTGTGAGAAAAGTCATTGCAACTTTGGCGAGATGCGACCCCGTCATGGTCCCCCCATGGGCACAGCTGGCCCGTGGCTGCTCATGGTTCTGGCAAAAGGCACTTCAGATGAGGGTGGGAATAGCTCTGACTGGATATAATGCAAAGGGGTCGAGGAAAGAATCTCTGCAGCCTCCCCTTGCTTCCCCAAGCGTCCTAAAGAAGCCCCTTTACAGAGGCTGCACCAGTTCTCCACTGAAGTTTCCCTGAAGCCTGAACTGCTCACTGAACTTTTAGAACACAATACACCAGAACTTATACTATTGTATATGAAAATTAGCTTATCCAGGAAACTTGCATGCAACCGCCTCTGCTGGTGAACAGTGTAATTTTCCGGCACAGCGGAGATCGAAGAAATTCGGGGCCATTGCCACTTTCCACCAGAGGTCACTGGACTGGAGTAGGAACCTTGGCTGATTTTTCTTCTCCCTCACCAGATGCAGTGCTCCAGGTCTGCCCTGGCTGAGATCAGCTAACTCAGCACAAGCCTAGCATCAAATCTGGGACCTTCCTACTTGGCACGACTAAGCAGCAGTTTGGGCTGTGCCTTTGGGGGAGTTGAGCTAATTTAGTATTAAAATGGCAATTTGATTAACCTTAGTGTTTTTGGAGGGGAAGGGTTGATTATTTACAGTGTGTAGCCCGGTTGAAATAACATCTGCATGTAAACAGCTGGAATTTTTAATTATCTTTTTTATCAGTACTTCTCAGCACAGTAACTTGTCTGTGATTTCTAATTGCCTTGCCGAGGAACAGAGGACAACACGAGATTATTCATTGCTCACAAACCTCAGCATTCAAAAGGTAGTATCTTTGAAAATACATCAGTAAAATCTGAGGGAAAAGTAATGACTGCAAAGCCGTCCATTTTTAGCGATATCAAGAAGGTTATCAGTTTTACAAGCCAAGGGTGGAAATTTTACGTAGTCCAAAGGTTGTAATTTACTTTTCTGGCATTGGCAGCAATTTTGTTTCCCCTAGCTGGAGGACATTTTGAGTTTTAAGTAGGAAGGTCTCAGCAGGAGCTATACTAGATGCAACAACTTAATCACAGTTTCAGACTTAATAATTACAGTCTAAGACAATGCAGAATGTGCTTGGTTTTCACAGGGATATTGAATATCTGATTTTATTCATCTTTACATCAGTGCTTTATTGGGAGTTGGAAACATGATAGTGCTTAGATATTCTTCAGACTATGAAGGAATACTAAAAATATCAGAGAAGATTTCAGGCTGTCACATTGCTGGGGAGAATAATTTGAAATTGGCAAGCTCTTCCTGGAAAGTCCAAGATTTCATCTCGAGCTTTAATCCCAGAGTTCATGCCATGGTCTGGAATTCAATCCTGGGTACACAATTCAGTCCCAGGCTTCAGTGTATCGATTTAATACCATGTTTCAGTAATTTGTTTGCAAGACTCAAGTTAGTAATTTCAATTCAGTCCTCAAGTCTGCAGTTCAGATCTAGAGTTTAGTTCCAGGGTCTTCTCTTAGGGCAGGCAACCCACTTTTACAGAATTGTACGCTGAGGCATTCCATTTCAGAAATGTTAGGGAAATACTTATTTCCAGTTATTGTCCAATAGAAATCCATTGGAAACTGAAGGAGTCGAGAATCTTGGGGAGCATACCCCACCAGCAGCATGCTGTTTTGCACTGACTGCTAGGAGAGTCCAATAAAATCATCACCTGCATTACAATGAATAAATCTGCTCTGAGAGTAGATGGCTGGCCCCCAAGAAACAGTCTGGACAGCAGGTGACCTAACATTGCAGATCTCCATTTGAGCAGGAATTTTTAATAACAGTCTCAAATATTGTTATAACTTTACAGGTAGATTTACTGAGGAATTGCTCACCAGGAGTTGGAGTTTACAATGTTAGAGTGAGAATAATTCAGGGTAATTGGGGTTGGATGAACTGAGGGAGGGAGGTGGAGTGCATTGTACTTGAAAGGTAAAAGGATTGTAATTAAATTTTCAAGTATGACATTGTTGCCTTTGGAATGAAAGTAACTTCACCAGAGACTAAGGAATTAATAAAATATTGGCAATATATAAATGTACACATGAAAGCAGGGATTGAAAGGAAAAGACATAGGGCCCGATATTAGGAGGGAGGCGGGTTGGCAGCGAGGGGTCGACTGGACGCGTGGGTAACGCGCCCAGTGAATTCGGGGTGCTCCGCACGCAATCACAGCTTGATTGAAGGTACTTACCTTGGCTTCCGGGTTTGGCGCTGGAAAGCTGCGCAGCGGGCGGACTGCGCAGGCGCATCATAGGCTGTCAGCTGGAGGAGCCCTATTTAAAGGGGCAGTCCTCCACTGATAGATGCTGTGGAAAATAGGCAAAATTACAGCATGGAGCAGCCCAGGAGGAAGGCTGCTCCCTGGTTTAATGATGCCTCACTCCAGGTCTTATTGGATGGGGTGAGGAGGAGGGGGAGGACAGAGATCTTCTCCCCAGCGGGTGGGAGGAAGTGGCCTGCCTCTGCCACCAAGAAGACCTGGCTCGAGGTGACAGAGGAGGTCACCTGCACCACCAACATATCGTGCACCTGCATACAGTGCAGGAGGCACTTCAATGACCTAAGTAGGTCAGCCGAAGTGAGTACACTTACTCATTCCCCTACACTCCGTCTGCCCCCACCCCACATCTCCTTCTGCACTGCCAACACTACTCCATCACATCACTCCTCACACCCACTCAAAGCTCATCCTCATCTTACCTGCACTTACTCACCTCGCCAGTACTGATTCCGCCACTACCACTCAACCCAATCCTCATACAATCTCATGGCTTTATCTCATACTCACCCTCTCATGCATTTCTTTCACAGTCAGCCTCACTCAACCTGCCACTACCTGTGCTGCAGCCACAGGGCATGCATCACATTTGTGCAGTAGGCAGCGTAAGGCAAACGTGTCGTGAGCATGAAGGGGATGCACAAGGGTGTTTGAGGGTTTTTCATGGTTTTTAATGATATTTGATTTCTGATCAACTCACATTACATATTATATTGTCACCACTACTGCCACGTCTTTGCAAATCTTGTCTGGTTTGTGCAATAATGCCCTTTCCAGAGGATCACTATGAAGACCCACACCTGATGCCACCCATTGTGTCACTGCAGAGTGGGTGTAAGTGTATTTGCAGGGCTCTTTTGTGCAGACGACTGAGAGACGTTAGTGATGTCCCCGGTGGCACCCTGGAAGGATGCGGAGGAGAAGTTGTTGAGGGCAGTGGTGACTTTGACAGCGACAGGTAAGAAGATGGTGCTCAGGCCAGCCGGGAGCAGCTCGGCATGAAGGAGACTGCAGATGTCCACGACTACATGTCGAGTGACTCTGAGCCTCCGTGTGCACTGCTGCTCAGAGAGGTCCAGGAAGCTGAGCCTCAGTCTGTAGACCCTGTGGCGAGGGTAGTGCCTTCTGCGACGCATCTCGCTCTGCGGTTGCCCTCCCTCCTGCTGTGCAGGTGGATGTGTCACAGCACTGTGTTGTGGAGCTCCACGTGTCAGAGGTGGACGGCGAGGCTGGTGATGCTGTTCGTCCTCCGAGGAGGTCATGACTGCAGCTACGGCGACCCCCATCCGGAAGATGTACATCTGAGGGGGTCCGCAAGTTGGTACATGTGTCTGCACACCGGGGTAAGTGTGCAAGTTTGTGAATTTTATTGTTAGGAGGAGGGTGGTAGAGGCCAAACTTTGTCCAAAGTGACAGAGTGGCCTCCTGCAATGAGTGAGGGCCTCCCACCACCCCCCCCTAACGCCCCACCTGTCAAATGGACCTTTGCCGCTGCCACAGGCTGATGGCTGCAACACGTTCATTTCAACTGAGAGTGTTTCCCCCAGTTTGTGAAACAGTCTCAGTTGAGATGAAAATCCCACCCCTCCTAAAATATCATGTTAATCAGGTCTGCTAATGACCTGAACTATCGAAATAATTACCTTAAGTGGCATCCCGCCGGCTTTAATTGCCAGCGGAAGTCCCGCATGGGGGGGCTGCGCGCGCTTGTAAGCGCGTCACTGGGGAACCCGGAAGTGGGCGTGTTGGAGCCGGGCTCCGGACCCACCCCGGGAATCCCCGATTTTTGGAGCCCTCCCCACCACAAACCCGCCGGCTCGGGGGTCCGAATATCGAGCCCATAGAATCATAAAATCATAAAAAGGTTACAGCACAGAAGATGGTCATTTGGCCAATCGAGTCCGCACCGGCTCTATGCAAGTGCAATCCAGCTGGTCCCACTCTTCCGCCCTATCCCCATAGCCCTGCAATTTTTTTTCCTTTCAAGTACTTATCCAGTTCCCTTTTGAAGGCCATGATTGAATCTGCCTCCACCAACCCCTCGGGCAGTGCATTCCAGATCCTAACCACTTGCTGTGTAAAAAGATTTTTCCTCATGTCACCTTTGGTTCTTTTGCCAATCACCTTAAATCTATGTCCTCTGATTCTTGACCCTTCCGCCAATGGACACAGTTTCTCTTTATCTACTCTGTCTTTTCTGCACACTCTCTAAAGCCTTCACATTTTTCCTAAAGTGCGGTGCCTAGAACTGGACACAATACTCCAGTTGTGGCTGAACCAGTGTTTTATAAAGGTTGATCATGACTTCCATACTTTTGTACTCTATGCCTCGATTTATAAAGCCCAGGATCCTGTATGCTTTTTTAACCGCTTTCTCAACCTGCCCTGCCACCTTCAACAATTTGTGGCCGTATACCCCCAGATCTCTCTGTTCCTGTACACCTTTTAGAGTTGTGCCCTCTAGTTTATATTGCCTCTCCTCGTTCTTCCTACCGAAATGTATCACTTCGCATTTTTCTGCACTAAACTTCATCTGTCATGTGTCCGCCCATACCACCAGCCTGTCTATATCTTCTTGAAGTCTATTACTATCCTCCTGACTGTTCACTACATTTCCAAGTTTTGTGTCATCAGCAAATTTTGAAATTGTACACCCAAGTCCAAGTCATTAATATATATCAAGAAATGATGTGGAGCTGCCGGTGATGGACTGGGGTGGACAAATGTAAGGAGTCGTACAACACCAGGTGATCGTCCAACAGCTTTATTTGAAATCACAAGCTTTCGGAGCTTTCCTCCTTCGTCAGGTGACGAAGGAGGAAAGCTCCGAAAGCTTGTGATTTCAAATAAAGCTGTTGGACGATCACCTGGTGTTGTACGACTCCTTACATATATCAATAAAAGCAATGGTCCCAGCATCGACCCCTGGGGAACACCACTGTTCACCTCCCTCCAGTCTGAGAAACAACAGTTCACCACTACTCACTGTTTCCTGTCACTTAGCCAGTTCTGTATCCATGTTGCTACTGCCCCCTTTATTCCATGGGCCACAATCTTGATGATAAGCCTACCATGCAGCACTTTATCAAACACGTTTTGAAAGTCCATATACACCACATCAACTGCAATGCCCTCATCTACACTCTCTGTTATCCCATCAAAAAATTATATTCGGTTAGTTAAACACGATTTGCCTTTAACAAATCCATGCTGACTTTCCCTAATCAATCCACACTCATCCAAGTGACAGTTAATTCTGCCCCGGATTATCGTTTCTAAAAGTTTCCCCAGCACTGAGGTTAAACTGACTGGCCTTTAGTTGCTGGGTTTATCCTGACTCCCTTTTTTTGAACAAGGGTGTAACATTTGCAATTCTCCAGTCCTTTGGCACCAACGTCGTATCCAAGGATGTTTGGAAGAATATGGCCAGTACCTCCACAATTTCCACCCTTACTTCTCTCAGCAATTTAGGATGCATCCTCGGCTACTTTAAGTACAGTTTGCCTTTCTAATACCTCTTCTTCATCAATTTTTAGCCCATCCAGTATCTCAACCATATCTTCCTTTACTGAGACTCTGGCAGCATCTTCTTCCTTGGTAAAGACAGATGCAAAGTATTCATTTAGTACCTCGGCCATCCCCTCTGCCTCCATGAGTAGATCTCCTTTATGGTCCCTAATCGGCCCCACCCCTCCTCTTACTATCCGTTTACTATTTACACACCTGTAGAAGACTTTTGGATTCCCTTTTATGTTTGCTGCCAGTCTACTCTCTCTTTGTCCCTCTTATTTCCTTTTTCATTTCCCCTCTGAACTTTCTATATTCTGCCTGGTTCTCACTTGTGTTATCAACCTGACATCTGTCGTACACATTTGCAATTCTCCGTTTTTCCATTTCATCTTACTCACTATTTTTTCATCCAGGGAGCTCTGGCTTTAGTTGCCTACCTTCCTGCCTCATGCGAATGTACCTAGACTGTACCCGAACCATCTCCTCTTTAAATGTAAAAATTGCAGTTTTGCCTGCCAATCTTTGATTCCAATTTATCCGGCCCAGATCTGTTCTCATCCCATTGAAATCGGCCCTCCTCCAATTGAGTATTTTTACTTTAGAGTGGTCCGTGTCCTTTTCCATAGCTATTCTAAACCTTATGATGCTATGATCGCTGCTCCCTAAATGCTCTCCCACTGACACTTGCTCCACTTGGCCCACCTCATTCCCTGGAACCATGTCCAGCAATGCCTCCTTCCTCGTTGGGACGGAAACGTACTGGTTAAGAAAGTTATCCTGAACTCATTTCAAAAATTCCTCTCCCTCTTTGCCCCTTATATTATTACTGATATCCCAGTCTATATTAGGATAGTTGAAGTTCCCAGTTATCATTACTCTACAGCTTTTGCATCTCCCTCTAATTTCCCTGCAAATTTGCTCCTCTATATCCTTCCCACTAGTTGGTGGCCTATAGAATACACCCAGTTGTGTAATGGCGCCTCTGTTGTTTCTTAACTGTAACCAAATGGATTCTGTCCTTGACCCCGCCAGGATATCCTCTCTCCAGTACTGCAATACTCTCCTTAATCAATACCGCTAACCCTCCCCCACTCCTTTCTTTTCTTCCCTATCTTTCCTGAACACCTTGTATCCAGGAATATTTGGTACCCAATCCTGCCCTTTTTTGAGCCAGGTCTCCGTTATCGCCAAGACATCTTATTCCTTTATGGCTATTTGTGCCTGCAGCTCACCAACCTTGTTTACTACGTGCGTTTACACACATGCACTGCAAACCAATCTTAGACTTTCTTGTACTCTCTCTTGGTTCGATCCCACCTAATACCGTACTATTACTTGCTCTAGTGCTACCTTTCTCCCCCGATCCTTTATGCCCTTTGTTTCTCCTTTCCAATGCTACATCCTGGAGCCCAACCCCCTGCCAAATAAGTTTAAACCCGCCCCCCCAGGACTAGCAAACCTCCCCATGAGGACATTGGTCCCAGCCCCGTTGAGGTGCAACCTGTCCAGCTTGTACAGGTCCCTCCTTCCCCAGAACTGTTCCCAATGCCCCAGGAATCTAATGCATTCCCTCCTGCACCATCTCTTCAGCCAAGCATTTATCTGCTCTATCCTCCTATTTCTCTTTGCTGAGAGTGCTATGCTGAATTGCCCATCACAACCATCTGCTCAGATCTCCATTTGCATTGAGGTCCTAGTTGCATAAGGAATTGATAGGTGATTTTATTTTTGTGGCGGGGTGGCAAGTAAGAGTGGTGCTCATAGATGTCTTGTGAAAATGCAGATGCCCCAAAAGAGGCACTGAGAGACACAATACTTCGTCCATGAGTGGAAGATTGGCGGAGATGGAAGGGCCAGATAAAAAAAAAATTAGAGTACGCAAACCTAATGCTCCAGAGAGACGGTTAGGCCTGTACAGGAGAAAATTGTTCAAGGGACTTTTAAAATGCTGTGGCTAAGTGTATGAATAATTGTAGTCATTTGATTTGGAATGGTTTATTTTTTTAAGTGTTCATTATGTTATAAATGTTATAGGTAATGGTACATAGTGGGAAGGGTGAAGAAGCCACATGGCTGCCACAAAGATTTGTGAAGAATTTTTCAAGAGATGCGCTCGGAGACAATGAAGTGGTTAGGTATTTTCTGATTGGCTCAACTTTCTCAAAAACCAATGAGCATGCATTGCAACTATGGACAGGCCATAGTTTCTCCTCTGCCCTTATGTTATGTTTATCCTGTGCATTTGCTGCTCAGTGTGCTGGTGCTCTCATTTTCTCTCCTTTAAATTGGAGAGTTTTTCCTCAGAGAACTGATGACAATATGTGGAGATGCCGGTGATGGACTGGGGTTGACAATTGTAAACAATTTTACAACACCAAGTTATAGTCCAGCAATTTTATTTTAAATTCACAAGCTTTCGGAGGCTTCCTCCTTCACATCGTTCACCTGACGAAGGAGGAAGCCTCCGAAAGCTTGTGAATTTAAAATAAAATTGCTGGACTATAACTTGGTGTTGTAAAATTGTTTACTGATGACAATATGGAAGAGACTGCCCTTGCACAAGATAGTGCGTACACGGTTGTTCAAAAGTAACACTGTACATGCGAGTTGTGAATTTACGTTTCTGAGTGTAGATCTTTCCCAGTGTCCGAGGAAGAACAAAATGGTGGTATGCAACATCCAGTGCTGATGCTGGCACCTGTTGATATCCTCTGCCTGTTGCAGGGGAGAAACTGCCTCTTGAGATCTCCATGCATCCAGGCTTGCTTGCGCTGCATCATTCAGATTACAGTGCTCCTGTGTAAACAGTGTAACACAAAATGCAGCATTAGTGAGACTTTATTTCCATATATTATGCTTTACTCTTTGTCAGCCATCTCCTGAATACAAGCATTTAACATTCCTCTATACTGACATTGTGGTGATGTCCCACTGCAGTGACACCACAAATGGGTCCACAGCATACCACCCTCCACTCACGATGTCACCATGGGGAAGGGAGGACAATTCTGTCCTATATATCTATTCCCAAGCTGCAAGCTAGTCAACAGTTTGAAAATATAAATACAAGACATAAGAAGGACTGAGAGACGACAATACCAGTACAGTTAAATCCCATTGTAACATTAAGGTGGTTCAAAGGGATTATATAGTTCCTCTCAACCAGTCAAAGAGGCTTGTGTACACAATTAATCCCACAGAGGTTCTGGAATGCTGAAGCCACTGGGAAAAAGCTGAATAATAGAAAAGCTAACCCAGTTTTTTTTTCTAAAAGTAAAAGGGCACTGAAAAATTTCCTTATTTTTCAAGGGAAGTTGAAGCAACTTTATCAAGGGGTTTCTCAGTCACTGAATTACTTATTAATCACTTAACCCTCATGGCCCAAGGCAGCATAGTAGCATTTGGGACAGATCCCTCCTGCTATTTAGTTGCAGCATTCATGCACTGTGTGACACTTCAGTGCATGTTTGTTCCCAGACCAGTTAGTGCAAACTCATAGGTCAGTGTAAAATGAGGCAGCTTTGATGCAGTCCTTCTCAACACTCTGTTATTACATTTATTGAGGCTAAACAGATTACGTACCTCAATGGCCATTCTTTCTCTGTCTGCCTTGATAGTTACTATTTATTTGACTATGGGGACAGTCAGCAAAGCTGTTCTTGGCCAACATCCATAAAGGATCAGGAGTAAGAACAAAAGGCTGAAGTTTTCTCCCTCCCAGTCCAGGCCAATGACTAATTATAGCAGACCTACCACTCCAGTTGAGATTCAATAAATTATCTCACATGAGGGATCAAACGTGAGACCTTCCCAGTTTTCATAGCTCAATATGACATTAAGGCTGAAGATTGCCTTTGTGTGATAGGTGTGACGAAATTATGAACCTGTTCTTTACAAGGCACAGCTGTTACAGAGGAAATCTTTCCCCATGTAATACATTTACCAGCTGAGCCATTGGGGCGCTCCGGAAGCTTAATTTTACATCTGAATTCATAAGCTGGAGATAATCAAAGAAACAAAGTGCTGTCTGTGTTGATCAGTCACGTCAACATGTCCTTGCCTCAATCTGTTTTCTTATCCATGTACCTGATGCTTATAAAAAGAGCCAAATGGGTCAAACAATATTTCAAAGCAAAAAAAAATCATTAACTATAGAATTTTAAATCCAGAAAATATTCATGGTTCAAGATCGTGTTGAATGCAACAATTATTTAACTTGTCCTTCACAATCCATGAGTGACAAGAACATTAGGTCATTTACTGAATATGTTTTCATAATCATTGTCTCCACAAGACATTCTTTATATTGGAAGTGTACTGAGCATCGCCATTGATAGATATCATGGCACGTAGTTAAAATGTGTAACTGCTTTAGGAACAGGGAACATCAATATTGTAAACGTTGCATATATGATAAATTGCAATGTATTATATATATCAGAGTCTACTACGAATGGCAATGCCTTCTGTCATTGCATCCACAATGCGAATCAGTTAAGCAACATCACTAAAACAGATTATCTGCTTATTTGTCTCATTGCTGTTTGTGCAATTTTGCTGTGCACAGATTGACTGCCATGGTTCCTACATTACAACAATGACTACACTTCAAAAATACTTAACTGGTTGTGAAGCACCTTGGGATGTCCTGGGTTGTTAAATTTGAGCATATAAATGTAAATTCTTTCTTGCGTTCCTACAGAGATTATGATTAGTAATGTTCCCATTATAATAGTTCACATTAATGAATCCATAATGGCAATGGCTAACTGAATACATTTTCAGAAAAACTTGATGGAGGGCCAAGGCTTATATTGCAGGATGTTAACATGTGGGCTTTTTCCCAACCCTTTTTTCATATTCACGGCAAAAAGACAGTTTCTATAAGGAGACTGAGTCTCCTAATATCCTGTGCTCTTATACATGCCGTGTATGGATTAGGTTTTCCAGGTTTAACAAGTAACCCCTTTCTGTGAACTTGAAATATCCTAGGATGCCCAACGTGTTCTCTCATCTCCTCTGGAAGGCAGAAATGTCACACCGTCAAAGCAATAAATGCAATCTGAAACTATCAGCCAGATTTATTTACAGGTTAATCAATGCACAGATGCCAAATGATATCAAGATATTAAATCAGTGCAATACTTAAAAGCAGCAAAATTAGAATCAGTCCATAGCCTTTTTAGAACATTTTACTCAGTAACCTTCCAGGTAACATGATGTAAGTGGAAAATGTGAATCTCAGTTCTGATCTCCTGTCCAGATGAAAGACTCTAGAAGATTTCCACATTATGTATGTATCTAGTCCAAAGGTCTCTGACATTAGGACTATCAACCATCAATGATTACAAATGCAATACCAGCAATTATTGCATGAATTGTAAATGAACAGGTGCTCACCTCTTGTTTGGTTTTCAAGCAATTCTTATTGCCTTTACCATGTACAATTCAATTTGCTTCCGAAAACAAAGCCCTTGCTTCCTCACTAATAAGCAAATCAATCAACCTGACCTGACTCTATAATCAACTTATCTCTCAACCTTCAACTTAAAATTTGGTAAGGAAATAAAGCTTTCGTTTTAACTTCAGGTTCAAACTGTATAAAATAAAATACAGAAATCTCTCCATTTCATCCATACAATTTTAACATAGGAACTTCTAGACGTAAAAAGACCAAGGTCCATTTAATTCGTCTTCTACCATTTTGGTATTCGCTTGATACAATGTTAATGGAGTTGACTAATCGTAGCAATCAATCTCTACCAGTTAGTCCAAAACAGACATAGACTTGATGGCCCCGATATTACCAGGGAGACAGGATGGCGGTGTGGGGAGGTGTGGGGGGCGACTGGGTGCGTGGGTAACCCGCCCAGTAAAATCCATCCGTTCCCCACGCGATTGCGGGTAAATTGAAGCCACATACCGTGGCTGTCAGCTGGAGGAGCCCTATTTAAAGGGGCAGTCCTCCAATGCTGCTCCTGCAGCAAAGAACCAAAATTATAGAATGGAGTAGACCAGGGGAAAGGCTGCTCCCAGATTTACCGATGCCTCACTCCAGGTCTTACTGGATGGGGTGAGGAGGAGGAGGGATATTTCTATCCGGTGGATGGGAGGAGTTGGTCTGCCTCTGCCACCAAGAAGGCCTGGCTCGAGTTGGCAGAGGAGGTCACCAGCAGCAGCAATGTCTCCCGCACATGGATACAGTGCAGGAAGCGCTTCAATGACCTAACTAGGTCAGCCAAAGTGAGTACACTTACTCATTCTCCTACACTTCGTCTTCCACATCACCATCACCATCACCACCCCCACCCCACAACTCCTTCTGCACTGCTAATACTACTCTATCACATCACTCCTCACACCCACTCAAACCTCATCCTCAACTTACCTGCACTTACTCACCTCCCCAGTACTCATCCCACCACTCCCACTCGCCCAATCCTCATACAATGTCATGGCTCTGTCTCATACTCACCCTCTGATGCATCTCTTTCACGGTCAGCCTCACCCAAACCAATGCATTTAGCGGTTGGCCACGTCACCATCCCTCACTCATTCCTCTCTACTTTCTCCTCTTATAGGAGAAGAGAACCCAGAATGCACGGGAGAGGGCGAAGACCGGAGGAGGGGCTACAACATCTGGTTGTCCTCACAGACGCGGAGCAGGAGGCTCTTGAACTAAGCCGCACCCTTGAGTGCCTGTCTGTCGGGGACGCCGAGTCTGGCACCTGACAAACGTCTGGACACAGATGCTGAACCCTGGGGGCCATCTATGAAAAGGAGAATGATCGAGGGGCAGCAGCGCATTTGCGAGGTGCTGGAACAAGTGCCACACGCACTCTCCACAATCGCGCAGAGGATGGAGGAGTCCAATTCCTGCATGAGTGGAATGGTGGTACAGGTACAGAAGGGAATCTCTGAGATTCTGTCACAGGGACGTGAGGGCATCTCTGAGATAGTGTCGCGGGTAAGTGCGAGAATGTCTGCGATGGAGGGAAGGCTAGCCTCCATGGAGCTTCAAGCACTGCTCACCAATGATTCCACTGAGGCCCTGACAATGGCCCTTCGGACTCAGGGTGAGCAACTGTCTGCCACCTTAAACAGGCAGGCAGATACTCTGGCACTGGCCTTACAAGGCTTCATACATGTCCTCCAAACTGTCGTCCAGCAGGGTGGTAGGAGTGGTGTGGGCCTGGCCCAGGAGTGGGATGTTGTCGAAAGGAAACATGGAAGTGAGACGACACTCAAAGCGCCCCCACATCTCACCCGTTGCGCCCCCTCTCAACCAGTACCCACAATGCTGTCTCCTCTCCAGGTGGCCAAGTCTGCCCCTGCACAGGTGCAGGTGGAGCAGTATTTGGAGGGGCCCTCACGGGCACCGATACCCAGGGAACATCGGCCCAAAGCATCTAATCGGTCAGGGCATGAACACGAGCAACCTGCCACTACCTCTGCTGCAGCCACAGGGGAAGCACCACGTAGGAGTACTCGTAAGCGTACGGCGAAGGTTTTGTGAGCACAAAGGGGATGCACAAGGGTGTTTGACGATTTGTCATGTTTTTTATTTATATTGATTTTTGTTAATGGCACATTAAATATTATTATTGTCACCACTACCTGCCACGTATTGACCATTCTCGACTGGCTTGTGCAATAAGTCCCTTTCATGAGTTTCACCATGAACACCTACACTTGATGTCACCCATTGGGTCACCCTACAGTGGGTGTATGTGTAGTTGCAGGACTATTTTGTGCAGGTGCCTGTGGCGCAGCACTGTGTTGTGGAGCTCCACGTGGCAGACGTGGACGGTGTGCCTGGCGAGGCTGGTGATGTTGCTCGTCCTCGGATGTAGTGATGATTGCAGCTATGGCGCCCTCCCATCTTGACGGTGTGAGTTTGAGGGGGTCCGCAATGTAGGTAAATGCGTTTGCACAGCAGAGTTTAGGGTATAAATTAAGCATTTTGAGTGGAAAGACAAAGGTGTTGCAGCCAAAACTTTGTCTGAAGTGACAGAGTGCCCTGCTGCAATAAATGAGGTTTTCCCCCCACCTGTCAAATAATCCTTTGCATCTCCCACTGGCTGCTGGCTGAAACACGTCTGCTCCAACAGGGAGTGTTTCCCACAGCACGGGAAACACGCAGGGGATCCTTCAAAATTGCACCCCTGCCAAAATCTCCACTCAATGAGGTCTGTCAAGTACCTCAAGTATCTAAATAATGATGTAAAGCAGCATCTCGCCGGCTTTAATTGCCGGTGGGAATCCCGCATTCGGGAGCTGCGCGCACACCCGAACGCGTCACTGGGGAACCCGGAAGTAAGCGGGTTGGAGCCGCTCCGGGATTCCGCCATTTTACGAGATGCCCCGCCCCCAACGCATCCACTCGGCCATCCGAAAATTGGCCCTCATGTGAGGAAAGCCCCCAGTGGTGGAGCGCTTTGCGAACCGTAGGTCCAAAGCCATTTGTTCCTCCTAAGCATGCTACACGTACTACATGTCATGTCTCGATTTACTCATATCCTGTGTATATAATGTTATTTTCTGAATTTGCATTTACATGAATCAATACTAATTGCTTCCACCGCCTCTCAAGGAAGCTTATTCTATAGATTGACCATTCGCTCACTGAAATATTGTTTCTGCAGATTAGTTTACACCTTTTCAAGTGCAGGCCATGTCTTCTGGTTCTACTGTTCTGGATGAGGTGAAATAGCTTGTCATGGTCTACATTATTTAATGTAATGTAATTTAAACATATCTTTAAAGCTGCTTGATTAGCATCAACAACAACAAAAACAACAACTTACAGTTATAAAGCACCTTTAATGTAGAGGTTACAAATAATCCAGATCATCCTGAGAGAGGAGCAATGGAGAAGATTGAGTCCTTGGCCAGGATACAGAATTTGTGGTGTGGGCTGAAGACAATGGATTCAGTGTTCCCAATATTTGGCTGTAGGAAATTGTGGCTTATCGAAAATGGATGTTGGACAAACACTCTGATATGGAACGGTTGAGAGAGGTTGTGGAGAAGTGGAGCTGGGTATCATTGGAGTACAAGTGAATGCTCGCCCATTTCTGCAGGTGATGTTATCAAGGAGCAGCATTTAGTTGAGGATGAGGAGGGACTCCAGAGCTGACTGCGCAAGAGTAGAAAGAGAAGCCATTGCTGGAAATGCTCTGGCTACAATCAGATAAGTAAGAGTGGAACCAAGTGAGGGCAGTCTCACCAAGCTGGACAATATGGAGGCATTGGAGAAGAATTGTGTGGTCAACCATTTCAAAGGTTGCAAAGAGGACAAGGAACGATAATGCAGCATGGTCACAGATTTAATTAGGGTTGTCTTGGTGCTGTGGAAGGGGTGGAGCTGAGAGACTCCAAACGTTCAAGAATTTTAGAGAGGACAGGGACTTAAGACAAGGGCAGTAGTTGACAAAGACAGACGGGTTTTTGAGGAGGGAGAGGTGATCACGGCAGTTTTGAAAGGGAAGATAACAGTATCTGAAGAGAGCTAACCATTTACAATGGGGGCCAGAAAGACAAGTTGGATGATCAGAAGTTTAGTGGGAATAGGATTGAGAGAGCAGGAGGTGGAGCTAATTGGATAAAATGAGCTTGGCTAAAGCTTGGGGGAGATGGGAGAGAAAGTAGAGAGAGACTACATCAGGGAAATGGAGGAAGCAGCAAAGGCATAGCCCTGTTTATCATCAGCTTCATAAAACTTTCGACTGTGCCTTCCCTTACGATATTAAGGGTTTTCAGTTTATTCTCTCCCTTATACTTCTCTCAACACAAGCATCTCACCCTGCTCCCCCGCCCTTCGTAAAAACAGTTACAAAATGATGATTTAGCAATTCTGCCACTTCCCTGTCTTCAGCCACCAGCACTGGCTAACAGTCTAATGTCCCTCTGTACCCTTTGTTGCTCTTGATGTACTTAAGAGGGCACTTTATTAATACGCTTTATATATTCTGCTATATTCCTTTCTTGTTCCCTCTTTGTGTCTTTCATTAATTTCTTGGCCTTCCTCTGCTTGATTTTATAGATCTTTTTATTCTATTTCTTCTCTGTACAATTCAGAATTTTATAGGTCCTTTCTTCCTAGTGCCTTCCACAACTTCCCTTTTCATCCATCTCAGTTTCAATGTCCTGTTTGGTCCTTGACTTGTTTCTAGGATAAATTGCTTCTGCAATCATCAAAATATCTTCGTAACAATTCTCCCTTTTCCCAACCACCTCCTGCCCCTTAAATAGCTCTTCCCATTTTATTCCTTTTAAGCAGTATTTCATCCACTGATATTTTGCTCTCTTGAAATCCAATTTCTTCTTATTATTATTATTGGGAGAGGCGAAAACTAGGGGCCATAAATATAAGATAGCTACTAATGAATCTAATAGGAAATTCAGAAGAAACTTCTTTGTCCAGAGATTGGTTAGAATGTGGAACCCGCTACCACAAGTAGTAGTTGAGACGAATAGCATAGATGCATTTCAGGAGAAGTTAGATAAACACATAAGGGAGAAATGAATAATAGGTTATGCTGATAGAGTTAGATGAAGAGAGGTGGGAGAAGGCTCGTGTGGAGCATAAACACTGGCATAGACCAATTGGATCGACTGGCCTGTTTCTGTGCTGTACTTTTTATGCACTTCTATATAAATGAGTAAGAATGAATTTGTGATGAATAGCTGTGGTTACACAATGCATAAAGAGCTGTCCACAATAAAAAGGAATGGGTTCACAGTGATTAGCAATTGACTGACGGTGATTAGAAATCAGTTCACAATGGATACCGATAGTTCACAATAAATGATTTGCAATGAATAAAAGTTGACTGATGAATAGTAACCGATCCATAAAGACAAGCAACACATCAACACTATAAATTTTAGTAACAATTGACTGTACTTTGTTCATTTCATTTCCACATTTTCTGCTCTGCCCAATGTACATATATTAAATCTCAAGGATGAGGGTATGGGCTATGGCATTTTGGGTAAGTTGAAACTTGTAGAGGATTCATGCAGGGACATCAATTAGAAGGGCTTTGGAGAAGCCCAGGCTTGAGGTAATGAAGGCTCGGATTGGGGTTTCAGCAGCCGTAGGGGAGAGATATAGGTGGGCACTGTTGTGGAGTTGGAAGAAAGCAGTTTTGATAATGGAGAGAATGTGAAGGAGGAAGGTGAGCTTGAGGTGTAGTTGCGCCTTGTTAAAGTTACACAGCTTGGGAGGCTGATGGACTGGAAGCTCAAGGCTCAGAGGTGTTGGAAGGAGCAAAGGTTTTTTTGACATTCAACTGGAGGATATTTTAGCTTCTCCAGATTTTGATATGTGTCAATGAAAGAAGACAGCTGGGTGTCATCTACACAAATGCTGCAGATATTGTTGCCAAGGGGTAGGATGCAGATAGTGGAGAGGAGGAGAGGGCCAAGGATGCAGAAGAGGAGGAGACAGTGGCAGCAAAATTGTGTCTGCATTGAGTCAGGAGAGAGCACTGGCCTGCAGATGGATTGCAGTAAAGAAGCACTGGAGAAAGGTGGAGTGGTCAATAATGGCAGAGTGGTTGAGGAGGATGAGATGTGATAGGGAGCCAGGGTCACAGTTGCACAGAATGCCATTTGTAACTATGCCTTCAATTTGTGGCTGGTTTGTTGGGATGTGCGGGACTATTTCAAACAGAATTGATCATTTGAATCCAGTGCTCTAAGGAGCGTGCTGGGCCATGACATCATCGGATATCTGACACCAAGATTAGTTGAGCCAATTATACTACACCTTTGTTTTGATGCAAAGCATTTTAGCGATGCACTGGGGCAAGCTGTGTAGCATAATTCAGTTGTGAAGCTTCCTGAAATGTATTTAAGCAAGAGGGTATGAGACCAACTTAGAGTATTTGATGACACACTTCCTGCAATATGATCGGTGCAAGGTGAAACTTTAAGTTTGCATTGGGACTTTTTAAACTTCATTTTGAATCTTTTTAATGTAAGCAGAGAATCTGCTGTTCTGGACAAGGGGACATAATCTTAAAATTAGAGCTCGGCCATTCAAGAGCAAAATCAGGAAGCACTTTTTTACACAAAGGGTTGTAGAAATCTGGAACTCCCTCCCCCAAAAGGCTCTGGATGCTGGGACAATTGAAGTTTTCAAGATAGAGATAGATAGATTTTTGTTAGATAATGGTATCAAAGGATATGGAGCAAAGATGGGTAATTAGAGTTGAGGTGCGGATCAGCCAAGATCTAATTGAATGGCGGAGCAGGCTCGAGGGGTTGAATGGCCTACTCCTGTTCCTATGTTCCTAACATTAATATTGAATCACTATTTGCAATCATGCTTACTTACAGTTTTGCTTTCCATGGTTGTAGAGCAATGCAGGGCTTGTGGTATAATATACTCGGGTCCCAAGTTTTCTGCCATTTAACAGCTGCAGAAATTGTCACAGAATTGATGCCTGTGGCAAAATACTTCCCCTGTCATTCCTTTCTGCTCATGATTCTTTCCCAAACAATTTTTTTTGGAACCAGTGCTGGCCTACCAATGCCAAATAGTTTTGGATGATGACAATATTCTAATATTCGTTGTTTTGCAGTTCTTTAATCTACATGCATTTCACATCGAGCACAATTCACTGGTGGCTAAAGTGCACAAGGGGTAAAATGCACAGTGATGAAGTAATGGCACTGATCATGGCTCCTTTCACCAGACGGCTTTGCAGTTTAGAGATGACAAATTAATAGGGTTTAAAGATTCATTTCAGTTGACACCATTCTGAGTCAGAACACCAAGTACTGGTATACCAGGTATTCATCATCGACCACTTAACACTTAGCTGCAACTTAACACCTAACTGTCTCATTTGGCTAGGTGAAAGTCAAGTGAGAGAGAGAGAGAGATGTAAAGTGGCAGCTATTACCGGGGATTCTGAGACTAAGTACGGTAAATTGCTTTTAATCAGTTTAAAATGCATAATTTTACTATACAAAAGTCACCAGTTTAGCCCTGTACAATATTTAACTATTTAGGATCTTGAGATTTCTCCAATCCCTGGGCGGATCTATGACAATATCTACATTCTCACACCACAAACTTTTGTTGGCATTGCTGAAGAGCCTGGCTTTGAGGTGCCACAGAGTTGTAGGCATCCTGAGTACCTTTCAGGTGCGCTGGCCCCAGATTACTCTTGGCAAAAACCAAAGGCCAAATAACCACGGATCACAATCCGAGCAGTTATGTCGGGATCGTGTCCGCCAGTGCCGTCTAACGTTGACCTCAACAGAGTTTGCAGGATCGGTGAGGGATCACATCATTGAAATGGAACAAGTGGACAAAATGGCACATCTTTGGCACCTCTCTGCCTAGTGTTGCCGGAAACTACGGTGCCATGGGTGGGGGATGGGTGGAGGTGAAGCGGGCTGCCCAGGTCTGCCCTGTTAGAACCATAGAACCATAGAAAAGATACAGCACAGAAGGGGGCCATTCAGCCCATCGTGTCTATGCCAGCTCGAAGAACAACCAGGTGCCCATTCGAATCCCACCTTCCAGCACCCGGTCCGTAGCCCTGCAGCTGACAGCACTTTAGGTGCAGGTCCAGGTACTTTTTAAAAGAGTTGAGGGTCCCTGCCTCGACCACCAATTCGGGCAGCGAATTCCATACACCCACCACCTCTGGGTAAAAAAGTTTTTCCTCATATCCCCTCTAATCCTTCCGCCAATCAGCTTAAATCTATGTCCTCTAGTTCTTGAACTCTCCGCTGGGGAAACAGGTACTTCCTGTCTACTCTATCTGGGCCCCTCATAATTTTGTACACCTCAATCAAGTCCCCCCTCAGCCTCCTCTGCTCCAAGGAAAACAACACCAGCCTATCCAATCTCTCCTCGTAGCTGCAATTTTCAAGCCCTGGCAACATTGTTGTAATTCTTCTCTGCACTCTCTCCAGATCAATTATGTCCTTCCTGTAATATGGTGACCAGAACTGTGCACAATACTCAAGATGTGGCCTTACCAGCGTTTCATACAGTTCCATCATTATATCCCTGCTTTTGTATTCTATACCTCGGCTAATAACGGAAAGCATTCCGTATGCCTTCTTCACAACCTTATCTACCGGTACTGCCACCTTCAGGTACCTGTGCACATGCACTCCAAGGTCTCTCACTTCCTCTACCCCTCAATATATTCCCGTTTACTGTGTATTACCTTTTACTGTTTTCCCTCCCTAAGTACATTACCTCACACTTCTCCGGGTTGAACTCCATTTGCCACTTTTCCGCCCACTCCACCAACCCATTGATATCTTCATGGAGTCTACAGTTATCCTCCTCACTGTCAACTACATGGCCAATTTTTGTGTCTTCTGCAAATTTGCCAATCATGCCCCCTACATTCAAGTCCAAATCATTAATATATACCACAAACAGCAAGGGACCCAACACTGAGCCCTGTGGCACACCACTGGAAATGGATTTCCATTCGCAAAGACATCCAGCGACTTTTACCCTTTGTTTCCTGTTACTGAGCCAATTTTGGATCCAATTTGCCACATTTCCTTGTATCCCATGAGCTTTTACCTTTCTGACCAGTCTGCCATGTGAGACCTTGTCAAATGCCTTACTAAAATCCATGTAGACAACATCCACTGCACTACCCTCATCAATCCTCCTTGTCACTTCCTCAAAGAATTCAATCAGATTTGTAAGGCATGACCTTCCTTGAACAAATCCATGCTGACTATCCCTGATTAAACCATGCGTTTCCAAGTGACCATTTATCCTATCTCTCGGTATTGATTCTAATAGTTTGCCCACCACCGAGGTAAGACTGACCGACCTATAATTGTTCGGCCTTTCCCTCGTACCCTTTGTAAACAATGGTATTACGTTTGCAGTCTTCCAATCCTCCAGTACCTCCCCTGTATCTAGTGAGGATTGGAAAATATCCTCAGAGCATCCGCTGTTTCCTCCCTGGCTTCCTTCAATAGCCTGGGAAACAATCCATCTGGCCCTGGTGACTTATCAACTTTCAAGGATTCCTGTCACTCTAGTACTTCCTCTCTCGTTATGTTTACCATATCCAATATTTCACACCTCTCCTCTTTAGCTACTACATCCGGATCATCCCTTTCCCTTGTGAATACGGAGACAAAATATTCATTTAAAACCCTACCCACATCCTCTGCTTCTACACACAAGTTTCCCTTATCATCCCTGATAGGTTCCACCTTTTCCTTAGCTATCCTCTTGTTCTTAATATGCTGATAAAACATCTTTGGGTTTTCTTTAATCTTACTAGCTAATATTTTTTCATGCCCTCTCTTTCCTTATTTCCTTTTTTACGTCATCCGTGTCCTTTCTATACTCCTCTAGGCTTTCTGCAGTATTTAGTTTTCTGTGACAGTCATAAGCTTTCTTTTTCTGCTTTATCTTGCCCCGTATACTTCTAGACAACCGGGGGGCTCTAAATTTGGCAGTGCCACCCTTTTTCTTTGAGGGGACGTGTCTGCATTGTACCCATTCAATTTCACTTTTTAGTGCCTCCCACCGGCTCACCACTGATTTCTCCTCAAGTAGTTGTGTCCAGTCCACTTCTGCCAAATCACCTCTTAGTTCTGTAAAATTTACCTTCCCCCAATTTAAAAGGCTTACTCCTGATTTAACTCTGTCCTTTTCCATAATAATGCTAAAACTAACTGAATTGTGGTCAGTATCCCCAATATGGTCACCCACTGTCACTTCACCCACTTGCCCATCTTCATTTCCCAGGACTAAATCTAGAATTGCATCCCCTCTTGTTGGGCTTGTCACGTACTGGCTAAAAAAGTTCTCCTGGACACCGATCAAGAATTTTGCGCCCTCTGTGCCCCTCACACTGTTTGAATCCCAGTTGATGTTAGGGTAGTTGAAGTCTCCTACTATTATTGCCCTCTTATTTTTGCACTCAGAAATTTGCCTATATATTTGTTCTTCTATCTCCCTTTCGCTATTTAGGGGTCGATAGTACACTCCTAGTAGTGTGAATGCCCCTTTTTTATTTCTTAGCTCAACTCATATGGCCTCGATTGATGATCCATTTAGCATATTATCCCTTCTCACAACTGTAATTGATTCTTTAACCAATAATGCTACCCCCCCTCCTTTTTTTAACACCCACTCTATCCTGCTTGAAAACACTATTTCCAGGGATATTGAGCTGCCAATTATCCCCCTCTTGAAGCCAGGTTTCCGTTATAGCAATGATATCATGCCGCCATGTGTCTATCTGTACCCTTGGCTCATCTGCTTTGTTTGTAATACTCCTGGCATTGAAGTATATACCCTTTAACCCCGTCAAATTCCTGTGCTGAACACTATTAAACCTTTGCTTCTTTTGCCTTTCTGAGTTGCTAACTACATCATTAACTGCTTTTCTACTTCCCGTTTCCTGGTCTGAATTTGTCCTATCTGTACTTGCCCTTTGGTTCCCATACCCCTCCCATACTAGTTTAAACCCTCCCCAACAGAACTAGCAAATGCCCCTGCGAGGATATTGGTCCCGGTTCTGCTTGGGTGCAACCCGTCCAGCTTGTACAGTTCCTGCCTTTCCCAGAATTGGACCCAATGCCTCAGGAATTTAAACGCCTCCCTCCTACACCATCTCTCAAGCCACGCATTCATCTGATCTATTCTCCTATTTCTGCTCTCGCTAGCATGTGACACTGGGAGTAATCCTGACATTACTACTTTAGAGGTCCTGATTTTTAATTTATTTCCAAACTCCCTATATTCTGCTTGCAGGACCTCATCCCTTTTTTTTAACCGATGTCGTTGGTACCGATATGGACCACGACCTCTGGCTGTTCACCCTCCCCCTTCGGAATGTTCTGCAGCTGCTCCGTGACATCCTTGACCCTAGCACCAGATAGGCAACATACCATCCTGGAGTCACGTCCGCGGCCGCAGAAACGCCTATCTGTTCCCCTGATGATGAAATCCCCTATCACTATTGCTCTCCCATTCTTTTTCCTCCCCTCCTGTGCAGCTGAGTCACTCGTGGTGCCACCGTCTTGGCTCTTGCTGCATTCCCCTGATAAGCCATCTCCCCCAACAATAACCAAAGTGGAATATCTGTTTGAGAGGGAGATGGCCCCAGGGGACTCCTGCTCTATCTGCTTAGTCCTATTACTCTGCCTGGCAGTCACCCATTTCCTTTCTGCCTGCGTAATCTTTACCTGCGGTGTGACCACCTCACTGAACGTGCTATCCACGGATAAACTCAGCATCACGGATGCTCCACAGTGAATTCACCCGCAGCTCCAGCTCCAAAATGCGGTTAGCCAGTAGCTGCAGTTGAACACACTTCCTGCACACATGGTCGCCAGGGACACCAGTAGTGTCCATGACTTCCCACGAGTTTACTCCTTTAAATTTCAGCCTTGGTCCAGACATGGACAAAAGAGCTGAATTCCAGAGGTGAGGTGAGAGTGACTGTCCTTGACATCAAGGCAGCATTTGACCGAGTGTGGCACCAAGGAGCCCCAGTAAAATTGAAGTCAATGGGAATCAGGGGGAAACTCTCCAGTGGTTGGAGTCATACCTAGCACAAAGGAAGATGGTAGTGGTTGTTGGAGGCCAATCATCTCAGCCCCAGGGCATTGCTGCAGGAGTTCCTCAGGGCAGTGTTCTAGGCCCAACCATCTTCAGCTGCTTCATCAATGACCTTCCCTCCATCATAAGGTCAGAAATGGGGATGTTCACTGATGATTGCACAGTGTTCAGTTCCATTCGCAACCCCTCAAATAATGAAGCAGTCCGAGCCCGCATGCAGCAAGACCTGGACAACATCCAGGCTTGGGCTGATAAGTGGCAAGTAACATTCGCGCCAGATAAGTGCCAGGCAATGACCATCTCAAACAAGAGAGAGTCTAACCACCTCCCGTTGACATTCAACGGCATTACCATCGCCGAATCCCCCACCATCAACATCCTGGGGGTCACCATTGACCAGAAATTTAACTGGACCAGCCATATAAATACTGTGGCTACAAGAGCAGGTCAGAGGCTGGGTATTCTGCGGCGAGTGACTCACCTCCTGACTCCCCAAAGCCTTTCCACCATCTACAAGGCACAAGTCAGGAGTGTGATGGAATACTCTCCACTTGCTTGGATGAGTGCAGCTCCAACAACACTCAAGAAGCTCGACACCATCCAAGATAAAGCAGCCCGCTTGATTGGCACCCCATCCACCACCCTAAACATTCACTCCCTTCACCACCGGCGCACAGTGGCTGCAGTGTGTACCATTTACAGGATGCACTGCAGCAACTCGCCAAGGCTTCTTCGACAGCACCTCCCAAACCCGCGACCTCTACCACCTAGAAGGACAAGAGCAGCAGGCACATGGGAACAACACCACCTGCACGTTCCCTTCCAAGTCACACACCATCCCGGCTTGGAAATATATCGCCGTTCCTTCATCGTCGCTGGGTCAAAATCCTGGAACTCCCTAACAGCACTGTGGGAGAACCTTCACCACACGGACTGCAGCGGTTCAAGAAGGCGGCTCACCACCAACTTCTCAAGGGCAATTAGAGATGGGCAATAAATGCCGGCCTCGCCAGCGACGCCCACATCCCATGAACGAATAAAAAAAAAATTATTCTTAATTTAGAGAATGTTAACGACACTCGGGACCTTGATTCACTAAAAACTGCTACGTGCTCTGAGACCTGCAGACCTTACCTTTCTTTTTACTTTAGTTACTGCACTATTGAATAGTAGAAATACTCACTTGAACCTACTTACCAATCAGCTGCCTCCCATGCGCTGTGTCACTTTTTCACTGGTGACGTCACCTCTGGAAATCCGCCGCTGGTCTCAGTGAGGGTCGCAGCTGCCTCGCCGCTTGTAAACTTGACGCCACTCTGATGCTCCTCCCAGATCCGCTCCCCGCTGGTTCTATAGGCCTCTCTGTGCCTTGCCGCTTTTAAATTTGGTGCCACTCTGGTGCTCCTCCCAGGTCCGCTCCCCGCCTGTTACCCTGGCCATATTTTCCTTGGACCCCTAAGGTTTCCAAAAATCTTTCTTGCACAATCTGGTTTCCCAACAGAGTTATGCCACGAGACAAGTAGAATCCCCGAGGAATTTTGGGGCCCCAGTCTCAAACTAGTACTCAAACGATAACTTTGAACTTGGACTGTTGTGTACATTTGAATCTAATAGGATTAGCTTTTACTGAAAGTCTGTATAGAGCAGGGGCATTAGGTGGGCAAGCTCATAGATTATGGATGGGGTTGGAGCAGATTATGTTTTCCTGAAATTCTTGGGTGCCAATAGGCTGTCAGGACCTCAGAATTTGCCATATGGCTGTGAACTTCATTCACTGTTTGCTAGGATGAGGGAAGTGTGGAGAGGTTTGGGCGAAGTGGTTTGCTTTATCGGGCCATAATTTGCTGCGGCAGGGCATCTAACAGCGTCTGCTTTTAGTTAGACTCGTTCTTGCACGCTTAGGTTTTTAAATTTTTTGTGTGGCAAATTGCTGAAAGTGCGAACTGATAACATTGCAGCGAGAGAAACAGGGCATCTGGGACCTGAGTGAACAGGGCAAGCAACAGGATATCTCCTTAATCAATCAGATTGTAGGATTGTGAAATTAACAGTGCAAGGAAGGAAGTATAAATTAGAATGGATGAATTCAATGTTAAATCAGGTATGAAAAGAAATAAAGAGAGGGAAAGAAAGATTGGATTAAGCGAGGGAGAAAAAAGAGACACAAAAGGAAAATTTTTTTTTTAAGTTTTACATTTTAAATTTTACAATTATAAAATCTCCAATAACAATTAAAACCTGAAGGAATGAGAGTCCACACTTGTAATAGTTAATTTTCAGTGTCAAAGAAGTTGACTGGCAGTAATTAACACTTATCACATCATTAAAAGGGTACTTAGACTGAATGGACCACAAGACTTAACTTTCTGTGGCGAGTTTGGTTCATATCTACCTCGCAAATACAGGAACTTCACACCGTTCAATGTATTTGAATGGTGAGGCAGACAGCGAGATGCTGTTTTCATGAAGCTAAAGATGGAATGGCTCATCTCAGACAGCAACTTTTAGATTTCCTCATTTAACTGCACATCTGCCCCATGCCTGAAGTTACTGTAGCATTTGCGCATAAAAAACAGCGGGTGCTATTAGCCTCACCATTATTTTCACAGCAAATTCTGGAACAATATATTTGGTGCTCCGGTTGCTGGTGATTTAAGAAGGCTTTAATATAGAGAGGAAAAGAAACCACAAATAATCACGTAGCACAGCTGGAAAACTACAGGGAAAAAATTTAATCAACATTTCTTGCATTCCATTTTTGGAATCACCAGACCATTTGTTATACATCCATCATGTTGGAATCTCCCAGGTGACAGGCTTCCAGTAATGACTTTCAAAAACAATGTACTTGTCAGCTAGAAATGGGGTTTTGTCAAAACAGACAAAAAACTAACAATTATAGATTCCAGTGTGCAACGCTGACATTTTCAACACACAAAAAAGCACTATTAAGACTTGAAGTTCCAGTGACTTTCCAGGCCCTTTAAGTGATACACATCCTCTCCATGACAGCTATGAAATCATTGTAATCCTTAATCCAGATCACAATCGACCCAATTCCATGTCACAAAATTCCCTTCAATAACAGTAATGTCACTCGCCGAGAAGTGAGGAGGGTTCATGGTTTGGTAAATGCTGTATCAATGAATCTGGGCGTATTCTTTTGAGCTGGGAGTTCTACCTGGTCTGAGGCAATGCAGACCAGGAAGAGCCTTTGTTTCAGTGAACGTGCACTGTTGCAGACTTTGCAGGACTTGAGGATATCATAGGAGACTGTGGAAGCTGTTGCCCCAGCAATTTCACTCTCATCTCAGTTACAAAACAACTTGATTTTATATAGAAAACTCAACACAGAAATGTACAAATACAAATGTAACCACTACCAAAAATATGGCTACACAACCCAAGGGATTAATTTAATTCTGAGAAGTAGTTTATATTGTACAAAACTATCAGTGGAATAAAGCAACAAAGCTCAGGATGGTAGCATTGTAGGACCCATCCAGTTTCAATTAATAAGAAATTCAATATTTTACACTTTTATATGAATCCTTGGCTTAACCTAGACACTGGAATTTTTAAACTGAATGCTATGGTTGCTGCAATTGATAAAAGTTCATTTGTCTTTGCTTGAGAGTTGGCAGGCAAAGCCAAGTATCCGTTGCTGTCTGGGACCATTGTATATTAATGACATGTTTAAATTGATCCAGTTAACTTCATTATTAAGAAACGATTGACTTCTGTGCCTTAAGAGGCTGTGGAACCGGAATCTAATTAAGTCACATTTTGATTGGTGAGGCTCAAGGTTTGTTGAATTTGTTTACACCTGTGGATTCCTTTTGTCTCCAGTCCGACACTACAGGAAGTAATTCTCTCCTTTATGCCTTTGTCACTTCCAGACTCGGTAATTTTAATGTTCTCCTGGTGGGTCTGCCATCCCCTACTCACGGTAAACTTCATCTCATTTAAATCTCTGCTGCCTGTACTAAATTCTGCTCAACCATCTCCTATGTCCTCAGTGACACATATTGACTCCCATTCCCTCAATGCCCCAAATTTAAAAGCCTCATCCTCATGTTTAAATCCCTCCATTGCTTAACCACTCTCTATCTCTGTAATCTCCTCCAGCCCTAAGCCATCCTACCCTGCCCCACCCCACCCCGCCAAACAACTCTTTGTTCCTCTGACTCTGGCCTCTCCCCTCCCTTTCTCCCACCATTGTTGGCCAACCCTTCAGTTGCCTAGGTTCCACAGTTAGCTGTGGCTCAGTGATAGCACTCTTGCCTCAAAGTCAGAAGGTTGTGGGTTCAAGCCCCACTTCAGAGACTTGAGCACATAATCCAGGTTGACATTCCAGTGCAGTGAAGGAGTGCTGCACTGTTGGACATGCTGTCTTTTGGATGAGACATTAAACCAAGGCCCCGTTTGCCCACTCAGGTGGATGTGAAAGATCTCATAGCACTGTTCAAAGAAGAGTGTCCTGGCCAATAAAAATATCTCAGCCAACACCTGAAAAGCAGATGATGTCGTCATTTATATCATGGCTGTTTGTGGAACCTTGCAGTGGTCAAATTGCCTGCTGCAGTTCCTACAATACAACAGTGGCTGCTCTTCAAAAGTAATTTGTTGGCTCCTGAGGTCATGAAACCCTTCTTAAAACCCACCTGCTCGATCAAGCTTTTGATCACCCCTTCTAGTATCTCCTTCTTTGGCTTGGTGTCCAGTTTTTTCCTTGTGCCACTGTGAAGTGCCTTGGGATGTTTTTCTACGTTAAAGGTGCAATATAATGCAAGTTATTACTCTTGTAATAGACTATGTTCATCATGCAAAACAGTTAGGCATTCCCTCTGCCTCTCAATCATGTTTCCTGAATATCCCTTTCCAAGAGCAGGGGGAGGAGTGTTACTTTACCAAAGCATTTCGGGCAGTTGAGGAGGAGGAAGTTAAAGGTGCATCAGGGGCACTATGGGGCTTTGAAAAATAGACAAGCCACGAGAATGCCCAAGGGCATCAAAGATCCTGTGCAATATGAGGCAGCATCGGAGACGTGATTTTTACTTGGAATCGGGAACTCAGCGGATGGGTAGATTTCGCGTGGGAAACTTGGAAGTGAAATGCGTTGGAATCTGCAATTGCAACTCAATTCATAGTATCATAGTAGATACAGCACAGGAGGAGGCCATTTAGCCCATCGTGCCTGTGTTGGCTCTTTGAAAGAGCTATCCAATTAGTTCCATTCCCCTGCTCTTTCCCCATAGCCCTGAAATTTTTTTTCCCTTCAAGTATTTATCCAATTTCCTTTTGAAAGTTACTATTGAATCTGCTTCCACCACCCTCTCAGATCATTCCAGATCATACAACTCGCTGCATAAAAAAATGTTTCCTCGGTGCCTCGTGGCTCTTTTGCTGATCACCTTACATCTGTGTCCTCTGAACACTGACCCTTCTGCCATTGGAAACAGTTTCTCCTTATTTACTCTATCAAAACCCTTCATGATTTTGAACACCTCTGTCAAATCTCTCCTTAACCTTCACTATTCTAAGAAGAACAACCCCAGCTTCTCCATTCTCTCCACGTAACTGAAGTTCCTGATCCCTGGCACCCCCTCATCCCTGGCACCATTCTAGTAAATCTCTTCTGCACCCTCTCTAAGGCTTTGACATCCTTCCTAAAGTGTGGTGCCCAGAATTGAACACAATACTCTAGCTGCGGCCTAACCAGTGGTTTACAAAGGTTTAGCATAACTTCCTTGCTTTTGTACTCTATGGCTCTATTAATAAAGCCCAGGATCCCATGTGCTTTTTTTAACAGCCTTCTCAACTTGTCCTGCCATCTTCAAAGATTTGTGTACATACACCCCCAGGTACCTCTGTTTCCCGCATCCCTTTAAAATTGTTCCATTTAGTTTATATTGCCTCACCTCATTCTTCCTCCCAAAATGTATCACTTCACAATTCCCTGCATTAAATTTCATCTGCCATGTGTCTGCCCATTTCACCAGTCTGTCTATGTCCTCTTGAAATTTGTTACTATCCTCCACATTGTTTACTACATTTCCGAGTTTTGTGTCATCTAAAAACATTGAAATTATACCCTCTATCCCCAAATTGAAGGTAATTATTTTTCCTTCCGGGTTTCCCATGCGCCAGCCAGCCAGATTGACAGGTTTGTCGGGAGGGAAAGGAGCCAGGAATCAGAGAGGAGGGAGGGAGAGATCATGGACCGTAGAGGACATGGGGGTGGGGGCGAGTGGGCCTTTGAGAAGATCACGAGGAGAACCCTTGGAAAAGATCATGAGGTAGGGGGGGGCCTTGGAGAAGATCATGGGCAGGGATGTGATCGGATCGGACATTAGATGAAGATTCGGAGGTCGGACATAAGATGAAGATTCGGAGGTGGGGTTGTCTACCTTCGGGTGGGTCTCTGCCATCGGTGGGGGAGTCTCGGCCATCAGTGGCAGGGGCGGGGGAGGGGGGTTTCCCATCGGCGGGGAGACTGTCGCTCATTGCGGGGGGGAGGGGTGGGGTTGGCTGATCGCGGATATCTGATCATGGTGGGGAAGCTTGTTGGGCTTAGAAGGAACACTCCTGCTCCTCCTGGCCCACAAGCTGTGCAATAAATGCACTTACCTCATGGATCGGCCCTTTTCACCTCCTTTCACCTGACAAGATTCGGAAACCATGGGAAACCCGTGCAGGTGAGGTTAAATTATTTTCAGGGTTAGAATCAACAAAAAATTAAGTGTATCAACTATTTCAATGAGGTAAGTTGTCACTTTAACAATCCGCCCAGCATTAAGTGGGGTCGGAACTTCTGGGTTTCGGATGCGCACGCATCCAAATGTGCCTGGGTTAAACCAGGAAGTGGGCACGTTGGAGCCGGGTTGCGGACGCACTTCAAAAAGCTGCTACTTTAACCTCCTACCCCCGCCCCCAACCCACCTGTTCGTTGGCATTAAAATTATCCCCATTGAGTGTGGGAGGGAATCGGAGGCAAACAGCAAAGGAAGGGATGGATCAGAAGCATGGAATAAGAAGGAAGGGAAAATACTGAATCAATGTCATTACCTCTTATATATTTCCTTATAAATTAAAATCACAAGTTCAGATGCCTTCTTTTGTTGGTGTGCTGTCTCAAGACTATGAACATTGAAACCAGGAGATGTCAATGTAAGAGAAACCCACAAATGAACTTTGGGATTTAATTAATTGGGAATATTAGAAGAATATTTCCGGACTTATCTATCGCATGTTACTCTATTATGTTCCACTTATTTTCATTAATTCTTTCACATAGAAGGTGTCTTGGTTTGTTCCATCTGAAAGATATTTTCTATTTTCTACACAAAAAATGTTTCAGTTGCATATTTTTGCTCACTATCCGTTGCGGTTATATAATGGAATGATGATTGTTTTTTTTACACATATTGGGGACACAGTGGTATTTGCAAACTATATTCGTTCACAATAAATCATAATGCCTCACTAATGTCAAATACTCATTTTCTATTGCAAAGTCATTCATGTTCATTTTTTTTAAAAAACTGATAACGTTGAAAAATTGAGGCAAAGTACTTTTGCTCCTAAGAAGCTTGAAAAAATTGGACAACATGAATTAACCCTACTTGTGCCATGGAGGTGTCGAGCCATGCCTAAGTTTATTCAGTGGCAGCGCATCTTCAAGACTTTGACATGTAAAAACATGTAAAACAAAGACCTGGTTGTATGATACAGCCATGTCAATCTTCCAAGTTTACAAAGTCAAGTTACAAACAATAAAAGCCCAGTTTTTCTGTACTAATTCCAAACTTCCAAAATGGATACTAGGAGCCAATCGGAAGAAGTAACTTGTCCAGGACTAACTGTTGATGATGAGGAATACCCAGAGTTTTTTGCAATGTGAAATGAATAATTCCCCAGACTTGGTTGTAAATTTTTACTAGTTTGGCATTGCATTCTACAGTTCTAAAGAAATTCTGTGAAATTTGCACTGATTAAATAGATGCAGTGACATGAAAAAGTTTGGCTACGTGATCTAATGGGGAAGATGGATCTCTTCAGCATAATCTGATTGTTCTATTTAAAACTATGGGCTTAGATAGAAATGTTGGATAATTTCACAGAAGAGCTCAGTGCAAGTGTCCAGTGAAATGTGGCAGAAATGTGAGATTGTTTATAATTCACTGATTGGACATACTTACTCAGGTTAGGAGTAAGATTGTGTTAAGCGTACAAAATACAAAGCAAGTGAAGACATGGATTCAGAAAGAGCATGTGTAAGTTTACACGTAGCAGGATTAAGAATAAATTGTGTTATTGAGGGTCAAACAATGCCTCCATCATAAACCTTAATATCCAGTAGGAATATTCCCTTCTGTAGATTTTCCATCTGTAAAAGGAGGGAAGGCAGTAATTTTAGTTAAATGGATCCTGAGGTGCCATTTAAGGGTCTGATCTAGCAAGCAAGGCAAATAAAACAAGATTGCTATAAGTTGTAGCTGCAAAATGATTATCCTGTCACTACAAAATGAATACCTTCCATTTGACATTAGATTTCCTTAGAGAGGAAGATGTTGTAGATACAAACAATACCTTCACCAGTACGGTTGGAGACCTTCACATAATAGGCTGTTCTTCCCAAGAATTAAATAAATTGAATGAATTCTTCATGGTTGGTACCAAGGGGAACTATGTTGAACCAGCAACAATTTACACTTATATAACGCTTTTAACCTAACCACAGATCTGAATGCGTTTCACGCGCGAGGGGGGGGGAAAAAAAATCAACTTCTTGGAAAAGAGTTAGCGGCAAGCTTTTGAGGAAGCTTTTGGAGGTGGGTGAGATGAATCAAGGTGGAAGGATTTTGGGAGAAAATTCCAGGGAACAGTGCTTCGATAGTGGAGTGAAGAAGGCGGTGAGATGGAGGGAAAGACAAACGTACTTCACATATAGGCAGTGTGTGCCTCTTATACTCATGCCACAAAGTTCACTTTTGCATTGTCTGACTTTTATACTAATGGGGTGCATCTCCTGTACAGTGTGTGACTCGAGTTCACTTCCCACATAGCCAGTGTGTGACTGCTGTACTAATGGGATACAATTGCTGGTTAAGCCTGTGTTCAGTGTGCACTGAAGGCAGCCTTGACAAGGGAACATACGGATTTCAATTAAGAAGCTAAAAGCAGACACAAAGTAACAGTGCCCTTTGTAAATTTTCTGCCCTCTCTTGAACACTATAAATGGTTATTTAAAGCACAGTGATATAAAAATAAACATCTGAAGAGCACAGGTATCATAGGGAGCAGTCAGCATGGTCTTAGAAGAAATATGTTTACTGCCTTAAGAATTTACTAGGATTCTTTGAGGAGATAACTAATTTAGCAGATGAAGGTAATCCAGTAGATGTAGTTTACTTGGATTTTCAAAAGGTGTTTGACAAAAGTGCTCATGTGAGACAAGTAAGGAAGATTATAGAATCATCGAAAGGTTAAAACATGGAAGAGGCCATTCGGCCCATCGAGTACGTGCCGGTTCTATGTGAGAGCAATCCAGCTAGTCCCACATCCCCGCCCTATCCCTGTAGCCCTGCAAATTTTCTCCCTTCAAGTACTTATCCAGTTCCCTTTCGAAAGCCAGGATTGAATCTGCCTCCACCACTCCACACCCCTGGCAGTACATTCCAGATCATAACCATTTGCTGCGTAAAAAAGTTTTTCCTCATATCACCTTTGGTTCTTTTGCCAATCACCTTAATTCTATGTGCTCTGGTTCTTGACCCTTCTGCCAATGGGAACAGATTCTCTCTATCTATTCTGTCTGGACTCTTCATAATTTTAAATACCTCTATCAAATCTCCTCTCAACCATCTTTGTTCCAAGGAGAACAACCCCAGCTTTTCCAGTCTATCCACATAACTGAAGTCCCTCATCCTTGGAATCATTTTAGTAAATCTTTTCTGAACCCTCTCTAAGACCTTCACATCTTTCCTAAAGTGCAGTGCCCAGAACTAGACACAATACTCCAGTTGTGGTTGAACCAGTGTTTTAAAAAGGTTCGTCATGACTTCTTAGCTTTTGTACTCTATGCCTTTATTTCTAAACCCCAGGATCCAGTATGCTTTTTTAACCACTTTCCCAACCTGCCCTGCCACTTTCAATGATATGTGCGCATATACCCCCCAGATCTCTCTGTTCCTGTATTCCTTTTAGAATTGTGCCCTCTAGTTTATACTGCCTCTTTTTGATCTTCCTACTGAAATGTATCATTTCGCATTTTTCTGCATTAAATTTCATCTGCCACGTGTCCGCCCATTCCACTAGCCTGTCTATATCCTCTTGAAGTCTATCACTATCATCCTCACCGTTCACTACACTTCCAAGTTTTGTGTCATCTGCAAATTTTGAAATTGTGCTCTGTACACCCAACTCCAAGTCATTAGTACATATGAAGAAAAGCAGTGGTCCTAGTACTGACCCCTGGGGAACATCACTGTACACCTCCCTCCAATCTGAAAAGCAACCGTTCACCACTACTCTCTGCTTCCTGCTACTTAGCCAATTTTGTATCTGTGCTGCTACTGCCCCCTTTATTCCATGGGCTTCAATCTTGATGTCAAGCCTATTATGTGGCACTTTATAAAATGCCTTTTGAAAGTCCATATACACCACATTGCTCTCATCGACCCTCTCTGTTACCTCATCAAAAAACAAAATTAAGCATCATGAAATAGATGACATTCTGTCAAGGTAACTGAGAATTGGTTTAGCAACAGATAAATGGAATATCCTCTGCCTGGAAAAAAAATAGCTGATGGTGATTCATAGGACTCTGGTCCTGGGGCCTGTGTTATTCACAATACTTGTGAATGACATGGAACAAGGTATCTCCAGTCATATTAAATTCATGGATGGCAAAGTTGTGGACAAGCAGTGAGTGGAATGGTGATTGATTATCTTCAGAGATTCGGGCCAATTATGTGGATAGACTGAGATATAGCAGATATATTTTTATGTAGATAAGGGACAGCTCACAGTAATTATGCATAATATTTTAAGATAGGCTGGTAGGATGGGGAAAAACCTATTTATCTCTGCCAGGATACAGCAGTTGTTTCCCCTTAAAGTAACAACACCATTAGAACTTGAGGGAGGGATAATCCACCCAATTTGGTTTTAAGCAAAACAAACAAAAGTAAAATAATAAAATAAAATCAAAGGGGTAAAATCAGAGGTAGTCGAGATAAAAATTCTATGTGATGCCTACTAATCATGGTAGGCATCCAGCAAGCCATCAGATACCCAGTGTTGGTGCTTAAGGAACACCGGGTGCAAGCTGTGGCTAGAAAAATGGGTAAACATTCAGAGCTATCCTGCCTGGCAATCCTACGCATCGTGGACCTATAGATGGCTGACTGGTCAAAAGATAGTTTTGAGGGAATCTTTTGAAATGTATATGTCCCACAAGGAATTGAACCTACAATCTTGGTATTATTAACGCCAACTGAGCCAACCAGCCACATACATAACTTGAAAAGGTCTTGTAATGGCAACGGCTGAAAACGATTTGGGTATATGATTGGTCATGTCCTGAAACCATTTGGTCAGCGTGAAGCGGTTATTAATGGTAATACATGTCACAACACGAAATCCACGAGCCTCAAACACAGTTAACGATTAGAAACCCCCTTTTGTTCCATATGTCCATAGTGAACATATGGAACAAAACCCCAGAGAAGGTAGTTTACTCAGGGTCAATTGACACATTTAAAACAGACCTGGATAGATATCTGTTTCATGGAGGGACACTGAGGGTTGTGGAGATACTAGGACTGAGTTTAACAACTGGCAGAGAATGAGCGGGCAGCAGGTAAAGCATACCCGCTGCCATTCCATTCTTGCCAACAGGATGTTATAACTGGATAGCCTGGTGGTGAAGGATAGAATACTGGAGCCTGGTCTTCAGTTGCTTCCAAGCCTTTATTCACACAGCTCAACATTACACCCCCTCTTATAAATGGATACAAGAGAGTCCCCAGTTGATACCCACCACCTGAATACAATTGATATAAATCGCATAGATACAATTAACACAGGAGGCCCCAGCCATAGATGCCAGGACCCGAATTACTATTCGGCCGACGAGCTGCAGGCACCAAACTGGTACCTCTCTGCAGCTCGCCAGTTCTGGGGTGGGGGGCAGGAAATTGGCCAGCTCCCACTCTGAAGGGATGAAGGGTAGGATGCCTCAGATGGGCCGAAGTGGCCTGGATTTTTTTTGCAGGCCCATGAGAGCAGATGTGCTCCTCCTAGCTGCATCAAAAAAATACATATTGCCTGGCTATTTTCTGAGTGGCTTTCAGCAATTCCTTTAAGGACCATTGGTTAAGGTCACTCATCGCCCATCTATACCTCAAACGCAATCGGGATCCTACATAGGTCACAGGACCCCGATTTGCATTACTAATGAGGCTCCCGCCTGATTCAGGTGGACGCCTGGTACGTTCTTGTAAATGCCCTGGGTCAAATGTGGTGAAGTTTTCTTGTGCAAGGGAGGCACGGGAAGGAATTGAGTGTTCCTTAAAGCGAGTGGTGGTAATAGGGGCACAAGCAGTCCATAGATATTAAATTCTAGATGGAGCAGGCATGGATTTTGACACATTATTAAGTTGCTGCATGTTGCCTTCCGTGCCCAAGTGATCATTCTTCACGTGTGAGCTGAGACAGTGAATATTAGCAAGCTATTCACTCGTAGATGGAATTAAAGCTGAGCCTAATCCTTTCCTCATCCAACATCCTCACATGCACATTCTAACTCAGTGCATAGTGATCAACAGAAGGAGCAGTAGCCAGGAGGATTGAGGCCAGTTGTAGCACCCTTTGCAATTGCTTAAGCTGAGATCAGCACCGACCAAAAATCAAACCTGTGATCTTGCGGTAAGTGTGATTCTGTGCCACACCATGTAGTACATTTACCCAGTCAGCGATGGGGAGAGAAGATTTGTCTAACAACCACTGTTGGTTAATAGTACACTTCTCCTCCCAAGAGCAAATCCAGCACCCATCATGGCAAGTGAGGTTTTCCGGTCATAGATGGTATAGAATCATTGAAATCATAAATTATATGTAAAGAAGGGGAAGATATTGTTATTTGACTCGACTATTCCAATGCTCTCCTGGCCAGCCTTCCACCTTGCACCCTCCGTAAACTTGAACTCATCCAAAGCTCTGCTGCTCGTGTCCTAACTCGCACCAAGTGCTGTTCACTCATCACAAGTGAGCTCGCTGACTTACGTTGGCTCCCGGTCCAGCAACACCTCGACTTTAAATTCTCATCCTTGTTTTCAAATCCCTCCATGGGCTCTCTCCTCCCGATCTTTGTAACCTCCTCCAGCCCCACAACCTGCCGAGATCTCTGCGCTCCTCCAATTCTGGTCCCTTGCGCAACCCGATTTTCATCGCTCCGGCGTGCCTTCAACTGCATAGGCCCTAAGCTCTGGAATTCCCTCCCTAAACCTCTCCACCTTTTTACCTCGCTGTTTCATCCTTTAAGACCTCCTTAAAATCTGTGACTTTGACCAAGCATTTGCTCACCTGTCCAAATATCTCTTTATGGTTTGGTATCAAATTTTGTTTGATAACGTTCCTGTGAAGTGCCTTGGGATGTTTTACTATGTCAAAGGCATTATATAAATGCCAGTTGTTGTTGATAAATTATTATAAATATTATCTCTATAGAGGTTCCATACATCATAATGTTTAGGTTAAATTGAATTCTGTGATATATCTGAATTGTGGATATATTTTTTCTTTTGTCACTTTGGTAGTCAGAGGGTGTGATTTAATTTAACCAGCAGTAACATCTCACTTATTTATGCATCATTTGCAAAAGGCTGTGCTACCTTTAATGCAAAGAATCTTACATCACCAGATTCTTTACATTTGTCAACCCCAGTCCATCACCGGCATCTCCACATCATACCTTTAATGAAGTTTGGGAGCCACTTGCAGCCACTTTGTCCTCACCTGTTGCCCTCAGCAGATCTCTTGCTCCTTGGGCACCATACATATCAAGTTGTTGGAGTTGGGACATATAAAAATAGGCTGAAACTTAGATGGACATTGGGATTTTCAATTAATCACTATCCTTCCATTTGAGGTCCATCAGTGTGATGCATCACTCCCTGTGGCAGTCTACATGAAGACCCTTTCAATCTTCCCCCCCCCCCCCATAGCAGTGTGAGCGGAAACCCATCTCTCTCAATGCCAGTGTGCATATAGACCCTTTCTTCCTCTCCCCTATGGCAGTGTATGCAGACCCCATCCCCAAGGCACATGGCGAGCCCTCCCACAATGGAGTTCCCACTTTTGATGACAGTTTGCTTACATACACGATTGCTGTATTTGCAGTGTTGCAATGAATAATTTAATACCTTTTGTTTTTAGATAACTTTCTTGAATACCATGAGTGTCACCGTGTCAAATGGCCTTGTTTTTACCCTCCACTAACCCTGATTGTGCACTGTGCAATCATATTGTGATTCATCCCAGTCAAGCTATCTCTTGTTGCACTGATCTGACTGGAAATGACTACATTTCTGCATTCATTAGACATGTTAAGTAAAACTAATTACAAAGCCATGGCATAAAGTAGATATGTTCTGGGGAATCAATAAAATGCGTTTTATATTTTCACATCAATGTTGATAGTAAAAGCAGGAAATTATTTTGCACAGATCCTCATAATAGACCTCCAATGGATCCCTATTGTGCTGAGTTCCACTGTAAGGTTAGCGGCTGTCAGGTGAATATTTCAATTATGAACATAAACAGAAAATCCCAAACAATTTTCCATCCAGACTGTGGTGCCTGAGCCAAATAGACCAGCAAAGTCCAGCTTTGTTTTTCCCAGTCTATGCTGATTAAGTCGGCATAACAACAATTGTCATGTAGTTGGGTTTTGGCATAATTGGGCTTGGGGAGGGGAAAACCAGCCAGGTGACTGCTGCTGGAAAATACATATGTGTGGATAATGTGTGAGGCCAGGATTGGACAGAATAATGTGCTAACTTTCACTGTAAAGGCTCACATATAAAGAATGGCCAGTTAGACGAGGGACTGAGGGCAGTTGCACCCATGCAACTATATTCTAGTAGCAAGCCACTGCCTTTCAAATAGGTGAGAATGAAACTGGAGAGGGAAAACATAGATCACTGGTATTCATTGTGTTAATGAAATAATTTAAATAGTATTCTAGGCTGCATATATTGCCATGGTCACTTAAGCTACTTTGTTTACAGGGGCCTTTCGGAAAGTGCTCAGTTTTCATCACCCTTCCTCACCACAAGAAATGCTTCACATATATTTTTGTTCAGTCTCCAGTTATTCCCATTCCTCTCTTGAACACACTGATTTATTCAGGGCTACAGTTCCATTAACACTCATCCTCTGGCCCCTCACCCAGTAGCCATTTTGTGAGCTGAGACAGTGACTGACATCACATATTTGATGATAGAGAACAGTGCAGCCTGGTCCAATCCTTTCTTCACCCGATATCCACAGCTTAGCAGTTTTGAGCACTCTTTGGAACACAGAGTTTCTTTCTTCCCTCCCAAATCCAAGGTTGCTTAGGGCAGTAGTTGAATCCTATCACTCACCTGGTGAGCTCCTCACTGGCCACAAACATTGACTGAACAAGCCATCAGGGGAATGGGAAGCTCTGCATGTTTACTGTCAGGAGTGCGGTGTCATTTTTTTGTGTGAATTGATGTTTAGCCATACAGATCAGGATGGCCCAAGTTTCAACCCTAGTCTTCGCTGAATTAAGCACCAGTTCGGAGGCTGCAAATGGCCTCAGCGCTCTTGACTTAAGGAGGGAAAAGAAAACAGTCAGTGACTTTGGTGGATTTTCGGTGAAGACAGATAAGATCTGGTTGTAATACTCTCCATCGTCAAATAGTTTGATGTCCCTCACTTGCTCGTCTCATACATGAAGAATAGCCACATGAGGAACAGGGATCAACTGGTGCTTGTGGAGCTTTGTCATAGCAGTTAAGGGGAAGCTAAATAAATAAATGAGGGAGAAAGGAATAGAAGGACATGCTGATATGGTGAGATGAAGTAGGGTGGGAGGAAGCTTGTTTGGAGCATGAACACTGGCATAGACCAGTTGGGCTGATTGGCCTATTTCTGTGCTATAAAATTCTATGTAAAACAACAAGATAAAATTTGTAAAGGTGTAGAACAGTTCACCATTTTAATGAACATAGCCAAAGGATATGAATATTTTTCTTGATTTTCCTGACTATCTGTACACTGTACATGAATTGCTTGTGTAATATCAACTCATTACATACCTCGATGCTTTCCTATGCCCCATGAAACAGGGAAATAAAGTAGGAGCTTGCTGAAAACTCATTGAGCATGCATGATCTCTCAGATAGGCATGAAGGAAATGTTACGAAATATACACTAGCAACAGTGAGACCTTTTAGCATTTTCAGTTTGGCCTACTTTCGTTCTACCAATATTCCCAAACTACTGTTGCATTCATTATTTTAATTTAGTACTAAAACTCACTGTGACAGATCAAATTAAAGCTTTGTATTACATACAGACGGTTAATTCCCAGAGGATTTTTCACAGACAAATGCTCGAATTGCCAAGTCTGTTCATTTGTTTCATTGGAAATTCATGAATAACTTTTGCTAAATCCCTGAAGCTCTATTTGTGGACGTGTGTATGTGTTTACTGAGTCTAGGTCATGACCTGCTGGCGTTCCACATCTATTTTGTATGTTTTAAGGCATATTCTTATCTGAGGAATCAGTTACAGATTTAAGTATGATGTGTGCTGTGGGTTCAATTATCATATTATCGAGCATATCAGTAAGCTTTGGGTTACTACCCAGTTTATATCTCCCACTACTTTTTGCAATTTAAAAGACATACTATTGCACATAGAATACAAGGAAAGAAGTGTGCTATACTTAGAAGAAACGGTTCATCGGGGTGCAGACAAAAGGGCGTGCATTGGGTGAGGAGCTTACAGAAAGCATGCACTGTTACACAGAGAATAAACAATGGCCGGGATTGATTACAAGACTGTAATGTGCTTAAAGAGATTTACAAACTACCAGAACAAAATCTGGAGAGGTTTACCAGCATCCTTCAGCCCTCCTTTCAGACTATTGCAGTCCTCAACACCCTTCCAAGCATTTCATTAATGGTAATGTATACAGTTTGTAAGGAGAGTCGAGATTAACACACCCCAGAGCATTCAGTCATCACAGTGTCACCATTAATAAATCGCAAATTGGCTTCTTAGTCTCCATTGTAGGCTGCAGGTCTTCTCTTTATTTTGGTGGATTCCTTAATGGATAATTTAACATCTTATTCTCTGCCAATCCTTCCCGGAAAATAATTTGCATACTTAGTAGCCATTTTTAAATAGTTTATTGATTCTTACAATCTTAACATTCTCTTTTTTCTCCTTTGACATTACAGTGACAGATCCTCTGTATCCCTTCTGTCAGTTCTACATACTCGTGTTTTAATATCAAATAGACTTTTTTGCGTTTGGTCAGAATTCATATTTATAAATTCCAAGTCAAGCCAGTTTGTGTTGCATTATCTGATCGAGCATTCTTGAAATAATAAACTTTAAAAAAAAATCTTTGAAGGGCCTCTGATGGCTGCACATATACTCAACTCTGCCTGGAACAAGCACCAGCTTCCCATAGTGAGCATTCATTATATCAGGCCTTGTTTCACATGATGTTGATTGTACCTGGAATTCATTTGAATGAAATTTGGTAAGATGAGCATTATGGTAAATGAAGTGGTGCTTAATATGACACTGTATGTTAGAAAGTTTGCTGATCCAAGCCCATGTTTGCATGCCTCCTTAGACTGGGCAGTAACCAGTGATGGTTTGTAAAAAGCACCATTCTTTTCACAATTTTCTTTCTGCCCATCTCCATTCCTTATCCATTAACCAAAGAAAATTGTCTGATATTTATTTTCACTGTGACTGAAACCTGTTCACAGAGACTGGCTGAAACCATGTGTGGGTTTACTATTGCTTTACTTTTGGTTGGGGAACACGGCATATTAAATTTCAGTTCTGCATAAATATTTCCTAATCCCAAGGGAAATTAATCCCAAGGGAAACGAGGAACCCAAAAACAAGGGAACTCCAGAATATTTATTCCTCTTTGCAATTCAGTCCCGGCCAACTGCTCTTACAGAGAACACTGACCCCTCCATTGCATCCCTCAAAGGAATCGCTATCTCCTGCGGAGTTTTTTATCTCTGTCTGTACTTATTTCTACAACTTTCAATTCTGTTCCAAACCAGATATTTATCCAGTTCTGTTTTAAAGGGTTTAATTGAGTCAGCATTGATGACTTTTCCCGGGAGTCTTTCCTCATAGCCAATCTGGGCTCTAGTGACTCTGGAGGCTTGTAAATGTTGACTATATAGCTCCAATACCCTCTGAGATAACCTTGCATTGTTTATTTCTACCTTTCTAATGGAGAAACCATATAACACATTGTCAGTATAAGACACTGACACCAGTTTAAGACATTTTTGGATTCTGACAAAGCAGCGTAAGACTGGAAACGTTAACCTTTTCCTGACCTGCTGACTGTTTCCAGCATTTTCTGTTTATATATCAGTATAAGACTGACATATATCAGTATATGTGATCTATCACATATTCTTTAAGGTTCACTTTCCTGTATAAAGTCTGTTAAAAATCTTCTGTCTGTGTAATATTGTGTCACAGTGTTGTAGAGTCTCTTTCACCAAATTGCAGAATCAGAGATCAATTAATCACACGCCAGAGTTTTAACCAATTAGATTTCACTAACCGCTGTCCTTTCAACCAATCACACCCCAGAACAATTTGTATAATTTCTGATTGGTTAGTCACATCCTACTAAAAAAAGAACATTTTTGCGGCATACAGTTCCGATGACAATTTCTCATTGTTCCCAATATTTCTCTAAATTAAAATGTATTTCTAACAAAATAAACACACAAAAATATAAGTCATTCACAAAAAAGTCACAAAATAACATGTAAATTTCCCCATTCCACCTTCAAATTGCACAATCATCTTCTCCCCTCCAACCACGCAAATCAATGTCCCAATCACTGGTGTATCCTACCTTACTATCGGAGTGTCATACCTACCCAAACTCCTGTGCCCTGGTGACTTGCCCAACTCACACCGAACATGAAGAACACACGCACAGTAAACTGAAATGATACACATGTTTATTGTTCCATCCCTGCCCACCCTTTGGTGCTGGTTCCACTTTCGGTCTTACTCCTTTCCATAATTCTCTGCTTTGTGCTTAGTCCTTGGACCCTGCTTCCCCCAGATCTACAACCTGGATCCAGATGTTTGGCCACTGTTCTTTGGTCCAAGACCCGGTTGCTTGTCTCCTTAACACTGCTTCAGCTCCGTTCCCAGAATCCCAACCCAGCACAACTGCACCTTTTGACTCCTGGGTTTTCCCTGCAACCTGCAACCTCCCCTCCCGCCCCCCCCCCCACCCTACCCCATGGCTTCAGACCACTTCATACTCTGCTCAGTACTAACGGACATTAGTGAGTGATGCAATGACACTAAGAGGACCAACATTAAATGTGCCCCCTCAATTTTCACTAACTGCAAAATGTGTCACTGAAATAAATTCTCTAAATTTACAAAACATAATTACAAGAGACTTAAGTGATAATGGAGTACTTGGAACATTTTTGACTTTCAATATTGGCCAAGGAATTGAGCCACAAAAAATACATGTTTCCCATTTTTTCTAAAACGAAAGTAATGATAACGAGACAAATTCCAACCCACGTATTAGAATCCTGGAGCGTTAGCCAAAAAAGGAAAGATCCAGCAACATGATGGTGAAAACAATCTGTGCAGCTGCAACTGTTATGATTCGGGCTTGCTCCCAATACTCTGTTTCTCAGTCTCACTGCAAAAGGCAGCTTCCATAGATGAGCCTGTGCTCCTTATGATCTGAAACTTGATCTTATGTGTTCATTATGTAGGAAATCACAAGCCACAGGCAAATTAATCTTCCTTTTATTGTAAAGTTGCTGCTGGATAGCACCATATCTCTTGTTACCAAGCATGTTTTGAAACAGGCTAAACTGTTATGATGATGAGATAAGAGGAATTTTTTTTAAGCAGCGAGTTGATATGATCTGGAATGCACTGCCTAAAAGAGTGGTGGAAGCAGATTCAAGAACTTTCAAAAGGGAATTGGAGATATACTTGAAAAGGAAAAATTTGCAGGGCTATGGGAAAAGAGCAGGGGAGTGGGACTAGTTGGACAGCTCTTTCAAAGAGCTGGCGCAGGCACAATGGGCCGAATGGCCTCCTGCAATGCTGTATGTTTCTATGATTGTATAACCTATGAGGCAGGTTTATCAACAAATTCCAGTTGTGATTTGTTTTCAGACCTCAAAAGGAAGTAGTACAAGTAAGATATCGAACATTCAAATGAAATACTAGAGGCCTGAAAACAGATTACAACTGGTTAATCAAATAAGCCCGTCAGATAAGATTCTTTCAGTTCTTCTTATAGAAATTGAGGTGAAGTAGAAGAAACTAAGCAATCTTATTCCTCAGCAAAAACAGAATACAATTTTTGTACCAATTACATAAGCGTAAGTTTACAGAGCTTAATTCATCCCGTACACAGCAAGACATACCAAACAGCTGGTGCTCAAAATTTCCTGTTTTTTTTTGCATACACTCATAAATCCTTCCATGAACAGGCACTTGATTTTAAGGATGGCCTGTCAGATTGAAGGCAATTAGCTGAACAATGCCAAGAATCTTTATGACCTATAGACACAAGGGCATGTGAATGACTACCTGGGGATGCTGATGAAACATACATCAATAACAAAATCTTGCATTTAGAATCATACAGCACAGAAGGAGGCCATTTGGCCCATCGTGCCTGTGCTGGCTCTTTGAAAGAACTATCCAATTAGTGCCACTCCCCTGTTCAAGTATTTATCCAATTCCCTTTTGAAAGTTATTATTGAATCTGCTTCCATCACCCTTTTCAGGCAGTGCATTCCAGGTTATAACAACGCGCTGCATGAACATTTTTTATCTCATGTCGCCTCCATTTCTTTTGCCAATGACTTTAAATCTGTGTCTTTTGGCTATCGAGTCTTCTGCCACTGGAAAGAGTTTCTCCTTATTTGCTCTATTAATACACTTCATGATTTAAACACCTCCATCAAATCTCCCCTTAACGTTCTCTGCTCTAAGGAGAACAAACCCAGTTTCTCCAGTCTCTCCACGTAAATAAAGTCTTTCATCCCTGGTACCATCCTAGGAAATCACCTCTGCACCCTCTCTAAGGCCTTGACATCCTTCCTAAAGCATAGTGCCCAGAATTGGCCACAATACTTCAGCTGGGGCCTAACCAGTGTTTTATAAAGGTTTAGTGTAATTTCCTTGCTTTTGTACTGTATGCCTCTATTTATAAAGCCAAGGATCCCATATGTCTTTTTAACCACTTTCTCAATCTGTCCTGCCATCTTCAAAGATTTGTGTACGCATACCCTCAGGTCTCTCTGTTCCTGCACCCCCTTTACGACTGTACCGTTTAATTTATATTGACTCTCCTCATTCTTCCTACCAAAATGAATCACTTCACACTTCTCTGAGTTAAATTTCATCTGCCATGTGTCTGCCCATTTCACCAGTCTGCCTATATCCTCCTGGAGTCTGTTAATATCCTCTTCACTCTTCACTACATTTCTGAGTTTCATGTCATCTATAAAGTTTGAAATTATGCCCTGTATAGCCAAGTCCAGGTCATTAATATATGTGAAAAGAGCAGTGGTCCCAACATAGACCCCTGGGGAACACCACTGTACACTTCTCTCCAGTCTGAAAAATAACAAGACTTTCTGTCCCTTAGCTAATTACGTATCCACGCACCCACTGCCCCTTTAATCCCATGGGCTTCAATTTTACTAACAACTCTATTTTGTGATACTTTATTAAATGCCTTTTGAAAGTCCAAATACACAACATCAACTGCACTACCCTCATCAACCTTCTCCATTATTTCATCAAAGAACTCAATCAAGTTTATTCAAACACAATTTGCCTTGAACAAATTTGTGCTGGCTTTCCTTTATTAATCCACGCTTGTCCAAGTGACTAATAATTTTGTCCCGGATTATCGTTTCTAAAAGCTTCCCCACCACCAAGGTTAAACTGACTGACCTGTAATTGCCGGGTTGGTCCCGATCCTCTTTTTTGAACAGGGGTGTAACATTTGCAATCCTCCAGGCCTCTGGCACTCCTTCCATATCAAAGGAGGATTGGAAGATTTGGCCAGAGCCTCCGCAATTTCCACCATTACTTCCCTCAGCAACCTAGGATGGTGATTTTTCTACTTTGAGTGCTGCCAGCCTTTTTAGTACCTCCTCTTTATCTATTTTTATCCTATCCAATTTCTCTACTACCCCCTCCTTTACTGTGACATTGGAAGCATCCTCTTCTTTAGTGAAGAGCAATGCAAATTACTCATTTAGTACCTCAGCTATGCCCTCTGCCTCCATGCTTAGATCTCCTTTTTTGGTCCCTAATTGGCCCAACCCTTCTTTTGACTATCCTTTTACTATTTATATGTTTATAAAAGACTTTTGGCTTCCCTTTTATGTTCCCCGCTAATCTATTCTCATACACTCTTTTTGTCCCTCTTATTTCCTTGTATTCAGCTATTGAATTATGAGCCTAACTTTTATTATAAGCCTCCTTTTTCTGTTTTATTTTAATCTCTATATCTTTAGTCTTCCATAGGCATATAAATAGTAAATGGGTAGTAAGAGGAGGGGTGGGACCAAAGTAGGGACCAAAAAGGAGATCTACGCTTGGAGGCAGAAGGCATAGCTGAGGTACTAAATGAGTAATTTGCATCTGTCTTTACCAAGGAAGAGAGGAGGTAGTTGAGCTAGTGGATGGACTAAAAATTGATGAAGAGGAGTTACTAAAGTAGATAAATCACCCGGACCAGATGGTTGCTGAGGGAAGTAAGGGTGGAAATTGCTGAGGTACTGGCCATAATCTTCCAAACATCCTTAGATACGGGGGTGGTGTCAGAGGACTGGAGAATTGCAAATATTACACTGTTGTTCAAAAAAGGGTGTAAGGATAAACCCAGCAACTACAGGCCAGTCAGTTTAACCTCGGTAGTGAGGAAACTTTTAGAAATGATAATCTGGGACAAAATTAACAGTCACTTGGACGAGGGTGGATTAATAAAGGAAAGCCTGCATGGATATGTTAAAGGAAAATTGTGTTTAACTAACTTGAATGAGTTTTTTAATGAGGTAACAGAGAGGGTCGATGAGGGCAATGCGGTTGATGTGGTCTATATGGACTTCCAAAAGGCGATTGATAAAGTGCCGCATAATAGGCTTGTCATCAAAGTTGGAGCCCATGGAATAAAAGGGACAGTGGTAGCATGGATACGAAATTGGCTAGGTCATAGGAAACAGAGAGTAGTGGTTAATGGTTGTTTTTCAGACTGGAGGGAGGTATACAGTGTTGTTCCCCAGGGCTCCATACTAGGACCATTGTTTTTCTTGATACATATTAATGACTTGGGTGTATAGGGCACAATTTCAAAATTTGCAGAGGGCACAAAACTTGGAAGGGTAGTGAACAATGAGGAGGATGGTGATAGAATTCAAGAGGACGTAGACAGGCTGGTGGAATGGGCAGGCACATGGCAGATGAAATTTAACACAGAAAATTGTGAAGTGATACATTTTGGTAGGAAGAACGAGGAGAGGCAATAGAAACTATAGGATACAATTCTAAAAGGGGTGCAGGAACAGAGAAATCTGGGCATATATGTGCACAAATCGTTGAAGGTGGCAGGGTGGTGGATGGCACCCCATCCACCACCCTAAACATTCATTCCCTTCACCACCGGCGCACTGTGGCTGCAGTGTGTACCATCCACAGGATGCACTGCAGCAACTCACCAAGGCTTCTTCGACAGCACCTCCCAAACCCGTGACCTCTACCACCTAGAAGGACAAGAGCAGCAGGTACATGGGAACAACACCACCTGCACGTTCTGTTCCAAGTCACACACCATCCCGACTTGGAAATATATCGCCGTTCTTTCATCGTCGCTGGGTCAAAATCCTGGAACTCCCTCCCTAACAGCACTGTGGGAGAACCTTCACCACACGGACTGCAGCGGTTCAAGAAGGCAGCTCACCACCACCTTCTCAAGGGCTATTAGGGATGGGCAATAAATGCCGGCCTCGCCAGCGACACCCACATCCCATGAACGAATAAAAAAAAATATGGGATCCTGGGCTTTATAAATAGAGGCATAAAGTACAAAAGCAAGGAGGTTATGATGAACCTTTATAAAGCACTGGTTCGGCCACAACTGGAGTATTGTGTCCAGTTCTGGACATCGCGCAATAGGAAGGATGTGAAGGCCTTAGAGAAGGTGCAGAAGAGATTTACTAGAATGATTCCAGAGATGAGAGACTTCAGTTATGTGGATAGACTGGAGAAGCTGGAGTTGTTCTCCTAAGAGCAGAGAAGGTTGCGAGGAGATTTGATAGAGGAATTCAAAATCATGAAGGGTCTAGACAGAGTAGATAGAGAGAAACTGTTTCCATTGGCAGAAGGGTCAAGAACCAGAGGACATAGATTTAAGGTGATTAGCAAAAGAACCAAAGGCGACATGAGGAAAACTTCTTTTACACAGCGAGTGGTTGTGATCTGGAATGGACTGCTTGAAGGGGTGGTGGTGGAGGCAGATTCAATCGTGGCTTTCAAAGGGGAATTGGCTAAGTACTCGAAGGGAAAAAATGTTCCAGGGCCTCGGGGAACGGGCAGGTGAGCGGGACCAACTGGATTGCCCTTGTAGAGAGCCGGCACAGACTCGATGGGCCGAATGGTATCTCCCCCGTGCTGTAACCATTCTATGATTCTAAGGTTAAGGGGAGATTTGATAGAGGTGTTCAAAATCCTGAAATGTTTTGATGGAGTAAATAAGGAGAAACTGTTTCCAGTGGCAGAAAGGTCGGTTAGCAAAGGACACAGATTTAAGGTAATTGGCAAAAGAACCAGAGGAGACATGAGGAAAAATAAATTTACGCAGTGAGTTGTTATGATCTGGAATGGACTGCCTGAAGGATGATGGAAGCAAATTCAATAATAATTTTTAAAAGGAAATTGGATAAAATACTTGAAGGGGGAAAACGGCTATGGGGAAAGAGCAGGGGTGTGGGCCTAATTAGATGGATCTTTCAAAGAGCCGCCACAGGCACGATGGACGAACGGCTTCCTTTTGTGCTATATCATTCTATGATCTATAATTTTACTTTCCTGGGTGTTGCCAGTACATAATATTTTGTAATTATAGCTGTCATAGCTATTTCAGAATTGTTGATGTATCAAGTTTCATGTCCTTTATTGTTCTCAGCTTGATTTTGACCATTATGAAAATGTTTAATTTTTTTTTAATGGGGCTGGTTGCTGCTGTCGGCAGGAGCAAAAAAGGGAACAATATTACATTTCTCAACACTAACCTACCCTTCTCACTTTTAGTGGATACAAAATTCCCCTCTCCCCATCACTCCCTTAAAAGGTTATCTCACGTTTATATGAGTTGATGGTGTGCAATTATTCTGGGCTGAGAGATGCCCACAGATTCCTTCAGTTGGCAGGACTATTACACTAAAGCAAGATAACTATAACAATACCGGAATAACTGTGCAGCCATACTGATGATGGTGTTTGGAGCCATTCATATCACCATGGGATAATTGCAGACATCTGACTGGAAAGGAATCACCACCCATTTCATTTTGTACTGGACAATTCTTTCTTTGGGTAAGTTGTCCAAAAATTTCTAATATTTAAACCAGACACCAAAATATTTTTTTTTGAAAAATAATGGCCCATTTTCTATTCCTTCTGATGACATGGAAACATTCATAACTAAGGTTTTTGGTGAAATTTCATCAGCCGAAAACCAAATCTCAAAACTTTTAGCCATTTGCTCCACCCGTATGCTGACTCTGTCGTGTTCTGGAGTTGCATAATCCATTTTAATATTGACAGTCAACATATTTTTTTTAATTAAGAATTTGAGACCCATCGTGTCACTAAGATTGAAAAGAGTAGAACAGAAGATGAGGTAAATTGGGGATTAGTGCTTTAGGTGATGTCAAGATTGGGTTTTAAAAGCCTGAAGATTTTGGCTGGGAGAAAAAATGAGGGAAGCAAAGAGTCCCACAGTTTTGAGATCCTGAGAAAGAATGAGTTATGATAGGAAACAGTACGGTGAGTCTTCATTTCAACAAAGTGAGGAGCAAGAGAGTGTAGCATGATGTATTTGCAGCTTGGTAGGAGCGAGCAACAATGATCAGAGGACATTAGTAATATTGGTAAAATGGAGAGAGACAAGAAATCATTATTACAGAGATTATTAGCTTTTTATTCCCAAGGTATTTATGCGGCCATGTACTGAAAGGGAGCCATTCCATTTACAATGCATATGCTGTTTTTTTAAAACTAGTTGTAATCCCATTGCACATGAGTGGAAATTGTAAGAAAACATAATAACAATGCATTGGGAATTCCAGCATCAAAATGCAAGAATTCATTGAAAAAAAGTCAATTATCTGGCATGAGCAATTTCTGTGTTTGAAACCAAGCCTGTCTTATCCTGATCCATTTCATATTACCATTTAAAATATATAACACAGGGGGATTTGCAAGGTATAGATTAAAACATTTCAGTAACTTTGAACCCTTCACTGGATCATGGGATTACAACGGAGACTCTAAGGATTCCATCACAGTGAGCCTTGAGTATCAGTGAGCTGAAAATTGATTGAAGATTAAAGACTGAAGCGTATAATGGTTGGTGAGATGAAAAGGCGCTTCCTGTTATGATCAGTTGTTATATGTCCAGTTCTGCAATGATGCCAATGTCAGTAGCAGTACAAAGCCTAACCCATGAAGATTAGGGTGGATTTTTTTTTTACTATTGACTGTAAATGGGAGAATAATTCAAGTCTCAACAATATACTGATTTCTTTCCTCAAAACTCATATCCTCTTCACACATGGGATTTGTTAATGTGGCGAAGTTAGCATTCACCATTTATTTTGCATTCACTTCTTGTACAACAGAGTAACAACTCAGATCGATAGGGCCTATACAATGATATTAACACAGTGCATAAAGCAGTTTGCATGTGGGTCAATTCCCACTCCACTGAGGCACTGAGCGGAGGCTACAGTGTCTCACTGGAGCCAGGAGCGAGATTCGAAGTAAGAGGGATGTCTGCACAGCTACTGGATACTAGCTGGCATCAGGTCATGTGTCCACTGTCTCATCTGTCGGTGTCAGGCCAAGCAAACAACAACAACTTGCATGTATATAGCACCTTTAACATAGTAAAACTTCACCGGAGCTTTATCAAACAAAATTTGACAACAAATCACATAAGGAGATATTAGAACAGGTGAGGTAGGTTTTAAGAAGCGTCTTAAAGGAGGAGAGGTAGAGAAGCAGGTTTAGAGAGAGAATTCCAGAGCTTAGGGCTTAGGCAGCTGAAGACACGGCCGCCAATGATAGAGCGATGAAAATCGGGATGCGCAAGGAGAAGGTGATGAAAATTTTAAAAAGGGAGAATACAATCCAGATACCACCATTACAAAATTAAAGTAAAACACATTCTCCAATAGACACCAGCCATAACGCAGAACTGGCACAAACTCAACACATTGGATGATGTCATTCAGAGAAGCTACAAGGAAAGCTGTTGTGTAAAACAGAAATCTTTTGGAACATGCAGAGCAAAGCGCCATAATCTCCATCATGTGAGGATACTGAATAAGACAAAGCTGATTGAGTTTTGTTGTATATTTAACCGATGCTATAACCAATGTAGGAGCGTTTACTTAAAAAAAATTCTTTACTTTTTCTTCAGGGCTCTTCCACCCCTTTAAAGCCCCAGCCAACTCTTCCGGTGCAGCAGCAGCAGACTCCTCCTTCATAGCTGGGAAACTGTCAGGAGCCTGCCTTGCATTACAAATGATCCCTGATCCAGGAAAATGGGTCGGGATCATGACAGAGTCAAACGGTGTCCCACTGCTACCCTCTGGAAAGAGGGAAATCCAGCACACTGGCTTGAATCCAGCCTTGTTCAAATACTGTTGTGGGTATTGTTTTCCTCTTTGCCCCTTCTTCCCTCCTGCACCACTGTTTTCCACCCTGGAGTTGCACCACTATCCATTTTCAGGCATAGCTGTTATTCTCTGCTCCACCCCCCCCCCCCTCCTCCTCCCCCCCACCCCCCCCTAAGTATTGCAGAGACCATTGTATTCACCCTAAATGTGCCATCCATACACTTCCTGGACTGATTCTTTGACCACCCCCTTAGCTTTTATACCACCAAAGTTAACCCACTGTTACTACTGTTAGCCTGCTTCTGCCCAATGCTGACACTGTTTCCCACCTTGAGATTGTCACAACTCACCCCCATTTTAATATCCTGTCAGTTTTTCAGGAAATACTGCACATTTAATAATTTTAATTTGTTGAAATATTTAAGTGAGTTAACAAAAAAGATTTCCACACCGGAAACAGGACAGTGGCCAGGATGGCTTGAGCTCAAAGACTGGCTCTACTGATGAGGAAAATTAATCATAAATTCTAATAATAATGCCTGAAAATCATGTGACACAGAAGTAAGTGGTTAATGAACAGACTTTTGCTCCACTGGTGGGTTGCAGGATTGAGGCAGTGCCTTGTTTAGCATGGAGTCATACTGATCATACTGGGTTCGGTGTCTGGTCGGTGCTAAATTGGTTAATCTCAGTTGGGCTTCTACAGTTAGTCTCAGTGCTTGCTGACTCAGGAAGGAAAATTCAGGCAGAGTTCCCCTTTCTGATTACTATCCAGTGACTCCTAGGCCTGTGGCGGAGCAAAGGGATCTGTGTGGGCATGTACGCAAATCACTAAAGCTAATGCACAGTTACAAAAGTAATTATAAAGGCTAATAGAAAGTTGGCCTTTATCTCAAGGGGTTTGGAATACAAAGGGGAGGAAGTTATGCTTCAGTTGGATAGAGCCTCGGTTAGTACTGCACTGAGATTTGGGCAACGCACCTCAGGAAGGATATATTACCCTTGGAAGGGTACAGCGCCAATTCACCAGAATGTTACCATGGCTCAAAGAGTTAAATTATAAGGATAGGTTGCATCAACTAGGCTTGCATTCCCTTGAGTTTAGAAGATTAAGTGGTGATCTAATTGAAGTGTTTAAAATGATAAAAGGATTCCATTGGGTAGATACAGAGAATCTATTTCCTATAGTGGAGGAATCCAGAAAAAGGTGGCACAGTCTTAAAATTAGATCCAGGCCATTCAGGAATTAAATCAGGAAGCACTTTTTCACGCAAAGAGTAGTGGAAATCTGGAACACTCTCCCCTAAAATGATGTGGATGCTGGATCAATTGAAATTTTCAACACTGAAATCGATAGATTTTTGTTAGATAAGGGCATCAAGGGATATGGATCAAAGGCAGATAAATGGAGTTGGGGTACAGATCAGCCATGATCTAATAGAATGATGGAGCAGGCTGGAAGGGCTGAACGGCCTACCCTGTTTCTATGTTCCTTTAACCACTATCCAGGTTTGCCACTTGGGTGAGGTGCAGGAAGGCTGCCAGCTTCTATAGAATTGTATCCTAGCAATAAGTTAGTGAGTTCAGGATTGGAGCAGAGAAAACTGGTGGTGGGATGGAGGGAGTTTTTTTGGTGCCCAGGTTACATGATTGAAATTTCCAGAATGTTCACACAAGAAATGGACTGTCTGGTCCAAAGCTGGATGAGTCGGTAGTTTGTACATTTTGATAAGGAATTCCTGAGAGTAAAATGCTACTAGGATCTTGTGGTGTATTTCTTAAATGCTTAGTTTTGCAGTTCACATGGAATGCACACTTAACCAGCAGAATAATGGTTGTCTAATTTTCTACTTTGCAAATGTGAATCTCTTAATTGTTCACCTAAGTGGGTCAGTTTAAGAGCTCATTATTCACTCAATGCCCAAGCCTAGCCAGTTTAAATGTCACACAGTACTCAGATTCCTTAATCTATCACATTATACTATTATTGTAATTATGAGACAGCATTTTTCCACATCAATGACCTATTTTACCACAACATTGCTTGTATCAGGCGGTAGCTATCAAGCAGACAGTTGCTTAGCAATTCAGATCCTATAAATGTAGAGATAACAAAATCTGCAAATGCTGGGAAATAGAAACAGAAGTTGCTGGAAATATATGGCAATTCTGTCAGCATCGAAAAACAAAAGATAAGAGGTAGAGTTACTTGATCAGAACAGATTCCTGAGCAGAACAGGCACTTGAATCAAATTCGGTCATGCAAGAACCTTAAGGTTACCACCTTTTGACAATGACGAAACAGGATGGGCAAATTAGGGTAGAACAAAGAGTAGATCATTGCTGGAGTGCTGAATTTTGCTTTGTGGATGATGAAAAGTTATTAAAGATCTTAATTAATGCGGTAAAATGGATGAATGCTAATTCCCATAAAATATGTAAGAAATATTAGGGTAGATTTTCATTCCATTAACATCAGGTGGGTTCTGTAAAGGGCAGGTGATCAGATCTGCCAGATTACCACCGAGGCAGTGAAGACAAAAATCTATCCTGGGATCAGCCGTGGCTCACTTGGTAGCACTCTCACCTCTGAGTCAGAAGGTCGTGGGTTTGAGTCCCACACCAGAAACTTAAGCACGTAATCCAGGCTGACATTTCAGTGCAGTATTGAGGGAGTGCTGTACTGTCAGAGGTGTCATCTTTCAGATGAGACATTAAACCAAAGCCCCTGCTGCCCTTTCAGGTGACGTAAAAGATCCCATGGCACTATTCGAAGAAGAGCAGGGAAGTTCTCCCCGGTGTCCTGGCCAATATTTATGATAACACCGCTAAAACCATTATAGGTTTAAAGCATTGAGGACAACATAAGTATTTGGGCAAATCTTATTAATTGACAGAATCTATGGGCTCGGTTTTTGGACGTCCAAGCGGGTGGGTTCGTGGTGGGGAGGCTCCGAAAATCGGGGATTCCCGGGGCGGGTCCGGAGCCCGGCTCCAACCCGCCCACTTCCAGGTTCCCCAATGACGCGCTTAGATGCGCGCGCAGCTCCCGCATACGGGACTCCCACCGACAATTAAAGCCGGCGGGATCCCACTTAAATCAATTAATGTGATAGTTCAGGTCATTAGCAGACCTGATTTGTAGGATATTTTAGGAGGGGAGGGATTTTCATCTAAACTGAGAGTGTTTCCCGTACTGCGGGAAACACTCCCAGTTGAAATGGACGTGTTGCAGCCACCAGCCTGTGGCAGCTGCAGAGGTCCATTTGACAGGTTGGTGGGGGAGACCCTCACTCATTGGAGGAGGCCACTCTGTCACTTTGGACAAAGTTTGGCCTGCACCACCCTCCTCCTAACACACAAATTCACCAACTTGCAACCTCAACCACGGTGTGCAGACACATTTACCTACCTTGCGGACCCCCTCAAACGGACATCTTCCAGATGGGGGCCGCCGTAGCTACAGTCATGACCTCCTCGAAGGACGAACAGCATCACTAGCCACGCCGTCCATCTCACACACATGGAGCTCCACAACAGAGTGCTGTGACACATCCACCTGCACAGCAGAAGGGAGGGCAACCGCAGAGAGAGATGCCTCGCAGAAGGCACTACCCTCGCCACAGGGTCTACAGACCGAGGCTCAGCTTCCTGGACCTCTCTAAGCAGCAGTGCACACAGAGGCTCAGAGTCACTTGTCATGTCGTCGTGGACATCTGCAGCCTCCTTCATGCCGAGCTGCTCCCGGCTGGCCCGAGCACCATCTTCTTACTTGTCGCTGTCAAAGTCACCACTGCCCTCAACGACTTCTCCTCCGCATCCTTCCAGTGTGCCACCGGGGACATTGCCGGCGTCTCTCAGTCGTCTGCACAAAAGAGCCCTGCAAATACACATACACCACTCTGGAGTGACACAATGGGTGGCATCAGGTGTGGGTCTTCATGGTGATCCTCAGGAAAGGGCATTATTGCACAAACCAGACAAGATTTGCAAAGACGTGGCAGTAGTGGTGACAATATAATATGTAATGCGAGTTGATCAGAAATCAAATATAAGTAAAAACCATGTCAAACCCTCAAACCCCCTTGTGCATCCCCTTCATGCTCATGACACGTTTGCCCTGCGCTTCCTACTACACATATATGATGCATGCCCTGTGGCTGCAGCACAGGTAGTGGCAGGTTGGGTGAGGCTGACTTGAAAGAGATGCATGAGAGGGTGAGTATAATATAGAGCCATGAGATTGTATGAGGATTGGGTTGAGTGGTAGTGGTGGGATGAGTACTGGCGAGGTGAATAAGTGCAGGTAAGATGAGGATGAGCTTTGAATGGGTGTGAGGAGTGATGTCATAGAGTAGTGTTGGCAGTGCAGAAGGAGATGTGGGGTGGGGGCGATGATGTGGCAGACGGAGTGTAGTGGAATGAGTAAGAGTACTCACTTCGGCTGACCTAGTTAGGTTAATGAAGCGCCTACTGCACTGTATGCAGGTGCGTGATATGTTGGTGGTGCTGGTGACCTCCTCTGCCATCTCGAGCCAGGCCTTCGTGTTGGCAGAGGCAGGCCACTTCCTCCCGTCCGCCGGGGAGAAGATCTCTGTCCTCCCCCTCCTCCTCACCCCATCCAGTAGGACCTGGAGTGAGGCATCATTAAACCTGAGAGCAGCCTTCCTCCTGGGCTGCTCCATTCTGTAATTTTGGCTCCTTTCTGCAGCATCAGTCAGTGGAGGACTGCCCCTTTAAATAGGGCTCCTCCAGCTGACAGCCTATGATGCGGGTGCGCAGTCCGCCCGCTGCGCAGCTTTCCAGCGCGAAACCCAGAAGCCAAGGTAAATGCCTTCAATTAGGCTGCAATCGCGTGCGGAGCACCCCGAATTTACTGGGCACATTACCCACGCGACCCCCCGCTGCCAACCCGCCTCCCTCCTAATATCAAGCTTTATATGTTCAAAGATGCAACTGTAAGTGTATAATTCATTCTAATAGGTTGACTGCTCTAAACGTCGGTGATTCTGCCATCATCTGGGATGCTCACCTTCTGCTCAGAGGCACCTGTGGCGAGTTGATATCCATGTTCATTTTCTTTGGTTATTGTCTTCTACTCATTCTTAACTAACCTTGCACATGTGTTATCTCTCTGTATTGTAATACTGTTTCTCTACTCTCTGGGTTTCGAGATTAAGCTGTGACACACTTTGCAAGTTTTACTTCTGTTGGTTAAACACTTAACCTTCTTTAATCTTCCAGCTTTTCCTCTTAACACTCTCTCTTTTTGAAGAACAACATCAAAAGTTCATTTTAAACTTACTTGATTCCCACTTAATGGTCTATGAGTGACCAATCCAGACAGTCAATTCTTTTACATGGATCCATTCCAAGACGGCATTCAATTGGGCCGGTATGTATCAGAGTCCACGATTGCCAGATGTCAATTAGTTTGACAAAGGACAACACTTCTATTTGTAAATTTTCAGTTCTTGAACAGGTCAGTGCTGCCCTGATACCAATTGCCTTCCAAGACTTCCTTTCTGGTTAGTCTTATTTGCAAGACCCATAGCTTAATAATCAGTCCAACCTTAAGTGTAGTACTGTGGGTTTTTTTTATTCGTTCATGGGCGTCGCTGGCGAGGTCAGCATTTATTGCCCATCCCTAATTGCCCTTGAGAAGGTGGTGGTGAGCCGCCTTCTTGAACCGCTGCAGTCCGTGTGGTGAAGGTTCTCTCACAGTGCTGTTAGGAAGGGAGTTCCAGGATTTTGACCCAGCAACGATGAAGGAACGGCGATATATTTCCAAGTCGGGATATATTTCCAAGTCGGTATTACTGGAAGCCCTGGCAATTCTAGGATGTATAAATCCTTTGTCTTGAGTTTCAGTTTTACAGAATTCAAGGATTAATCTTTGTTGTGCAGATTAACCTTTGTAGTCTGATTTGGAATGGTCAGTTTTCCTATAATGCCTCTACATCATAAAATACATAAATGAAAAGAATGAGCTTCTAATTAAGTAATTAGGATTTTGCTCTCCAATTTTACATTTTAGATATTTCTAGGTACATTGCTCAAAAAACAGATAATTTGATTTAAAATCAGATGGGTGCCAACTCTGATCTGCCTCCTAGTCTCAAACCGGCCAATGTCTTTCTATTCTGGCTCAGGTAGGTGCTACTGGTATTTGTTGGTGCTGGACTTGGGAAGTAGGACTCTCCAAGTGTGGACACCTCCACTATGAAATATGGATATTAATATAGAAGTTGGGTTTTGGTGGGGATACCATTGATTAAGTCTGCCTCAACAAAAATTAAATCCCGGTTGCGGTCCTTTAGGAACATAGGAACAGGAGTAGGCCATTTAGCCGCTCGAGCCTGTTTCGCCATTCACTGAGATCATGGCTGATCTGTGACCTAACTCCATATACCCGCCTTTGCCCCATATCCCTTAATACCTTTGTTTATCAAAAATCTCAGATTTAAAATTAACAGTTGAGCTGGCATCAACTGCCGTTTGCGGAAGAATTCCAAACTTCTACCGCCCTTTGCATGTAGAAGTGTTTTCTAAGTTTACTCCTGAAAGTCCTGGCTCTAATTTTTAGGTTATGTCCCCTAGTCCTAGACTCCCCAGCGGAAATAGTTTCTCTCTATCCACCCTATCAGTTCCCCTTAATATCTTGAAAACTTCGATCAAATCACTCCTTAATCTTCTAAATTCCACACAAACCCTAGTTTGTGTAATCTCTCCTCATAATTTAACTCTTGGAGTCCAGATATCATTCTAGTAAATCTACGCTACACCCTCTCCAAGGCCAATGTATCTTTCCTAAGGTGTGGCGGCCAGAACTGAACACAGTACTCTAGGTGTGATCTAACCAAGGCTTTGTATAGCTGTCGTATAACTTCTACCTCCTTGTATTCTGGTCCTCTAGATATAAAGGCCAGCATTCCATTAGTCTTTCTGATTATTTTTTGTCCCTGTCCATGACATTTTAATGATCTATGTACATGGACCCCTAAGTCTCTTTGGACCTCCACTGTTTTGAGCTTTTCACCATTTAGAAAGTATTCTGATCTATCCTTTTTAGGTCCAAAGTGGATGACTTCACACTTGCCTATATTGAAATCGATTTGCAATCGTTTTACCCATTCATTTAATCTATTAATATCACTCTGTGAGTTTATGCTTCCATCGACACTTCTTACAATGCTGCCCATCTTTTTGTCATTGGCAAACTTGGATATGTGGCTCTCTATCCCATCATCTAAATCGTTAATAAATACAGTGAATAGTTCAATCCCCAACATAGATCCCTGTGTGACACCACTAGTCACACCCTGCCAATTTGAATACCTGCCCATTATCCCTACTGTCTGTCTCTTGCCACTCAGCCAATTTCTTAACCAGGTCAATAATTTCCCCTCAATTCCATGAGCTTCAACTTTAGCTAACAGTTTCTTACGTGGGACATGATCGAATGCCTTCTAGAAGTTCATATAAACAACATCCATAGACATTCCCCTGTCCACTACTTTAGTCACCTCTTCAAAAAAATTAAATCAGGTTCATCAGGCATGACCTACCTTTACAAATCCATGCTGGCTCTCTCTGATCAGCTGAAAATTTTCAGTGTTCAGTCACCCTATCCTTAATTATAGACTCTAGTAATTTCCCGACAACAGATGTTAGGCTAATTCTGGTTTCCTTCTCTCACCTTTCTTAAACAGCGGAGTGACATGCAATTTTCCAATTTAAAGGAATGGTTCCTGAATCGAGAGAACTTTGGAAGATTATAGTTAGGGCTTCTGCAATGTTCTCACCTACTTCCTTTGAAACCCTGGGGTGGAAACCATTTGTTCCTGGGGACTTGTCACTCTTTAGTGCCATTATTTTCTTCATTACTATTAATTTGCTTACTTTAATTATGGTGAGTCCCTTCCCTGATTCCAAAATTATTTTCCTTGGAGTGTCCGGCATGCTATCCTCGTCCTCTACTGTAAATACTGATGCAAAATAGTTATGTCCACCATTTCCTTATTTTCGTTTACAATATCACCATTATCAGTTTTTAAGGGGCCCACATTACTCTTGACCACCCTCTTTCTCTTAATATAATTGTAATTTTTTTTGTGTTGATTTTGATATGGCTTACAAGTTTCTTTTCATACTCCTTTTTTTGTAGCTCTTACTATCTGTTTTGTTATCCTTCGCTGTTCTTTGTATCTCTCCCAGTCACCAGGATCTGTCCTGTTTTTTGCATTTTTGTATGCTTTTTCTTTTAGTTTTACTTTTAGTCCTTTGTAAAGGCAAAGTTCAATTATCACTTCTACAATTTAATGACTGAGGCTTTTAGGAGGTTAAACTGCAGTGAATACATCAGTGTGTTGCTCCAATACAGAATGTAAGGGTCTCTTTACAATCAGTTTACATAAAGTGGGTTGTAACATGGTCAATGAACTCTAAAAATGATGTCCTCTGATTAGAAGTACTCACAGGAGATACTGTGAAAAAGGAATACAGTAAGATACTGTGGGCAAAATACCATACCAGGAAGTTAGTTGATTAGATAGAACTGTTGCCTGAATCTTGTCGATAGCTTTACAGCAGTATCCATTCTCAGCATGCCACAACTATGCACCTTGGAAGTGCTGTTCCTACCCACATTGTCACTGTTGCCCTACCATCCATAAAGCTGCCAACCCACTATGCCGTTGTCATCCCTACCCTCCCTGACGCTGATGCCCACGTAAAACGTGGTATCACCGTACTCGGTTTAAGCCTGAAACATCATCAACAGTTGCTTCTTAAGTTCGTGATTTAAGTTAATTTGGAGCAACTTGTGAAATACTGACAGCAGCTTTCACCGTGGTGTTAAAGCAGGTGAGCCTGTCAGAAGTGAAGAGAAGTGGCTTTCTGCCACATGAAATATACGTAGCCGAAAAGTGGCAGGTCAGATGTCTCTCCGTGGGAGCTGTATCCGAGATTAAAGTTGACTAAAGTTAGCTCTAACTCTCAGGATTTATTCTCTGTTAAAGGGAGAGCTTTTCATTCAATGATTTATGGTGTGACGTTTTCCGAATCATTACACAATACAAAACTCACTTCAGCAGAAGCGTTATTTCCATACTTAAATCAGAAAGTCCGCTATCAAAACATGTTGGAGGTAATTGAAATTTCTGGACAAATCCATGTCATAAATGTTGCTTTATCTGATCAGAATACAAAGGTATCTGATTTGAAAAAGGCATATTGGCAATATTTTACACCCATCAGTGCTGGCACCAACATTGAAATAAAATGTGTCAGCTCACTGAAGATTTGTTGATAGCATTAGACAGTTTTTTCGTCTTCTGTTTGTTTTCCTATCGCTGCAGTGTGGTGGAATACTCAAGAAAATTAAAGTCTCTGCTGACTTCTTGAAGACATACCTACTTTCATCAATTTTTTTAAAAATGGAGAATTGTTCAGAGAATTTAGATTCACAAACTTGCAGCTGAATAATTGAAAATATTATTCAGCATGATGCTGATTAACTGGAAACATTTAATAAGCAGAGAATATTATTTAAGGGGCGGCTGCACGGAGATAAGTGGGAGTCCTGGCATGAAGTAAAAGTCGATAGAGATAAAACTAAACTTTGCTCAGATTGTTTTTCTTTTAATGTTTTATTTCTCTCCTACTTTTTTCTTACTGCTCTTGAACATCCAGAGTTATGCTGGGCAACGGTTCGATGGGCATTGGCCCATTTGTCCAAAAGGCCATTCTTCATGTGATAACCCAGACCCTAATTGTCAGTAGCCTATCCAGCTGAGAGCTCACCCTTGAACAGCCTAGCTCTAATTTTAAGGTTATGCCCCCTTGTTGTGGACTCCCCCAACGGTGGAACTAATCATTTAAACACCTCAATTAGATCATCCTTTAATCTTCTATACTCAAGGGATTACAAGACTAGCCTATGCAACCTGTCCTCATAATTTAACCCTTTTAGCCCCAGTTTCATTCTGGTGAATCTGCACTGCACCCCTCCAAGGCCAATGTATCCTTCCTGAGTTGCAGTACCCAGAACTAAACACAGTACTCCAGATGGGATCTAACCAGAACTTTATATAACTGTAACATAACTTCTACCCTTTTGTATTCCAACCCCCTTGAGATAAAGGCCAACATTCCAATAGCCTTTTAAATTATTTTTCCGACCTGTCCACTAGCATTTAGTGATTTTTGTACTTGGACCCCGTAATCTCTCTACTCCTCCATGGTTCCTAGCATCTTGCCATTTAGAAAATACTCTATCATTCTGAGGTCCAAACTTGACGACCTCTCTGGAACTCTCGACCTCAAAAAGCTGTTGAGGCTAGGTCAATTGAAAATTTCAAAACTGAGATTGATAGATTTTTGTACGGTAAGGGTATTAAGGTATATGGAACCAAAGCAGGTAAATGTGGTTAAGATACAGATCAAACATGATTTAATTGAATGGCAGAACAGGTTCAAGAGGTTGAATGGCCTACTACTGTTCCCATGTTCCTAGAACAAAAACATTAATACATGCTAGTGCACCATTCTTACTCTACAGTAATCTGGATTTAAATTCAACACAGATTGGAATAAAAGTCATCTCTATCTGTTATGTTGAAGCATCGTCTATGAAATGAGTGTGAGTAGTCTCAACCTAGTTCTTTGGTGGCACAAAACAGTCCTTTTTTAAAATTAATTGGCACTAAATCTCAACACTAATGGAGTGTAGACTCTAAGGCCACTTTCAGTCCTACTGAAGATTGCCTGCTGAGAAATAATAAATCTTGACCTATAGTCTTGTTCAAAGGAGAATGCAGAAATTAAAACATTGTTTATAAACTTAATTTACAAGTCTATCTGAGGTTTGGATTTCACTTTAATTAATTTTGTTTATTTACTGTGCTGTTAAATTTTGTAAATGAATCTTTTCACTAATGAGGCAGATTGTTTTGTGCTGGGTCAATTGTACACCTAAGCAGGTGCTTGCTTCTGAATGCACAGCACATCATTTTAAAGCTGTGCTCCACCAGACGTTCTGCTGGTGATCTTGGTTGATTCAGTGAGCACACATCTGTCAATCTCCATCATTTTCATTAATGATCCTTGTTGGATGAATGGATCCATCATTGCAGTTTGACAGTGAAGGTGATTGTCATAGCCAATAGCATTAACATATTGGCAGCTATGCAGGGAGACAGCAGATAGGGTGGCACATATTTCTTTGCTGGTACTCAATCTGTTGTACAGTGCTCCAGAGAATCACAAGCCATTGTCAGTATTGGTGTGCTTAGAACTTGATGGAATACCCATTAGCATCTGTAAAGCACACAAAACAACTCATGCCATTTCTAAAAATGTGTTCTGTTATATCATATAAGCGAGTGTCTGTTGTATTACATATGTATCTATAACTATAATAAGTGAAAACTCAACAACTTGCTTTTATATAGCGCCTTTAATTCAGTAAAACATCCCAAGGCGCTTCACAGGAGCGATTATCAAACAAAATTTGACACCGATTCACTGACAATATTAGGACAGGTGACCAAAAGCTTGGTCAAAGAGGTAAGTTTTAAGGAGTGTCTTAAAGGAGGAGAGAGAGGTAGGGAGGGAATTCCAGAGCTGAGGGCATAGGCAGCTGAAGGCACGGCCACCAATGGTGGAGCGATTAAAATCAGGGATACATAAGAGGCAAGCGTTGGAGGAGCGCAGAGATCTCGGAGGGTTGTAGAGCTGGATGAGGTAGAGAGGTAGAGATAGGGAGGGGTGAGGTAGAGGTTCTTGATCAGAGGGATTTTAAAACAAGGATGAGAATTTTAAAATCAAGGCGTTCCCAGATCGGGAGCCAATGTAGGTCAGCGAGCATAGGGGTGATGGGTGAACGGGACTTGGTGCGAGTTAGGATATGGGCAGCAGAGTTTTGGATGAGATCAAATTTATGGAGGGTGGAAGATGGGAGGCCAGCCAGGAGAGCATTGGAATCGTCAAGTCTAGAGGCGACACAGGCATGGATGAGGGTTTCAGCAGCAGATGAGCTGAGGCAGGGGTGGAGACGGACAATGTTACAGAGGTGGAAGTAGGCGGTCTTGGTGATGGAACGGATATGTGGTCGGAAGCTTATCTCGGTCAAGTAGGACGCCAAGGTTGCGAATAGTCTGGTTCAGCGTCTTGCATAGAAAACATACTTCCTGAATCAGTCATATTTATCTCCTGTCACACCTTGTTGATTCTCTTGTAAACAGCAGCAAATCAGAACTGAAGAGGTAGGGAACAAGCAAATCAAAAGTAAGGAAAGTGGCTATTAAATTGTCAATAAAAGAAAGGTGAATCAATCAAATCATTCAAAAACATTTTTTGTAAAAAGTTTTCACTTGCCATTTTTTCTCAGTAATTGAAATTTCCAGCATCCTTTAAAATGAGATTTGTAACATAAATGATATTTTTAAAAAAGACATATTATCTTATAACATGATTTAACTCAACTAAAGCTGTCATTTCTGTCTTTTATTAAATTCTTCAATGCTTTTATTTGAAAGCCTCAATCTCACACAAAAGCCTGGTCTTGGATTTAATATTTTTTCCTAGAGCTTTGACTCTGAGCACTGAAGGCAGGTCCATCGAGTGGGTGCACCATTTCCCAGGATTCATTCGTAGTATTTTGTCAGCACAACAGGATTTTTTTTATCTCCAACTTCCTAATAGTAACTCATTAGAAGAAAAGCTGGAGGATAAATTTTTTTTTTAAATTATTCAGGTAAAGTTTATGTTGAATGTTTCTTTAGAAAATACTGAGCTATTTGTGTGTGTAAGAGACAAAGAGGAGCAGAAAAATATATCAAACATGACAGACAGTATTAATTATACTAAAACAAAAGCACAATACTGTGGATGCTGGAAATCTGGAAAAAAAATAGAAAATGCTGGAAATACTCAGCAGGTTAGGCAGCAACTGTGGAGCGAGAAACAGAGTTAACCTTTCAAATCGATGAAAGGTCATTGACCCGAAATGTTAATTCTGTTTCTCTCTCCACAGATGCTGCCTGACCTGCTGAGTGTTTCCAGCATTTTCTATTTTTACTACTAATTACACACCTGTGACAGCTTCTGTTTATCTTTGAATTCCAAATAATATATTTAGTTTTCTACAGTGTTTCAGATCATTTGTTTTTGAAAATGATTTGACTCTACACTGGTTAATGAATATGAGTGTGTTTCTAACTCCGTTTTAAATTAAAACCACTAGGCAGGATTTTTCTCTGCCTTTCCACTAATTACGCCATAGGCAGATGTGAGAACTGAGCTAGGGACTGTTACACTGGATCCCTTGTCATTTTTGTCCCTGATATTACTGGAAGCAATTCCAGGTGGAAGAGTGAGCCTTGGCTCAGTGGTAGCATTGCCGCCTCTGGGTCAGAAGGTATGGGTTTGAACCCCACTCCAGACAGCCCTGGCAAGTGGAGGCAAAAGTTCCAGTCTCTGACTACTGGGTTGTAAGAACACTGGGTTGGAATCCAGACATCTGTATGCTAACCAACCAGACCTCACTAAGGAATGGCCTGTGGTTTATCACCTAGCTTAGATCTAGGCACGAATGATGTCTAAATTTGGCTCACTGGACTGTCCTCTATCACCCAGATCGGATTGAATTTGAGGTCACCTTACCAACCCTTAATTAGGATACCCACAAGCTACTTGCCAAATCGTCAAAGAAGAAGTCGGAAAACGAGTCATGCATTAATACCTATTTATTGATGGCACAATCACAATTATCATTACTAAAATTTAAACATAAAGTATATAAACAATTAACAGGTAGAAATAGTTATAGACAGGGTTACTTAGCAGCTGGAATAACAAGTAATTAATAGACAGGATTACTTAATAAATTGAATGACAGAGGTTGTAAAGGCAGTTCGTAGTGTCACCTTAATTCAGTATTAACTGGATCACTGATTTTCAAATTATAGTTGAGATCAGTGTCTGAGACTACTTTAGGAGTAAACTCCTTAGATAGCTGACAATTTACAGCAATGGATAGCAAGTCCATTGAATAGATTAGAGTATATGTGGGTGGTTAGCAATGTTTCCAGTGCTTATTCGACCATGAACTTATGAGCAGCATGGTCAAGTTGATCATCTTCCTCCTCTGGGAGGGTGCCGCTAGCTTCTGGGATGTCAAGTTGGTGAGCTCCTTTGGTGATGAGGTTATCATTTCCACTTGGATCCTCTGTTCCATTATCCACCTTACACACGAGTGACTGTATCTGAGCTCGCTGGTTAATTATCACCTTCCCTTATCTCGGACAACTCAGACAATTAAGTGACACACTTATCTCTGCCTGTAACTGGCTAGTGTAGAGGTTCAATCTGACTTTTATGACCTCATACTCTCTGTCCTGAATACATTCTGTACGTGTAAATGTACCCTTCTACATCTGCTATGAAAAGGTTACTACAGAAGTAGAAAAGACCAGGAGAATCTTCTCCCAACCAACAAAGTGGAACTACATCTATTGAAGACCATGAGGATCAGCTGACAGCTGTGCCAAGCACCCTCTGATATATTCTAAATTCAAGGCAAACCCAGTTCCATTCATTTGACCAATCTGGGTGATGTATATAACAGAAGGATTCACCTCCTTTGGTATGAATGATTTCTAACGGTCATGTGAAGGTTCTGGAAGATGTCAGAGTTAATGAGGCATGGATGCCTAGGCATACCAAGTTCCATTTATACCCTTCTTTCAACAGAGTAATAATAGAGCTCCACACAGGGCCAGATTAGATATGGTATATTTATGTCCCATTAACGAGCTGTTCCCGAACTCAGTCCTCAATGTTAGCTGTCTTATCACTGCTATGGAATATCCTGTTTGAATAAGCATCTTCATGGTTTTAATTAGTTTGGATTCCCAACCATTCCTCAGCATTTAGTTTTACTACAACTTTGCATTACGTGGCCACTTTTATTGAAACTCCATTTTGAGAACACAATTCAAGCAATTTACAGGGCATTTCCAGACAGTAGGCATCCAGTGGGGTACTCGTGCCCGTTGGGAGCAGAGTGGCCCCCCATCATAGCCATGGCAGGCAGGAGGCCAGTGATCTGACCTCTGCATATTGGGTTGAAATCCAGCGGGGTGCTCACGTCTGATGGGAGTGGAGTGGTGAACCTCCCACATTGCATCTAGCCAGTCCCCTCTGGTCAGGCTAATGACCCGGTCACATAAAAAGTGGTCTTTGTTACAGAAACAATCCAGAGCATGATCTGCTCAATGTAAAAGCTGTGGAAGAAATGGGTTTCCGAATGTGCCGCCAGATACGGAAAAGAAGACTGCCTCTAAAAGTTAGCAATGGCTCACCAGGCTGACCCTACATCAGAGGCTATGTAAACTTAAATCACTCAGTCAGCAACTCAGAGCCTGGGATGGTATAGTTATGGAGATGAATTTTTGGTACAACATTAAAAGTCTGAGCCTATAAAGGGATAAGAACCAGAAGAGTTCCAACTGATGGGGGTAGTTCAGATGTACCAAATAGATTTACTAAAGGTAGCCCATGCAACACATCCAGGAGTAAAACATACAACAAGAGGTTACTACAACACTTTGTTGGCCTACTATTGCTAAAGACATGGACAAATTTTGTAAAATGTACAACCAATGTCAATGTATGGGTAAATCAGTGGAACGCAACAAAATCCCATCATAACCCCCTAGCAATTATTAACAAACCTTTCAAAAGTGTGGGCTTAGGTCCTGGGTCTAACAGAAATCAGTCAGGCAAAGGGTACATATTAACCATCATGGACTGTGCATCTAGGTAGACACCCAGACGTGGGAGCTCTCACTGTCTACGGACACAGATGTTTCTAGAAAGGTTCACTTGAGTTGAGTTCTCGAAATTGATTTTACCTGATCGAGGATTCATTTCATGTCGAAGCTAATCACACAATTTATGACAACAGAGCCAAATAAAGCAACTTAAATCCTCAGAGGAACAGGCAAGTTAAGAGGTTTAATGGCACATTGATACGCTGAGCAAAACCCCAAGAACTGCAATAGTTTCTGACTTGGGGGTACCCTAATAGTCTACTTGGTTCTTGCCTACTGAGTTACTATACAAATGACGAGTGCACGTTAATGCTAAGCAGAGAGGCATGGTCAGGGAAGACTAATGGTGAGGGCAGAAACAGAGTGGACTATGCACTCAAATTAAAGGCTAACCTAACTCGGATGGCTGAACTTACACAAGAGAATGTAAAACTCGTGCAAGGCTTCCAGAGAAGCTGCTACGCCTGTAATGCTCAGTACCGTGAGTATCAGGTGGGCCAAAGCATGTTGGCATTGTGAAGTGTATTAAATTACAGGCCCACTAGACAAGTTCATTCATGCTGGTGGAAAGGCGTAACAAAGTAGATTATGTGATCATAATGCTTCATCAACCTAGGTAAATGCTGGGTCTACCACACAAACCCCTCTTTTGAGGAAGTGGCGCTGTATATGATGGCCACTCCAGAGAAAGGATAGGAAGGAAAGATTATGGATTTCTTATCCGACAGGATAACAAGCTCCTTAGTAGATGAGATCATTCTATCAGCTCAGATATTTTGAATACAGAAACAACAAGCCAGAAAATTGTTGTTCGGTTTTTGCTCACCGTTCTTGGGCAAACTGGTTTATGCAAAGCAGTTTGTAGTCAAGGTAAACACAAACACTTCAAGTCCCATTCAAGTGAGGGAACATATGGCTAGGTAGTGTGAGACAAATTCGGGCCTGACACCAATTGGTTACAGTGATTGTTCTTTTATTTTGTGCACAAGCAAGGATTAATACATACAAGTAAGTAAGCGGGATTTTACAGAGAATAATTAATTATATTAATCAGTTGTCGTCTAGGTAGGGATCATAACTTGGTTGTTGCTCAGAGTTCCAGGCTTGTTCCTTTACTCGGAACCCTTGTTTGAGCTGTGTATTTATACACTGTCAAGAGTTCCTCCTGCGCTTGGCGGCATGACAACAATTCATCATTTTAGCTGAGGATCGTGTGGCACACTGACTTAACATCATCAACTTGCTGAAGAAGTTAGGGCTGAAAACGTCGACTTAACATCATCAACTTGCTGAGGAGGTTCGGGCTGATAATAGTAAAAGTCAGTTTTTAATCTCTCATGTAGAGAGATTCTGGATGATCTGATAATTCTAGACCTGACAAAAGATTATTGGCAGTGAAATTTCTCTCTTGTCAAAAACTGGAGACTTTGTTTTTCTCCATTGTTAACGACCCACAAATGAAATAGTTGGGTTGTGATACATTAGAACAAACAGTTTCGGAGGATGCATTTTTGTTAGTGGGTTATTAGTTTTGAAGAAAAGCAGGCAATCTCATGTTTTTTTTTGATGGAAGAGGAATTTCACCCTTATAAGTGAATATGCTGTGCAGCTTATTGCACAATAGATAGAAATTTCACTGTGCATTACATTTATCCCACAGGCAAAGTCATGCCTACTATGTCTGTGGAATACATGCAATGGAGTGAGAAATTTATACCAAATAATTGGAATAGCCAAGATAGATGGAGGGGGTTAAGAATATCAGTAACAAATATACAAATCACTAAAAGTAGCGACGTAGGTTAATAAGGCAATAAAAAAAGCAAACAAAGCAGTGAGATACATTTCTAGAAGGATAGAATTGAAAAGCGGAGAAGTTATGTTAAACTTGTATCGAACCTTGGTTAGACCACAATTGGAGTACAATGCACAGTTCTACTCTCCATTTTATAAAAAGGATATCAAGGTAATGAAGAAGGTGCAAAAAAGATTTACTCAGATGATACCAGAACTGAGAGATTGTACCTATCACAAAAGATTGAACAGGTTGGGGCTATTTTCTATAGAAAAGAGAATACTGAGGGTGACCTGATAGAAGAGGCTTTTAAGATTATGAAAGGGTTTGATGGGTAGACATAGAGAAGAAACATAGAAATATAGAAAATAGGAGCAGGAGTAGGCCCTTCGGCCCTTCTAGCCTGCTCTGCCATTCAATATGATCATGGCTGATCCTCTATCTCAATACCATATACCCGCTCTCTCCCCAAACCCCTTGATGCCTTTTGTGTCTAGAAATCTATCCAGCTCCTTCTTAAATATATTCAATGACTTGGCCTCCACAGCCTTCTGTGGTAGAGAATTCCATAGGTTCACCACCCTCTGAGTGAAGAAATTTCTCCTCATCTCAGTCCTAAATGTCCTACCCCGTATCCTGAGACTGTGACCCCTCATTCCAGACCCCCCTAGCCAGGGGAAACATCCTCCCTGCATCCACTCTGTCTAGCCCTCTCAGAATTTTATGTTTCAATGAGATCCCCTCTCATTCTTCTAAACTCGAGTGAATACAGGCCGAGTCGACCCGATCTCTCCTCATACGACAGTCCTGCCATCCCAAGAATCAGTCTGGAGAACCTTCGCTGCACTCCCTCTATGGCAAGTATATCCTTTAACTATAGAAGATGTTTCCACTTGTGAGGGAGACCAAAACTAGAGGTCATAAATATAAAATAGTCACTAATAAATCCAATGCAGAATTCAGGAGAAACTTCTTTAACTAGAGAATGACTAGAATGTGGAACTCGCTACTACAAGGAGTAGTTGAGGCAATTAGCATAAATGCATTTAAGGGGAAGCTAGATAAAAACATGAGAGAGAATGGATTAGAAGGTTCTGCTGATAGGCTTCGATGAAGAGGGGTGGGACGAGGCTTGTATGGAGCATAAGCAACGGCATAGACCTGTTGGGCTGAATGGTTTGTTTCTGTGCTGTACATTCTATGTGATTCTATGTAATTAAATGGTGCACTTACTGCACAGTGCTGTCAGCCCCAACTTTAACAGCAAAGTGAAGGGCAGGCCCCATCTTTTCCTCTGGAGGCAGAAGAAATATAAATGTTACCTGTGACAAGAATTAGTCCCCCCATTGCTGGCTTGCACAGATATTTCATAGCTACTGGGGAGTGTCTGCCAACAGAAATAAAAGCAGCAAATTGTGACACAGGCTTTGCACCAACAAGTTTGTGCATGTGCAATTATATTCCTCTGTTATTGCTGGTGCTGCCTCATCTACTATGCAATCTAAATTGGATGGATTCCATAGTACCAGGACCTAAGGCTATTTCAGAAATGTTTCTATTTGAAGCAGTTCTGTAATATAAACACAGCATGATTGCAAAGCGCTGCGTGAAATCAACATTAAGCTTACTGAGAAAGTGATTATTCCAAAATGTGCGAGGGCTATTTTACATTTCATTTCTCACATAAGGCGACAATTGATATAAAAGTAGAAAATACTGGAAATGTAGGTCGCGCAATATCTGAGAGAGAAACTAATGTTTCAGCTTCAAACTGGAAGGAGCTGTAGAATCAGAGCTCAGAAATTGTAGAACGAGTTGGAAAGAACAGTGGCAGATGAAATTTAATGTAATGTGCAATTATTCCTCTTTCGTTGGTGGTGTTGCCTCATTTTCTATGTAAAGTATTGAACCCACGCCCCTCTGACTCAGAGACGAGAGTGCTACAATGGAAACTAGTCTGACACCGAAACAGTCTTATCCACCTCTATATGATCACCTCTCAGACGCCTCCTCTCTAGGCTAAGAAGCCCAAGTTTCACTGGCCTTTCCTCATAACTCGGAACCCTGACACAGGAGACCAGCCTCGTTGCTCTTCTCCAGTTCTTCAATGTCTCTACCGTTTCTTGGCAACCAGAACTGGATGCATTATTCAAGGTGCGGTCCCACCAAATCTCTATAAAGTTTCATCATTACCTCCTCTGACTGACAGTCTACTGTTTTGGCTATGTAGTTCAACATTCTATTGGATTGCTGATTGCTGCTCTGCTCTGCTCTGGTCGGACATACTTAGTGTTGAACCCACTAAGACTGCCAGGTCTCTTTTGGCTTCACCTTTTGCTATTTCAACGCCATTCATGCGTGTCATCTATTTTTCTTTCCTATTCCTTCCTAGAGACTTTCAAAAACTGGAGAAGAGCAACGAGGCTGGTCTCCTGTGTCAGGGCTCTGAGTTATGAGGAAAGGCCAGTGAAGCTTGGGCTTCTTAGCCTAGAGAGGAGGCGTCTGAGAGGTGATCATATAGAGGTGGATAAGACTTTTGCCTTGTCAGCCTAGTCTCCATTGTAGCAGCCTTGTCTCTGAATCAGAGGGGCGTGGGTTCAAGCCCCACTCCAGAGACTTCAGCACATAATCTTGGCTGACCGTCCAGTGCAGTTACTGAGGGAGTACTGCACTGTTGGACATGCTGTATTTCCGATGAGATGTTGAACTGAGGTCCTGTCTACCTCTCAAGTGGACGTAGAAGAACCTCTGGCACTACTCAAGGAAGAGCAGGGGAGTTCTCCTGGTGTCCATGGCCAATATTTATCCCTCCACCAAAAACACTAAAACAGATGTTGTTTGTGGGACCTTGCTGTGCGTAAATTAGCTGTCAAGTTTCCCTACATTACAACAGTGATTACACTTCAAAAGTACTTCATTGGCTGTACAGTGCTTTGGGCAACTTGAGGTTACAAAAAGCGCTATGGTAGTCATAGGGGATTCGATAATCAGGGGGGCAGACAGGCATTGCTGTGACCACCGACGTGAGTCCTGCATGGTGTGTTGCCTCCCTGACGCCAGGGTAAAGAACATCATGGAGAGTGTGCAGAGCAGTCTGTGGGGAGGCCAGAAGTCGTGGTCCACGTGGTTACCAATGACATAGGAAAGGAAAGGGATGAGGTCTTACGGTCAGAGTTTCAGGAGCAAGGGAGGAACTTAAAAAGCAGGACCTCAAAGGTTGTAATCTCTGGATTACTCCCAGTGCCACACAATAGTGAGTAAAGAAATCAGAAAATAAGGCAGATTAAGCGTGACTAGAGGCATGGTGCAAGAGGGAGGGCTTCAGACTCTTGGGGTATTGGGACCAGTTCTGGGGCAGGAGGGACCTGTTCAAGATGGACGGGTTGCACCTCAACAGAGCTGGGACCAATGTCCTCGCTGGGAGGTTCACTAGTGCTGTGGTGGAGAGTTTAACCTAGATTGGCAGGGGGATGGGCACCAGGATGTAGCATTAGAAAGGAGAAACAAGGTGTACAAAGAATTGGGAGAGACAGATAGCACTAGAGTAAGAAATAATACAGTGTTTAAAGAGGGACATTTACGTTGAGACACTGGAGAAACTGGGGTTGGGACGGAGAAGGTTAAGAGGAGATTTGACAGAGGTATTCAAAATCATGAAGGGTCTAGACAAAGTAGATAGAGAGAAACTGTTTCCATTGGCGGAAGGGTCATGAACCAGAGGATATAGATTTAAGGTGATTGGCAAAAGAACCCATGGTGACATGAGGAAAAACTTTTTTACACAGCGAGTGTTAGGATCTGGAATGCACTGCCAGAGGGTGTGGTTGAGGCACATCCAATCATGGCCTTCAAAAGGGAACTGGATAAATTCTTGAAAGATAAAAATTTCAAGGGCTACGGAGATAGGGCGGGGGAGTGGAACTAGCTGGATTGCTCTTGCATAGAGCTGGCATGGACTCGATGGGCCGAATGGCCTCCTTCCGTTCTGAAACTTTTCTATGATTCTGTTAGGTGGGATCAGACTGAGAGAGAATACGAGAAAGTCTAAGATAGGTTTAGAGTGCATGTGTGTGAACGCACGAATGTGGTAAATAAGGTTGGTGAGCTGCAGGTGGAAATAGCCACATGGGAATATGATATAGTGGTAATAACGGAGACCTGGCTCAAAAAAGGGCAAGATTGAGTACTAAATACTCCTGGATACAAGGTGTTCAGGAATGATAGGGAAGGGAAAAAAGGAGGGTGAGCATGGCAGTATTGATTAAGGAGAATATTGCAGTGCTGGAGAGAGAGGAGATCCTTGAGAGGTCAAGGTCAGAATCTATTTGATTAGAGTTAAGAAACATTTGAGGCACCATTACACTACTGGGTGTATTTTATAGGCCACCAACTAGTGGGAAGGATATCGAGAAGCAAATTTGCAGGGAAATTACAGAGAGGTGCAAGAACTATAGAGTAGTGATAAGGGGGGACTTCAAATATTCGAATATAGACTGGGATGGTAATAGTGTAAAGGGCAAAGAGGGGGAGGAATTTCTGAAGTGTGTTCAGGAGAACTTTCTTGATCAGTATGTTTCCAGCCCAACGAGGAAGGAGGCATTGCTGGATCTAATTCGGGGAAATGAAGTGGGTCAAGTGAAGCAAGTTTCAGTGGGGGAACATTTAGGGAACAGTAATCATAGTATCATAAGGTTTAGATGAATTATGGAAAAGGACAAGGAGCAATCTAGAGTAAAAATACTTAATTGGAGGAAGGCCAATTTCAGTGGGTTGAGATGGATCTGGCCTGGTTAAATTGGAACCAAAGATTGGCAAGCAAAACTGTAATCGAATAATGAGCGGCCTTTAAAGAGGAGATGGTTCGGGTACAGTCTAGGTACATTCTTACGAGAGGGAAAGGTAGGGCAACCGAAGCTAGAGCTCCTTGGATGAGGAAAGAGATAGAGAGTAAGAAGAAGCAGAAAAAGGGGGTGCATCACAGGTGCCAGGTTGATATTACAAGTGAGAACAAGGCTAAATATAGAAAGTACAGAGGAGAAGTGAAAGAGGAAATAAGAGGAGCAAAGAGAGAGTATGAGATTAGACTGGCGGCTGACATAAAGGGGAATCCATAAGTGTTCTATAGGCATATAAATAGTAAACAGGTAGTAACAGGAGGGGAGGGACCAAAAAGGAGATCTACTCATGGAGACACAGGGCTTGGCTGAGGTACGAAATGAATATTTTGCATTTGTCTTTACCAAGGAAGAAGATGGCCATAATCTTCCAATCCTCCTTAGATATGGGGGTGGTACCAGAGGATTAGAGAATTGCAAATGTTACACCCTTGATCAAAAAATGGTGTGTGGATAAACCCGACAACTACTGGCCAGTCAGTTTAGCCTCGGTGGCGGGGAAGCTTTTAGAAACGATAATCAGGGAGAAAATTATTAGTCACTTGGACAAGTGTGGGTTAATAAAGGAAAGCCAGCATGGATTTGTTAAAAACAAATCATGTTTAATTAGCTTGATTGAGTTTTTTGATGAGCTAACAGAGAGAGTTGATGAGGGCAATGTGGTTGGTGTTGTGTATAAGGACTTTCAAAAGGCATTTGATAACGTGCCACATAATAGGCTTGTCAGCAAAATTGAAGCCCGTGGAATAAAAGGTGCAGTGGCAGCATGGATACGAAATTGGCTAAGTGACAGGAAACAGAGTCGTGGGGAACGAATGCTTTTTGGACTGAAGGTAGGTATACAGTGGTGTTCCACAGGGGTTGGTACTAGGATCACTGCTTTTTTTTTATATATATTAATAACTTGGACATGGATGTACAGGGCACAATTTCAAAATTTGCAGATGACACAAAACTTGGAAGTGTAGTAAACAGTGATGAGGATAGTAATAGACTTCAAGAGGACATAGACAGACTGATGGAATGGGCGGAAACATGGCAGATGAAATTTAACGCAGAGAAGTGCGAAGTGATACATTTTGGCAGGAGGAATGAGGAGAGGTAATATAAACTAAATGGTACAATTCTAAAGGGGTTGCAGGAACAGAGAGACCTGGGGGTATATGTGCACAAATCTTTGAAGGTGGCAGGACAGGTTGAGAAAGCGGTTAAAAAAGCATACAGGATCCTGGGCTTTATAAATAGAGGCATACAGTACAAAAGCAAGGAAGTTATGTTGAACCTTTATAAAACACTGGTTCGGCCACAGCTGGAGTATTGTGTCCAGTTCTGGGCACTGCACTTTAGGAAGAATGTCAAGGCCTTCGAGAGGGTGCAGAAAAGATTTATGAGAATCCTTCCAGGGCTGAGAGACTTCAGTTACGTGGATAGACTGGAAACGCTGAGGTTGTTCTCCTTAGAGCAGAGAAGGTTAAGAGGAGATTTGATAGAAGTGTTCAAAATCATGAAGGGTTTAGATAAAATAAATAAAGAGAAACTGTTCTCATTGGCGGAAGGGTCGAGAACCAGAGGACACAGATTTATAATGATTGGCCAAAGAACTTAGGGCAACATGAGGAAAAACTTTTTTACGCAGCGAGTAGTTATCATCTGGAATGCATTGCCTGAAAGGGTGGAGGAAGCAGATTCAAAAAGGAATTGGATAAATATTTAAAGGGAAAATATTTGCAGGGCTACGGAGAAGGAGCGGGGGAACGGGACTAACAGGATTGCCCTTACAAAGAGCCACACGGGCTCGATGGGCCGAATGGCCTCCTTCTGTGCTGTAACCATTCTGTGATTCTATATAAATGCAAGTTCCTTCTAAGGAAAAAGTTAACCCAGAATATTACTGTAAATTGTGATAGTAGAATAAGGGGACATGAGTTCAAATTAGTAAAAATTAATTTTACAATACATATCTGGGAATTCTTCGCCATACAATAAGTGATCATTTTGTGGAATGAACTTCCAGATGGAGTAGAGGAGACAAAACCATGTAAGCATTTGGATGTTACGGTGGGCGGGGGCGGGGGGTTGCGGGTGGGGGGCTGCGTTGCTGGGATCTCTCTGGATTGATGAACCATGATGAACTATTACAAAATATATACTTTAACGGTAATTGCTCAATAAACTGATCGTGATCCACAGTCACTATTGTATCATTGTTTTTGGCACCACAGTGAACTCCACTGACGACCAGTATGTACCATCCACTGTCGACATGGAAAAAGATCCAAATCTAAATAAAACTTCCTCAGTAAATTGATGTTTGTATATTTAACTTTTAATTGGATATCCTGAAGTAATCTTGGGGTACAATCCATTATTAGGGTTTGAAACAGTTGCCTCTGTTGCAGATTTTCTTGTCTCTCTCTATTTTATTGATACTGCCACGGTTATTGCTGCTCTGAACTTTCTTTTCATGCTCCTCTGAGTTTGAAGTATAGCATTCCACACACTGTTCCTCTTCTCTACATTCCCATCGTGTTAAAATCAAGCCTCATCACATCGTCCTACTCTAATTATTCTTTTCCAGGAGCTCAAAGTTTAAAATTCCTTACCTCTAGCCTTCCTCTTACAATCTACATTCTTTTCAATCCACAGCTTGTTTCATCTAATCATTATTTAGTTTACCTAATTTTTCTCTTTCTTTCAGTTTTGGTGACACTAAAGGTATTGGCCCTTCACCTTGGTTTCTCTATTTTTATTATTAAAGAAACTCTTGAGCTTTGCTATTTCTCTTTGGATTTTGATGAAGTGACTGCTTTGCAATCAATCTCAGCTGCTCCCTGTGCTCCATTTGTCTCACCAAACACAGGCCATGGCTCTAAATAAGTGGAAAACTAAAACCTTAAACAACTGCAACAGGTACCACTGCTGAATTTATTATTTTGTTTGGAGTCAGTCTATAATTTCTTCAACTTTATAAGTATCGACAAAGAGACAAGCTCTCTGGTTCTATTCTAAATAATATGGTTCTATTCAACATATGTGCACGTTCTGCTGGTTCAGAAGACAACAGGGCCTCTGAAGCTGTTTATTATTCTGTCTGATGGTAGAATACTTGTTCTCCTTCCTGTCAGCCATGTCATCTCCATGTATTAAACTGCTGAAGTGACAATTATCTGTGTGAGTCGTAGGAACAGGAGGCTGTTGTACACTTACCATTTCTATGCTTTTTATCTCAATGCACAGGTTTTAAGCTATTCCTTTCACAGGGAAAAATGAAATCTCTCTGAGCGGCAAATTGGCTTGTTCCCCCCACTGTCCCTGCTCTGCTGTGCTATCTTGTGACAATGCTGTGACATTATCAGAAAGCCATGACAGGTCTATTTTTCTAGGCCTCTCACTGAAAATTCACTGTCAGAGTGGTGTATGTTTTCAGGGATGAGCAGACAGAATGTACTTTGTCAAAATAACTTTAACAGTAAGTCATAGCGTTAATAAAGAATATTTAATTAGCACAGTCTCCATTTTTTCATTCAGATATAGAATCTTACAGCACAGAGGGAGGCCATTAGGCCCTTCGTGCCTGTGCCAGCTCTTTGAAAGAGCCATTCGTTAGTCCCACTCTCCTGCTCTTTCCCCATCGCCCTGCAATTTTCTACCCTTCAAGTATTCATCCAGTTCCCTTTTGAAAATTACTATTGAATCTGCTTCCAATACCCTTTCAGGCAGTGCATTCCAGATCATAATAACTCGCTGCGTTAAAAAAATTCTCCTCATTTCACCTCTGCTTCTTTTGCCAATTACATTAAATCTAAGTCCTCTAGTTATCAATCCTTCTGCCAGTGGAAAGTTTCTCCTTATTTACTTTTTCAAAATTCTTCATGTTTTGGAGCGCCTCTGTTAAATCTCCCCATGACCTTCTCTGCTCGAAGGAGAACAATCCCAGCATCTCTAGTCTCTCCATGTAATTGAAGTCCCTCATCCCTGCCTTTCTAGTAAATCTCCTCTGCGCCCTCTCCAAGGTCTTGACATCCTTCCTAAAGTGTGGTGCCTAGAAATGGACACAATGGGCTTCATTTTAGCACCCGCTATCGGGTGCGTTCCTGGCGGGGGGGCTCCGAAAATCGGGGAATCCCGGAGCGAGTCCGGAGTCCGGCTCCAACCCGCCCACTTCCGGGTTCCCCACAGACGCGCCGACGTGCGCGCGCAGCCCCCGCAGGTGGGAATCCCGCAGGCAATTAAAGCCAGCGGGGTGCCACTTGACAATATTTACCTAGGTATTTCAGGTCATTAACAGACCTGATTAAGGGATTATGTGAGGAGGGGTGGGATTTTACAGACAACTGGGACTGTTTCCCACACTGGGGGAAACACTCCCAGTTGAAAAGGACGTGTTGCAGCTGTCAACCTGTGGCAGCTGCAAAGGTCCATTTGACAGGTGGTGGGGGGGGAGACCCTCACTCATTGCAGGAGGCCACTCTGTCACTTGGGACAAAGTTTGGCCTCCACCACCCTCCTCCTGACAAGAAAATTCACCAACTTGCACACTTACCCTGGGGTCCAGAGACATGTACCTACCTTGCGGACCCCCTCAGATGTACATCTTCCGGATGGGGACCGCCGTAGCTGCAGTCATGACCTCCTCGGAGGGCGAACAGCATCACCAGCCTCGCCGGCCACGCCATCCACCTCTGACACGTGGAGCTCCACAACACAGTGCTGTGACACATCCACCTGCACAGCAGGAGGGAGGGCAACCGCAGAGAGAGATGCGTCGCAGAGGGCACTACCCTCGCCACAGGGTCCACAGACTGAGGCTCAGCTTCCTGGACCTCTCTGAGCAGCAGTGCACACGGAGGCTCAGAGTCACTCGACAAGTAGTCGTGGACATCTGCAGCCTCCTTCATGCCGAGCTGCTCCCGGTTGGTCCGAGCACCATCTTCTTACCTGTCGCTGTCAACGTCACCACTGCCCTCAACAACTTCTCCTCCGCATCCTTCCAGGGTGCCACCGGGGACATTGCTGATGTCTCTCAGTCGTCTGCACAAAAGAGCCCTGCAAATACACCTACACCCCTCTGCAGTGACACAATGGGTGGCATCAGTTGTGGGTCTTCATGGTGATCCTCAAGAAAGGGCATTATTGCACAAACCAGACAAGATTCGCAAAGACGTGGCAGTAGTGGTGCCAATATAATATGTAATGTGAGTTGGTCAGAAATTCAATATAAGTAAAAACCATGACAAACCCTCAAACACCCTTGTGCATCCCCTTCATGCTCACGACACGTTTGCCTTACGCTTCCTACTGCACATATGTGATGCATGCCCTGTGGCTGCAGCACAGGTAGTGGCAGGTTGAGTGAGGCTGACTGTGAAAGAGATGCACGAGAGGGTGAGTATGAGATAGAGCCATGAGATTGTATGAGGATTGGGTTGAGTGGTAGTGGCGGGATGAGTACTGGCGAGGTGAGTAAGTGCAGGCAAGATGAGGATGAGCTTTGAGTGGGTATGAAGGGTGATGTGACAGAGTAGTGTTGGCAGTGCAGAAGGAGATGTGGGGTGGGGGCGGTGATGTGGCAGATGGAGTGTAGGGGAATGAGTAAGTGTACTCACTTCGGCTGACCTACTTAGGTCATGGGAGTGCCTCCTGCACTGTATGCAGGTGGGCGATATGTTGGTGGTGCAGGTGACCTCCTCTGCCACCTCGAGCCAGGCCTTCCTGGTGGCAGAGGCAGGCCACTTCCTCCCGTCCGCCGGGGGGAAGATCTCTGTCCTCCCCCTCCTCCTCCTCACCCCATCTAATGATACCTGGAGTGAGGCATCATTAAACTGGGAGTAGCCTTCCCCCTGGGCTGTTCCATGCTGTAATTTTTGCTATTTGTTGCAGCATCTATCAGTGGAGGACTGCCCCTTTAAATAGAGCTCCTCCAGCTGACAGACCTTACTGCGCATGCGCAGCCCGCCCGACACGCAGATCAGCAGTGGGGAACCCGGAAGACCAGGTAAGTGGATCCAATTAGGCTGTGATCGCGCGGGGGGCAAACTGATTTCACCGGGCGCGTTACCCACGCGCCCAATAGCCCCCCCGCCGCGAACCCGCAGCCCTGGTAACATTGTGCCCAATACTCCAGATGAGGCCTAACCAGTGATTTATAAAGGTTTAGCATAACTTCCTTGCTTCTATTTATAAAGCTAAGGACCCCGTATGCTTTTTAACAGCCTTATCAACTTGTCCTTCCACCTTCAGAGATTTCTGTACATAAATCCCCAGTTACAGGAAATAAACATATATGGTTAACCATAGAACTAGGTATTTCATTACATGTGTACTTATCATAAAAAGGGTGGAGAAAGAAAATTAGTCAACAGTGTATTCAAGAAAAACCTGCCTATTTTGGACTAGGTGCTGAGTCATTCTCCAAGACAAGGTGACCATTTTGAGCTGACAGGTGATTAATTGTCCAAACACTGAGACATATATAAGCCATGTACCAATACCAGATGGAAGCAAATTGTTCCCTTATGCCTTGTGCACACAGAAAACTAAGACGCATACTAACCAGTCCCGGATGGAAGTGAATACACACCATGTGGGGATGGTAGTACAGTGATTATGACACCAGGATAGCAACCTAGAGGTCATGAGTTCTGTCCCATCGTGGTTGCCAATTTGTGACCTGGCACCAAAAATAAATGCTCATGAAAGTAAGAAGAAAAGAATCAGGCAGCTCAGTTAACACTGCAAAGTCCTCCTCACTAATATCTGAGGACTGGCGCACAAGTTGGGAGACCTATCCCAGAGACTAGTCAAGCAACAGCTTAACATGAACAAACGCACACAGTCATATCTGTCAGCCAACATCCCAGACTCCTCCATCACCATCCAGAGGTAGGGGCACAGCGGTTCAGGTGGGAGTGGCCCTCAACTGATGAATTAGTACTCCTCCATGGCTGAACACCACTTGTAGGAAGCACTGAGGGAAGCAAGGGCACAGAATCATCAATAGCAGTAGTGGAACCACCACTGAATGAGCTGGACAAGTCAGGTGGTGAGTGAACCAACAAAAGGGAACAACCTACTTAACCTCATCCTCACCAGCCTTCCTGTCACATAGGTAGGAGTTACCACCACACAGTCTCAGCTCCACAGTAAGTGCACCCTCTAACTTGTAGTTTGGTACTACCACTGTGCTAACTCGGACAGACTAAGGACAGTTTTAGCAGCCCAAAACTGAGCATCCATGAGGCGCTGTGAATCATCGGCAGCAGAATTATATACCGCCACAACCTGTAATCTCATGGAGTGACACACCCCTCGCTCCTCTATCTCTACCAAGCCACGAGATCGACCCTGATTCAGGAATAATATCAGGCTTACTTTAGAAGAAGGTACCAACTTTGTGAATTGACAACGTGGCTACCTGCCTGCTAAACAAAAGCAGAATGCTATAGACAGATCTAAACAGTCCCACAACCAACAGCTCAGAGCAAAGCTCTGAAGCCTAACACATCCAGTGGAGAATGGTGGTGGACAATCAGGAAACTTACAGGGGGAGAAGGCTCCGTGAACATCCCCATCCGCCACGGTGGAAGTTAGCACCTGAATGCAAGAGTCAAGGCTGAAATGCTTGCAAGCATCCTCGCAAAGATGGTTGAATGGATGATCCTACTCGGCCTCTTCCCGAGTTTCCTGCCATCATAGATGACAGTATCCAGCCAATTTACGTGACATTAAGAAGCAGCAGAGTGCACTGGACACACCAAAAGTCTATTGGCTTTTACAGCATCCTGGCTATAGTGCTGAAGGCATCTGCACCAGAAGTAGCCACCCCCTCGACAAGCTATCCCAGTGCAGCTATGACACTGGCATCTTGACAAGGTAGACAGGCAACACCACAGCAACTCATTAAGCTTACTTTGACAGCACCTCCCAGCCCTGCGACCTCTGCTACCAAGAAGAACAAGAGCAGCAATATCATGGGAACACCTTCAACTGCAAGTTCCCCTCTAAGTCACACACCATCCTGCCAATCTTTAATTTTCGAGTCAATATCCTGGAATTCCCTACCTACCACCATTGTGGGAGCACCATCAGCACAAGGACTGCAGCAGCTCAAGGAGAAGGCCCACCACCAAGGGCAACTAGGGGTGAGCAACAAATGTGCCTTGCCAGCATTGCCCACATCCGAAAAACAAATTCTAAAAAAATACCATGGGCACATCAGCTGAAGAGTACCAGATGGAAGAACATTTTCTGTTGTTTTTCCTAACATTCAGCATTCACTGTTTTTTGTTTTTATCAAATGCTCAGGAATCTATTAGCTTCCCACTAGTCAGTGAGTCGGATTGCTGGCTTATGGTGATTTATAACAATGCATTTGCAAAGGGGCAGGGAGGAGAAACTTTTGCAGTGTATTGTAGCAAACTCATAGATTCAGTTTTGGTTGCGTCCGTGAGTTTACCACTGGATAAGAAAACCAGTGTAAGTACTGGGAGTCATCTCACGGAATGCCAGTATACCAGAATCTGAACTAAAGCAGCATCTGTATAAAAGTGGCTGATCAGTTTGTTTGTAAGACTCCATCCTAATGTTTTAAATCTGATTGGAGCAAGCTGTTCCATAGATTCCTATTGTTTAATGGGTGCTTAATAACAGTGTAATGTACTCAATGATGTGAGTAATGTGCTTATTGAAGTATGTAATGGTTGCTGATAGAGTGCACTTACTGAATCCGATGACTTAATTCTCACTACCCAGCAAATTGCTTGGTGTGAATTACCAGCAGCTTTAATAATTATGAAATGAAATCATGGGTGTTGGCTGTGTTTATTAATCCTTTGTTTTTTTAATGTTTTAATATATATTAGGTGGACTGTTATATGATTTGTTTATTATGCGTTTGATGGTTTTACAATAGTGTTTGTCTCGGCAGTGGTTCTCATGTATTTGAATGGACTTCCAGACAAATGGGCAGTAGGGAGCACACATATGGGGTAGTCGAAAGAGTTTTGTTCTGGATCTGGCTTGTGCTTCTATCTCACTCTGGGATGCTTGATGTGGGAGTGTAGAGGGAGTTTTACTCTATAGTAGCACCACCAGCCACTCCCCTTTCGTACTGATGCTCATTTAGTTTAGTTCAGTTCTCATTGCAGGAGACTGGCAGCCATGGGCCGACTACCTGCCTTTGCACTTCTAAATTCAGCTTTACTATTCCGTTGGCAGAATCGTAGACGTGCAAAATAGCTAGATTTATGATTCTGTTGCCTAGATAGGAAAGTTGGATTTGATAGTACAAAGGTGGGGAGCCAGCTCATGGACTAGACTCCTAGCATCCAAACTAAATGAGAGCCAATGTAACAGCATATGTAAGCACCAAGTCCCAAGAGGATGCTCCATTGTCCTACAATGGTTGCCAGTTAGTTTTCTTTACTATTTACACTGCTCTCCAGCTACATTCTTGAATTTTCCTTTGTCTTTGCTCAACCCTCAAAAACTTTGGTCCCTCAGCTAAATCAAAATTCATTGCACTATCTTCTACTCCAATTTATTCTTTCCCTGGACCTCAAAAATGTGGAATTCCTTACCCATAGTAGGATTGTGAAACCCAAACTTGACATCGCTGAATGACAACATTGTGATCTGCCTCGTCCCTTTCATTCTTTTCAAACTTGGTGGTGTCCTGTTCCTCTGACCATAATAATAAAGAAGTCCAATCTGTGCTATATCAGAGCTTGATGGAACAGTGTCAGGAGAGCCTTATGCTATTTCTAACCCATGTGATATTGTAGAGAGAGATTTACAATGCATCTAACCTGAACGAGGACTAATTAATGTGGCAGTACAGCGAGAGGTTTATTTGGTATCAATTCTGCGCTATCTTGACTGGCAGTGCTTGGCTGGGAACCATGTGGTGAGAGAGCTTGTACTCTGTATCTAATTTAGGCTGAGACTGCTTGATGTAGCTATGTAGCGAGGACTGTAACATACCGAACCTTGATGATGACAATGGGGGCAAAAAGCAGAAATCTGTTCTATGTTCGGCAATGGGAAACTTTTAAAACTCCGCATGTATCTATAAGCATAATATTTGATACATAACAAAGTTTCTGTTTTGGAAAGATTGTAGATGATCAAAGTGTGCCCAGGTTGTAGGTGCACCACAATGAGGTGACAGTGGGCTCCTGTGACAATGAGATGTTGCTGGCTTCGGTGCCACGCTATTGCAGGACTCAGTGAAATATACGAATGTCAGCTTCTGTCAAGAACGACGGTGGTGCCATTCCAGAACGATCCCAGTTCTTTGCAGAGTTGTGTGAATTAAGATTCTCTTTATCTTCAGTGCACTTCCAACTGAGAGAACAATGGAAAAATCCCATTGAAACTAATTTAACAGCACTGAAATGCTGAAAACTCTGTGACTGATTTTTAATTGCCCCTGTTTTAGTCTGACATTTCACATCATCTCTGTTGTTTTTCATTTAGAACCATTGGATATATGTAAATCAAGACCATGCTCCCAGCTTATGTCAGACAGAGCTTTGAAATTTCTAACTTTTAAATCATTTTAACTGATTTAAAAACCCCATCAAATTTCCTGTGAAAAGTTTCCACTTTTGTGTTCTAAATCATAAAAAATACTAGCCAGGAAGACCAGATGGTGCAGTGAGAGTGCATAATTTTACCTCTGGGATTTGGGTTTTTATTCAGCTGAGACGATTGGGATGAAAGCCTCCTCTCTAAACGACGCATACTTTCACATGCATTCATAAGGATGGCTGGTGTGGGTCGAGAAAATGTCACACTTGTGCATTAAATGGTTTCTCTTCTGAAATTGGCCCAATGAAACACTGTTGAGGTAGAATAGTTTTACTCTGCATCAAGCCCTTGTTACATTGGCCTGGGAGGGTTTAATGGGACAATGTAGAAAAAACTTAACCCTGCATTTAACTTGTGTTTAATGTCATCTGGGAGTTCTTATTAGCTTATTTAATCCTGCATTTCAACCGTGCATTACCTAACCTACAGTTGCTTTTGGGGGCAGTTTAGCAAGAGCTTTATTCTATCTTTAACTTGTACTGTACCTGATGTGGGAGTGTTTTTTAGGGCAGTTTAATGGAGCTTTTCTCCTGCATTTAATTCATCTTGTAACTAATGTGGGTGTGCTCATTGATTTTTCCTGCATTTATTTTGCTTTACCTTACCTGGGAGTACTCAATGATGACCCAGGATTTAATTCCCAACTCTGACATTGCTCACTTTAATGAGCACAAAATAAGCTTCTTTAAAAAAAAACTTATTTGAATGACAAACAGAAAATGTTATTCCCCAGGAAGAAATAAGAAAAATCTCTCCCACAACCATTTCCACAGTGAACAAACCCACAGAGACTAATTTGTTAGACTGTAGGCACAGGCTCGAGGAGTGGGCATCATTTGGCTAATGCCCATTTTTAATCTTCAAAAAAATGTGAACCAAGAAGCTGAGTGGATGGGTTTCTTTGATATGCAAGTGCGATGAGTTAATACTTGAATTGTATCAATTTCTTCATTTTCCCCTTCTTTGCTGAAGGCAGGAACTTGCACTAGGATATGCTTGCATAGGTCTGACAGCCCTCTGTTACCTCACCTGAGTGGATCTTGCACATACATGAGCTTAACTGCCCAGGCACTAAGCTCTGCAATTCTATCCCTAAACCTCTCCACCTCTCTACATCTCACCTCCTTTAAGACGCTTCTTAAGATCTAGCTCTTTGATCAAGCTTTTGGTCACCTGATGTAATATCTCATTATGTGGCTCGGTGTCAAATTTTGTTTGATAACCCTCCTGTGAAGCGCCTTGCGACATTTTACTATGTTAAAGACACTATATAAATGCACGTTGTTGTGGCAGTGAGTGTCAAGTAGCCAATGGAGTAGGTCACAGCCAAGCCCAGTCACACACACACTTTCTCTCACTCTCTATTGCATCTACGCACGCACGTGTGCGCACACGCACACACACACACACACACACACACACACTCACACACACACTCCAGCAAGTCTCACTGGATAGTAAACAGAAGCAAGAATTCCGACTGATTCCATTGCCCCCGCGCCCCCCAGACCATGCTGTGTCCAACAGTAAGCACCCCAACTGCCAACCGAGTTGAGGCCAGCCAACTTAGCGCAATGTACTGAGTCTTGTGACCTTCTGGTCTTTATGAGTTAATATCCTTTGTCTGTTTTTCTTTCAATGTCTGAAAGTTGGGATCTTGTGTCTCCCACGCTGTAAATGTGCCAGTTGGTGTGTCATTCCTCCTTATTTCCATCTGTGCATCTGCCAAAAAAAAATTGTGAATACAATTAAAACATAAACATCATTCAGCGTCCCCAGTAAAGTACTTCATTTGCTATCATATCTCACCTGCCCCTTAATTCCGCAGCACTGTACTCAACCTATCATGTTGCCTTTCACATTGGCCAGCATCTGCCAAGCGTCTCTGTTACAGTCCTTGATGTAAAACATATATATGAAGAGTGAGAAAAGACCATCAAACCCAACAGTGCTCACCCTAACTGTTAGACAATGTAACCACATGCATCACCCTCCCCAGGGAGGCAAGAAAATAAGCTGCAGCCAATTTTCGAACAAAGTCTTGGAAATTCTTCCTGACTCACTGAGACAATTGAGCAAGCTCCAGAACATGATATATAGTCTGCCTATATCCAGGGTTTCCAGAACTGTACTCGACATGAGTTCTGACATTTGGATTGGCCTGCCTATATCAATGGTTCCCAGAACAGTACTCGACCTGCAGTCCTGACACTCATGTTGGCCTACCTGTATCCAGGGCTCCCAGAACAGTACTTGACCTTACATCGAGTTCATAGCAAAGAAGCAGGCCATTCAGCCCAACTGGTCTATGCTAGCGTTTAAGCTCCACATGAGCCTCCTCCTTTCTTACTTCATCTACCCCTATCAGCATACCCTTCTATTCCTTTCTCCTTTGTGTGCTTATCTAGCTCCCCCTTGAATGCATCTGTGCTATTTACCTCAACTACTCTCTGGGTAAAGAAGTTTCTCCTGAATTCCCTATTGGATTAATTAGTTTTATATTTATGACCTTTATTTTGGACTTTTCCACAAGTGGAAACATGTCTACCCTATCGAACCCCATCATAATGTTAAAGATCTGTATCAGGTCACCCCTTAGCCTTCTCTTTTTGAGACAAAGTCTTTCCTGCTAAATATATCCTCTCAGTTTTCATGTCATCCTTGTGAATCTTTTTTGCACCTTCGCCAATGCTTTTATATCCCTTTTTGTAAAATGGAGAACAGAACTGTGCGCAATACTCCAAATGTGATCTAACCAAGGTTCTATGCAAGTTTAACATAACTTCTCCACTTTTCAATTCTATCTCTCTGGAAATGAACGCCAGTGCTTGGTTTGCCTTTTTTAAGGCCTTATTAACCTGCATGACTACTTTTTAGTGATTTGTGTATCTGTATTGTGAGATCCCTTTGCTCCTCTATACATTCAGACTCTTATTATCTAAGCAATATTTGGCCTTCTTATTCTTCCTTCCAAAATGCACCACCTCAAACTTATCTATATTGAAATTCATTTGCCAATTACAGATCCATTCTGCGAGTTTATTAATGTCTTCTTGCATTTTAATGCATTCTTCCTTTGTATTAACTACATCCCCCAATTTTGTGTTCTCCGCAAATTTTGAAATTGTACTTCCGATTCCCGAGTCCAAATCGTTGATGTAAACTGTGAACGACAGTGGTCCCAGCACCGATCCCTGTGGAACACCACTTCCCACCTTTTGCCAATCTGTGTAGCAACACATAACCCCTACTCCGTGTTTTCTGTTTTGTAGCCAACTTGCTATCCAATCTGTTATCTGTTGATTCCACATGCTCTGACCTTAGTTATGAGTCTATAATGCGGTACCTTATCGAAGGATTTTTGAAAATTCAAATATAATACATCTACTGCATTACCCTTGTCTACTCTTTCTGTTACTTATTCAAAGAATTCAATAAGGTTGGTCAAGCATGACTTTCCCTTCTGAAGTCCGTGCTGACTACTGTTTATTATATTTTCATTTTCTAGATCTTTTTCCTATTACATCTTTGAGTAAAGATTCTCTTATCTTTCCTATCACTGACGTCTGTGGTACCCTGGATTTGTTCTATCTCCCTTTTTAAATATAGGAATAATATTAGCTGTCCGCCAGTCCTCTGGCACTATTCCCTTTTCTAATGAATTTTTACATATGTATAATAGTGCTTCTGCTATCTTCTGTTAATATGCGTGGATGCAATCCATCCGGACCAGGGATTTTATCCTCCCTGAGTTTGATTAGTTTATCAATTATCTCCCCCCTTTCAATCTTAAATGTCTTTATTCCTTATATCTCCTCTTCTAATGTCACACCCACCTTGTTAGTCACTCTGGTAAATACTGAGGCAAAGTAACTATTCCATTTTTTGCCATCTCGCTGTCATTACTTGTGAGTTTATCTTGTGTGTCCCTCAATGGCCCTATCCCTATCCTGGTTTTTCTTTTGTTAATTATGTGTCTGTGGAATACATTACTATTTCTTTTTTATATTCCTTCATAATTTAATTTCATAGTTTCTCTTTGCTTTCCGAAGTGTTTTTTTCATAACCTCTTTGTATTCCATTTTGTCATCCTCTCTTTTATTGACTGTGTACTTAGAGTATGCCTTTTTTGTTTCAATTTTACCCTTATCTCTTTACTTATCCATGGGGCTCGAATTTAGCAGGCCTGCGGGTTCCCAGCGGGTGGTCCTCCGGGAGTGTCGAAAACGCGAACGGCGAAATTAGTGGGTTGCCCACGCGATCGTAGCAGGCAATCCACTAATAGGATCCAATTACCTGCTCCTCCGGGGTCCACGGCGCTGGCCTGCGCGTCGGGCGGGCTGCGCATGCGCAGTACGATCTGTCAGCTGGAGGCTCTCTAGTTAAAGGGGCAGTCCTCCACTGACAGATGCTGCAACCAATGGGACAAATTGCAGCATGGAGCAGCCCAGGGGGAAGGCTGCTCCCAGTTTAATGATGCCTCACCCCAGGTATCATCAGATGGGGTGAGGAGGAGGGGGAGGACACAGATCTTCCCCCCGGCGGGCGGGAGGAAGCGGCCTGCCTCTGCCACCAAGAAGGCCTGGCTGGAGGTGGCAGAGGGGGTCACCTGCGCCACCAACATATCGCCCACCTGCATACAGTGCAGGAGGCGCTGCAATGACCGCAGTAGGTCAGCCACAGTGAGAACACGAAGTCTTTCCCCTACACTCCGTCTGCCACAACACTGCCCCCACCCCAAATCTCCTTCGGCACCGCCAACACTATTCTGTCACATCACCCTTCATGCCCACTCACACCCCATCCTCATCTTACCTCCACCTACTCACCTCGCCAGTACTCATCCTGCCACTAACACGCGACCCAATCCTCATACAATCTCATGGCTCCATCCCATACTCACCCTCTCGTGCATCTCCCTCACGGCCAGCCTCACTCAACCTGCCACCACCTGTGCTGCAGCCACAGGGCATGCATCACATATGTGCAGTAGGCAGGGTAAGGCAAACGTCTCGTCAGCATGAAGGGGGTGCACAAGGGTGTCTGAGGGTTTGTCATGGGTGTTACCCATATTGAATTTCAGAGCCACAAACAGCACACATTATATTGACACCACCACTGCCATGTCTCCGCGAATCCTGTCCATTGTGTCCAATAATGCCCGCTCCTGGGTATCACTATGAGGATCCACCACTGATGCCACCCATCGTGTTACTGCAGAGTAGGTGCAGGTGTATTTGCAGGGCTCGTCCGCGCAGACAACTGAGAGACATCGGCGGTGTAGCCGGTTGCACCCTGGAAGGATGCGGAGGAGAAGGTGTGGAGGACAGTGGTGACTTTGCCAGCGACAGGTAAGCAGTTGGTGCTGGGGCCAGCCAGGAGCAGCTCGGCATGAAAGAGGCTGCAGATCTCCACGACTACATGTCGAGCGAATCTGCGCCTCCCTGTGCAGTGCTGCTCGGAGAGGTCCGGGGAGCTGCGCCTCGGTCTGTGGACCCTGTGGCGAGGGTAGTGCCCTCTGCGACGCGTCTCTCTCTGCGGTAGCCCTCCCTCCTGCTGTGCAGGTGGGCGTGCAACCACACCGTGTTGGGGGGATCCACGTCTCTGCGGCGGACGGCGTGGACTGCGAGGCTGCTGGTGGTGGTCATGCTCTTCGTCCTCCAAGGGTGTCCACACACCACCCAACTGGCAGGTGTTGATCTGAGGGGTTGTGCAGGGTAGGTGTGTGGGTCCTCGGACTGGGGCTGCGGTTTCGTGTCGGTCTGTCCTCTGGCTTGGACGGGGGGTGGTGGGGGGCAGGGGTTGCCCTATGTGACGCGGTGGCCTCCTGCGTGGGTGAGGGCGCTCCCCCGTGGAGCGCACCTTGGCACCTGCCACAGGCTGCTGGCTGCAACACGCCTGGTTTGAAGGGTCCTGTTTCCCCCAGTGTGGGAAACTGACTGCTTTGAACGTAAAATCCCACACTTCCTCTTTTGACAGCTGCTTCAGCTCATTAACTGACCACAACGAGCAAGTTAAGTGCTCTCAAGTGGAACCCTGCTGGCTTTAATTGCCTGCGGGATTCCCACCAGCGGGGCTTGCGCGCGCAGCCCCGCACGTCAGCGCGGTACCCGGAAGTGGCCGGGATTTCGTCCGAATCCGGTCACGTGATCGGAGATCGGGATTTTCGGGGCCCCCCCGCTGGAAACCCGCAGGTAACCCGACCCTAAAATCGAGCCCATGGTGTTTCATTATTGGCTAGTTTGTTCTTGTTTTTAGAAGAATATATTTCTCCTGATCTCTCTTGATCACCTTTTTAAATATTTCCCACTGCTGTTCTATCTCCTTGTCTATCAATTTTTTTTAAATTTACCTTCCCTCGTTCCATTCTTATCCCCTCAAAATTAACTTTTTATCCAACCTATTACTTTGGTCTTTGTCTTATTTATATCTTTCCCAACCATTATTTTAAACCTTATTACGTTATGATCACTATTGCCTAGATATTCCCCTATGCTTACTTCTCTTATCTGCTCTGGTTCATTTCCCATTACCAGATCCAGCAGCGATTCCTCTCTAGTTGGGCTTCTCACATACTGGGTAAGAAAGGGGTCCTGTACACATTGTAAAACTCCATTCCCCTTTCCCTACCTCTTCTTGCCAGTTTATTTGGGAGTACTTGAAATCTCCCATGATTATTATTCAATGTGTTTTACTCATTTCATAGATTTGCCTACATATTTCTTCCTCCATTTCTCTTCCACCATTAACTGGTCTGTAGAATGTACCTATTAACATGATCGATCCTTTCTTATCCTTTGTCTCAATCCATATGGATTCTGTTTCTATCTTAATGTTACCTATGTCCCTTTTTCTATTGCCATTATGTTGTCTCTAATTAGTACAGCTGCCACCCCCCACACCATTCTTCCTTCCCTATCCTTTGTAAATACGGTATATCCTGTAATATTTAACTGCCAGTCCTGTTCTTTATGTAACCATGTTTCAGTTATCCCTACTACATCTGGCTCCTCACTACAAATTATTGCCACCAGTTCCCTCATTTTGTTTCGGATGCTGTACACATTGCTCTACATGCAATTTCATTTGTTTTTAATAATTGTTCCCTTCACTTAATTTTTAAGTCATTTTGTACTCATGTTCTATAATTGTATTTGTTCTGTGACCATGTTCCTTACCTTGGTCTGATCTTTACTCTCATCTCCTATTTCTTTTATCTTCAAACTTATGTTATTTTCTCCAGATCCCTCCCCCCGTCTTACTAGTTTAAAGTCCTATCCACAGCCCTATTTATCCTTTCCACTCGGACACTGGTCCCATTCTGGTTCCACTGGAGGCCATCCCAGCGGTACAGATTCTTCCTGGTGCCAGTTTCCCATGAAATGGAACCCCTCCTTCCCACATCACTCTTTCAGCCACACATTCACCTTCCTGATCTGCCTATCCCTATGCCAGGTGGCTCGGGTAGGAATCCCAAGATTACCACCCGTGAGGTCCTGTTTTTTAATTCAGTTCCTAACTTCTGATATTCCCTTGGCAGGACCTCCTCCCTTTTCTTCCCTATGTCATTAGTCCTAACATGGACCATGACAACTGGATCTTCCTTCTCCCTTTCCAAGTTCCTCTCCAGTTACTCCGAGATAACCTTTACCTTTTCACAGGTAGGCAAAGATACACCCTCCTGGACTCTCGGTCGTGACTGCAGAGGACGCTATCTATCCCCCTAATTATAGAATCCCCTGTATTACAACCTTTCTATTCTGCTCTCCACTCCCCCCGACCCTTGAACTGCCTCCTGCTCACGGTGCCTTGTTTAGCATTCTTGCTGTCCATCCTGCAACCTACAACCTTATCCTCACAGATAGCAAATACATTGTACTGTTGGACAGGACCAGTGTCTGTGGGACCTCCTTCTCTATCTCCCCTTGGTTCTCCTTACCTTGTTGACTAACAGTCACGCTCTCCCCTTCCTTCACTTGTGCTTTCCTCTGAGGTGTGACTGTCCTCTGGTGAAAACTGTCCAAAAATTCCTTCCCGTCCCTTATGTGTCAGAGTGTCTCTAACTCACACTCCAGCTCAAAGACTCTGAGCCGGAGTGCCTCAAGCCAGAGACGTTTCCTGCAAACGTGGCAATGCGGGACAGTCTTGCTGTCCTCAAACTCCCACGTATTACAGTTCCGACACACAGCCTGCACTGCCATTTCTAGTTTTTATTTATTTCTTTATTAATATTAGTTTAGCTGTATACGTAATGCAATTATTTGAGATCTAGATTATATTTAGTATGTAGATTTAGCTTGATTTCAGATTAATTTGTAGCTAATTAGGCTTGTTTTTTGTTGGTTAACTTCTTTATTTTATTATTTCCTTAACTCCTATTTATATGTACCAGATTTTAAATTAATGAAATTCAGATCCCTTTAATGTTAGTATCCTCTATTTAGTTAATTTTAATTTTTTTTCCCCCTTAGATTTAATTAATTAATTAAACATTTAGCTTAATTATATAATAAGCCAGAAATTGTGCAGAGTGGTGTGGCAAGGTTCTCTGCAGCTCCTGCGAATAAAAAGAATGAATGTACTTACTGCGAGGTCCACGACGTCTACTTGCTTGATCTTGAAGTTTTGTGAAGTTGTGCGCTGAAAATTCAATGTAAGCTGATTCGCATGGGACAGTTTGTGGGAATGGAAGACCCGCCCACAGAATCTGTCAGGATGAGAAGTCATGCCCACAAGCAGGCAAGCAGACTTCATTCATTTAAATTTACTGTTCTGTATGTCTTGTAAATAAAAATGCATCTTTTTTTTAAAGCCAAGCAAATAATTGAATCAAATTAAAGAGACAGAAGTAATTTTTTTTTTAAATGTTAACATTTTAATTTTAATTTTTTTTTAATGATCAAAAAATATAACAATAAGGAGTAATACGACATTCCACATTTTTGAAATTTAATTTTTGGTTGTTTGGCAGTCTTTAAGAGTCATCGCGCTTTTAAAAAGTAGTGTAGACCTGGTATTTTTCAGCATACCTTTTGGTGGCATAAGTAGTCTCGCTCCAGCTGGGCAAATGGGCAAGTTTGCGATTTTTCATTGATTTCAATGATTGTAGGGTGCAGTGCCCCTTTAATTCGCAACTGCCAAATTGCCGGTGAACCAATAGGAGCAAGTTCACGATTTCTGGGTTTTGGTGCGCATGTGCAAATGAGTGAACTTGCTCCTTCAGTTCGCCGTCGGAAACAGAGAACGCCACTGAGGAACGCCGTTGTCAGGTGACTAATTCCTGCCCCATTAAATTAAACACTTGACTTAATTATATAATAAATTAAACACAGCTGTACTTCCTTGGGTTCAGCCAATTCTCCCGCGCTTTATAATGCTATTCTCAGCCAATTCTCCTGCGCTTTATGTGCTCCTCTCAGCCAATTCTCCCGCGCTTTATGTGCTCCTCTCAGTCAATTCTCCCACGCTTTATGTGCTCCTCTCAGTCAATTCTCCCGCGCTTTATGTGCCCCTTTCAGCAGCTTCTTCAGTGTGTTATAGTGCTCCGCTCAGCCGTTTCTCCTGCGCTTTATGTACTCCCCTCAGCCGCTTTTCCCGCGCTTTATGTGCTCCTCTCAGCCATTTCTCCCCACTTTATACTGCTCCTCTCAGCTGCTTCTCTTGCGTTTTATGTGCTCCTCTCAGCCAGTTCTCCGTGCTTTACAATGCTTCTCTCAGCCACTTTTCCTGTGCTTTACAATGCTCCTCTCAGTCAATTCTCCCGCGCTTTATAATGCTCCTTTCAGTCAATTCTCCCGTGCTTTACAGTCCTCCTCTCAGTCAATTCTCCGTGCTTTACAATGCTCCTCTCAGTCAATTCTCCCGTGCTTTACAATGCTCCTCTCAGTCAATTCTCCCGTGCTTTACAATGCTCCTCTCAGTCAATTCTCCGTGCTTTACAATGCTCCTCTCAGTCAATTCTCCGTGCTTTACAATGCTCCTCTCAGTCAATTCTCCGTGCTTTACAATGCTCCTCTCAGTCAATTCTCCCGTGCTTTACAATGCTCCTCTCAGTCAATTCTCCGTGCTTTACAGTCCTCCTCTCAGTCAATTCTCCCGTGCTTTACAGTCCTCCTCTCAGCCGCTCTTCCTGTGCTGTCTAGTGCCCTGCTCAGCCGCTTCTCCCACGCTTACTTGCAGTAATGTTCTTCTTCTCGGCCTGCCTAAACTCATAATATACTATACTTTGTAATAGTTGACTTGCAGTCCTGATTTCATTTTGGTTATTGATTATTAATGAATTCAACAAATCATATACTTCTCATTTAATGTTGAACTCCTAGTATTTTGGATGTCCGATTACCTGTAAAGGGATTGGTATAGATCTCCTGACGTCTGAAAAAAGGAGGAAATCGAACTGAAATGCCACCAAGTTAAAAGGCATTTCCATCATATGGTAATGGTGATTCTTCAGAACAAAAACCTTACTGGTAAATTACACATGTAGCCTTACATCCTCGTATTGAATTACAGGATGGCTAGTCCAGTCGGGGGGTTCTGATGGTGTATCTGAGGGGGATACTGAGTACTTTTCAATTAGTTATAGTACAGTAATCCAATCAATGTGTTCAGGTGACTGCGAAAAAGCTCAAAGACTTATCTTGCAATTGAAGCATTATCACCCCTTGATTGAATAACACAGATTTAGTTCTTTACAGAAGTTGAACAATTTAAGACACTTTAAGACCAAAATTTCTCAGGAGCATCCAGTGGTTTCCCACCATAACTCTGGAGGAAGACTGGCAGAGTTTCCCAGGAAATGCCAGGGACCTGGTTCAGGTCGTCACCTGTTTCCTGAAGATTCCAACTTGCTTTATAAAGGGTATAAACTCCACCCACCCCTTACAAGGCAAGTGTCATTAACGGGGTAGTGTAAGTGGCTTGGATCCCTGAAGAAATCCCACAATATCTTTTTGAAAAAAGGAATAGATTAGTCTTGTTACACAGGGGGCCAAGGAGAAGATGGTTGTAGCCAAGGCAACTAAAAGATGGATGCCGGAGTTTTGCCCGCCTGCCCCATGCAAACTCTGGCTGGGCCAGTGCTCGAGTGCACTGGCGGGCACAATGTCATCGTAACCACCAGTTATCGCATCACTTTGTAAAACATTTTAATCGTTTCAAGTTTATACCCTGAATAAATTCCTGTGAACTATTTGCCCAACAGCACTTTACTGTGACTACTGTTTGTGTTTTATCAAGGATTGCTTCATTAAACAATCATGATAAAATCGTTTGAAGCTTTCAGAGTGGGCCACAGGACTGACAAGTTAATTTTCACACAGATTTGTCTGTGTTCTTTTAAATCTTACTGCCCACATTGGTTTGAAGTAAACAGACAGATATCTTCCTTTGAAGAAGGTTTTCAGCAGAAAACTTGTCATCTTTTTTTTTGATGTCACTTGAGGCAGAAATTGGCAATTAAAACCTTTAAAGGAAATATTGGCAATTAAAGGAAATATTGTTTAAACAACATCAAAATAAATCATTAACCAAATATTTTTTGAGACTAAACCAGCAGATTCAAAGTAAATCATTTGTTAGCCACTATTCATGCTTCCTCCATCTAATGAGTCATTAATTAGGTCTTACTGTGAAAGAGATTGTACCAAATCACCCCTGTTGACATGCAGTTATTTCTGTTAAGGTACAATATAGTTGAAAAATACTTTCATTGAGGCTCTATCTTCAATTTTAATATCTTTCTAACATCTCATGGAGTTCTTAAGAGGGCCATGGCTTTGCTAAGATACTCCAGTTGCTTAGTAAGTTCGCAAGTAGCATCAACAGAGGACACGTAGTGGGACACAATGTTTATGTAGGCTTGAATAAGACCCCGTCACATGCAGGTGATAACAGGTGCTATTTTGCAGAAGCAGGCGTTCAAGGTACTTTAAATAGTTACGTGGTGGTAAGTGCATTCACTTCACGTGAAGGCAGTGTGCAGAATGTTCAATGCAAATTTAAAAATTATTGAGAAACTTAGGTGAAGGACCAAAGCCTGTAGCTCAGGAAATCATCATGACCAATACAAGTGGAAGAGAAGACAAACTTAGGTTTGTAAAGCCTGTGTGTTTTAGGAAGGGGACTCTGAGCACAGTAAGGAGTTTCAGTTCAAAGATCCTGGGGGTAAAATAATTTAGAATAAGATATGAGTCTTGATTTCAACAAAATGAGGATGCAGAGAGAGCATCTCTTCATTTATAAATACTACATAAAGTTGAGGCAAAGATAACTACATTGACACATAAACTGGTGTGAAAGTATAAGCAAAAATCGACCTCACTCGAAATATTTATCTGAATTTTTCTCACTTTTCTCCTCCAATGCTAATTTTTCAATTCCCTTGTCATACTTACATTTGAAGCCTTCAGCATATTGGCCATTTTACTTCCCTGGGTACCATTGCCACAAGTTTTACAATGTTGTGTCATGGATGGAATTCTTTAATAAAATATTCATACTTAACTTGTGAAAGTTGCAACTGTTTCGTGAATGTTGCACTTCCATCCAGAATTATATTTTAAAATATTTTTAATGCAAAGGTTTTTGATATTGCATGATGCAACAATATAGGAGAAAATCATTAATTATTAATGCAAGATCAAATCATACTATGGCAAGTTGTGAAACTGAATTCAATAAATCTGGTTATTTGCAGGTTAACACCAGAGAACATAACTATGAAAGCTAGTGGTTTGTTGTAAAAACCCACTGGTTCACTAATGTCCTTCAGGGAAAAGAGTCTGGCACCCCTACCCAATCTGGGCTATATGTGACACCAAGCCCACACTACATGGTTGACTCTTAATGCCCTCAGGGCAGCTAAGAATGGGCAATAAATACTGTCTTGTCAATGTCACCCATATCGCTAAAACAAATTTTAAAGAGTAACAATTTGCAATTGTAAACTCTATTATATTGGTTTTAGTCCATTAGCACCATTTAGTCCTGGTTCCAGTGTGACTTAGAGCACTGGTGGAGTTTATGAAGTGACTAAATAGAATCCGCAGTGTGACTTAATTTAGTTGGATCTGTTCCTCAATAATTGGCTTATTTGAGGTTTTTAGTGCATTGGCATAAAATAATTTCTACCGTGATAAAATAGCATTGGAATTTGCAAAATGGTATTAACACTAGCCAAAGTAGCTTCAACACTGGATTGTTATAGCAGTAAATGGGAATAATAATTGGGGGACATAATCTGGTTAGCGGAATGGGTTGGAAGTGGTGTACCTTGGGAGTCAGCCACTTTTGTTCTCGATATATGTATAGATGATTTGGACTTGGGAATTGGAAGCATTGGATTGAAATTTGCTGGAGACATAAAAATGAGTTGTTTAGCATACAGTGAGGAGGGCTGCAAATGACTTCAGGAGGACACAGACAATTTAGCAGAATAGTCAGACATCTGGCAAGATGCAATTTAATGTGGAGAAGCTGAGGTAATATATTTTGAGATGAAAACCAAGGAATGATATAAGTTATATGGAAAACTGCTGAAGGGTATGGAGGAGTAAAAACATCTAGGGATGCAAATACCCAATTCCTTGACAGTGCGAGTGCAGGGAGATAAAACCGTGAAAACCCCAGTAGCATTTTGCGTTTTATAAATAGGGACACAGAATACAAGAACAAAGACATTGTGGTAAATTTGGACAAGGCAATGGTTAGGCGACAGAGTACTGTGTGCAGTTTTAGACAGTCCATTCTAGAAAGCACATTAAAGCATTAAAGAATGTGCAAGAAAGATTTTTGACGATGATACCAGGGATAGGAAAACTAGATTTATGAAGAGAGCCTTGAGATACTGGGACTATTTCCAGTGGAGAAGGGAATGCTGAAAGGAAACATAATAGATTTTTTTTAAATTATGAAGGTTTTTGATAAGGTGGATATGGAAAAACTATTTCCTCTGGTTGGGGGGTCAATGACTTAAAATTGTCATGAAGAGAAGCAAGGAGAAATATCTTTATTCAGAGAGTTGTTAGAGCATCGACTGCTTTATCATAGAGAGTAGTTCAGGCAGTGATAATTATATCTTTGAAGGGAAGAATAGATAAACATTTGAAACTGAGGAAGAAACAGAGCTATGAGATGAGAGTAGGGCAATGGGATTAGTTTCGGACTGCTCTAGCAAAGAGCTGGCACAGACATGATGGTCCAAATGGCCTCCTTCTGTACTATAAACGTATACAGTGCTAAGGATAGTATGCTTCCTTATGGCTCAGTGAATAAATGCCATCGCCTGATGTGTTACTAAGTTCTACAGATCATAGAGGTTCTAGATTCAAGCTCTGGTCTGTGTTGAGTTTGATGCCTTAGCTGGAGTCATAAGGGAGGGGCTGGTGGCGCAGTTTGCCTCAGTGTTCTCAGACTCTTTGCAATCTTGGCGTCCTATTTGACCCTGAGCTGAGCTTCCAACCCCATATCCCCTCTATCACCAAAACCGCTTACTTCCACCACCGCAACATCACCTGTTTTGGTTCCTGCCTCAGTTCATCTGTTGCTGAAACCCTCATCCCTGCCTTTGTTACCTCTAGACCCGACTATTCCAATGCACTCCTGGCCGGCCTCCCATCTACCACCCTCTGTAAATTTGAGCTCATCCAAAAATCTGATGCCCACATGCTATCTCGTACTAAGTCCCATTCACCTGTCACCCCTGTGCTCACAGACCTACATTGGCTCCCGATCCGGGAACACCTCGATTTTAAAATTCTCATCCTTGTTTTCAAATCCCTCCATGGCCTTGCCTCTCCCTATCTCTGTAACCTCCACCAGCCTTACAACCCTCCGAGATCTCTGTGCTCCACCAATTCTGGCCTCTTGTGCATCCCCGATTTTCATTGTTCCACTTTTGGTGGCTGTGCCTTCAGCTACCTAGGCCCTAACCTCTGGAATTCCACCCCCCCCCCCCCAACAAAACCTCTCCGCATCTCTATCTCTCTCTCCTTTAAGATGCTCCTTAAAATCCACCTCTTTGACCAAGCTTTTGGTCACCTGTCCCAATATCTCCTTATGTGGCTCGGTGCCACATTTTGTTTGATAATCACTCCTGTGAAGCACCTTGGGAGTTTTACTACCTTAAAGGCACTATATAAATGCAAGTTGTTGTTCCCAAGCTAGTGATCATTATTCAGTGACATTTGCAAGAAAATGTATGTGTATAGATGTTGGCTGAGGACAGGATTGGGCTGTGATGTCTTACATTGTTATGTAGCCTGCTAACACTCAGGCCTGGATTTTCCTCCACTATCCCACCCCAAAATTGGCGTGAAAGGTGGAAACAGCAGGGAAAATCGGGCGCGACCTCTACCTCCACTTCCCTGCCATGACCTTATTCTCCAACCCCTCAGCCAAGCCAGATCAGCCACTGGCCAACCGTTCCCTGCCTGCCACTTCCAAATGCTCCAAATGGGTTCCGGACTCATTCCCCTCCTATCTGCTCTCCAGGACCACCTGACGATCGGTGGTGAGAATCCTGTCGGGAGTCCACCATGAGTGCATAATGACCAAGCATGCTGGTTCTGTGTCTTGGTACTGTCGGAGCAGCAGGCAAAAGTCAGGCCCCAAACTTGCAGGGGTCGATTAAGGGATATCCAACCCTCATGTTTGAGCTTCCACAAGAAGAATGACGACTTGGGGAAGTTGCTTGACATCTGCTGGTACCTGCACTCCAACATGACTCAGCCCCTTGAAGAGGGGGCAAGAACATCGGAAGAGGAGCAGGCCATTCAGCCTCTCGGGCCTGTTCCACCATTCAAATAGATGATGACTGATATGTACCTCAACTCCATTTTCCTGCCTTTATTCCATATCCCTTGATATACTTACCTAGCAAATATCTATTGGTCTCATTCAGTTGTCTATGACAGGTAACAATCTGGATACATACACTAGAGTTTTTTTTGTGTGACTTACAATGGAAAGAGTGATCAATATCTAGCAAGTGTCTTGCCATGGTCTCTAATCCATAGCTGGAACATGAACAGCTGCAGGGATGCTGAATCGTTTCTTGCTTACTCAGTTCCTTTTCATAATTACATAATGATTTCTTTAAAAGCTACTTATCTCTTCTGGTCATTCCTTTCCGCCGTGTGCAGTACCTCATCCCAGGACTGAGAAGGAGCAGACCGACAACTACAAGGCCTCTTCTTACTTCATGCTACAACTGACCACTTGTAGATGTTTGAACGCAGGCTTGAATTACTCTTTCCCACCCCCCGTTTCTCCCATGTCTTCCCGGGGAATTGCCTCCCTTAACAAGTAGCTCACATGAGATGACCATTATGCTGGGATTCAAAGATGGCAGCAACATGTACTACCACCCTCTAAGGTAATGCTTTGAAATGCAATCCAGATTCATGCAATTAAAGTCATCTCATTCTGTAAAATGAACTTGCACATCCTCAATCCAGTTCATAGAGAGTATGAAACTACTGCACAAAATTGGCAATATCACAATATGGCTAGTGGGGGAAATGGAAATACAACACTGATGCAGCAGAGGTTGCTGATCTTAGGTTGGGGTTGAGGTACATTGTTGAAGCAATAGACAGGGAACTTACCCTGCAATTGACTCACGATCTCTATTGGCATAGGACTGCTTGATGTTAAAAGAAAAGAAAGACTTGCATTTATATAGCATCTATAATGACCTCAGGACATCCCAAAGTGCTTCACAATGAATTACTTTTTGAGGTGTAGTCACTGTTGTAATGTAGGAAACGCGACAGCCAATTTGCACACAGCATGGTCCCACAAACAGCAATGAGATAAATGACCAGGTAATCTGTTTTAGGTGTTGGTTGAGGTATAAATGCTGGCTTTTCCCTTTCTCGGATTGCTTCAAATTTCTCAAAATTTGGGGGGGGGGGAGAAAAGGAAAGGAAAATGTCAAGCAAATGTGAAGATGTGTTATTTTATTCATGTGATTGGGTTCTGGAAGTTTCCATGATGGGAGCAGAATATGTATGTTAATAAAGTAAAACAACTCAAGTTCAAATACATAGAATTTTTAAAAAATCTATAAAGTCTCTATCATTTCTCTTTCATATGTATCCTTGGAAATAATTTGCTGCATTTTTCTGATTGTGTAGTGAGTAAAAACAGGAGCCTGTGGAGTGTCATCTCTTTGATGGAGACCACTGTCTACTGTTGAGCAATAATGCTGACAGCCACTTCAAGTTGATAGCCAAAACTTTTATTATCTTTATTTTAATCAATATTGTTCTTAACGGTGGAATCAATGAATTAATGCTTTTTCATTTGCTTCAGGAAGCTGGCAAGAAGCAAGGATTGTATGCTGCATGGAAAGGTAGAGAGGCAATGTATAGCAATGACTCTCCCAGTCAGCTCCAGCAGCTGATATATTACAGTACAGTACTACCAGGATACTTAATAGAGTGTAAACAAAGGTTATAAAAGAAAAATGTCCCAGTGTTAGAAAAGTGCATTATAGTGATTATTTATGTAAGGAATGTACTGTACTTCAAGAAATTCTTGGAGATAATAGAGCTTTTATTTAAAAGTGCTGGTTTGAATTGAAAGACTTGGCTGCAAGACTGTGGAGATGGATAAATGAGATGGTAAATACAATAACCAGTGATTCACTGGCTATATGAGAAGGCCTGGTTGTTTATAAAAGCTACATGCCAGTTTATAGACTCATTGTTAATGAAACATACTTTTCTCAGTTATAAAAACAGAAACTGCTGGAAATACTCAGCAAGTCAGGCAGCATTTGTGGAGAAAGAAACAGAGTTAACATTTCAGATCGACGACCCTTCGTCAGAACTGGAAAAAGTTGAAGATTAAACAGTTTTAAAGCAAGTACAGAGCCAGGGAAAGAGGAGGAGGAAGGGCAGGGGAGGAAAGAACAAAAGGGAAGGTCTCTAATAGGGTTGGAGTGATGAAACGACAAAAGGGATGATGGTGCAAGGCAAGGAAGGTGGTAATGGGACAAGTAAAGAAACTAAAGATGAGTCGAGAGTAGCTGTAAATGGCAACATCAGAACCATTAGCAGCACTTGCCGTCCGAAAAAAGGGCGAGCAGTGGTTATGAACTCGCCGCTTCCTGAGATTCACGCTCAACGCCATGTGCTGCCACATGCACGCTCTCGACCTCTCTCTCCAGCAACACCGACTCACTCTATTTCAGAGTTGTCCTGTTCCGCAGCTCCATTTCATCCTTCGCTTCGTTTGGCGCTTTAATGAGAAACCTTTTTTCTTCCTTTCAGGTGTCAAGGACCGCAAGCTTCAACAACTTTTAGTTCTTCCCCTTCACTTTCCTCTGACCGCATCCCTCCCTCCAATCTCACCTTTCGCCGTGTTTTCACTACCCCCTCTGACCATCCCCTCTCTGACCCCGAACGATCAGTTCTCAGCAAAGGCCTCAGCTTCACCCCCTTACGCCCCCACCTCAAGAGCTCAACACGACGATGAGGTCTTGTTCCGTCTCCTTTGCCTGCGTGCCCACTTCTTTGGCCAGGAGACTTCCACCTGCACAGCGGGCCCTTTCTCCCATCTTCAGAAACTAGAGCCGTAAACTTAAATAAAGCCAATAACAGTATGAGGGGCGAGCTGTCAAAGGTAGATTGGGAAATTAAATTTTGTTTGACAGTTGAAAAGCAATGGCAAACATTTAAAGAAATATTTCAATATTCTCAACAAATACACATTTCATTGAGAATTTAAAACTCTACAGGAAAAGTGATCCACCCATGGCGAACTAAAGAAGTTAAGGAGAGTTTTAGATTGAAAGAAAAGACCTGTAATGTTGATAAGAAGAGTAATAAGCCTGGGGATTGGGAGTGTTTTAGAAACCAACAAAGGACGACCAAAAAATTGATAAAAAGGGAGAAAATAGAATATGAAAGTCAACTAGCAAGAAATATAAAAACAGATTGTAAGAGCTTCGACAAGTATGTGATAAGGAAGAGTGCAGCAAAAGTAAACGTTGGTCCCTTAGAGGCTGTGACAGGAGAAATTATAATGGGGATTCAGGAACTGGCAGATGCGTCAAATAAATATTTTGTATCTGTCTTCACAGTAGAAGACACAAAAAGCATACCAAAAATAATGGGGAACCAAGGGGTAAATGAGAATGAGGAACTTAAAACAATTAATATCACAAGAGAAAAAGTACTGGACAAATTAATGGGACTAAAAGGCAATAAATCCCCTGGACCTGATGGCCTACATCCTAGAGTTCTAAAAGAGGTGGCCTCAGAGATAGTGGTTGCATTGGTTATGATCTTCCAAAAATTCTCGAGATTCTGGAATGGTCCCCATGGATTGGATGGTAGCAAATGTAACCCTGCTATTCAAGAAAGGAGGGAGAGAGAAAACAGAGAACTACAGGCCAGTTAGCCTGACATCAGTCATCGGGAAATGCTGGAATCCATTATTAAGGAAGTGGTAACAAGGCAGTTCGAAAATCATAATATGATTTGGCAGAGTGAACATGGTTTTATGAAAGGGAAATCATGTTTGACAAATTTATTAGAGTTTTTTGAGGATGTAACTAGCAGGGTAGATAAAGGGGAACCAATGGGTGTGGTATATTTGGATTTTCAAAAGACATTTGATAATGTGCCACATAAAAGGTTGTTACGCAAGGTAAGGGCTCATGGGGTGGGGGTAATATATTAGCATGGATAGAGGATTGGTTAAAGGACAGAAAACAGAGAGTAGGGATAAACGGGTCATTCTCAGGTTGGCAGGCTGTAACTAATGGGGTGCCACAAGGATCGGTGCTTGGACCTCAGCTATTTACAATCTATATTAATGATTTAGATGAAGGGACTGAGTGTAATGTATCCAAGTTCGCTGATGATACAAAGCTAGGTGGGAAAATAAGCTTTGAGGAGGACACAAAGAATCTGCAAAGGGATATAGACAGGTTATGTGAGTGGACAAGAAGGAGGCAGATGCAGTATAATGTGAGGAAATGTGAGGTTATTCACTTTGGTAGGAAGAATAGAAAATCAGAATATTTTTTATATGGTGAGATTCATTTCTATTGAATCATCTGAGTCTAATCAACCCAGGCAACCTAGGAAAGCAAATAACATGTTGGCCTTTATTGCAATGGAGTTGGAGTACAAGAGTAAGGGAGTCTTACTCCAGTTGTACAGGGCTTTAGTGAGACCTCACCTGGAGTACTGTGTACAGTTTGGTCTCCTTATCTAAGGAAGGATATACTTGCCTTCGAGGCAGTGCAACAAAGGTTCACCAGATTAATTCCTGGGATGAGAGGGTTGTCCCATAAAGAGAAGTTGAGTAGAATAGGCCTATACTCTGGAATTTAGAAGAATGAGAGGTGATCTCATTGAAACATATAAGATTATGAGGGGGCTTGACAGGGTAGATACTGAGAGATTGTTTCCGCTGGCCACTGAGTCTAGAACTAGGGAGCATAGTCGCAGGATAAGGGGTCGGCCATTCAAGGCAGAGATGAGGAGGAATTTCTTCACGCAGATGGTTGTGAATCTTTGGAATTCTCTACCCCAGAGGGCTGTGGATTTTTTTTTATTCGTTCATGCGGGATGTGGGCATCGCTGGCGAGGCAGGCATTTATTGCCCATCCCTAATCGCCCTTGAGAAGGTGGTGGTGAGCCGCTTTCTTGAACCGCTGCAGTCCGTGTGGTGAAGGTTCTCCCACAGTGCTGTTAGGATGGGAGTTCCAGGATTTTGACCCAGCGACGATGAAGAACGGCGATATATTTCCAAGTCGAGATGGTGTGTGACTTGGAGGGGAACGTGCAGGTGGTGTTGTTCCTATTTGCCTGCTGCTTTTGTCCTTCTAGGTGGTAGAGGTCGCGGGTTTGGGAGGTGCTGTTGAAGAAGCCTTGGCGAGTTGCTGCAGTGCATCCTGTGGATGGTACACACTGCAGCCACTGTGCGCCGGTGGTGAAGGGAGTGAATGTTTAGGGTGGTGGATGGGGTGCCAATCAAGCGGGCTGCTTTGTGCTGGATGGTGTCGAGCTTCTTAAGTGTTGTTGCAGCTGCACTCATCCAGGCAAGTGGAGAGTATTCCATCACACTCCTGACTTGTGCCTTGTAGATGGTGGAAAGGCTTTGGGGAGTCAGGAGGTGAGTCACTCGCCACAGAATACCCAGCCTCTGACCTGTTCTTGTAGCCACAGTATTTATATGGCTGGTCCAGTTAAGTTTCTGGTCAATGGTGACCCCCAGGATGTTGATGGTGGTGGATTCGGCGATGGTAATGCCGTTGAATGTCAAGGGGAGGTGGTTAGACTCTCTCTTGCTGGAGCTGGCCATTGCCTGGCATTTCTCTGGCGCGAATGTTACTTGCCACTTATGAGCCCAAGCTTGGATGTTGTCCAGGTCTTGCTGCATGCGGGCTCGGACTGCTTCATTATCTGAGAGTTTGCGAATGGAACTGAACACTGTGCAACTTATGATGGAGGAAAGGTCATTGATGAAGCAGCAAAAGATGGTTGGGCCAAGGACACTGCCCTGAGGGTTGAGATGATTGGCCTCCAACAATCACTTCCATCTTCCTTTGTGCTAGGTATGACTCGAGCCACTGGAGAGTTTTCCCCCTGATTCCCATTGACTTCAATTTTACTAGGGCTCCTTTGTGCCACACTCGGTCAAATGCTGCCTTAATGTCAAGGGCAGTCACTCTCACCTCACCTCTGGAATTCAGCTCTTTTGTCCATGTTTGGACCAAGGCTGTAATGAGGTCTGGAGCCGAGTGGTCCTGGCGGAACCCAAACTGTAGACTGATGGGGCGGTAATTGGCCGGATTGGATTTGTCCTGCTTTTTGTGGACAGGACATACCTGGGCAATTTTCCACATTGTCAGGTAGATGCCAGTGTTGTAGCTGTACTGGAACAGCTTGGCTAGAGGCGCAGCTAGTTCTGGAGCACAAGTCTTCTGTACAACAGTTGGGATGTTGTCGGGGCCCATAGCCTTTGCTGTATCCAGTGCACGCAGCCGTTTCTTGATATCACGTGGAGTGAATCGAATTGGCTGAACACTGGCTGTCGTGATGGTGGGGATATTGGATCATCCACTCGGCACTTCTGGCTGAAGATGGTTGCAAACGCTTCAGCCTTGTCTTTTGCACGTGCTGGACTCCTCCATCATTGAGAATGGGGATGTTTGCAGAGCCTCCTCCTCCCGTTAATTGTTTAATTGTCCACCACCATTCATGACTGGATGTGGCAGGACTGCAGAGCTTTGATCTGATCTGTTGGTTATGGAATCGCTTAGCTCTGTCTATAGCATGTTGCTTCTGCTGTTTAGCATGCATGTAGACCTGAGTTGTAGCTTCACCAGGTTGGCACCTCATTTTTAGGTATGCCTGGTGCTGCTCCTGGCATGCTCTTCTACACTCCTCATTGAACCAGGGTTGATCCCCTGGCTTGTTGGTAATGGTAGAGTGAGGAATATGCCGGGCCATGAGGATACAGATTGTGCTGGAATACAATTCTGCTGCTGCTGATGGCCCACAGCACCTCATGGATGCCCAGTTTTGAGCTGCTAGATCTGTTCTGAATCTATCCCATTTAGCACGGTGGTAGTGCCACACAACACGTTGGACGGTATCCTCAGTGCGAAGACAGGACTTCGTCTCCACGAGGACTGTGCAGTGGTCACTCCTACCAATACTGTCATGGACAGATGCATTTGCGACAGATAGATTGGTGAGGACGAGGTCAAGTAAGTTTTTCCCTCGTGTTGGTTCACTCACCACCTGCCGCAGGCCCAGTCTAGCAGCTGTGTCCTTCAGGACTCGGCCAGCTCGGTCAGTAGTGGTGCTACCGAGCCACTCTTTGTGATGGACATTGAAGTCCCACACCCAGAGTACATTCCGTGTCCTTGCTACCCTCAGTGCTTCCTTCAAGTGGTGTTCAACATGGAGGAGGACTGATTCATCCTCTGAGGGAGGCCAGTAGGTGGTAATCAGCAGGAGGTTTCCTTGCCCATGTTTGACCCGATGCCATGAGATTTCATTGGGCCCGGAGTCAATGTTGAGGACTCCCAGGGCCACTCCCTCCTGACTGTTTATCACTGTACCGCCACCTCTGGTCGGTCTGTCCTGCTGGTGGGATAGAACATACCCAGGGATGCGGAGTCATTGAATATATTCAAGGCTGAGATAGATAGATTTTTGGACTTTAGGGGAATCAAGGGATATGGGGATCGGGCGGGAAAGTGGAGTTGAGGTCGAAGATCAGCCATAATCTGATTGAATGGCGGAGCAGACTTGAGGGGTCGAATGGCCTATTCTTGCTCCTATTTCTCATGTTCTTATGGTTCTTATGAATTCTCTTTCCACATGGACCCCTCCCTCCGGCCTCTTACCCTCTCTTGATTTTTTCATTGCGAAGTGCCAGCGTGACATCGGCCATCTCAATTTCTCCATTCCCCTCACTCACTGTAACCTACCTCCCTCTGAACTTGCAGCACTTCTTGCTCTCAGTTCCAACCCTGATATTATCATTAAACCTGCTTACAAGGGCAGCGCTGTTGTGTGACGAACATAGCTCTACCTCGCGGAGGCCGAACGCCAACTCTCCGACACCTCCTCCTACCTCCCCACTGGACCATGACCCCACTACTGAACATCAAACCATAGTTTCTCAGACTGTCACTGACCTCATCTCCTCTGGAGATCTTTCCCCCACAGCCTCCAATCTCATAATCCCCCAACCTCACACAGCCCGCTTCTACTGCCTTCCCAAGTTCCACAAACAGGACTGCCCGGGGAGATCCATCATTTCAGCCTGTTCTTGCCACACTGAACTTATTTACTCCTATCTCAACTCTTTTTCTCCCCTTGTCCAATCTCTTCCGATGCCTTTCACCACATTAACAATTTCCAGTTCCCCGGCCCTCACCGTTTCCTTTGCACCATGGACGTCCAATCCCTCTATACCTCAATGCCCCACCAGGACGGCATGGGGGCCCTCTGCTTCTTCCTTGAACGGAGGCCTAACTTGTCCCCATCCACCACCATCCTCCTCCGCCTGGCTGAACTTGTTCTTATGTTCAACAATTTCTCCTTTGACTCCACTCACCTCCTCCAAATAAAAGGTGTCACGATGGGAACCCATATGGGTCCTAGCTATGCCTACCTTTTGTGATATAAGTGGAACATTCCTTGTTCCAGTCTTATTCTGGTCCCCTCCCTCACCTCTTTTTCCAGTACATTGATGACTGTATCGGTACCACTTCCTGTTCTTACCCCGAACTGCAAAAATGTCATCAACTTTGCTTCCAATTTCCACCCTTCCCTCGCCTTCACATGGTCCATCTCTGACTCTTCCCTTCCCTTCCTCGACTTTTCTATCTCCATTTCTGGGGATAGGCTGTCAACCAATATCTATTATAAGCCCACCCACTCTCACAGCCACCTTGATTACATTTCCTCCCACCCCATTTCTGGTAATCACTCTATTCGCTTCTCTCAGTTTCTCAGTCTCCATCACATCTGTTCTGACGATGCCACCTTCCACACCAGTGCTTCCGGTATGTCTTCCTTTTTCCTCAACCGAGGATTCCCCTCCACTGTAGTTGACAGGGCCCTCGATCGTGTATTTCCTGTACTTCTGCCCTCACTCCTTCCCCTCCCTCTCAGAACCATGATAGGGTACTCCTTGTCCTCGCCTTCCACCCCACCAGCCTCCAAATTCAACGTATCATCCTCCACCATTTCCGCTATCTCCAGCGCAATCCCACCACTAAACATATCTTCCCCTCCCCTCCCTTTTCAGCATTCCGAAGGGACTGCTCCCTCCGCGATACTCTTTCATCACCCCCAAAACCCACTCTCCTCCCCAAGGCACTTTGCCGTGCAAGCGCAGAAGATGCAACACCTGCTGTTTCACCTCCTCCCTTCTCACCGCCCAAGGCCCCAAACACTCCTTCCAGGTGAAACAGCGATTTACTTGTACTTCTTTCAATTTAGTATACTGTATTTGCTGCTCACAGTGTGGTCCCCTCTACATTAGGGAGACCAAACGCAGATTGGGTGATGGCTTTGCTGAACACCTCCGCTCTGTCCGCAAGCTTGACCCTGACCTGCCGGTCCCTTGCCATTTTAATTCCCCGTCCCACTCCCACTCTGACCTCTCTGTCCTCGGCCTCTTACACTGTTCTAATGAAGCTCCTTATCTTTTGATTAGGCACTTTACAGCCTTCTGGAATCAACATCGATTTCAATAACTTCAGATCATAACCACTGCTCCCATTTTTTCGGACAGCAAATGCTTCTAATGGTTCTGCTGTTGCCATTTACAGCTATTCTAGACCCATCTTTTGTTTCTTTATTTGTCCCATTATCACCCTCCTTGCCTTGCACCACCATCCCTTTTGCCATTTAAGCATTCTTGCCCTCCACCCTATCAGAGACCTTCCCTTTTGTTCTTTCCTCCCCTCCCCTTCCTCCCCCGACCCCTTACCCTGGCACTTCAACTTTTCCCAGTTCTGTTGATGGGTAATCGACCCGAAACGTTAATTCTGTTTCTCTCTCCACAGATGCTGCCTGACTTGCTGAGTATTTCCAGCATTTTCTGTTTTTATTTCAGATTTCCAGCATCCACAGTATTTTGCTTTTGATACTTTTCTCAGTAGCATTTGCTCAGGCATTCACTACTTTACTGGTTATTTTGGGGTGAGTCTCCAGTCTTGCAAAAGGCATACTGGCACTTCAATAAAGTAATGCTATGCTCAATACAGCAATCACGTGGTGTGGACAAAGATTCACAATTTTCAGAGAAATAGCAAAATGCTTATTCAGCCGCATCCTGAAAGAGTCAAAAAATTTACAATGTCATTATTGAGTCATATAATTGGCATATACTTAAATGGCATGCATACACATTGGCTGTAAGTTAAATTCTGAGCTGGCATAAATGGGCAAGAGTACAGCTGGCGATTTACTAACTTGTTCACTTCTTTATCTGTGGTGATGCCTGGTACAGTAACAATGGGTGTGTGCATGGCTCATGGTGTGATCTGTGGTGAATTAGCACTGCGTAATCTGAACAATCAAGTTCTTTAGTGGAAACAAAAAAGGGTAGATGCTAGTTGGGTACCACAGAGTTAGTAAATGGCAATCCATGTTATTACTAGGGTATTAGCACCGTGAAACAGCTGGTGTTGTATATAAACCAATTATATGATCTCTCATCAACATGTGATGGAAAGCATTTAAAAGAAATACTTGCATTTATGTAACATGCCTCTCAGATATATCTCTAAGTGCTTCACACACAATGAATTATTTTGAAGTGCAATAACTGTTTTGCTGTAGGTAAATATGGCAGGCATTTTACTCACAGTGAAAGCCTGCAAACTGCGAAGCGATGAATGGTCAATTCATCCGTTTATGTTTGAAGTAGGAATGTTGGCCGTGACACTAGGAGAGCTCCTCGTCTTTCTTCAAACAGTGCCAAACATTTACCTGAACCAACCTGAACAGGCAGACAAGCCTTGGTTTGATATACAACAGAGTTAACCTAGATTATGGAATGGGATTTAAACCCAGATTACATATACGTGAAGTCACTAACTGACACTTACTGGATTCCCATGCAGATATCCCATTTTGTCACCCTCCCAGTTTCTCCAGACTGAAATGTTTTACGTTGCTCTGCCCTAAATCAGTGGTCTGCCCAGCATGGTGGTTGAACCAATCTTTTTTTTGTCCTTTGCTGGTCTTCTTTGCACCATGCAATATCTTTGTCACTTGCTCTTCACATGGTGCAGATAGAATTCACACAGCTTGTTCTTTCTTCCCAGGCCTGTTTACTGGTGCATGAATTGGGCAGTGCACTTCAAAGCTAATGATCTCTGTCCTCAAGGACAGTACCTCTTGGATAATGAAACACCTCCCCCACAGCCCTTGTATATAAAACAAGCCTTTCTGGTTTTTGATGGCACAGTTGACTAGTTTCCAACTGGCACATCTAGATTAACAAAAAGAAAAACAATAAATCTTGGAAAGCTGATCCAAAAGCAGAAAATTCAAGTACAGGGTAACATTTAAGATGTAGACCCTTCATGCTTCGTGTTGAGATGTTACACTGTGATTGCCACAGCTGAGCTCTGATCTAAATTCCTAAATATGTTTTAAATGTGCTTCCATGTGTTTGGAAATTGTATGGCTTGCATCAACAGTTTCTCCAGTAAGAGCAATAACAGATGATACGTAGAAACTCACTGCAAAGATGTAATTCTGAGTCATTTCCCCTTGCCGTTTTATCTTTAATTTGTATCTTCACTCTTTATTCACCTGTCCTCTCATCTCCAAAACTGAGCACAATTTGCTTTTGTCCTACCTCCAATGCTTGGATCCCTGGAGGAACCAGAGTATAACTCACCCCCTCCTCACATGTCACTGGGAGACTGCAGTCTTCACTTGATGCCTCTATACTATGCACAAACCAGATCAGAAATTGAGCACAGTGGGATTTGAATCTGCATCCATTTGTATCCCACAGCACTGAGATTTAGCGTGCTAACGTGCATTGCCGTATCCTCCCCCACATAGTTGGTTGATTATTTAGGGTGTTGATGGGGAAGCTGATATTAGTCAACAGAATAAACTGGTTAAACACTTTAGGCCCCAGAAATTCTGGGGCTGGAGAGGGCAGAAAGCCTGATTTCCACCTGGGGCGGAGGGGCCTGGAATCTGCACAAGAATCTGGTTACTCTGGGATTGCGCCCCATTTCGTTTGGCTCTTCAAATTCCAGGAGGAAGGGGCCTGTGAGCAGATCTTCCGTTCCACCCCCACATTAAGAATGGGGCATGTCTGGGGACTCCCTGGGCTACACTGGAAATTCCACCCTTTATGTCCTTAAAAGGGCTGAGATCCTTTGGTCCCAAACCAAATGAAGCAGTCCGTGCCCGCATGCAGCAAGACCTGAACAACGTCCAGGCTTGGGCTGATAAGTGGCATGTAACATTCGCGCCAGACAGGTGACAGGCAATGACCATCTCCAACAAGGGACAGTCTAACCCCCTCCCCTTGACATTCAATGGCATTACCATCGCCGAATCCCCCACCATCAACATCCTGGGGGTCACCATTGACCAGAAACTGAACTGGACCAGCTGCATAAATACTGTGACTACAAAAGCAGATCAGAGACTGGGTATTCTGCGGCGAGTGACTCACCTCTTGACTCCCCAAAGCCTTTCCACCATCTACAAGGGTCAAGTCAGGAGTGTGATGGAATACTCTCCACTTGCCTGGATGAGTGGAGCTCCAGCAACACTCAAAAAGCTCAACACCATCCAGGACAAAGCAGCCCGCTTGATTGGCACCCATCCACCACCGGCGCACTGTGGCTGCAGTGTGTACCATTTACAGGATGCACTGCAGCAACACGCGAAGGCTTCTTCGACAGCACCTCCCAAACCCGCGACCATTACCACCTAGAAGAACAAGGGCAGCAGGCACATGGGAACAACACCACCTGCACGTTCCCCTCCAAGTCACACTCCATCCTGGCTTGTTATTATATCGCCTTTCCTTCATCGTTGCTGGGTCAAAATCCTGGAACTCCCTACCTAACAGCACTGTGGGAGAAGCTTCACCACACGGACTGCAGCGGTTCAAGAAGGCGGTTCACCACCACTTTCTCAAGGGCAGTTAGGGATGGGCAATAAATGCCGGCCTCGCCAGCAATGTGCACATCCCATGAATGAATAATAAAAAAAAAATTATGTGGAGCAAAGGTAATTGATGCTGACGGACATCAACGACCTTGTCTGGAGGCAAAATGTTGCTTTCGGAGCCAAAGATAGTGGTCCTTGGGACCTCAGGTGGAGCAGCAACGCAAGAGTGGGTTGGAACACCTAGTGGCGGCCTGCCCTGACCAAGCAAATAATCCCATCCCCAGGCTTTGGGGCAGGGTCTCAAGACTGAATTTCAAGGCTTTAGTTTTCTGGTCCTTGGTGCTGATCTTGGTTTAATGCTTCTGCTGTTTGATGTTTTCAATGAAACCATCAGAATATCAACAATGAATTTTAAAACATTGATATATTGAAAGATGACACTGTCCTTGGAACCTGTCCCAGTCATGCAGTCTGAGATCATGCAGAGACGCGGATCGCATAACAATGGGGTAGATTTTAACTATCGAGTGGCCTTTACCAGTGGAGTGCGCTGGCTGGTTGTCCAATAGGCCCAGCAGGACGCCTCATCCATTTTGAGATCCAGACCTCGTTACTGTGCCCCCAGTGGGCTGCAGGCGCCAAATGCCAATGCAATGTCGGGCAGCCCAGGTGTTGACTCAGCCAGCAGCAAGGTAGGTCTGGGGCAGGGCGTGGGGTGATGGTGAGGGTGGGTGGAGGGGTGGGGGTTGCCCTTGGCTACATTATCCTCGTGAAGCCCAGAGGAACACTTCTCTTGGCCCCCACAAAATTATTTGAAACTTGCTGTTTTTAGTCGTCCATGGCTGTACCGCCAGGTAAAACCACGCTCCACCCAGTCGTCTCTCGAAATGGCAATTGGAGTCCCATGTTAAACTGAAAAGGGCCTGAACATAAGAACATAGGAACAGGAGTAGGCCATACAATCCGGCCAATTACCGCCCCATCAGTCTACTCTCAATCATCAGCAAAGTGATGGAAGGTGTCGTCGACAGTGCTATCAAGCGGCACTTACTCACCAATAACCTGCTCACCGATGCTCAGTTTGGGTTCCACCAGGACCACTCGGCTCCAGACCTCATTACAGCCTTGGTCCAAACATGGACAAAAGAGCTGAATTCCAGAGGTGAGGTGAGAGTGACTGCCCTTGACATCAAGGCAGCATTTGACCGAGTGTGGCACCAAGGAGCCCTAGTAAAATTGAAGTCAATGGGAATCAGGGGGAAAACTCTCCAGTGGCTGGAGTCATACCTAGCACAAAGGAAGATGGTAGTGGTTGTTGGAGGCCAATCATCTCAGCCCCAAGGCATTGCTGCAGGAGTTCCTCAGGGCAGTGTCCTAGGCCCAACCATCTTCAGCTGCTTCATCAATGACCTTCCCTCCATCATAAGGTCAGAAATGGGAATGTTCGCTGATGATTGCACAGTGTTCAGTTCCATTCGCAACCCTTCAGATAATGAAGCAGTCCGAGCCTGCATGCAGCAAGACCTGGACAACATCCAGGCTTGGGCTGATAAGTGGCAAGTAACATTCGCGCCAGATAAGTGCCAGGCAATGACCATCTCCAACAAGAGAGAGTCTAACCACCTCCCCTTGACATTCAACGGCATTACCATCGCCGAATCTCCCACCATCAACATCCTGGGGGTCACCATTGACCAGAAACTTAACTGGACCAGCCATATAAATACTGTGGCTACAAGAGCAGGTCAGAGGCTGGGTATTCTGCGGCGAGTGACTCACCTCCTGACTCCCCAAAGCCTTTCCACCATCTACAAGGCACAAGTCAGGAGTGTGATGGAATACTCTCCACTTGCCTGGATGAGTGCAGCTCCAACAACACTCAAGAAGCTCGACACCATCCAAGATAAAGCAGCCCGCTTGATTGGCACCCCATCCACCACCCTAAACATTCACTCCCTTCACCACCGGCGCACTGTGGCTGCAGTGTGCAGCATCCACAGGATGCACTGCAGCAACTCGCCAAGGCTTCTTCGACAGCACCTCCCAAACCCGCGACCTCTACCACCTAGAAGGACAAGGGCAGCAGGCGCATGGGAATAACACCACCTGCACGTTCCCCTCCAAGTCACACACCATCCCGACTTGGAAATATATCGCCGTTCCTTCATTGTCGCTGGGTCAAAATCCTGGAACTCCCTTCCTAACAGCACTGTGGGAGAACCGTCACCACACGGACTGCAGCGGTTCAAGAAGGCGGCTCACCACCACCTTCTCGAGGGCAATTAGGGATGGGCAATAAATGCCGGCCTTGCCAGCGATGCCCACATCCCGTGAACGAATAAAAAAAATTCAAAAAATACAGCCCCTCGAGCCTGTTACGCCATTCTGTTAGATCGTGGCTAATCTGTATCTCAACTTCATTTACCTGCCTTAGTTCCATATCTCTTAATATCCCTGCCTAACAAAAATGTATCAATCTCAGTTTTGAAGTTTTCAATTGACCCCCAGCCTCAACAGCTTTTTGGAGGAGAGAGTTCCAGATTTCCACTATCCTTTAAGCGAAGAAGTGCTTCCTGACATCACCCCTGACTGGGCTAGCTCTAATTTTAAGGTTATGCCCTCTTGTTCCGGACTCCCCCACCAGAGGAAACAGTTTCTCTCCATCAACCCTATCAAATCCTTTAATCATCTTAAACACCTCGATTGGATACCCCTTAATCTTCTATATTCAAGGGAATACAAGCCTAGTCTATGCAACCTGTCCTCATAATTTAACCCTTTGAGCCCTGGTATCATTCTGGTGAAACAGGTGGGTGCTCCGGCCTGCCCAGCATTTGGCACCTTTCAGGATGGCATCGGCCGGAGTGGGAACAGAACAGTATGTTTTTCCCTGCAGTTTTCGGGGCACTCCTGCCCTGTTTCTGCCCGACAGAGCCAGTAAAAATCTCCCCCAATATTTTTTGGAGAGGGTAAAATCCTTACACTGTGAGGCTTTCTTTTGCTGATGCATATCTTGATTTGGAACAATAAAATCATTCAATCATTGCATTTTTAAAAAAATTCATGAGAAAATTTCTCTCTTCCCAGGAAGTCAGTGATAGAAAGAGTATAGCTCAAAGCTATTCATTTTACCTTTATTTAGCATGAAAAGATTGTTCTAATTTCATCCCTGCTATAAACTATCTGAGCAGCTTACGTTTTGATAATTCACATCCTTGCAGAATTTCTCCCCTGAGAATTTACCTGAGGAGAAGCAAACCAATTAGTGCTTTGCATTATGCGCTGAGCTCCATCAGTCCAGACTGAGCTGGAGGTATGGTTTGCAAAACCATTTCTTCCCATGTGCTACAATCAAGGTACCTTAAATGGGAGTGCCAGAAGCTGCTCAAGAGTAGGGTCTTTATTTGGTGGCCTGTTCGGGAGTATCTCAAAATGATGAATTCAAACTGAACTTCTTTGCAGATGTGCCAACATTTCTTAAAATGGAGGTTGTGTGTGTGTGTGTGTGTGTGTGCGCGCGCACATGTGTGGGTGCATGTGTTAGCAATGTAGAGGACACATTTGCCATATTGATGGGTAGAACCAACCTTACACCTTGCGATGCCCAATTCATCAGACATCTTGCACCCTCTGACCCTTGATTAACAAATAATGTGTTTTATATCCAGTTGCTAACCCCCTGTGTATGAGTTTTTCAGATGTGAAATCTAAATCCCCTAGGATTATACTACTTTAATCAAATAAATATATATTGCTGTAAGCCCTTCAGACTCTACTATAACAATAATGAGTACTTGGCGGTCTAGACACCGTGCTCAATCCCTACTCCCTCAACATGTAGTCGGCCCTTGGTGTTGTCAAATCATTGTAGGGAAGCTGTTGGCCCAGAATCACCACTTTCAGCACCTGTACCCTGGCCATGATACAGTGTATTCTGAGCCTTGACTGCCCACACCAGTTCCCACGTGAGTTTCCTATATTGGTGTGATGGCTGAAACTTATAGCCAAAAATTAAGCTGCAGCCTGGCCCGAAATCATCTGATATTGGCGTAATTGAGATTTCTGAAGCTTGATAGTGATTTTCTTTGCATTGTTTTTTTTTTGAATTTTTCTTCCTGAGACTTAAATTATATTTAACTAAAGCATTGTCAGTTTCAACGCACCCAAAATTTTTCAGGCCCTCAGCTCCTACCCCACGCTTTCAGAAAGACTAAGCATCTGGAATAGCCTTCCCAACGAGCATACCCCTATTCTGCATAATAATAGAAGAGGAGCAGCAGAGGCATGAGGCGCCATTGCAGAAGACAGCACATATCATTTTACTCCCGCACACTATTACCCCTATTAATGGCGTTCAATCTGCGCTTGTTTTACTCCAGTTTTTAACGTTCCGGCTTAGGCAAATGAGCTCTGCAGGAAATTTGGTTGTATATTCCTGTCGGCAAGATCGGCAAAGAAACTGGCTTAAATTTCAGCGTAATTTCTGCATAAGTGCAATCCAGGAATTTCAGGCCCAATACCTTCAATGACTTGCTCAACTAATTCTGAATTTCCCCAAAAAATCTCCATGCCATCTAATTTTCAAGTTGAGAAGAGCAAGGCATGAAAAAAAATGATGCATTTCTGCCAACGATGTATCATGATATCAGCTTCTTTCTTTTTGTCATGGTATATAGAGGGTTCAAAATCAGGTTCAGTTACAGAAAATGGCTCATCTTGTTTTGGTGCACAGTAGCTTCAAAATGTAAATGTTAACTTCTGTGTCAAGTGTCCAAGAGAAGAGTTAAGCCATTCAATTCAAAACACAAGCATTTTGTGGACCTTGTTGGTGTATATGTTTGATTGGCATCTCTTTTTGAGTTTGACACACAAATCTAAATTTCTGGGGGAGTGAACCAATCGGAATTTTGGCTCCGTTGTGTGCAATAAATGCTGTGCTTGCCAGCGACGCCCACATCCCATGAATGAATAAAAAAAATTCAGTTTATATTGCAATTCCCCTCAGGGAATGCAACTGTTTGTTATGTTGTATCTCTCGAGAAGGAATAGTTAAGCCAGTAACTACTGTAAATCTATATTGTGTCATTGTCCTGTTCACTTATCCATTTACTGGTTAATAAATCTTTTTGGCAGTTATTGGTCTAAGCCATGGGCTGGTGAAGTGTTCATTCTACTGAAGTTCAGGAAGATCACGTGATGGTATGTAATAGATTCTGAGCTATAGGGACTGAAGGCTCACCCATGGGAATTGTTTGAGAGACTGAACCCAAGGAAATCATTCAGAGTAAAAACCCAAAACTTAACCCAGTGATTAAAAAATATATATCTCTATTCCTGAACCTTTAACAGTCTATCATTTCCAAATGCATCCATTAATTGACAGGAATATCAATCATTATCTCTCCTGAGTTTAAAATAAAATTAGAATTAAATAAAATATCTAAAACTAAAAACCTTCCCAAAGAAATTATTCATCGAATATTTCTCTCTGCAGCCTTATATCTGTATTCCCTCCGTCGCAAACTCAATCAGATAGTCCAATTATCGAATAAAGAAATGATACCTGAGAAAGATACAAACTAGAACAAATTTTCAATTGCATTCTTAGTCAAAATTGATTATATACATCATAGATTATCAGATTTAATTACACATCTATACGTCAAATAAACTGAAATCTGTTAGTAAAGCAGTTGCATTTCTCCTGGCCTACACAGCATGTGGTCTCCTCAATATGAAGCCCACAAACTTAAAAACATATGTAACTGCATGGGCCTACGGCTGATCCTACATGAGTATTGTCTATGTAGACTCACAGCTACCATCATGAGATGTATTTATAATATAGACTCACAGCAGCCATGGAAGGAATACAGGATGAAGTAGTCATGTAAACTAGTTGCTACCATTCTGAGTGTGTTAACAATTCAGAGGCACAATGCCATCATATCAGGGGGGAGAGGGATGTAGTTTGATCTAGGTATAAAATGCAGACTGTGCATATTTGATAGTTGTCATCTTTTTACATTAAAAAAAAGTGGTAGAAAAAGAGTATGTTGAAATTATAGAACATTTTTTTCATTTCTTGTAAATAGTTCTGAATCCTATCTCAATTCAATTTTTGGATCATTATAGTTACGTACCATGACTGGATGGAGAGGAACTAGACATAGGTGTTACAGTTTGGGCTTTTTCCCAACAACTTTTCTCATTTAAATATCTTGGTGACAGTTTACATCATTAATGTCTCCTACGAGCTACTTATTTCCTTTATTCCCTGCTGTATTTGACTCGAAGTAACCCAGGCCTAACAATTAATCTAATCACAGTTTATTGCTTAGTGATGACTATGTAGAATGCCCACTGCATCTTCTGTCTTTCGGGTTACTGAAAAGGTCATACATACTGTTAGACTATTTTAAATTGGCTAAACCTCTGTTCCGGATATATTTTCAAATAAATATGCATAAGCAAAAAGACATAGACAAAATATTGAACAACATAATACGAGAGCATTGGAAATGCTTACTAGAGATGAATATACCCTTTTCAGATCTTCAAATATGATTTTTTTGGATAACTCAGCTCAGCCTGCCCTTTCCTTGGCACTCAGTCCTTAATCACAATGCATATTTCAAGATAAGTTGTTAAATTAGAATGTGTGAGCAACAAGCACCCATGGAGCTTGGTGTGTCTTTGCCAGTACTAAAAATTAACAGTCAGAATGAAAGAACAAACTTGCATTTATATAGCGCCGTTCACATCTTCAGGACATCCCAAAGTGCTTCATAGCCAATGAATTGCTTTTGAACTGTAGTCACTGTTGTAATATAAAGAAACGCAGCAGCCAATTTGTGCACAGCAAGGTTCTTATAGTGGGTGTTGGTTGAGAATTAAATGTTGGCCAGGACACCAAGAGAACTCTACTGCTCTTCAAATAGTGCCATGTGATTTATTTTTGTCCATCTGAGACTGCACTGATTTGCATATTTATCCTGTGGTACAACTTTAATGCAGAGCCCTTTCTTTTGACGAAGTCAAGCAAACAAAATGTCAATTGTCTTCACAGCTTGGTAGAAAATGGGATAATGGCCTGTTAAATTGTTTGCTTCAGATTGCTTTCACAAGTAGAAATTACATACCCATTTGACAAGAATCTACATTAGTTAACATTTTAAACATACTGCCCTGTCATCAAAGGGAATCTTATTCAACAACTAATTTGTGAAAAACAACCCTGATTGTTTCTCACAGTATGTCTCATTCTGTACTCAGTGAAAGAATCGGCCATTGGCAAAGGATAGTGATTACCACATGACAAAGAGCAATATACCTCCAGTATAATGGACCGACTGATCACATGGTGCTGGGAAGCTCCCATTATCTTGGATTAACACAATGGCAAGAATTTTTAAAAACATTTTGGAATTAAGTTTTAATATTTTACATTAAAAGAAAATGCAGATAGGGTGAGAGGGGACTCGTGCGGAGCATAAATACCAGCACAGACCAGTTGGGCCAAATGGCCTGTTTCTGTGCTGTAAATTCTGTGTAATTCTATGAATGAAGTCTTCAATGTGTACTAAAGCATGCTGATCATATATCACAAAACACTGGGCCCGATTTTAGCAGGGCTGCGGGTTCTCGGCGGATGGGCACGCGCCCGGTGAAATTAGTGGGTTTCCCGCGAGATCGTAGCAGGCAAACCACTAATTGGATCCACTTACCTGCTCCTCCGGGTTCCCCGCTGCTGATCTGCGCATCGGGCAGGCTGCATATGCGCAGTAAGATCTGTCAGCTGGAGGCGCTCTATTTAAAGGGGCAGTCCTCCACTGACAGATGCTACAACCAATAGCAAAGATGACTGCATGGAGCAGCCCAGGGGGAAGGCTGCTCCCAGTTTAATGATGCCTCACCCCAGGTATCATCAGATGGGGTGAGGAGGAGGGGGAGGACAGAGATCTTCCCCCCGGCGGGCGGGAGGAAGCGGCTCGCCTCCGCCACCAGGAAGGCCTGGCTCGAGGTGGCAGAGGAGGTCACCTGCGCCACCAACATATCGCCCACCTGCACACAGTGCAGGAGGCGGTCCAATGACCTCAGTAGGTCAGCCACTGTGAGTACACGTAGTCCTTCCCCTACACTCCGTCTGCCACATCACTGCCCCCACCCCACATCTCCTTCGGCACTGCCAACACTACTCTGTCACATCACCCCTCATACCCACTCAAACCCCATCCTCATCTTACCTGCACCTACTCACCTCGCCAGTACTCACCCGCCACTAACACGCAACCCAATCCTCATACAATCTTATGGCTCTATCCCATACTCACCCTCTCGTGCATCTCTCTCACGGCCAGCCTCACTCAACCTGCCACCACCTGTGCTGCAGCCACAGGGCATGCATCATATATGTGCAGTAGGCAGCGTAAGGCAAACGTGTCGTGAGCATGAAGGGGATGCACAAGGGTGTTTGAGGGTTTGTCATGGTTGTTACTTATATTGAATTTCAGAACAACTCACATCACACATTATATTGGCACTACTACTGCCATGTCTTCGCGAATCCTGTCCAGTTTGTGCAATAATGCCCGCTCCTGGGTATCACTATGAGGACCCACCACTGATACCACCCATTGTGTCACTGCAGAGTGGGTGTAGGTGTATTTGCCGGGCTCTTCTGCGCAGACGACTGAGAGACATCGGGGATGTCCCCGGTTGCACCCTGGAAGGCTGCGGAGGAGAAGTTCGGGAGGGCAGTGGTGACTTTGACAGCGACAGGTAGGAAGATGGTGCACGGGCCAGCCAGGAACAGCTCGGCATGAAAGAGGCTGCAGATGTCCACGGCTACATGTCGAGTGACTCTGAGCCTCCGGGTGCACTGCTGCTCAGAGAGGTCCAGGAAGCTGAGCCTCGGTCTGTGGAACGTGTGGCGAGGGTAGTGCCCTCTGCGACGCATCTCTCTCTGCGGTAGCCCTCCCTCCTGCTGTACAGGTGGATGTGTCACAGCACTCTGTTGTGGAGCTCCACGTGTCAGAGGTGGACGGCGTGGATGGCGAGGCTGGTGAGGCTGGTGATGCTGTTCGCCCTCCGAAGAGGTCATGACTGCAGCTACGGCGGCCCCCATCCGCAAGATGTACATCTGAGGGGGTCCGCAAGGTAGGTACATGTCTCCGGACCCCGGGGTAAGTGTGCAGGTTGGTGACTTTGACCGTGAGGAGGAGGGTGGTGGAGGCCAAACTTTGTCCCAAGTGACAGAGTGGCCTCCTGCAATGGGTGAGGGTCTCCCCCCTCCACCCACCTGTCAAATGGACCTTTGCAGCTGCCACAGGCTGACAGCTGCAACACGTCCATTCGAGCTGGGAGTGTTTCCCTCAGTGTGGGAAACAGTCCCATGTTGTTCAAAAATCACACACAGTCCCTTAATCAGGTCAGTTAATGACCTGAAATACCAAACTAAATATTGTCAAGTGGCATTCCGCTGGCTTTAATTGCCTGCGGGATTCCCACCAGCGGGGGCTGCGCGCGCACGCCGGCACGTCAGCGGGGAACCCGGAAGTGGGCGGGATCGAGGCAGGATCCAGTCCCGCTCCTGGATTTCCCGATTTTCGGGGTCCCCCCGCCGAGAACGCACCCGATAGCGGGTGCTAAAATCGAGCCCACTGAGTCTGTGATACCAGATAGCCCACTTATTGCACTGAAGCCAGCTGTGTACCAAGAATCAGTAACTGTCTATCATCTCTGGTTACACATTGTAGTTATTAACTTTCTATTAAAACCATAATTCAAATGAGAATGGCAATGAATAAAATATTGCTGAACACTGTTGATGTTATCACAGAGCTTCTAATTATCTAAATTCAAATAATTTTGCCTTTCCTTTGTATAATCAAACCCCCTGTTGAATGTGAGCACGCGGTTTACTTCATATTCCCCCCACTCCCATGCATAATTTTGCAGTTTTTCTTTCAGGACTAGCCTTTAACAAAGCTTTCACAGTCTTTAAAAAGCCCTTGGCACATATTTTCTGTTTCTCTCTTAAAATTTCATTACACACATCTTAAGTTGTGAGTAAGACTCGTAAGTCGTGGTAAGGAATGAAAGGTCCCCTAACACTTTTAATGGTTTACTAATATGTACTGTTTTGTTCAGTGTAACATCCAGTAAGAAATCATATGGAGTGCTACAGCAATGTATTAGTAATGTGGAAACCTCAGCTACCATACTGAGGACTACAAGAAATTATAATCTGGTGTTCAGGTTATCTGGTTTTAAGGCACCTGTCCTATTTTTTGCATTGATACTTGTGTGCAGTTACTACAGAGTCATTGTGCTCTATTTGAAGTCCATGGGACTTGAACTTCTTTCTGTCAACACATTAGCATACCCAGCAACCGAGACATATGAACATACAAATTAAGAGCAGGAGTGGGCCATTCGGCCCCTCGAGCCTGCTCTGCCATTTGATAAGATCGTGGCTGATCTTACTGTGACCTCAACCCTACTTTCCCGTCGACCGACTATAACCTTTGACACCCTTGATAATCAGGAATCTATCTAACTCAGCCTTAAAAATATTCAGTGACCCTGCCTCCACCGCTCTCTGGGGAAGGGAGTTCCACAGACTCATGACCCTCTGAGAGAAAAAAATTCTCCTCATCTCCATCTTAAATGGGAGGTCCCTTATTTTTAAATTGTGGCCCCAGCTCTATTCTCTCCCACAAGGGGAACCATCCTCTCAGCAACTACCCCTTCTAGTCCCCTCAGGATCTTATATGTTTCAATAAGATCACCTCTCATTCTTCTAAATTCCAGTGTATACAGGCTCAACTTGTCCAACCTTTCCTCATAAGATAACCCTGTCATCCCAGGAATCAGTCAAGTGAACCTTCTCTGAAACGCCTCCAAAGCAATTATGTCCTTTCTTAAATAAGGAGACCAAAACTGCACACAGTATTCTAGATGTGGTCTCACCAATGCCCTGTACAACTGTAGCAAAACATCTCTACTTTTATATTCCATTCCCCTTGCAATAAATGACAACATTCCATTTGCCTTCCTAATCACTTGCTGTACCTGCATACTAACTTTTTGTGATTCATGTACTAGGACACTCAGATCCCTCTGTACCTCAGAGTTCTGCAATCTCTCTCCATTTAAATAATATACTGCTTTTCTATTCCTCCTGCCAAAGTGGACAAGTTCACATAATCCCACATTATACCCCATCTGCCAAATTTTTGCCCACTCACTTAACCTGTCTATATCCCTTTGCAGACTCCTTATGTCCTCTTCACAACTTACTTTCCTACCTACCTTTGTGTCATCAGCAAATTTAGCAACCATACATTCGGTCCCTTCATCCAAGTCATTGATATAGATTGTAAATAGTTGAGGCCCCAGCACTGATCCCTGTGGCACTCCACTCGTTACATCTTGCCAACCTGAAAATGACCCATTTATGCCTACTCTCTGTTTCCTGTTAGCTAACCAACACTTTATCCATGCTAATATGTTACCCCTACACCATCAGCTCTTATTTTGTGTAGTAGCCTTTGACGTGGCGCCTTGTCAAAAGCCTTCTGGAAATCCAAGAACACCACATCCACAGGATCTCCTTTATCCACGTTGCTTGTTACTTCCTCAAAGAACTCTAATAAATTAGTCAAACACGATTTCCCTTTCACAGAGCCGTGTTGATTCTGCCTGATTGCACTGAGATTTTCTAAGTGCCCTGCTATAACCTCCTTAATAATAATTGATTCCAGCATTTTAGACCAGCAATAATTCCTGATAAGCCCCCGAGCAAGCAGAAATCAAAGCAGGGCTGTTATAAGTTACAAAGCAGTAAAATCACTGCCAGAGTTAGCTGCAAAATGGCCTTTAAACACTCAACTTTAGAAAGCTGAGCTTACTGAACAGGAGTTCATAGTGTTGACAATGACATAGAGTGAGGACATTCTTGATAGAGAGGTGAATCCGTCCAACCGCGGAACCAGAAGGCGGCCTAAAAGGAGAACATAAGAAATAGGAGCAGGAGCAGGCCATACGGTCCCTCGAGCCTGCTCTGCCATTCAATCAGATCACGGCTGATCTTTTTTTTTTTTTATTCGTTCACGGGATGTGGGCGTCGCTGGCAAGGCCGGCATTTATTGCCCATCCCTAATTGCCCTTGAGAAGGTGGTGGTGAGCCGCCTTCTTGAACCGCTGCAGTCCGTGTGGTGACGGTTCTCCCACAGTGCTGTTAGGAAGGGAGTTCCAGGATTTTGACCCAGCGACAATGAAGGAACGGCGATATATTTCCAAGTCGGGATGGTGTGTGACTTAGAGGGGAACGTGCAGGTGGTGTTGTTCCCATGCGCCTGCTGCCCTTGTCCATCTAGGTGGTAGAGGTCGTGGGTTTGGGAGATGCTGTCGAAGAAGCCTTGGCGAGTTGCTGCAGTGCATCCTGTGGATGGTACACACTGCAGCCACAGTGCGCCGGTGGTGAAGGGAGTGAATGTTTAGGGTGGTGGATGGGGTGCCAATCAAGCGGGCTGCTTTATCTTGGATGGTGTCGAGCTTCTTGAGTGTTGTTGGAGCTGCACTCATCCAGGCAAGTGGAGAGTATTCCAGCACACTCCTGACTTGTGCCTTGTAGATGGTGGAAAGGCTTTGGGGAGTCAGGAGGTGAGTCACTCGTCGCAGAATACCCAGCCTCTGACCTGCTCTTGTAGCCACAGTATTGATATGGCTGGTCCAGTTAAGTTTCTGGTCAATGGTGACCCCCAGGATGTTGATGGTGGGGGATTCGGCGATGGTAATGCTGTTGAATGTCAAGGGGAGGTGGTTAGACTCTCTCTTGTTGGAGATGGTCATTGCCTGGCACTTATCTGGCGCGAATGTTACTTGCCACTTATGAGCCCAAGCCTGGATGTTGTCCAGGTCTTGCTGCATGCAGGCTCGGACTGCTTCATTATCTGAGGGGTTGCGAATGGAACTGAACACTGTGCAATCATCAGCGAACATCCCCATTTCTGACCTTATGATGGAGGGAAGGTCATTGATGAAGCAGCTGAAGATGGTTGGGCCTAGGACACTGCCCTGAGGAACTCCTGCAGCAATGCCCTGGGGCTGAGATGATTGGCCTCCAACAACCACTACCATCTTCCTTTGTGCTAGGTATGACTCCAGCCACTGGAGAGTTTTCCCCCTGATTCCCATTGACTTCAATTTTACTAGGGCTCCTTGGTGCCACACTCGGTCAAATGCTGCCTTGATGTCAAGGGCAGTCACTCTCACCTCACCTCTGGAATTCAGCTCTTTTGTCCATGTTTGGACCAAGGCTGTAATGAGGTCTGGAGCCGAGTGGTCCTGGCGGAACCCAAACTGAGCATCGGTGAGCAGGTTATTGGTGAGTAAGTGCCGCTTGATAGCACTGTCGACGACACCTTCCATCACTTTGCTGATGATCGAGAGTAGACTGATGGGGCGGTAATTGGCCGGATTCGATTTGTCCTGCTTTTTGTGGACAGGACATACCTGGGCAATTTTCCACATTGTCGGGTGGATCCCAGTGTTGTAGCTGTACTGGAACAGCTTGGCTAGAGGCGCAGCTAGTTCTGGAGCACAAGTCTTCAGCACTACAGCTGGGATGTTGTCGGGGCCCATAGCCTTTGCTGTATCCAGTGCACTCAGCCGTTTCTTGATATCACGTGGAGTGAATCGAATTGGCCGAAGACTGGCTTCCGTGATGGTGGGGATATCGGGAGGAGGCTGAGATGGATTATCCACTCGGCACTTCTGGCTGAAGATGGTTGCAAACGCTTCAGCCTTGTCTTTTGCACTCACGTGCTGGACTCCGCCATCATTGAGAATGGGGATGTTTGCAGAGCCTCCTCCTCCCGTTAGTTGTTTAATTGTCCACCACCATTCACGACTGGATGTGGCAGGACTGCAGAGCTTTGATCTGATCCGTTGGTTGTGGAATCGCTTAGCTCTGTCGATAGCATGTTGCTTCCGCTGTTTAGCATGCATGTAGTCCTGAGTTGTAGCTTCACCAGGTTGGCACCTCATTTTTCGGTACGCCTGGTGCTGCTCCTGGCATGCTCTTCTACACTCCTCATTGAACCAGGGTTGATCCCCTGGCTTGTTGGTAATGGTAGAGTGAGGAATATGCCGGGCCATGAGGTTACAGATTGTGCTGGAATACAATTCTGCTGCTGCTGATGGCCCACAGCGCCTCATGGATGCCCAGTTTTGAGCTGCTAGATCTGTTCTGAATCTATCCCATTTAGCACGGTGGTAGTGCCACACAACACGTTGGATGGTGTCCTCAGTGCGAAGACGGGATTTCATCTCCACGAGGACTGTGCGGTGGTCACTCCTACCAATACTGTCATGGACAGATGCATTTGCGACAGGTAGATTGGTGAGGACGAGGTCAAGTAAGTTTTTCCCTCGTGTTGGTTCGCTCACCACCTGCCGCAGGCCCAGTCTGGCAGCTATGTCCTTCAGGACTCGGCCAGCTCGGTCAGTAGTGGTGCTACCGAGCCACTCTTGGTGATGGACATTGAAGTCCCCCACCCAGAGTACATTTTGTGCCCTTGCTGCCCTCAGTGCTTCCTCCAAGTGGTGTTCAACATGGAGGAGGACTGATTCATCAGCTGAGGGAGGACGGTAGGTGGTAATCAGCAGGAGGTTTCCTTGCCCATGTTTGACCTGATGCCATGAGATTTCATGGGGTCCAGAGTCAATGTTGAGGACTCCCAGGGCCACTCCCTCCTGACTGTATATCACTGTACCACCACCTCTGGTGGGTCTGTCCTGCCGGTGGGACAGGACATACCCAGGGATGGTGATGGAAGAGTCTGGGACGTTGGCTGAAAGATATGATTCTGTGAGTATGGCTATGTCAGGCTGTTGCTTGACTAGTCTGTGGGACAGCTCTCCCAATTTTGGCACAAGTCCCCAGATGTTAGTAAGGAGGACCTTGCAGGGTCGACTGGGCTTGGTGTTTTGCCGTTGTCGTGTCCGGTGCCTAGTGGTCCGATGCCGGTTGGTCCGTCCGGTTTTATTCTTATTATGACTTTTCGTTGCGAGATTTTACAACTGAGTGGCTTGCTAGGCCATTTCAGAGGGCAATTAAGAATCAACCACATTGCTGTGGGTCTGGAGTCACATATGGGCCAGACCGGGTAAGGGCGGCAGGCTTCCTTCCCTAAAGGACATTAGTGAACCAGATGGGTTTTTACGACAATCCGGTAGTTTCATGGCCATCATTACTGATACTAGTATTTTAATTCCAGATTTTATTTTAATTAATTGAATTTAATTAATTGAATCTTCAACCTCACTTCATAAGAACGTAAGAATCTTATCACCAGAAGTGGGAGACCTTGCAAAGAGTTCAAGAAAAGACACAAAACAAACGTAAAAAAGACCACAAATAACAATTTTCATATTTATATAGCCAAAGATGGGCAGAACAATGATTCTCTATTAAGGGAAGGTGGGGTGAGGGTTGACTAGCAACGGTTTGGGCCTCACCGAAGGTGTATTGAATAAGTTTCAATCGCAGTTCCCTTGCTGCTGAAACTTGGTTCTGCTGATCCCTCTTCCTGTGTAGTGATCTTCAGCTTCCATTGTGTAACCCTCTGCCTCTCAGGAGTCTGAGATGTCGATGGCTTCTGGCATGTCCACCTCAAAGCCTCTCTGCATAGCCAAGTTGTGGAGGATACAACAGGCTACCACAATCCTAGATGCATTCTGGAAGCATACTGAACTGCCCTCCATGAATTCTTGTTCTCGTAGTATTTCTTTTCAGCTGCATTGGTGGTCCTGCACAGTGGTATCATTTGGCATGAAAGGAGAGGGTATCCTTTGTCCTCAAGGATCCATCCTGGAATTTGTGCTGCATTTTGAAACATGGCAGGAATGTTTGAACGCCAGAGTATAAATGCATCATGGCAGTAGTTGCATGGTTGACTGTGACATGAAAGAACTGGTGTCTGGAATCATCAACTAGGTGCACATTGATGGAGTCAAAACCCTTTCTGTTGATGAATTGATGAGAGTTCTCATGCAGGGCATGTGGAACCATGTGAGTTCAGTCTATGGCACCAATGACCCTGGGAAATCCTGCCACCAGGCTGAATCTTCAGTGCATTACTGAAGGAGTGCTGCACTGTTGGAGGTGCCATCTTTTTGATGAGACATTAAACCGAGGCCCTGTCTACTTTCTTGGGTGGACATAAAGGAGCTCAAATTCGACTATAGTGGCATCACAAAACGAGCAATAGCGAGTCGGCAGCCCGTTTAATACCCCAGCCAATTTTTTTCTTCACTGACTTCAAAGTCGAATTTCACCCACCCTCAAAATATCCCATGGCAATATCCAGAGATGCACAAGGGAGTTCTCCTCGTGTCCTGTTTATCCCTTAAACCAACATCATCAAAACAGATTATCTGGTCATTTATCTCATTGCTTTGTGAGACCTTGCTGTGCACAAATTGGCTGCTGCATTTCCTACATTGCAACAGAGACTGCACTTCAAATAATACTTCATTGGTTGTGAAGCACTTTAGGACATACTGAGATCATGAAAGGTGCTATATAAATACAAGATCTTTCTTCATTTCATTCTTCTTTCACTCTGTAGAACTGGACAGCACGTTCGGCTAGTATGAAACTTGATAAAGTTGCCGCCCCTGGCAAACAGCAATTTTGACTTTCCTCATGCCGGTATGAACTACAAATTGACTGAGGTCGCACTTTCGAAAGAGCCTGTGGTGTAAAGATTTACTGCAGCGCCCACCTTCTCCTCGATAGTAAGTGCAATCCTACCTCTGGAACTTGTCTGCAATTCTAGCTGCAACAATGAGAATAGCCCCTCCAGGACTTCAGAACTAAAGTGTAACTTCCAGTGGCGTATCTCCAGCGAAAGTTTCAGCATTGACTTCCTCGATCTGTACAGCTTATTGACAGGATATATGCAGGATCTTCATTGGTGCTGCCTTACTTGATGGGCTTCCCATGTCGCCTCCTTTTCTTCCTCCATCATATATTTTAGAAATAATGGGATCCTCATTGAGAACCCCATTTTGCTGCCTTCACAGATTATAAGACAAATATATCCTGGCTGACCATTCTCTCCAGGAGGACCTAATTTTGAAGCTGAAGGTTTCAGACGAAATGGTTAAAATTTTCCAGAATGATGCAGATAAATCAAAGTTCTACATAAGAAAGTAAGAAATAGGAGCAGGAGTAGACCATATGGCCCGATGAGCCTGCTCCGCAATTCAATAAGATCATGGCTGATCTTCTACCTCAACTCCACTTTTCCACCCTATCCCCATATCCCTTGATTCCCTTAGTGTCCAAAAATCTATCGATCTCAGTCTTGAATATACTCAACGATTGAACATCTGCAGCCGTCTGGGGTAGAGAATTTCAAAGATTCACATCCCTCTGAGTGAAGAAATGTTTCCTCATCTCGGTCCTAAATGGCCAGCCCCTTATCTTGAGACTACGACGCATAGTTCTAGGCTCTTCAGCGAGGGGAAACAACCTCTCCGCATCCACCCTGTCAAGCCCTCTAAGAATTTTATATGTTTCAATGAGATCACCTCTCTTTCTTCGAAACACCAGAGAATATAAGTGCATTCTACTCAATCTCTCTTCATAGGACAACCCTCTCATCCCAGGAACCAATCTAGTGAACCTTCATTGCACCCCCTCTAAGGCAAGTATATCCTTCCTTGGGTAAGGAAACCAAAACTGTACACAGTACTCCAGGTATGGTCTCACCAGAGCCCTAAATAATTGAAGCAAGACCTCCTTACTCTTATACTCCAACCCCTTTGCACTAAAGGCTAACATACCATTTACCTTCCTAATTGCTTGCTGTACCTGCATGTTATCTTTCTGTGATTCATGTACAAGGACACCCAAATCCTTCTGAATACCAACGTTTCTTTGTCTCTCACCTTTTAAAAAATATTCTGCTTTTCTATTCTTCCTACCAAAGTGAATAACCTCACATTTCTCCACATTATACTCCATCTACCACTTCTCGCCCATTCACTTAACCTGTCTATATCCCTTTGCAACCTCTTTGCATCCTCCTCGCAGCTTACTTTCCCACTTTGCTTTGTATTGTCAACAAACGTGGATACATTACACTCTAGGCATTAACTCTTTCCCACCACAAAGGTGCTGCTGTGTCCTTTTAAGACACCACTAATTCCTCTATCACCTTGTCCTGGTGGGCATACCTGCTTTATACAGGTTCTTATTAGAAGGGCAGAAAAGAATGAGGACTGGCAATGTTATTCATCTTAAACGAGGACAAGGAGAAGGGCAGCAGACGCATGGGAACACCAGCACCTGCACGTTCCCCTCTAAGTCACACACCATCCTGACTTTGGAATATATCGCCATTCCTTCATCGTTGCTGGGTCAAAATCCTGGAACTCCCTACCTAATAGCACTGTGCGAGAACCTTCTCCACACAGACTGCAGCGGTTCAAGAAGACGACTCACCACCACCTTCTCAACGGCAATTATGGATGGGCAATAAATGCTGGCCTTGCCAGCGACGCCCACACCCCATGAATGAATTAAAAAAATCCCTGATTTACACGCTGGCACTTCTAATTAGACGGGCGCTTCTTTCTCTTGCCATCACATTTGGGATAGTTTGGGGGCGGGCACTTTACATGGTGTGGAAATCTGGCGCATCCGGGTACCGCCCCACATTCCTGCCCACCCCCAGCACAAAAATTGCCACCAATGCCACCCAGAGCTCAGGAATTTCAGGACCTCGGGGTTGGGTGAGGGGTGAGAGAAAAGAATGGACTTAATGGTTTCTCTATTAAATGAAGAAAATTACAAACTATAACACTATGTTAAAAAAGACTACTGTTGTGAGGATTTTCATTTGGTAGCTTATTCATTTGAATAGGTTTCTTGTTATGTAGATTAATGAAGAACATTTACGATTTGATTTCAATGTACTTGTACTGATCACTATAAGAGGCAACAGTTTTGAGGAACAGAAGACATTTGGTACTTTGCACTGAACTCAGTGTGCACATTTTGAAGTGTTTTGCTCCTTTTTGCATTGCCAGACAACGTGTTTTATCTTCTCTAGTACCTGGACATTGTGTCCATTTGATTTATTTTGCACTGGTGTGTAATTACTTTCTGTTCATCATATCAGTAGAGTTAAATGAAAATGAGAGTCATCTTCAGATGAATAATTTTGGAGGATAATTAGGTGTCCAGGCTGTAGTACGTTGTGTCTACTTTATATGTTAATATGCTTGAAATGCCACTTTTCAGGAATCAGAATGTAGTCTCTGGCATTGGCACCTGTTAAGGGTAGCGAAACACCACCTGGGCCAATCCAAACATGTGTCAGTGCAAGAGATGATGTTCTTGCAAGGATCACCACTTTTGAACATATCATATATCAAACAATTTTCAATTGAATACAGCCCTAATCGCTTGCTGTCAATAGGATTTTAATAAACAGTTGTGTTGTTATTTCCCTTTTGTTTGGCTTATTTCAAATCTCCAAATGAAAGGATTGAGGACAAAAAGCGTAATTAGAGTATTGGCTAGGCACTATTCGATATTAAGCTTCATTTTAAGAAGAATAATCTCCCCAGCCAGTCGAATGATTCGCCAGACTGGCTGTATTGACTTGATTTACAATGAGCATAAGTAGACTTTTTCTTCTGAGTGCACCGACAAAACTTGAAGTGATGTAAAAATAAAAGCCAAATTCAGCACAAAAATGTGCTGCAGATTTTGGGACAATGAGCTCAGGGTGAATGAGGTAAGTACAGTTTCAGCTTTCTAACCATATGGCTGCATCTCAAAGCTCCTGAACTTGTGCCCTGGAATAATATCAAAGAAATCCCAATCCAACAGTTTGGATTCAAGGGAAATGCAAATTCAAATTCCTATTCTGCTTTTTTGTGCTTATCTGCAGATTTGATATTGAATGCCCCATGCTATCAGGTAGATGCTGATTGTGACAGTTGGATATTGAGGGGACAGGGGTGATTATGATGTCAGTCATGCTTCAAAGCACAGCCAGCTGAGCCACAGAATATGCAAGGCCAGGCTTTTTCCTTTCCAGGTGCCTTGTGGCATTCTTCAAAATTCCAGCATTAATGAGGATACCGTGCAGTTGTATGATAGGTTGCAGATTCATTCCTGTTGCGTACAGTGAGTGACAGGTTGAACAATCTACTCCCTTGGGTGAGGAATGATGTGTGGCCCATGGGAGAGAAAAATAACTTCTGCAAAGGGACAGAAATATTTCATATATTAATGTGAAATCTCTTTGAGAAAATTACAATTTGAAAACAAATCAAGCTCTTAATATACCGTCAATTTTGATTGGCATGGTTTAGTTATAACACTGTTGCCTCCAAGTCGGAAGGTCATGGGTTCAAGCCTCAATCTAGGAGTTGAGAACACAATCTAGGCTAACGCTTCAGTGCACTATTGAGGGAATGCTGTACTGTTGGACATATCGTTTGGATGAGATGTAAAACTGAGGTCCCTGCTCCCTGTTCAAGTGAGCATAAAAGATCCCATGGCCCTATTAAGAAGAGCATGAGTGTTAACTGCTCATTTATTTTCATTGCTGTTTGTGGGCGCTTGCTGTACACAAATTGGCTGCTAGGTTTCCTACATAACAGGAACTACACTTCAAAAGTAATTAATTGGCTGTGAAGTTGTTTGGGATGTTTTGGTGATGTGACAGGCTCTATATAAATGCGAGTTATTGCTTTCTTTTCTTTCTTTACCCCAACTTCTGCCTGGGTGCAGAGCAGCAAACCTTGTCCAGGCAGCTCATTGTGTATTGGAAAGATGAGCTGCATTCCAGAATCATCCCGATTTTTCCAGAGCCAAGCCTACCCCAACTCACTCCAAAACTGGGAGAGCCAAGACTTATCTCAGAATCATTCCAATACTTAAGGTGTTCTAATATATCACAGGCTCAGCTTGCTATTTGGAGAATCCAATATTCCTGAATCAGTCTAACAATTTGGAGAGAAGACGATTATCCCAGACTTAGCCTGGGCCTTGGGAAGCTAAGCCCAGACTCCTGATTCAGCCTGCGGTTGCACTCAACCTTAAAGATATCTGGGTTGTCACTTCCAATTTAAACGAATGTCCAGAAATGTTATAATGACAACAAATATTTTTATTCTCTAAATTGTATTGTCAAAAATAATTACAGCGCTTGCTAATAGAAATATTGTCCTGTCACATTGTTAGTCATCATCAGTCTCAAAATGTTGGCCCTATATAAAGAATGCACTTGCTAAATTGTAGGTCATTTCTCCGTCATTTTCCTTCTTTTGAAGGCTGATCACCTCCCAATGTTTGGACAGGTGTGATAGCTTTAAACATGCTCTCCTCTGCGACTGCCATTGCTGCTGCTCTGTGATTGGCTGGAAGAGGGCGGGTGGATTAAATTATTATTTTTTTCCCCCTGTGCCCAAGAGCCTGTATCTATGCCCTGCTCCAACTAACTGTTGCCCTGGAATTCAAATGGCAATCTATCGATTGTAAGCACGGCAATGAACCTGTGTCCATTCTGTATAAACTGCATTATTTTACACGTTTGTTTTGAGTCAGAAATAAGGGAGACTGCAAGCTTCAAATGCCTAGCTATTTAGCGCAGAAAAGACAGGTACTGATTAAACTCCATCTTCTGTGACATCGTAAAATCATTTCAAGTGTAGGGAACGGAATTAAACATCTTCCAAATGACAGAGCAGGGACATACAAGGACGGCTTTAAATGCATAAGAGGTAGGTAACCACGGCTACACTCTTGATGGTGGTTGATGCATAGGTGACACCACTGTCCTCCTAATAGTCCCACCCCAATGACATCCGCTTTCTTTGATTTCCTCTCTCAATGACAAGGACGCTGCTGTACTCAGTGATAAAATATTTATTTTTCTGTTTCCGTTGCATTTGTTCCATCCAAGATTTTTCAAATGAGTATCATGGGATTTAACCAACTGCAAAATGCAGCCCTTCACTGAACATATGTAGACACAACACATTTTGTAATGTTCTCTAATGGCTGCTATGCTTTGGGGATATAAAATCGCTGAAAGCTACACTTCATAATATTCCCTTTATTTCAGAAAGATCTGAAACTCTTATTTTTTTATTTTAAAGTGGCATTGTATAAAAGCAATTGGCAAAATGTTATTTTTGTTTAGAAAGGGAGACAAAGCAGAATAGCTTTGAATGTCATTTGACTGTGCTCATTAGACATGGAAGTGACGCAAAGACACGTTTTACATTGTGTCATATTTTCTAAACAATCACAAAAGGTTTGCCAAAAATAGTCCAATGAAGACACTGCCCCTTTAATATGAAGTTATTAAAAGTTGTTCACTTGCTTAAAAAAAACAGAAAATAGAAAGCTTATGAATATTCCATTATCCTGCACCAGTGGCTGTGCTGTGGGGCACAACATTTAGTGTGTTGGTCTCTGTGTGTTTGTCTACATCAGGAGGTGTGATCATTGGAAAATGCTTTGAGCTGGATTCATTAAACTTTCAACATTTGACCTAACACTTTATAGGACTGAAGATGGAAATTGAACCTTGATCGGTTCCCATGGCAATGCCTCCAAAAATGATGACGCCTAATCTCCGTATCTCAGAAACAGTGCAAAATATTCCCACAGTTTTATTCCAGGTTTTTCACTGATTAAATAAACTTTAAAGCTTTTAATACAGCAGCAGACAGTTCACTGCCTCTCAGCTCGTAAACACAGATTAGCAGCAGTACAGTTCTGTGTGGAATAATTACATTGGTCATCCTTAAATATGCTGGAAGGCAAGCACCCATGTTTCCCCGAATTCCCACCGCATCTGCTCTAAAAGCTTGTTGGAGATGGGAACCAGATATCTAAATGACTTCCGCAGTACTTTGGAATTCTCAGAATTTTGTGAATTTTTTTTACAAAGGGTGGTCTATATGAAATTTGTAGGGAATTGCACAGCCTTCATTGATAATGCCTTTCTAAACATGGACAAGGTCCTACTGTTCAGTAAAGGACTTACAGATAGATGTGGGAATTGCAGACATCTTTGTCTGTCTCTATGTCTGTATGGGGGACATGCATGAATCCTTATGTGGCTGAAAAGATTCTGTGCATTAACTCATGGGCCCTGAAATTATGCCATGGGATAGTAGTGTTGATGCTTAATGTGTTTGTTTTTATTCGTTCATGGGATATGGGCGTCACTGGCAAGATCAGCATTTATTGCCCATCCCCAATTGCCCTTGAGAAGGTGGTGGTGAGCCGCTTAATGTGTTTGTGTGACATTCATCTCTCGCTATTCCAGCAGAAGCATTAAGCCATTTATTTTAAATGGGTTACACCTGCACTAAAACAGGAAAGGAATTTCAGATGTTAAGCATTCAAAAGCCAGTATCTCATAATGTAATTTGAGAGCCATTGATTTCTTACTCTATAATCGTAACAGCAATGCAAATTCAAGAAAAATGTTTTTAAAATATAATTTACTTGAACAATAACTAACATGATGTTGCAGCAATGCAACAGACTTTTTATTGACCAGCTTAGCTTTCACGCCCAAAACAGGCCTTTCATATTAGAAACTCATATGCAAGCAAGCCCTTTCTTACCTATGAGTCTTTCTCTTCCACCTAAATCTCTTGATAATGTCCAGGGTGAGTGCCACCGTAGAGAGTGTGACAGTGTGTCAGGGTAATGACACTTTTAATGGTAGAAGAAAGTTAGGACTGGTGATAACCTCTTAGGACAATTGGGTGAACCAGAAAAAACAAGCGTTCCCAAACCAAAGTGATGCATTTTCCAATGACAGCGGACAGAACATTACTTTGTCCAGACATTTTGGGCCGGATTTTGCTACGAGCGACGAACGAACGTGCCCGCCACTCGTTAGACTTGCACTTGCCCATAGACTTTTCATAGGCTTTTGCACTGCAAGTTTCTCTCATGGGGTGCTCATTCCAGCATGCCACCCTCTCCTGGGCATCTCGGACCTGTGTGAACGGGGCAAGCTGCTGTGCATCCCCTTAATCAATCAGATTGAAGCATGCTAATAAGTCAGAACCAAGAAGTATAAGTTAGAATAGTGAATTCAATGTCAAATCAGTTACAGAAAGCAAAATAAAGAGAGGGTAAGAAATATTGAATGAAGAGACAACAGAGATAAAAGAGACAGAAAAAAAAGTTTAAAAATTTTTTTTTAAATTTTAAAAATGAAAAAAAAATGAAACTCCACACTTGTAAAATTTAATTTTCGGTGCCAGGGAGGTTGTTTAGCAGTCTTTAAGACTTATCACACCATTAAAAGTTAGCTGAGACTTAAAAAACTTGACGTACCTTTTTTTGGTTTCCATCAGGGCAGGAGAGGAACTTCACGCTTTTGCATTTATTTTAATGGTGAGTCAGCCGGTGAAATGCAGTTCTCAAGAAGCTTACGGAGGAGCAGGGCATCTGGCAGAGGAACTTCCGGATTTCCGCGTTTGACTGCGCATGTACAGTCGCCAGAAGTTGCTCTACCAGATGTACTGAAATAACGGTGAGCACTGTTAGCCTTGCCATTTTTTTCAGAGCAAAATCCGGCCCTACATGTTTACGTAAATTGACTTGCAGTTGCAACCAATACAAGTAAATTAGCCATGGTTTGTCTGCACCTATGATCTCCATATTGATCATGAAATGGTGCATGTTACTTCTAGCAGAGTATGTGCTCTTACTCCAAGAGTTTGCCTGCTCATACTTTACGATCAATTGTTTGTCATTAGATACTATTCAGCTAACTGATAAAAGATAGAAACTGATGAGTGTCTACATGGGAGCATTTTAAGGGCAATCTTTATAATTGAGAATCCCTGTATTTTGGCACTTGTTGATTCTAATGGACATCAGTTGCCTGTTTCTAATGCAAAATTGATTAAGCCAGACTAATATGGTCAACACGCTCTGTAAGAAGCTCGCACTGTTCCACAAACATGCATCATTTTTATTTTGGGCACGAGACTCTTTCTTAAAGTATTTTCTTCTTTTTCCTGAGTTTGGGTCATTTTGGTCCATACCTTACCACCGACAGAGTGCAAGGGGAGAGCAGATTGCTCACAGGACTTCCACCGGTATCTCTCTGGTACCATCTGCCAGGAAGTTGTGTGAACAACAGTCCAGTACAACTCCCTCCAGTCTTCCCTCCATCCCTGTGCAGAAGCATCTGGCTCTTGTCCATTGCCTCAGTACTGTGTAGTTTGACTAGCGATTGAAACTCCAATGCACTGTATCACCAGTTAATATTAACTAAATCATCCTTGTTTCGTAACTTGGCTCCTAACCCCCACTCCTATTATGGTCAACCACCCGTGCTAAGTACGACTTCTCAAATGGGACGGTGGGCAGGGGGATCTAATGTGGGCCTGTGCTTGTGTGTAAGAATGATGTTGTGTGACTTGCTTTCCGTTTAGTTTTCTCCTTCCCTCCAATAATTCATCTGAAACTAGGAACACACTATGTGTGGAAATTGGAAATGGGCTACAGTCCACTCTGCACCACTTTCTCCCTTTGTGTGCTGCGCCAATGGCCAACTGCCTCAATACTAATTTCAGAAATGCCTCATCTCTTAACATTTCTTTGAAAAGAAGTTCCTGATTTTCTCCTCTTTCTTCAAGACACTAATTCTTTCTGGGCTACGGTTCCATTGGCACCTCAAGTGCCTTGCCCAAATGAACATTCTTCAAGTGTGGGCCGAGGCAATGAGGGCTAGATTTTTCTTCACGATATACTGGAAGAAAATAAAGAAAAATTAGGCCTGGATTTTCCTTCCTCCTCCTCCCACCGCCCCCCCCCCCCACCCCCCGCATCTCAGCAGGTCCTGGCTACCAAGTCGATTTCCCTCCATTCTGCCGGTGATCCCACCGACTCCAGGAACCACCAGAAGAGGGGTAGCAGTAGTCCTTGAGACAGTGCCAGAGCACTGGGCACCTCTCCCTCTCTCTAGGCCCATTACCTGCCTCTCTGCCAGAAATGCCACAAAAATCTTCTGGGCATTACTGCCTCTTTAATGACGCCTCATCCTCTTTAAGATACTGCACAGTGGCAGGCTCCCTGTTATTGATGGGGATCTCACTAGGAGCCAACCCTGCATAATAAACGAGCCCCAACTCAGAAAACTGGATTTGGGTCACAGTGGGGAAATGATGGAGGTCCTGCCCTGATCCTCCTCTGGCACGAGGTGGAAAATCCAGCTCCGCATGTCAGCAGGCTATTCGATCAATGAAGGCAAAACAGCCAAGCCCGATTATGTCCTCAGCAATGTGTGTTTTTCCAGCAGAAATAATTGCAATCAGTAGCAGGAACCTTGCCTGACCCCTTTTCTTGTTTACCCTTCCCTACCTCAGCAATGCTGAGTTTTTCGTTGCTACATTCTACATAGTCCATGAATTGAAACAAGGACTTTCTGATCTGTATAACTTCTTAATACACCACGCAGTGTCTTTACCCTCAAGCACATTGTGGGATCATGTTAATTAATGGTTGCAGTGAGTGTTCCAGGAAGGTTGATGCTGGACTCAAAGGCTGGGAACTGACTATACCGTCAGATACAGAATAAAGCTTTATATAATCAGCTCTGTGTGCCTCACTCTAATATAAAATATGCATGGTTAATGTACACAAAGAAAAAAAAATCACAAAGGACTCTTCAGTTTACTTTTCATCTTTTCTTGTGTTCATTGATTATAGATAAATGAAAATCTGATTAAAATATCTATAATTGCAAATAAGTACTTACTGACCCAGTAAATCCTTTCAAAAGCCTCTTAGCTGGAACAGACCATTTATTCTCTCATGTATCCATGGTCTGAAGTACAGTAAATCCATACTCCTCGTTATGTTTCCTGCTACAAGAACTCGGCAAAGATGTTCAGAAGAAGGTCAAATTAAATGAGGAAATTAAAATTAAAATGGTGAATTCAGTTTCTAAATTAAAATCGAAGCTTTTTAGCCCCGTTGGGCCCCTCCACCGTGAAGATGAACAAGAAACAAGAGCATTTTTTTCTCCTTTGATTTTGAAGTCTTGAAAAATGAATTTTAGAATCCAAACTCTTTGAAATGAATTCGCTCGTGTATTATTATTTCATTCATCTCATGTCTTAGTGGATTGTGTTCTTCATTCGTGCTGTCAGTTACAAAGCAGCTGACCTGGATCCCAGTATACCAAATCTAATTGTAGTCAGTGATCCAGTCTATGCGATATAATTAGGGCTAGTGTCATGGTACATGGGGCAGAACTGAATAATTGTGCTTTACTTCATCCATCTAATCTCCAGGAACATGCGGCAATTTTCGCAGATGGAACAAAGACATTTTTTTGGGGGGGAATTTGATTCTCCAGAATATTTAACACCTTGGTATTACACAGCTCAGCTGAGCTTCTTCAAAATGGAGGCCGTGCAATATATTATTGTGCAAGTTTCGTTTTTCTGAGACGATGCAGATTTAACCAGCGGCTCTCTTGAGCTTTCACTGATTTTAACAACTGATGGAGAACTCATTACATGTATTTTTCATAAAAAGACGTAAGAATTTTACAGAACATCAAAGACAAAGGCCAACAAGACCCAGATACCTACCTTCTCACCAAATCCCTCAATCCCTTTTCTCTACAGAAACATATCTAATTGGCTTTTAAGCCCAATTAATACCATGTGCTTCAGTGACCTTCCTTGATAACTCATCCCTACATCTTCATTACCCTTATATCCAACAAGACCAGCCTTTGAGAGATTGAAAGCTTTCATCTGAGGAAATATATGGCCTTGATTTCACAGCACAAATCTATCCAAAACAAACGTGATTAGGCTTTATATAGGCACTCTTGCTCAAATTGGGTACAAGAACGACTGATATGGACCAGCTAAGTGCCACAGAAATACAGTAGGGGTGAATTTCTGGCAAGACAGGGGTGAAAAGAAAAAAGAGTTGCATTTATAAAGCATCTTTCACAACCTCAGGATGTCCCAAAGCACTCTACAGCCATTGAATTACTTTTTGAAGTGTAGTCACTGTTGTAATGTAGGAAATGTGGCAGCCAATTTGTGCACAGCAAGGTCCCTCAAAGAGCAATATGACAATGACCAGATAATCTGTTTTAGTGATGTTGAGGGATAAATATTGGTCAGGATAAGGGACGTTGTAACTGTAACACAATCCCTCTTAATTGAATATATAATTAATTACAATATCATGAAGAACACTGTAGAATTGCATTGTAGAAAGTCATCTGTGACAGCTAACATTCAAACGTATCCCAGAATTTACAGATTTTCTTTTTGTCAGCACTCAATAATTGTCTGTCAAACTCTGCACAACCTTAACTGGCACAAAGCACAAAATTAAGGAGGAAAAAACTGTGGACAGCAAACAGGAGGGAAAATGGAGAGGATTAGGTCGGAGGGCTGAAGGCATGGTCGAAGAGCACAATTCTGAGAAGATGATTGAAAACTGGGGAGAAAGCAAGATGGAGGGAAGTGGGCAGGGAGATCCAGAGGACAGTAGCATACTGGCTAAATGAGCAGCCATCAACATTGCAGTGGAGGGAGATTCTTAACGATCATTCAGGTAGCATAAGTTTGAGGCCATGGAGGATTTTGAAAGCAATGATTCTGATGCTAATACTCCGGGGCACTGGGAGCTGGGAGATGTTGGTGGTGATGGCAGTGCAGGGTTTTTTGTCAGCTGTGGGGAAGAAGTAGAAGTAGCAGGTGAGCAATGTTGCAGAGGCAGGAGAAAGTGGTACCTGGTAACAGAGTGACGTGTGGGAAGAAGCTGAAGGAAGAAGTATGCTGAAGTCCACACCTCCTAACTCAGCCTGAGCCGACAACCCTGGAGATTGACAGAGTCCAGGATAGAGGTGACTAGCTGCCAGTGAGCTGAAGAAGGTGACTGGTTTTGCCAGTGTTGAGCTGAAGGAAATATTGATTGATGAATTCTCAGTGTTGAACAGCCAGTTGGCGAGTGCGGCAACAGACTCTGGGCCAATGGTTGAGGAAGAGTGGCTGCCATCAGCACAGATATGGAAACTGACCCAGTGCTTCTAGGTGATACTGCCATATAAATGATGAAGAGAAGAGGTCCAAAGATGGGTCCCTGGGGGACAACAGAGGTGGCCATGCAGATAGAGAATCCAATACATATGCTAAACTAATTCCAGGCCAGTGGTAGAGACAATGTAATTGGCCTCAGTGCCCATGGGCTAGACAGGAGGAAAAATCAGCCAGATTTACCAGTTCTGGCCACTGTCCAGTCTGTTGGAGTGTGCATGGTAAATATGAGCTGAGGGCAGGATCTGGCTCGGCTATGATGCCCCCCATGGACTCACTGTAGAGGCTTACACGTGAAGTATAGCCATTTGATCAAGGTACTTGTAGGCATCCATGGAACTGTTCCCCAGCATGAGTGAGCACCTCAGGGCAAAAAAAATGATCAGCAGCCGGAGCTGAGCTGTGATTCTGAACAATGGTTTTGCATGGCATTCAGTTGTGTCCCTTATATTGGCTTAAAAACATGGTTATTAACTCAAGCAAGGTCAAGCAAGATGTGACAACTAGAGATGTCTGAAGAAAGAGGTAGCACAAAGCATCAGAATGAGGACTTCAAAGCCTGTTCTGGTTACACCGGGAGTCCATCCTGTTTGAGATTGTCTAGTTTTTCTGGTTTCTCGTGTTTTGTCTGCTCATACTTCCTGAATGAAGGACTTTGGGCTGCTGGCCTTCTGCCAATGAAGGACTACTATTAATGAATTTGGACATCAATGTCAAAATGATATGGTGATTCCAACTTCAGTACACAATTTTCGAGGCTTTTTCAATCAGGCAGCAGTAAACTACTTAGTTCTCATTCCACATAATGACTTATAATTTTATGAACACTAGTTTTATAAACATTAATTTATTCTTTTAATGCAAATTCTGCTCTACGGATGTGGAAAGGGCAGTTATAACCTGTGTGGTCACTGTTACATAGAGCTAAAGAGAGGAGATGTCCTTCATTCTTGCATTGTGTTTACCTCACAGCACTGCAATCAAAACAGCCCTGACTCCAGTGAAAAGATTGCAATATGAGTAAAGTGGTACCTGCCACTATGTCCCACATCAGAACATAGTTTCTTCCACAAGCCATCATCAATGATGTATTGAAAGTGGCAACAGATGTTCATGATTATCAGCAATGGCATTGGATACTGCGGACTATCATGTCTTTTGACTGAACTCTCAACCTACCTGTATAAGCACTAACCTATAAGGGAACATTGGGGAAGGTCCCTAGCCTGAAAATTAGTTAAAGTTGTGACTTTTCAACAATTGCACATGCATAAGTGTTTCCTCATTGTCCTGTTTTTTTTATGAATTCATGGGATGTGAGCATCGTTGGCAAGGCCAGCATTTATTACCCATCCCTAATTGCCCTGAGAAGTTGGTGGTGAGCCACCTTCTTGAACGGCTGCAGTCCGTGTGGTGAAGGTTCTCCCACAGTGCTGTTAGGTAGGGAGTTCCAGGATTTTGACCCAGCGACGATGAAGGAACGGCGATATATTTCCAACTCAGGATGGTGTGTGACTTGGAGGGGAACGTGCAGGTGGCGGGGGGGTGTTCCCATGCGCCTGCTGCTCTTGTCTTTCTAGGTGGTAGAGGTTTGGGAGGTGTTGTCGAAGAAGCCTTGGCGAGTTGCTGCAGTGCATCTTGTAAATGGTAGACACTGCAGCCACAGTGCGCCGGTGGTGAAGGGAGTGAATGTTTAGGGTGGTGGATGGGGTGCCAATCAAGCAGGCTGCTTTTTCCTGGATGGTGTCGAGCTTCTTGAGTGTGATTGGAGCTGCACTCATCCGGGCAAGTGGAGAGTATTCCATCATGCTCCTGACTTGTGCCGTGCAGATGGAGGAAAGGCTTTGGGGAGTCAGGAGGTGAGACACTCGCTGCAAAATACCCAACCTCTGACCTGCTCTTGTAGCCACAGTATTTATGTGGCTGGACCAGTTAAGTTTCTGGTCAATGGTGACCACTAGGATGTTGATGGTGGAGGATTCGATGATGGTAATGCTGTTGAATGTCAAAGGGAGGTGGTTAGACTCTCTCTTGTTGGAGATCGTCATTGCCTGACACTTGTCTGGCGCAAATGTTAGTTGCCACTTATCAACCCAAGCCTAGATGTTGTCCAGGTCTTGCTGCATGCAGGCATGACTGCTTCATTATCTGAGAGATTGCGAATGGAACTGAACACTTTGCAATCTCAGCAAACATCCCCACTTCTGACCTTATAATGGAGGGAAGGTCATTGATGAAGCAGCTGAAGATGGGCCTAGGACACTCCCCTGAGGAACTCCTGCAGCGATGTCCTGGGGCTGAGATGATTGGCCTCCAACAACCACTACCATCTTCCTTTGTGCTAGGTATGACTCCAGCTACTGGAGAGATTTCCCCCTGATTCCCATTGACTTCAATTTTACTAGGGCTCCTTGATGCCACACTCGGTCAAATGCTGCCTTGATGTCAAGGGCAGTCACTCTCACCACAGCTTTGGAATTCAGCTCTTTTGTCCATGTTTGGACCAAGGCTGTAATGACATCTGGAGCCGAGTGGTCCTGACGGAACCCAAACTGAGCATCGGTGAATAGGTATTGGTGAGTAAATGCCGCTTGATAGTACTGTCGACAACACCCTCCATCACTTTGCTGATGATTGAGAGTAGACTGATTGGGTAATAATTGGCTAGATCGGATTTGTCCTGCTTTTTGTGGACAGGATATACCTGGGCAATTTTCCACATTGTCGGGTAGATGCCAGTGTTGTAGCTGTACTGGAACAGTTTGGCTCGAGGCACGGCTAGTTCTGGAGCACAAGTCTTCAGCACTACAGGCGGGATGTTGTCAGGGCCCATAGCCTTTGCTGTATCCAGTGCACTCAGCCGCTTCTTGATACCATGTGGAGTGAATCAATTTGGCTGAAGACTGGCTTCTGTGATGGTGGGGATCTTGGGAGGAGGCTGAGATGGATCATCCACTCGGCACTTCTGGCTGCTGTTGAAATGCATCCTGCAGTGCAAACAGGGCACAATCCGCAGTATTGGCACTCAAGTAAAACAATTCTGCTTTATAAACTTATCATGAGAGACTTCTATGAGTTGACCATTTAAATCTTCTGACTTCCTGCATAATTTTGCTATTTTTGTACTTGGCAATTTCTGGCTTTAAAAGGTTCATTAACCTGAATGTATAACTGAAATTAAGAGCTGTATCAACAAAATATCAATGTATTGGTGAGGTTTGTTTTACATCTGTAGACGCTGTAGGAACTTACATTGATAGTTCCAGGATTTTTAAAATTGTATGACCGAATCAGAAAAGTAATATATATTCAGAATCTGTACATTATTCCCCAGTCGCTAGACTCATCCACACAGTTTATTTGCAGGACCACCTTTAGAAAATGGATCGGAAAATAGGAACAAGCAGTACATTTTAACTGACAGTGAATACAGGGCCACTGAGCTGTGACAGACTTCACTGACAGAGGAAACCTGTGGGAGCAAAAAGACATATACTGTCTCTCATATTAATTCATATTGTTGAGGTATTTTTCAAAGCTGAAATATTTTGCAAAACAAAAACAACTGGAAATATGGAGACTCTGTAAATATTTTAAAACGTTATAATGAGGTCAAGTAATGTGTGTAAATTCTCATTACTCCAGTAATAATTTATGGTTTGATTTTTGTTTTGGTCAGTCGGGTGTCCGATACATATGGAAACCATTGCCATCTTTAAGAGTCTCCAAATCCATCTACTGAGGAATCCACTGACACCTGTCGGGGTTCAGTTTGTCCAAGTATGGAGTTCAACATTTTCTACCCTACCATAGGGACATATCCCACTTGCCCTAGTCCAGAGAGTTTAAGTGTAGATTGGCAGAGCCAAGACTTAGGAACCTCCAAGTGTGGACTCAGGTACTGCTGGAGTTTAACTAGCTAAAACTGGCAGCTTGCCAGTATAGGGTACTATTACGTATTCTGCTTCTTGTACAGCTGGAATCATTCTACCTGTTAGGGCATTGGCTTTCAGCATTATCTAGAGCTGTGTGAGAAGAATCCCAGCCCCAAATTGACAGGTCTATACTTCCAGGTTCCATTAATGAGCCAGGCTGGCTGAGCAATCATGAATCATACCCTTAAATGCTGCAGGGCTCCTTGTGAAGGTATTGGGTTACTAAGTTTGCCACAAAGGGTTGACTTGATCTGAGCTTCCATTGCTTGAACCACCTCAACACTAATGAGAGTCTCCCAAGGGGGATAGTCATTGGTTGGTCATCAGTCAATTGAAAAACACCAGTTTGAGTCTTTGCTAAGTGGGCAGCAGGAGCTTCTCATGAGCAGTATGGTGAGCAGCTCAACTGACCCTAAAATGTGTGAGTGCATTGCCATCATCCTCTTGACCATTGTGTGGACGCCGTACCCCACTGAATGCTGGTTTCACCAGTTGAAGATGCAGGGCTTCAGTGGCAGCTGCTTGCCACTCCACCCAATCATGATAAATGAACACGTGCTCATACCTGGTCTCCAGGTAACGCCTTCCAGCAGCTGTCATCTCAAATCTCGGGTTTCCTCATCAGTTATACAATGAGCATATTCTTTTAGCATGTTGTAAGGATCTATACAGGGAGTTGTGCCATGCCAAATGCCTTGATGTTATAAATGTCCGAGTCCAATACTGCGTACCAAGCTAATTGATCCAGGTCCTTCTTTGAGTGGATTTAGCAAACAGGCATGCCCACCATGAGGCTGATTCCCCCTCTAGGGTACTCAGCGACAGGTTTGTGCTAGCTGGACCACTCTCTCCCTGCACGCGCTTGCCCCTCTTTACCACAAATATACCTCAAAGCGTGGTGCTGAATCTAGCACATGGGACGCAGCAAGCATTTGCGTTGCTTGTCTGGTGGTTCTGATGGGCGAATGGAACTTATTGTGGGTTAGGATACAGGCAGCAGAGTTTTGGATGAGCTAGAGTTTACAGAGGGTAGATGCTAGAAGGCTGACCAGAAGAGCATGGCAATACTCGAATCTGGAGGTGATAAAGGCATGGATCAGGTGGATTGGATAAGACTTCATGGAAACATTCAAGTCCAGGAGGCAGTGCAGAGTAAGCTACAAGGCTGATTCTAGAATCGGGGGACTGAGTTATGATGAAAGAAACTTGGAAAAAAAAAACTCATCGAAGTATTTAGAATAATAAATGGCACAGAAATACTTTAAGTTAAATAGTGACAGTGTTATAATGAGGCACAGGCTTTAAACTGGTGGAAGACAAACTGATATCAGGAAGCTTTCTATACAAAGAATGATCACGATATGAAATGGACTTCTGTGTCAGGTAATGCAGGGAAATCCTTTAGGATCATTTGAAAGAGATTTTACTTTTCCATATTTTTATCCTGGATTTTGGGAGAGCTATGACAAATTTACCTATTGGATTTTTCTCTCCTTTGGACCCAATCGAAGAGACCAATTTGGAAATGGGTGGACAGAAGGCTGGGGTCCATTTCCCAAATCAGCCTCTCCTTAGTAGACCTTGCAGGATAGTACAGGATTCCATGTTCTAAAAAAAATTTAAAAAAAGACACTAAGCTGTCCCAGTGAATCGTGCATTCTGCATCATGATGCAACTCTATGCCTGCAGGCAAGAACATTGATGCACTGAACCAATTCAGCGTCTTTAGAAAGTCATTGTGCGAGTTTGGAATACCGGCTGTAGATCTAACCCTCCAGGAAAAAATGGGTCTGCACTGCCATTGGCCAAATTGAGACCAGTATGTTTATAGCGAACTGCGCGGAACTGGTGTGTTGGGAGTTAACAGTTTTTTAAAAAATGCAAAGCGCCTTCAGAAACTGCTGAAGGTCATGATTGAGGGATGGCGGCTTTGTAATGGATGCATGGATAAGTTGGGATGGACTGAATGGTGTCCCTGATCCATAGCTACCTACCTTATGACCTTTTGAAATGACCAAATTCTAACGACAATGTCCTGACCCAGAAAATATATTTGGTTTTGTTTAAGAGTTGAACATTGCAAAATATTATTAATTAGATTATTCAAACAACAATTAAGGCTGTTGTCATTGACTGAATGTTTTAATTTATTGATTAACTGTTCAACGTTTTCCAACAAACAGCTTCCATCATAGATTTTTTTCCCCTCTTCTTTAGACAGAAGAATTTTGTGACTGGTATCCCACAGCAGCTGCCAGATGGAATGGTTGTCTCAGCTCTGCCCAGTGAAAGGCAGTGTCAGGAAGAGCTGTCCGAGCCCATCCCAGATCCAGACTACCTCACAGGTCAGGCTGAAGCTGCACTTTCTGCTTTATGGTTTGTTGTGCTTAACTTGAAGACAATTAGACCCTTAATCAATCAGTCATGGCATAATTGGTGACCCTTCCTCATTAAACGTGACTCCATGTTTTGCTTGCACGGAATGATATGTTCAAATGAGGTAGTATTACAATGGAAAAACAAATGGCAGGAATTACATATATTTAAGAGAAGAAAGCAGTGATATTGAAGGTTCTAATTGACTCATTTACATGAGTTTATCAGTTACATGTACAGGAATATGCAGAATATGCAGGTAAAGACTAATGGCACAAACTAACAGTCCGATGGCATGATTAACTGTAAGAGGCTCACATGCATTGTTTGAACCTTAAGACTGTTGGTGATTTTAAAGGGAATATGTAATTACTTACAGAGTCATGTTCTTTATCTAGTTTTCTCCACCTGCTTGATCATCTCTGCATGACTGTGTTATCTCTGGCCAAATTAGCACTGAAACTACTAAGCCACAGAACTAATGAACAAACTAAACAATAACCGAATGTGACTGGAGTGTAAACATCAGTTTGTTATTTAGTAGTTCTGTAAAGTTCTCCCCACAGTATTGTTGTGCTCAGTATGTTGGTTTATTTAGTGTTGGTTTTTCAGATTTGATGCCATTCCAGTGTGAAGTGGATCCCATTGTAGAGCTTGATTCCCAACTGTGAGCAAAGCTCATTAAAGCCCCAAATTAGAGTGCCTCTCTATATGGAATATAGGAATATGTGTAGGCCTTTCAGCCCATTGACCCTCTTCCACCATTTAATTAGATTATGGCTGATCTGTATCTTAATTGCATCTACCTGCCTTAGTTCCGTAACCCTTAAAACCTTTGCCTAACAAAAATCTATCAATCTTAGTTTTGAAATTTTCAAATGACACCCAGCATCAACAGCTTTTTGGTGGAGAGAGTTCCAGATTTCCACTACCCTTTGTGTGTAGAAGTGCTTGGCTAGGTCATTCAGAACCCCTGAATGGCCTAGCTCTAACTTTAAGGTTATGCCCTCTTGTTCTGGACTGCCCCACCAGAAGAAATAGTTTCACTCTATCTACTCTATCAAATCCTTTAATCATCTTAAACATCTAAATTAGATCACCCCTTAATCTTCTATACTCAAGGGAATACAAGCCTAGTCTATGCAACCTGTCCTCATAATTTAATCCTTTTACTCTGGTATCATTCTGGTGAATCTGTGCTACACCCCCTCCAACAATGCAACTGAAGTACCCGAACAACAGTATAGCCAACAAGCACCTGTTCCAAATGGCTTCAGGATGGCAAAGTTCAAAAATTGAACATTTAATTCTGGGGCGGCCCTCTCCTTGTTATAGGGCCATCCTTACTTTGCTGCCTACTTTCCAGGGGTCCTCTAACAGCCAGTTATTCAGTGGGGAATTAATGCCCCACAACTGTTCAAACAAAAAGAAAAGACAAAGTTCCATGGACAGAAAACAGCCCTTCACTGACATTCCAGCTTCCCCACCCCCCGCAATATCCCCATCCACATGACACTCCCAGCACGACATGTGGCAGGAGAGTAAGTAATCCTATCTGTAGCAGTTGTCTAATGTTAAGCAATTCTGTACGTAATGCGTTTTTTAAAAATGTGAATGGCAAACTACGTGGAAAGCCACATTAGATGGAACCTTCTAATAGGTCTTGATAGTCCCAGATAAACACACCAAGGCGCATTTTTAAAAAATAATTATATTTTCCTTCTTTCTCTGTCAATTTGCTCCCTTCCTCTCCTAAAGGAATTTTCTCAAGGCTTCTTGCGTTCAGCTGCTGGAAGTTCAATGCAAACCCCTTTTACATGCATTATGGCGATGCTGGAGAAGCCCCAAGGGAATTCACCCCTATTATACCTTGCTGGGGTATGGCTCGACAGATGCCAGTATCTTGCCAATTGCCCATGTGTGAGCCTAGACAGCGATGCCAGGAATTTCCTTGGGAGTTCTCGATATGGACCAGCATAAACGTGGCAGAGACATCGATACATACATAAACAGAGTTTTTGCTGATCTACCGCCAAAGTTATGGCCGCTGAGCGGTAGAATCCCCGAGGAAATTCCCGTCATGAGTGTCTGCAGACTACTTTTCCATGGGGAGCGTCAAACATTAGCCCAGTTGTTTCCTCCTTTGATGTTTAAACATGAATACTTCCAGCATGGGTTGCTGGATAGTGATTAGGAACAGAAACACTGGCTGATTGTCCCTTTCTTAATCGAGGCACATTGAGCATAGTCTTAACCATAGGTGGGGTGGAGAGAGAGAGAGAGAGGAGGCACACTCCCACCCCCCCCCCCCTCTTTATATGTGATTGTGCATACTTGGAGGCGCCAAGGCCGCCCTTATGAAGGCTCTGGGCTCAAAGGCAGGAACAGGAATGGAGCTTTAAGTGCAGCTATCCGATTTTAAGGAGTAAAACCATTTCTCATAATATGTCATACAGATCGCATAATAATTGTTCAGCAAGCTAAAGATTACTCACTATAAATCTGGAGTTCCAGTTTCGTCAGCAGAGTAAGGGTTCTACACTGTGAATCTATGTGGAGTTTTTGGTCAGCAGGATAAGGGATAGTCACTGTGTACAAATGGTGTGTGTTTATTCAGCAGGATAAGGGATAGTCACTGTGTACAAATGGTGTGTGTTTATTCAGCAGGATAAGGGATAGTCACTGTGTACAAATGGTGTGTGTTTATTCAGCAGGATAAGGGATAGTCACTGTGTACAAATGGTGTGTGTTTATTCAGCAGGATAAGGGTTAGTCACTGTGCACTAATGAAGTTTTTTTTGAGCAGAATAAGGAATAGTTACTATGATTAGGAAATTGAGGTTTAATCAGGAGAGGAAGAGTTAACAGGGCAAGTTTGTTTGGCTTGTGGATCTATTACCAGTACTTGTGTGTTTTATCTATCAGGTCCCAGTGGAGTTCAGGTAAATGATCCTGAACTCAGTGGCATTGTGATGTCATCACCCGTGTGTACATAATCACACAGTTATGAAAATCAGAGTCTTCGAGTGTGTGAGCTACTGTATTTCATCTCGCCTAATCCTGAAAATAACCACTCCCTGGTGAGCTGACATGTGGAATTTTCCAGAACTGGTTATTTGTGCCATCTGGAGACACTTCTCAGAAGCATCAATCCTGAACTGTATTTTCCCACTACTTGTAAGCTGACATCAGGCATGGGAGAGAGAGCAGCCTCACTGCTGAAGGTGCATGCAATGATCTTCAAAGAATCACTGAACTCAGTGAGCACTCGATCCAAAGTGACTTTGAGGCATCACATCTGCCAATTGTGCTGGCAGAGATAGCATTTGCTCCCAGTGCAAGGCAATGCATGCCACTGCAAACTCTCACTCCCTGTTCTTCTTTTACAATTAAAGAAAAAAGAAAGAACAAACTTGCACTCATATAGTGCCTTTCACGAACTCAGGACATCCCAAAGGGCTTTACCGCCAATGAATTACTTTTTGAAGCGTAGTCACTGTTGATTAATTGTGGGGCTTAATGTATTGTGAATAAACCTCCCAAGTTTTGTTTTGTTTTAGATAAGGCCCAGGTATTTAGGTTGAAACTTTAGTGAATAATAAAAATCCTCCTTCAATAATGCACGCATAGGATCTTCAAACTTTCTCTCCATCAGGGACATTTTACTATCGTAATCTCAGCTGTATTAATCTGCTCAGTAATTTATTCAGGTAATAAAAAAAAGCCTAACCTTTCCTTATCTGTCCCCGAGCCTCCCAGTGGGCTTTTCTACTTCCCTGTATCATGTCCTTTGCAGCTGCTGTGTGTTATGTATGAGTACATGTGCCTTGTCTTGGTAGAAAAGGCAAGCTATTAATTTGACTCTGAACACATTTAGCATAAGAGGTATTTTATTACCTACTGTTTTCAGTGAAAGCTATGTGGGGAAAATAATTTTAGCCAGCCTGTTATTCCTGCTGCACTTTTGAAAAGACCTCTTTGATATGTGTATAAACAATAAACATGTACAAAGTAAGTTTTTCAAGTTTATGGAATTAACTCGCACTGAAAGAACCAAGGAGCGATTTATCTGACCTGAAAGAGATTAGGGTCTTACAGGATATGGAAAATTTCTAGCTACATGCTCTGACTCTATCTAAAAAAAATAAGATGTGCCTTTCTTTTTGGATTGACTTCATTCAGATCCTTTAATTTAGCTACTGCACTGGGCAGAAATCACTCTCTCTGACTCTCCAAAGAAAGCACACCTTCGAGGCAATTGAGATGTGGGAGACTGTATCTCTCTGACTCAAGGGAATTGATGTTCTCTACTTTGACCTTGTATGTGCAGATCATTAATGTGGATCTAATTAATTCAAGGGAATTCTGTTTACCCTTTTGGTCTGAAACAAAGCAGACACATAAAAAAACTAAATTACACCAATTGAAGGAAATAACGTGCTCCCCTCCCAGAAGTGGAGGTACCTATAAATAACTGTTGTCAGGACCATGGAAGTGTTATGCCAAGGATGGCAACTAATCTTTAATGTATAATAATGTAATATATAAGATTTGATAATAGTACAAGTTGTCTTTTTTGCATCACATTTCCATAATCCTATCAGCTCAGCTGGCTTCAAGCTGGAGTTTTACTTGATTTATCTTTAAAGGACAGTGAAACACTTTGCAGAATTTTTCCTCAGGCGACTAAATGAAAGAATAGATTGACTCTGCTCCGTGGAAGGAAGTAACTTCAGTTTTCATATGTTGTTACCCTTACATAGGAGTCAATTTTCGGATGGCCGAGCGGGTGCGTTCGTGGCGGGGTGGGGGGCTCCTAAAATTGGGGATTCCCGGAGCCCGGCTCCAACCAGCCCACTTCCGGGATAAAATACCAGTGGTACAAGGAAAACTAAAAATAGATAAAAAGGAGAAACTTACTTGAATTAATATAAGTTTAAAAAAATACAGTGATGGAGAAAATAATGGGGCTGAAGACAGAGAAATCTCCAAGACCTGATTATTTCCACCCCAGGGTATTAAAGAAATAGTTAAGGAAATTGCAGGTGCTTTAGTCATAATTTTCAGAAGCTCTTTTGATTCGGGAATTGTGCCGTTGAATTGGAAAATTACAAATGTCACTCAATTGTTTAAGAAGGGAGGGAGAGAGAAACCAGGCAACGACAGAGCTGTCAGTCGAACATCAGTTGTGGGGAAGTTACTGAAATCTGTCATCGGGGAGGGAATGACTGAGCACCGAGATAGTATGAGCTGATCAGAGAGAGTCAGTATGGATTTGTAAAGGGTAAATGATGGCTGACTAATCTAATTGAATTTTTTGAAGAGGTCACTATCATAGTGGAGAAGGGAGAGTCTATGGATCTTATCTATATGGACTTCCAGAAGGCATTTGATAAGGTTCCACAAAAAACATTATGAGCGAAAATGAAAGTACATGGAACTGGAGGCAACCTTGCTACTCGGGTTGGAAATTGTTTGGGAGGTAGGAGACATAGGGGGTGATTTTAAACCCCAAGAACGGGTGGGTTGGGGGCAGGTCGGAGTTGAAAATAGTTGTTTTTTTGGGTCCCAACCGCAAAATTTTCAGACTTTGCATTCCCAGTGGGAAGCCTGTACTTTTACGCGCCGACGTTAAACCTGGAAATAAAGCCGGGTTGCGGTCGTGACCCAAAAAATAACTATTCTCAACTCCCACTCACCCCCAACCCACCCGTTCTGGGGTTTAAAATCACCCCCATAGAGTAGAAATAAAGGGAACGTCCTGTTCATCGTATCGATGTGATTTACATCAATTAGTGTTAATTGCATTCAGGTGGTGGGTATCAATTGGGGACTCTTCTATCCATTTCTAGGAGGGTTTGTAATGTTGAGCTGTGTGTGAATAAAGGCTTGGATTCTATCCTTCACCACCTGGCTATCCAATTTATAACAGGTTCCCTGATTGATGGGATGTGACAAGTGGCAATCCCCAGATATTTGTACTGGAGCCTCAGCTTTTCATCATATACATCAATAACTTGAATGAAGGACTGTAGAGTTGTATATCCAAGCTTACAGATTACACAAATTTGGGAGGTACAGAAAGTTGTGCAGGTGGGAGCAGGAACTTACAAAGGGACATAGACATGAATCGAGTGGACAGAACTGTGGCAAATGGAGTTCAATGTGAGGAAGTGTGACATCCTTCACTTCAGACCCAGGAAAGACAAATCGGAATATTTTCTTAATGGTGAGAAACTAGGAACTGTGGAGCAGCAAAGAGATGTATTTGGCTATTTATCACTAAAAGTAGTAAAAAGGTACAAAAAGTAATCAAAAAGGCTAATGGAATTTTGGCCTTTATCTCAAGTGGGGCTGGAATACAAAGAGGAGGCAGTTATGCTTCAGTTGTATAAAGCCTTAGTCAGACCCCATCTGGAGTACTGCGTTCAGTTCTGGGCACCACACCTCAGGAAGGATATATTGGCCTTGGAGGGGGTACAGCACAGATTCACCAGAATTATACCGGGGTTTAAAGGATTAAGTTATGAGGACAGCTTCATAGAATCATAGAATGATACAGCACAGAAGCAGGCCATTCGGCCCATTATGTCTGTGCTGGCTCTTTGGAAGTGCTATCCAATTAGTTCCACTCTTTCCCCATAGCCCTGCACATTTTTCCACTTCATGTATTTATCCAATTCCCTCTTGAAAGTTATAATTGAATCTACTTCCACCACCATTTCAGGCAATGCATACCAGATCATAACAACTCACTGCGTAAAAATTTTTATTACTCATGTCATCTCTGGTTCTTTTGCCAATCACCTTAAATCTGTGTCCTCTGGTTTCAACCCTTCTGCCACTGGAAACAGTTTTTCCTTATTTACTCTTTCAAAATTTATTTTTCTTACGAACGTACGAATTAAGGGCAGGAGTAGGCCATTCGGCCCCTCGAGCCTGCTCTGCCATTTGATAAGATCATGGCTGATCTGATTGTGACCTCAACCCTACTTTCCCATTTACCTACTTTGACTCCCTTGTTAATCAGAAATCTATCTAACTCAGCCTTCAAATCTATCTAACTCCCCTTCAATGACCCTGCCTCCGCCACTCTCTGGGGAAGAGAGTTCCACAGACTCACGACCCTCTGAGAGAAAAAAATTCTCCTCATCTCCATCTTAAATGAGAGACCCCTTATTTTTAAACTGTGGCCCCTAGTTCTATTCTCTCCCACAAGGGGAAACATCCCCTCAGTGTCTACCCCTTCTAGTCCCCTCAGGATCTTATATGTTTCAATAAGATCACCTCTCATTCTTCTAAACTCCAATGTATAAAGGCTCAACTTGTCCAACCTTTCCTCATAAGATAACCCCCTCATCCCAGGAATCAGTCGAATGAACCTTCTCTGAACCGCCTACCAGGCAATTATGTCCTTCTTTAAATAAGGAGACCAAAACTGCACACAGTATTCGAGATGTGGTCTCACCAATGCCCTATACAACTGTAGCAAAACATCTCTACTTTTATATTCCATTCCCCTTGCAATAAATGACAACATTCCATTTGCCTTCCTAATCACTTGCTGTACTTGCATACTAACTTCTTGTGATTCATGTACTAGGACACCCAGATCCCTCTGTACCTCAGAGTCCTGCAATCTCTCTCCATTTAAATAATATACTGCTTTTCTATTCCTCCTGCCAAAGTGGACAAATTCACATTTTCCCACATTATACTCCATCTGCCAAATTTTTGCCCACTCACTTAACGTACCTATACCCTTTGCAGACTCCTTGGGATCGATTTTACCGTCGGGTTTCCTGTGGGTTTCCAGCGGGGGGGCCCCGAAAATCCCGATATCCAGTCACGTGACCGGATCGCGCCACGATCCCGACCACTTCCGGGTTCCCCGATGACGTGCGGGGCTGCGTGCGCGATTAAAGCCAGCGGGGTTCCACTTGAGAGTACTTACCTTGCTTGTTGAGGTCATTAAATGAGCTGAATCAGCTGTCAAAACAGGAAGTGTGGGATTTTACCTTCAACGCAGAGTGTTGCACACACTGGGGGAAACAGTCTCCCTCCAACCAGGCGTGTTGCAGCCAGCAGCCTGTGGCAGCTGCCAAGGTGCACTCCACGGGGGTGGCGGGGGGGAGAGCCCTCACCCACGCAGGAGGCCACCGCGTCACATAGGGCAACCCCTGCCCCCCACCACCCCCCGCCAAGCCAGAGGACAGACCGACGCGAAACCGCAGCCCCAGTCCGAGGAACCACCCACCTACCCTGCACAACCCCTCAGACCAACACCTGCCAGTTGGGTGGTGTGTGGACACCCTCGGAGGACGAACAGCATGACCAGCCCCAGCAGCCTCGCAGTCCACGCCGTCCGCCGCAGAGACGTGGAGCCCCCCAACACGGTGCTGTTGCACGCCCACCTGCACAGCAGGAGGGAGGGCAACCGCAGAGAGAGATGCGTCGCAGAGGGCACTACCCTCGCCATAGGGTCCACAGGCCGAGGCGCAGCTCCCCGGACCTCTCCGAGCAGCCGTGCACACGGAGGCGCAGATTCACTCGACATGTAGTCATGGAGATCTGCAGGCTCTTTCATGCCGAGCTGCTCCTGGCTGGCCCCAGCACCATCTGCTTACCTGTCGCTGCCAAAGTCACCACTGCCCTCCACAACTTCTCCTCCGCATCCTTCCAGGGTGCAGGCGGGTACACCGCCGATGTCTCTCAGTCGTCTGCGCGGAAGAGCCCTGCAAATACACCTGCACCTACTCTGCAGTAACACAATGGGTGGCATCAGTGGTGGGTCCTCATAGTGCTACCCAGGAGCGGGCATTATTGGACACAACAGACAGGATTCGCGGAGACATGGCAGTGGTGGTGCCAATATAATGTGTGATGTTTGTTGCTCTGAAATTCAATATAGGTAACACCCATGGCAAACCCTCAGACACCCTTGTGCATCCCCTTCATGCTCACGACACGTTTGCCTAACGCTGCCTACTGCACATATGTGATACATGCCCTGTGGCTGCAGCACAGGTGGTGGCAGGTTGAGTGAGGCTGGCCGTGAGGGAGATGCATGAGAGGGTGAGTATGGGATAGAGCCATAAGATTGTATGAGGATTGGGTTGCGTGTTAGTGGCGGGGTGAGTACTGGCGAGGTGAGTAGGTGCAGGTAAGATGAGGATGGGGTTTGAGTGGGTATGAGGGGTGATGTGACAGAGTAGTGTTGGCGGTGCCGAAGGAGATGTGGGGTGGGGGCAGTGATGTGGCAGACGGAGTGTAGGGGAAAGACTACGTGTTCTCACTGTGGCTGACCTACTACGGTCATTGGAGCGCCTCCTGCACTGTATGCAGGTGGGCGATATGTTGGTGGCGCAGGTGACCCCCTCTGCCACCTCGGGCCAGGCCTTCTTGGTGGCAGAGGCAGGCCGCTTCCTCCCGCCCGCCGGGTGGAAGATCTCTGTCCTCCCCCTCCTCCTCACCGTATCTGATGATACCTGGGGTGAGGCATCAGTAAACTGGGAGCAGCCTTCCCCCTGGGCTGCTCCATGCTGAAATTTGTTCCATTGGTTGCAGCATCTGTCAGTGGAGGACTGCCCCTTTAACTAGAGAGCCTCCAGCTGACAGATCGTACTGCGCATGCGCAGACCGCCCGACGCGCAGACCAGCAGCGCGGACCCTGGAGGAGCAGGTAAGTGATTCCAATTAGTGGACTGCCTGCTACGATCGCGCGGGCAACCCACTAATTTCACCGGGCGCGGAGGCCACGCACCCGAAACCCAACCCGCCGGAAACCCGCAGGCCTGCTAAAATCAGGCCCCTTATGTCCTCTTCACAACTTACTTTCTTACCTACCTTTGTGTCATCAGCAAATTTAGCAACCATAAATGCGGTCCCTTCATCCAAGTCATTGATATAGATTGTAAATAGTTGAGGCCCAAGCACTGATCCCTGTGGCACTCCATTTGTTACATCTTGCCAACCTGAAAATGACCCATTATGCCTACTCTCTGTTTCCTGTTAGCTAACCAACCCTTTATCCATGCTAATATGTTACCCCCTACATCATGAGCTCTGACTTTGTGTAGTAGCCTTTGATGTGGCACCTTGTCAAAAGCTTTCTGGAAATCCAAGTATACCACATCCACAGGATTCTCTCTATCCACGTTACTTGTTATTTCCTCAAAGAACTTAATTAATTAGTCAAACACGATTTCCCTTTCACAGAGCCGTGTTGATTCTTTCTGATTGCATTGAGATTTTCTAAGTGCCCTGCTATAACCTCCTTAATAATAGATTCTAGCATTTTCCCTATGACAGATGTTAAGCTAACTGGCCTGTAGTTTCCTGCTTTCTGTCTCCCTCCTTTCTTGAATAGAGGAGTTACATTCGCTATTTTCCAATCTGATGGGGCCCTTCCAGAATCTAGGGAATTTTGGAAAATTAATACCAATGCATCTACTATCTCTGCAGCCATTTCTTATAAGACCCTAGGATGAAGTCCGTCAGGACCTGGGGAGTTGTCTGCTTTAGTTATAATATTTTTTTTCAGAACCCTTTCCCCGGTGATTGTAAATGTTTTAAGTTCCTCCCACCCTTTCACCTCTTGATTTACAATTATTTCTGGCATGTTATTTGTATCCTCTACAGTGAAGACGGACACAAAATATCTGTTCAATTCATCCGCCATTTCCTTATTCTCCATTATTAATTCCCCAGACTCACTCTCTAGCGGACCAACACTCACTTTACTTACTCTTTATCTTTTTAAATACCTGTAGAAACTCTTACTATCTGTTATAATATTTCTAGCTAGCTTTCTCTCGTATTCTAATTTCTCCCTCCTCATTATTCTTTTAGTCATTCTTTGCTGTTTTTTATATTCTGTCCAATCTTCTGACCTGCCATGAATCTTCGTGGAATTGAATGCTTTTTCTTTCAATTTGATACTATCTTTAACTTCCTTAGTTAGCCACGGATGGTGCGTCCTTCTCCTAGAATATTTCTTTCTCACTGGTATGTATCTTTGCTGAGTGTTATGAAATATCTCATTAAATGTCTACCACTGCATCTCTACTGACATATCCCTTAACCTAAGTTCCCAGCTCACTTTAGCCAGCTTCGTCTTCATTCCCTCATAATTGCCCTGATTTAAGTTTAAAACACTAGTCTTAGACTTACTCTTCTCTCCCTCAAACTGAATGCAAAATTCAATCATATTGTGATCACTGCTACCTAAAGGTTCCTTTGCAATGAGGTCATTAATTAATCCTGTCTCATTACACATTACCAGATCTAGAATAGCCTGCTCTCTGGTTGGCTCTAGAACATGCTGCTCTAAGAAACTGTCCTGAAAGCACTCTATGAACTCATCTTCCAGGCTACCTTTGCCAATCAGATTCTTCCAATCTATATGTAGATTAAAATCACCCATAATTATCGCTGTTCCTTTCTCACAAGCCCCCATTATTTCTTCCTGAATACCCTGCCTTACAGTGTGGTTACTATTAGGGGGCCTATAAACTAGTCCCACAAGTGACTTCTTGCCTTTACTATTTCTTATCTGTACCCAAACTGATTCTACATCTTGGTCTTTCAAACTAAGGTCATTTCTCTCTATTATACTCATGTCATCCTTAATTAACAGAGCTACCCCTCCACCTTTTCCTAGCTTCCTGTCCTTCTGATATGTTAAGTACCCTTGAATATTCAGGTTCCAGCATGTCTCTGTAATGGCTATCAGATCGTACATATTTATTTCTATTTGAGCTGTCAATTCATCCATTTTGTTACGAATGCTACACGCATTCAGAGACAATGGGGTGATTTTAGGAGGGAAATGTGGGTGCATTGGGGGCGGGGGAGGTTCCGGAAATCGCGCAAATCCCGTTCGGGTTCAGAAGCCGGCTCCAACCCGCCGACTTCCGAGTTTCCCAAGGACCCACCTGTGTACACGCGGGCGACTCGAAACCAGAAGTCCCTCTGGCAATTAAAGCCGGCGGGATGATAGTTGAACAGCCAAATGTACCTCATTGAGGTACTTAAGGCACTTTACCTGTGACAGAGTAAGTGATTAGAAAGATTTTTAACTTACCTGGGCGGCTTGCCCACCGCTTCTGATTCATGCCTGGTGAAACCAGGTGGAAGGGCTGGATCAGTGAAAAAGAAACTAAATAAATTAAATAAAAAAACATACAATGATGTTAAAACACTAAATGCACCTACCTTTGAAACCTGCTCCGATGTCTCTCACTCTGATGTCCCTCTACCATCCCGATGTCCACCCATCTCCCCCCGATCTTCCCCTATCCCCCTTGAACTTTCCCTCTTCCCCCGATCTCGCCCCCCGATCTTTCCCCAGGCTTCCCCAATCTTCCCCTCTCTTCCCCCCCGCCCCGGTCTTCCCCTCTCCTCCCCCCCTCCCGGTCTTCCCCTCTCCTCCCCCCTCCCTCCCAGTCTTCCCCTCTCCTCCCCCCCTCCCGGTCTTCCCCTCTCCTCTCCTCCCCCCTCCCGGTTTTCCCCTCACCTCCTGCCCTCCCGGTCTTCCCCTCTCCTCCCCCCCTCCCGGTCTTCCCCTCTCCTCTCCTCCCCCCCTCCCGGTCTTCCCCTCTCCTCTCCTCCCCCCTCCCGGTTTTCCCCTCACCTCCTGCCCTCCCGGTCTTCCCCTCTCCTCCCCCCCCCCTCCCGGTCTTCCCCTCTCCTCCCCCACCCGGTCTTCCAGTCCAGCGCCGGATGATGTCTCTCTCTCTCTTTCCCACCGCCCCCCCCCCCCCCACCTTCGTGTTGCAGCTCCTGATGGCAGCCAGCCTGCCATTCAGGCTAGCTGCTGGGCACGAAACCCGAAGAGGATGTTAATCATCAGCAATCAACATGTGATTGCATCAGAAACGGTAAGTTTAGTTCATGCAGGTTTGCCACGCGCCCAATCGCCCCCCCACCCCCTGCTGCCAACCCGCCTCCCCGCTAATATCGGGGCCTCTTCACATCTTACTTTCCTACCTACCTTTGTGTCATCAGCAAATTTAGCTTATTCAGCTTGGTTTCCACTGAATTATGAACCTGACATTTATCATACACCTAATTTTTCTGTTTCATTTTAATCTCTATGTCTTTCGTCATACAGGGAGCTCTTGTTTTTGATGCCTTTCCTTTCCCCCTCGTTGGAATGTGTCTAGTCTGTATCGGAACTATTTCCTCTTTAAAGGCCTCTGATTGCTCATTTACTGTTTTACCAGCAAATCTTTGATTCCAATCCACCTGGGCCAGATCCCTTTTCAACAGACTGAAATTAGTCCTCTTCCAGTTGAGTATTTTCTCATTTGATTTTTCCTTATCCTTTTCCATAACTACTTTAAATCTAATGTTATGATGATGGTTGTTTCCCAAATGATCCCCCACTGAAACATGCTCTACTTGGCCCACTTCATTCCTCCGAACTCGATTCAGCACTGCTTCCTTCCTCGTTGGGCTGGAAAAATACTGATCAAAATAGTTCTCTTGTACACATTTCAGGAATTCCTCCTCCTCTTTGCCCTTTACACTGTTATTTTCCCAGTCCTTATTAGAATAATTGAAGTCCCCCATTATCACTTCTCTAAAGTTCTTACATCTTTCTGTAATTTGCTTCTCTATCTCAGTCCCACTATTTGGTGGCCTATACACCCAGCTGCATAATAGCTCCTCTATTGTTCATCAATTCTAACCAAATGGATTCTGTTTTTGAACCCTTAAGTACATCATCCTTTTCTAGCACTGTATCAGTTTCTTTGATCAATACTTCCACCCCCACCATTTTTTCCTTTATCTTTCTTGAATACATTGTAGCCAGGAATATCAAGTGCCCATTCCTCCCCTTGTTTGAGCCAGGTCTCCATTAGTGCCACTATATCATAATTCCATACAGCTGCTCATGCCTGCAGTTCACCAACCTTATTTACTACGCTCCGTGCATTTATGCACATGCACTCTAAACCCATCTTAGTCGGCCTCGCATTTCCCCCTGTCTGATCCCTCCTATTTATGAACTACTTTTTATGGTAATGCTGTTTGTCCCTCCCAGTCTCTGTGCATCTTGTACGTTGTCTCTAATGCTTCATCCTGGTGCCCCTTGCTTTGTATTTCCTTGAGTATAGAAGGTTGATGGTGATCGAATCGTGGTGTTTAAAATGACAAAAGGATTTGATCAGGTAGATACAAAGCAGCTATTTCTTCTGATGGGGAAAATCCAGAATAAGGAACTGCAATCTTAAAGTTAGAACTAGGCCATTCAGGAGTGAAATCAGGAAGTAATTCTTCTAGGTTAGTGGAAATTTGGAACTCTTTTCCCCTAAAAGGCAGTGGATGCTGGATCAATAGAAATTTTCACGGCTGAGATTTTTGTTAGGTAAGGGCTTCACGAGATGTGAATCAAAGGCAGATAAATGGAGTTGAGGTACAGATCAGCCATGATCTAATAGAATGGTAAAACAGGTTCCAGCGGCTGAATGGCCTACTGTTCCTATGTTCACCCATGTCATGTTGGCTATCTTCTTCATCCCTCAGTTCATGCCGATTGTCTTCCCCATTCCCTAGGTCTTGCTGGCTGTATTGCTTCCCCCTCCCCCCAGTTTATGCTGGCATTGTGCCTCCAACAACACCACCAATTTCCCCCCCCCCACCCCCACCACCCATGTTCAGAGTGGTATTCTTCTCATCTCCCTGCTGCAGCACCACTCTCTGCTCCCACCTGTCACCAAACCCAGCTTCTAGTTCCTGCTGCTCCATGGGATTGATCGCCATTGTATCCTGTAGGTGGGAATTCCTGATCTTGCAAGAGCTCTCACCCATGGCGTGTAGGGGCATTCGATTCTTTGGAGAAGCAATAGGAAGTAGGATTCAGGAGCAGCACTGAGGGGCAGAGCCAGAGGCAACACTGAGGGGCAGAGCCAGAGGCAACACTGAGGGGCAGAGCCAGAGGCAACACTGAGGGGCAGAGCCAGAGGCAACACTGAGGGACAGAACCAGGGGCAGTACTGATTTTTTTTGCTTGAATGTGGGCGCTGACTGAAAATGCTAATTGGCCACAACATTTGGCATGTGTGAAGCACAGAGACATATTTTAAACAAACAAGCTGAAGTGGACAGAGCAGGAACCCAGGGTTGAACTATGGAGAAATAAAACTGAATGAATATTCTGGAAAATTGTTTGATTACCTTTGTGCCTTGTGAAGTCTTTATGCTGAACTTTCCCTCTGGATAGTAAATGAGAATGGTAGAATTCATGACAGGGCATGGTCTGTGGAAGGACTGGGCTTGATGGGCCAAATGGTCTCTTCCCATTAAATGCTTTCCTGTGTATCTAAGACCAATCCATCTGAAGTTCAGGAAGGGAAGGATGAGTTTTTCGAATATATGCAGGAACTTTCAGTGATTCAGAAGCAGCTTGAAAATCAGCATAATGTTTGCAGGCTATCTAAATCATTGTGCAGATAGAATATATTATTTCACCTAGATGAACAGATTGATAAATTTGATACACAAGGAGCTTTCCACAGTTTTCCCTAAAAAGGCCTGTCAGTTTGCCATTGTCGGGAATCCATGACATGGAAGCCTTTGTAATTTGGATCTGATACAAACGATAGAAAAACTGAAATACAAGAAGATAAAATCAAACCCATGCACCACAAACCGAAGAGTCTGCATGAAATTACAAATAACCCGCAGCTGAAATTATGAGACATCCATCAAAATAGTTATTTTCAGCTTGCCAACAATCTCATTCACACATTGCAAACAGTAGATCATACAAGACAATTTACTGACAGAGCTATTTTATAATACGTTTACTTGCACTCTGGGGACAGCACATGCACAGCAATGTGTGATTGGACTGATGTCAAGTTGCAGATCGACATTTTAAGGGGTGAGATGCTGTTTCCATTGTAGCTCGCGGCGACTTTCTGAAGACTGGTTAGTAATTTACAGGTCTGATTTCTAGCGCTTTTGTGTATCAGTGTGTTGGCCGCTTCCAGGTCACTGTACATAGACAGATAGTGTGGAAATGGAAATGTCATTGTAGTGCTTTCTGAGGCTCAGCTTTGGGAGTTTTTATGAGGCAGTCTAGCAGGAACTCTATAGTGACCTTGACACTTGATTCTGTCACTCAGAGTTAAGAGGGAAAGTGTTCCATCCCCAAGTGCTGTCGTTGGTCCCCTTGACTGAACTGAAACTTCGCCAGCAAAAGCAAAAGGCATTTGATATGAAAATGTAGATGTAAATTGACAAAAACAGATCTCGATAGTGTCAGAAAATGTGTAGATTTTTTGAAGTATAATTGCAGTTTTAAAATGAAACAGAATAGACAATTCCTGTATTGACACATTCTCCTCACAGAGGTGAATAAGCTCTTTGTGTGTGGAGTTGCCCTCCTGACTTGGAGAGGAAACAAAAAGATTAATTAAACTACAGCATAAAAGCCACTGACGTGAATTTAAATGTGTATTTATGTGGTATCCATGCCGCTCATGGCCAGTCAGATTGGACCTCATCCTTAGTTCAGTGTTGGATCATCACTAAGTTGTTCAGCAACATTGATTTAACAAAGTGACCCCTAAAAATGCCAAATTTGTTCACTAGTGGAATTATTGAGCTTGTGACACTTTGCAATGAGGTATTCCTCTTTTTACTCCAATGTTCGTTCTCTCTTTCCCACCTCCTCTCCCTCTCCAACAAACAATTATGACTAATACCAGATGATAGTGAGGTTGTTTCTATCTTGAATAAAGAACCATGGACTAACAGCAATCCGCAACAAGGCCTGATTATACGTCTAATATCACATATTCCATCTCCATCATGAGCACCCTTGACTATCACTCAGTGAGACAACCCAAACTGAGGCCTATCTCTGTAAGTCTAATGTATTGTAAAGTTCCTCTCTCTATTGCCAGTCCATAATGAGCTCTGTCTCTGTGGGGCAGATATGCTTTCATAAGCAAATTATACAAACCTGTGTGGCAGAAGGAATGGAACTTCCTGTAAAGGTCAACAGTGAACCTATCTGAATCAAAAGTATGGGTGAGCTGTAAGAGGAACAATTACCTTTTTATGTAACTTTGCAGCAATTAATATCTTTGAAATTTGCTGAAGTGCAAATATATAAGCAGCCTATGGTAAGGCCTAACTTTGTGATTTTCAAATCTCTCTTAAATAAGTGGCAATTTGAACTACCAACAGCCCAAAGTGAGCTCTATCTATGTTGATCTCAAATATTGAAAAAACTATGTTTTCTTTCCCAAAGAAACAAAAACTGCAATGAAGTTCTTGTAGTTGGTCTCTGGATTTGTCCCTCTCCCAGCAGTCACCAAGTATCATCCGTCTCAATAATAAGCTGGGGGAGACCTTAAAACACAAAATAAGTATGATGTCTTTGCATAACCTTGGGTCACTTGGTTTTGTAATCTTCACCAGCCTCCTTTAGACATATTTCCATATATATTTGATCTACTTTTCTTACACATATATGGAATAACTGACATAAATGGAATAACTGAGAGCAGTATTGCCACGGTTTGATCTTTGGAAAATTTATTTTAGGATGAACAGTGATGTGAATTGAAATAAACTTCAGTGCAATACTGAAGGACTGCTCCGTCAGGTGGATGTTAAAGGTCGAAGAAGAGCAGGGGAGTTCTCCCAGGTTCTGGGTCAACACTCAACCAACATCACTTAAACAGCTAATCTGGTCATTTATCTCATTGCTGCTTGTGGGACCTTGCTGTGCGCAAATTGTCTGCCCGAAATCCAAAATTACAACAGTTCTTACACTTACAAAAAGAAGGACTTTGTTGGCTGTGAAGCTATATAAATGCAAATTATTTTTTTCTTTCTTTAAACTGAGAGACAGATTCAAGCCCATTGAAATAATCTCAGCAAGAGTCATTACACATTTAAACCCATTTAAATCATAGCACTGGAGTTATTGACAGTGAGCCATTATACTTTGTCTATAAAAAATGATGACAGCCACTGGAAATAAGAGACTCAGTGGGGTGCTAGACGTAATTAAATTGTGAAGTTGGGAAGCCAGGAAGATTCCCTGACATTACAGTGGGTTATTTTGTACTTTATTCAACACCTTACTCTATGACCATTTCTGCAGCCTACTGGGCTTGTGAATCAGGCAATCAACATAAATACAAAGCAATAAATAGGTAAACAGAAGCCACTCTGCATTGCTTCTTTTCTGGCCTCACTATTACAGTTACGATGAAAAGACAAATGAACAAAATCAGCTTAGACAGGAGTTTGTTTGAGCCTCAGTGTTGGAGTAATACACATATAGACTGACAGCAGACCTACCCCAGTGTCACTCATTAGGAGTGACAGTCACTAATTTAGTTTAAAAATAGAACCTATTTTGAGGTACGTCGCTCTTAAAAAAAAGACTTCCATAAGTGCTTAAAGAATAGAAAGAAAGACCTTGCATTTACATGGCATCTTTCATAACCTCAGGATATTCCAAAGCGTTTCACAGCCAATTACTTTTGCAGTGTTGTCTCTGTTGTAATGTGAAGAAATGTGGTAGCCAATTTGCGCACAGCAAAGTCCCACAAACAGCAATGAAATGAATGACCAATTAAATGGTTTTAGTGGTATTGGTTGAGGAATAAATGTTGACCAAGACACTGGGAGAACTTCTACCTGAAAGGGCAGACAGGATCTCAGTTTAATGTCTCATCCAAAAGACGGCATCTCCGACAGTGCAGCACTCCCTCAGTCCTGCATTGGAATGTCAGCCTAGATTATGTGATGAAGTCATTAAGGGCTTGAACCCTTCTGACTCAGTCGTAAGACCATTGACACCTAAGTATTTTTGCCAATCATAACTCACTCCTAACAATTCCAGAGTGTCGCGAGGTCCCCCAAATGAGAATAGATCAGAAACCGCAAGAGGAAAAAGCAGGATTTTGGTGGTGAGCTATCCCAACATTCATAACAGTTGGGAGATTGCGCTTTCTAAACTGTTGAGCCTGAAATTGTAAGAGAGAGGCTTGCTCAATCTCTATGCATGCAAGGGATAGCCCTGCTTCATTAGCGAGAAGACAAAATACTTTTTAAAAAATGTGTTCTTAGGATGCAGGCAGCATCGACAACAAAGCATTAATTGCCCGTCCCTGGTGCCATTAGGTGTCAATCACACAGGATGGGACTGGAGTCACATGCGGGCCAGGCTGCATAGGGGACAGCAGGTTCCCCTCCCTGAATATTGAGGAAGACTGTTTTTTATGAAAATACGACAGCTTTCATGGTCATTTTATCTGGTGCTAGCCCACATTCTGTAGCCGCACGGGCTGCGAAGAAAAAGACAAGGCAAAGAGGATAAGAGAGGAGAGGAAAAGGGATCTGTTAATGCCACTTGCCAGCCTGTGTAACTGATGTAGTTTGCCACTTTTAACTACCTTTATTTTTGGCGATGCCTCAGGGATAAGCCTTGTGACTGAAAATCTCATTTTAACTGCTCTGACAGACAGAAGGACAAAGCAACTCAATAACAAGTCTTCTGGGGCTTCACTGTTAGAGCCACCATGATATACATTCGTATATAAACAGATGGCCAGGGGTAGCTTCGTATTGACCCATTTCAGGTAGACCTCATTGTTACAGACACAGTGATAAACAAGTCGAGGTGGCTCAGTGAGGAAATCTTTATACCTCACTAAAAGTGATGGTTCTTATGATTAATCCATTTAGTAGTTAGATTACATACTGCGGTCTGCAACAAAGTGTTTCTGCTGTTATTAATTTTTGAAATTGAGTTACTGTAGGGTAGTAGACAGTTACCAGCACAGGCCCTCTAAGCATGTTCCTTAAAACATACCTGACACTTTGAAGCTTAAGTGCTCTTTGCCAATTTGATATTTACATTTGAAATTGAGCAATTGAAGTGATTAAGTTCTTGAAATCTGAAATAAAAACAGAAAATGTAGAAAACACTCAGCAGGTCAGGCAGCACCTGTGGAGAGAGAAACAGAGTTGATGGCCCTAATATTTATGGGGCGGTGGAGAGGATGCGGGGGAGGCTGAAAACGGCTGAAGAATGTGGAGGCCCTGCCGATCTTAATGGCAGGACCTCATTAACATGTTGTAAGTCTGCCCATCAGCCGGACATATGGACAGCCTGGCCAGTGGGCGGGAGGGAACATCAGCGGCAGGAGGCCACAGCCGAGGGCCCTTGGGGATGGTCCAGTAAATCGGGAAGGGGGAGAGGCCCGCGATCGGGAGGGGGGAGAGGCCCGCGATCGGGAGGGGGGAGAGGCCCGCGATCGGGAGGGGGGAGAGGCCCGCGATCGGGAGGGGGGAGAGGCCCGCGATCGGGAGGGGGGAGAGGCCCGCGATCGGGAGGAGGGAGAGGCCCGCGGTCGGGAGTGGGGAGAGGCCCGCGGTCGGGAGTGGGGAGAGGCCCGCGATCGGGAGGGGGGAGAGGCCCGCGATCGGGAGGGGGGAGAGGCCCGCGGTCGGGAGGGTGGAGAGGCCCGCGATCGGGAGGGGGGAGAGGCCCGCGATCGGGAGGGGGGAGAGGCCCGCGATCGGGAGGGGGGAGAGGCCCGCGATCGGGAGGAGGGAGAGGCCCGCGATCGGGAGGGGGGAGAGGCCCGCGATCGGGAGGGGGTAGAGGCCCGCGGTCGGGAGGGGGGAGAGGCCCGCGGTCGGGAGTGGGGAGAGGCCCGCGGTCGGGAGTGGGGAGAGGCCCGCGGTCGGGAGTGGGGAGAGGCCCGCGGTCGGGAGTGGGGAGAGGCCCGCGATCGGTAGGGGGGAGAGGCCCGCGATCGGGAGTGGGGAGAGGCCCGCGATCGGTAGGGGGGAGAGGCCCGCGATCGGGAGGGTGGAGAGGCCCGCGATCGGGAGGGTGGAGAGGCCCGCGATCGGGAAGGGGGAGAGGCCCGCGGTCGGGAGGGGGGAGAGGCCCGCGGTCGGGAGGGGGGAGAGGCCCGCGGTCGGGAGTGGGGAGAGGCCCGCGGTCGGGAGGGGGGAGAGGCCCGCGATCGGGAGGGGGGAGAGGCCCGCGGTCGGGAGGGGGGAGAGGCCCGCGATCGGGAGGGGGGAGAGGCCCGCGATCGGGAGTGGGGAGAGGCCCGCGGTCGGGAGTGGGGAGAGGCCCGCGATCGGGAGGGGGGAGAGGCCCGCGATCGGGAGGGGGGAGAGGCCCGCGATCGGGAGGGGGGAGAGGCCCGCGATCGGGAGTGGGGAGAGGCCCGCGATCGGGAGGGTGGAGAGGCCCGCGATCGGGAGGGGGGAGAGGCCCGCGATCGGGAGGGGGGAGAGGCCCGCGATCGGGAGGGGGGAGAGGCCCGCGATCGGGAGGGGGGAGAGGCCCGCGATCGGGAGGGGGGAGAGGCCCGCGATCGGGAGTGGGGAGAGGCCCGCGATCGGGAGGGTGGAGAGGCCCGCGATCGGGAGGGGGGAGAGGCCCGCGATCGGGAGGGGGGAGAGGCCCGCGATCGGGAGGGGGGAGAGGCCCACGATCGGGAGGGGGGAGTGGCCCGCGATCGGGAGGGGGGAGAGGCCCGCGATCGGGAGGGGGGAGAGGCCCGCGATCGGGAGGGGGGAGAGGCCCGCGATCGGGAGGGGGGAGAGGCCCGCGATCGGGAGTGGGGAGAGGCCCGCGATCGGGAGGGGGGAGAGGCCCGCGATCGGGAGGGGGGAGAGGCCCGCGATCGGGAGGAGGGAGAGGCCCGCGGTCGGGAGTGGGGAGAGGCCCGCGATCGGGAGGGGGGAGAGGCCCGCGATCGGGAGGGGGGAGAGGCCCGCGATCGGGAGGGGGGAGAGGCCCGCGATCGGGAGTGGGGAGAGGCCCGCGATCGGGAGGAGGGAGAGGCCCGCGGTCGGGAGTGGGGAGAGGCCCGCGATCGGGAGGGGGGAGAGGCCCGCGATCGGGAGGGGGGAGAGGCCCGCGGTCGGGAGGGGGGAGAGGCCCGCGGTCGGGAGGGGGGAGAGGCCCGCGATCGGGAGTGGGGAGAGGCCCGCGGTCGGGAGTGGGGAGAGGCCCGCGATCGGGAGGGGGGAGAGGCCCGCGATCGGGAGGGGGGAGAGGCCCGCGATCGGGAGTGGGGAGAGGCCCGCGATCGGGAGTGGGGAGAGGCCCGCGATCGGGAGGGGGGAGATGCCCGCGATCGGGAGGAGGGAGAGGCCCGCGATCGGGAGGAGGGAGAGGCCCGCGATCGGGAGGGGGGAGAGGCCCGCGATCGGGAGGGGGGAGAGGCCCGCGATCGGGAGGGGGGAGAGGCCCGCGATCGGGAGGAGGGAGAGGCCCGCGATCGGGAGTGGGGAGAGGCCCGCGATCGGGAGGGTGGAGAGGCCCGCGATCGGGAGGGGGGAGAGGCCCGCGATCGGGAGGGGGGAGAGGCCCGCGATCGGGAGTGGGGAGAGGCCCGCGGTCGGGAGTGGGGAGAGGCCCGCGGTCGGGAGGGGGGAGAGGCCCGCGGTCGGGAGGGGGGAGAGGCCCGCGATCGGGAGGGGGGAGAGGCCCGCGATCGGGAGGGCTGGGTGGAGGAAAGGCATGGGATTGGCAGGGGTGGGGAAGAGGCCCTTGATCGGGAGGGGGGAGAGGCCCTTGATTGGGAGAACTAGGGGGAGTCCGGCAATCGGGGCTGGGGAGGCTGAAGCCTTATTTGAGGGGCCTGGGAGGGAGCACTACTGCTCATCCTGGCTCACAAGGAGTAGTGAAAGAGGCGCATACCTTGGGGAGCCAGCACTCCCGCCTCCCTTTCAATGCCAAGTGTCACGACCCCTGGGAAACATGTGCAGCAGCAGTGAATTTTAAATTGGGTTCGTAATTGCACTGTGGGAGCCCGATTTAAATATGTTAATTAAGCGCCCTGCCTCTCCACGGCGAGACACTCGGACGCACCGATATCCGCTGCAGCAATAAAGGTGGCGCGTGCGTGCTCGGCAGATTGGGGTCGCGTTCCACGTATTACACTTATTAACCACCCCCTCTCATCCGTCGTGAGGGCATTAATATCGAGGTCAATGTTTCAGGTCAATGACCTTTCATCAGAACTGGACTTTTGTCTCTGAACCATTAAATGTGCCTTACATTTTTATTTTTGGGTATGGATTGGAAGTAAAAGACACCGAAGATTAAAAAATCAGTTATTTTTGAGAGGATTATGTTTCATAACTCTAAAAGCATTTCAGTTAAAGAGTGGCTGTTATTGTAAATGCTCTTTGTTTATAGGATGTTGGTTAGTAACTAGCTACCTTGTTGATAAAGGGCTTATTTAACTTATTGTGTATTTTACAGTAGAAAAAGAAGATAGCATGCCGGAAATCCCAAGAAAACTAATATTGAATCGGGGACAGGGACTCGATAAAATTAACATAAGTAAAACAACAGTAATGAAGAAAATAAGAGCACTAAAGAGTGACAAATCCCCAGGACCAGATGGTTTCCATCCCAGGGTTTTAAAGGAAGTAGGTGAGCACATTGCAGATGCCCTAACTATAATCTTTCAAAGTTCTCTAGATTCAGGAACTGTCCCTCTAGATTGGAAAATTGCACATGTCACTCCGTTTTTTGAGAAATGAGAGAGAGGGAAACCGGGGAATTATAGACCAGTTAGCCTAACATCTGTTGTGGGGAAATTGCTGGAGTCTATAATTAAGGATAGGGTGACTGAACACCTCGAGAATTTTCAGTTAATCAGAGAGAGCCAGCATGGATTTGTGAAAGGTAGGTCGAGCCTGACAAACCTGATTGAATTTTTTGAAGAGGTGACTAAAGTAGTGGACAGGGGAATATCAATGGATGTTATTTATATGAACTTCCAGAAGGCATTTGTTAAGGTCCCACATAAGAGACTGTTAGCTAAGATAGAAGCCCATGGAATTGAGGGAAAAGTACGGACTTGGTTAGGAAATTGGCTGAGTGAAAGGCGACAGAGAGTAGGAATAATGGGTAAGTATTCACATTGGCAGGATGTGACCAGTGGAGTCCCGCAGGGATCTGTCTTGGGGCCTCAATTATTCACAGTATTTATTAACGACTTAAATGAAGGCATAGAAAGTCTCATATCTAAGTTTGCCGATGACACAAAGATTGGTGGCATTGTAAGCAGTGTAGATGAAAACATAAAATTACAAAGCGATATTGATAGATTAGGTGAATGGGCAAAACTGTGGCAGATGGAATTCAATGTAGACAAATGTGAGGTCATCCATTTTGGATCAAAAAAGGATAGAACAGGGTACTTTCTAAATGGTAAAAAGTTAAAAACAGTGGATGTCCAAAAGGACTTAGGGGTTCAGGTACATAGATCATTGAAGTGTCATGAACAGGTGCAGAAAATAATCAAGAAGGCAAATGGAATGCTGGCCTTTATATCTAGAGGACTAGAGTACAAGGGGGCAGAAGTTATGCTGCAGCTATACAAAACCCTGGTTAGACCGCACCTGGAGTACTGTGAGCAGTTCTGGGCACCGCACCTTCGGAAGGACATATTGGCCTTGGAGGGAGTGCAGCGTAGGTTTACTAGAATGATACCCGGACTTCAAGGGTTAAGTTACGAGGAGAGATTACACAAATTGGGGTTGTATTCTCTGGAGTTTCGAAGGTTAAGGGGTGATCTGATTGAAGTTTATAAGATATTAAGGGGAACGGATAGGGTGGATAGAGAGAAACTATTTCCGCTGGTTGGGGATTTTAGGAGTAGTGGGCACAATCTAAAAATTAGAGCCACACCTTTCAGGAGTGAGATTAGAAAACATTTCTGCACACAAAGGGTGGTCGAAGTTTGGAACTCTCTTCCGCAAATGGCAATTGATACTAGCTCAATTGCTGAATTTAAATGTGAGATAGATAGCTTTTTGGCAACCAAAGGTATTAAGGGATATGGGCCAAAGGCAGATATATGGAGCTAGATCACAGATCAGCCATGGTCTTATCAAATGGCGGAGCTGGCATGAGGGGCTGAATGGCCTACTCCTGTTCCTATGTTCCTATGTTCCGATTTTGCAAGCCACTTGTTAAACTTGGTTTGATTTTGTAGTCTTGGAGTTATGTAATACTCATGAACTTACAGTCAGGGGGATTACCCCAGGCCGATGGAAACACATTTTGTATTGGTGCTATCCAGTCCTTGATAGCCTATGTAGATTTTCAGATCCCTAAGTCCACTTGCCCAAAAGGTTACAACTGAAACTATCCAGGACCACATTATTTTGAGATGTCACTTCAAAACTAATACATAAAAAGCAGAAGTAAAAAACAGAATAAATGACTTGCGGTATTTCTGGTGCACCATGGTGCCACTCTGTTGAGCAAAACTGCCACTTAAACCATGCTGCCCTCTCATATGACATGTCTTGTGTGCCTTACCTCAGTGGTAAGCAATATTTACAGTACACAACTCCAACATGCCCCTTTCCAACTCCCTTCCCCTTCTATGTACAATTCTATGGGCACCAGCAGCCCTCCAATTAGACATTCTTCATGTGCCAGCCTCGGCAGTTAATATGGAGAAGTCTTAACAACCAAGCCCGATCTTGTTCTCACCCGACATTCATACTTTTAGTTCATGATATGTAAGGTACTTGCATCTTGTTAACTGAACACTAGATGCCAACCTGATGGGAGTAAGCACATTGTCGTCATTACATCCCAAGGTCTTCTCCTATATAACTTTTGTTGTTCTTTGACGGAATATTCTAGAGGGTCTGAAAATAAACTGGCTTGTTGTTATCATGCCGATTTGAGTTACGTAACATCTTGCAGCAGAAGTCACTGGATTGGAACCAAGAGTGGTGGAACCTTAGCCCAGGAATGATGAATGTACTTGTAGTGTGCTTGCTATTGCCCGATCTGAGATTAGGTAACTTAGTACAAGTCAGAGATCTGAAGTCGGGGCCTTCCTGGTCTGCATGGCAGAGTGAAACATCAGGCACGGCCTTTGCCACTGAGCTATTGGGGGAGCTCACCATGAGACTCATTTTTAGGCTGGTTTTAGAAAGAACATTATGCTGTACGTCAAGTGCGAGTTTATTGTCCTCAACTTGTTTTCAAATAACAGTTGATTCAATCCATGTTCCTCCTTCAAGAAAACCACAGGACTCTTGAGGCCGCACCGCCCCAAAGTTTGAAAAATGTTAACTTGCAGAAATCTTTGAGGATCTATTGTTGAATAGCCCAATGGAACTGCAGACATTTGAACGACAAAGTCCAAGATCTGAAAGAACAGCTCGGGTGAGCACGCAGCACAGCACAGCACAGCACAATGCCCAAGCCAGCCAGCTGGATGACGAGTCAATTCGTCACTTATTATATTTTCTGTCAATTAAAATCTATAAACGAGTCCATTTGATGAGCCGACCCAGCCCTACAGGAATTGCAGGTGGAGCTCGGAAGTTAAACTTGGTAGAGTTGCCTGACAGAATGGGGCCTGTCGTGAGTGCATTTGCCCTTGACAGCTCCACTAGATTAATTATATCATTGCCTTGGTCAGTCGATTTGTCACCATGTCAGCACTTCTGTAGACCCATGAAACCCTCTGAGGTTAAAGAACCCATTTACCTATTCATCTTTGAATTTTAAAGACATTCTTCTTTGGTTTGGTCGGGTTTTGATGGCACCATCAATTACTCTTAATGGTTGCAAGGGATATATTTGTTTAAACTTGTTTCACTAGGTCATACAGTAATTAGCTGTGCAACATAATGTCATGCTTTTTGGAGGCTCTTTATTTATTGAATGTGCATAGCCCATACACTACCCCTTCAATCTTGTGCTGGGAGTTTGACAGCAACTATTGTTTTAGTCTGTCAAGTGCACAGCAATAGAAGCTGCAGTTTCTAGTTACTGCAAGAATATGACGTGGGCAAGCCTCTAGTGTGGAACCCCATAGACACCTGCGTTGTTTCAAACTTGCAGTCCACACAACCCTTTCGTTCTTTTTTGAAACGGAATTAGGAAAAGGAAAGTGAGGGACATAAGGACCAACCCATTGGGCTTTGTACAAGGGTTCTCTGGGAAGGCGTAAAAGTCCAGCCATGGGTGCCACCCCCTACGCCCGGAAGCAACTTTACGGCACCCCCTCCCCCCACCCAAAAATTCCAGGCCTGAATCCCAGAAACTGCCTCTTAAAGGCCAGGGGTTGGGAATTCCTGACATAGGGAGATCCTGTCCCTCATCCCACGCCCTCTCCCCTGATGATGATGGCCATGTTCGGGGCGGGCAGAGGCTTCACCAGCAACGGGTAATCAGCAATACCTCCGTGCATGGTCAAGGTTCAGTGTATTCAGGTTCCAGACCAGTTCCCGGCCATTCCGACACACTCCCGTCGTAGTTACAGCAGGAATATTCCGGAACAGCCACAGATCTTCAGCGCTACCCTCTTTGCACAAACGATCAATATCCCTAAAACACACATTCTTTTCCTTCTCCCACAAACTACCACTAAGGGGCCGATTTTCGGATGGCCGAGCGGGTGCGTTGGGGGCGGGGGGGCTCCTAAAATGGTGGAATCCCTGAGCGGGTTCGGCGCCAGGCTCCAACCCGCTGACTTCCGGGTTCCCCAGTGACACGTTCGGGTGTGCGCGCAGCTCCCGAATGTGGGACTCCCACCGGCAATTAAAGCCGGCAGGATGCTGCTTTACATCGTTATTTAGATACTTGAGGTACTTGACAGACCTCACTGAGTGGAGATTTTGGCAGGGGTGCAATTTTGAAGGATCCTCTGCGTGTTTCCCGTGCAGCCAGTGGGAGATGCAAAGGATTATTTGACAGGTGGGGGGAAAACCTCATGTATTGCAGCAGGGCACTCTGTCACTTCAGACAAAGTCTTGACAGCAACACCTTTGTCTTTCCACTCAAAATGCTTAATTTATACCCTAAACTCTGCTGTGCAAACACATTTATCTACTTTGCGGACCCCCTCAAACTCACACCATCAGGATGGGCGGGGGGGGCGCCATAGCTGCATTCATCACTTCATCCGAGGACGAGCAACATCATGAAAGGGACTTATTACACAAGCCAGTCAAGAATGGCCAAGACGTGGAAGGTAGTGGTGACAATAATAATATTTAATCTGACATTAACAAAAGTCAATATAAATAAAAAACATGACAAACCATCAAACACCCTTGTGCATCCCCTTTGTGCTCACAAAACCTTCACCTTATGCTTACGAGTACTCCTACATGGTGCTTCCCCTGTGGCTGCAGCAGAGTTGCTCTTGTTCATGCCCTGACCGATTTGATGCTTTGGGCCGATGCCCTCTGGGTTTCGGTGCTCATGAGGACCCCTCCAAAGACTGCTCCACCTGCACCTGTGCAGGGGTAGACTCGGCCACCTGGAGAGGAGGCAGCATTGCGCGTACTGGTTGAGAGCGGGACAACGGGTGAGATGTGGGGGCGCTTTGAGTGGCGTCCACTTCCATGTCCCCTTTCGCCATCATCCCTCCCCAGGCCAGGCCCACACCACTCCTACCACCCTGCTGGACGACAGTTTGGAGGACATGTGTGAAGCCTTGTAAGGCCAGTGCCAGAGTATCTGCCTGCCTGTTTAAGGCAGCAGACAGTTGCTCACCCTGAGTCCGAAGGGCCGTTGTCAGGTCCTCAGTGGAATCATAGGTGAGCCGTGCTTGAAGCTCCATGGAGGCTGGCGTTCCCTCCATCGCAGACATTCTCGCACTTACCCGCGACACTAGCTCAGAGATGCCCTCACGTCCCTGTGACAGTATCTCAGAGATTCCCTCCTATACCTGTGCCACCATTCCACTCATGCAGGAGTTGGACTCCTCCATCCTCTGCGTGATTGTGGAGAGTGTGCGTTGCACCTGTTCCAGCACCTCGCAAATGTGCTGCTGCCCCTCGATCATTCTCCTTTTAAAGGATGGCCCCCAGGGTTCAGTATCTGCGTCCAGTTGAGCAGAGCCTGGGAAGAGTGCTCCCACCAACGCGGACTCTCCACAGCTGCCCCTGCCACCAGAGTGTCTGCTCGTGCTCACGTGTGTGTTGACTCACCATGTGCGACCCCAACTATGTGAGGACGGGGACCCACCGAAGACCCACCCACTGTCACGGCGGTCGCTGAAGGCCCTGTAAGAGAACAGAAGGCAATACTAAGCATGATGACAGATGTTGAGGTGCTGAAGATGGCAAGGCATGTTAACATCATTTGCTATTGTGAGTTCTGAATGTTAAAGTTCTGTCACCAGTCGTTTTTGGGATGACAGTCTCAGCTTCCCCGATGTACAGGCACTCGAGGGTGCGGCTTAGTTCAAGAGCTCCCTGCTCTGTGTCAGTGAAGACGACCAGATGTTGCGGCCCCCCCTCCGGACTTCGCCCTCTCCTGCGCATTATGGGCTCTCTTCTCCTGTAAGGGGAGAAAGTAGAGAGGCGTGAGTGAGTGATGGTGACGTGGCCAACCGCTGAATGCATTGGTTTGGGTGAGGCTGACCGTGAAAGAGATGTATCAGAGGGTGAGTATGAGACGGAGCCATTACATTGTATGAGGATTGGGTTGAGTGGCCATGATGGGATGAGTACTGGGGAGGTGAGTAAGTGCAGGTAAGTTGAGGATGAGGTTTGAGTGGGTGTGAGGAGTGATGTGATAGAGTAGTATTGGCAGTGCAGAAGGAGATGTGGGGTGGGGGCGGTGATGTGGAAGACAGAGTGTAGGAGAATGAGTAAGTGTACTCACTTTGGCTGACCTAGTTAGGTCATTAAAGCGCTTCCTGCACTGTATTCATGTGCAGGAGATGTTGCTGCTGCTGGTGACCTCCTCTGCCACCTCGAGCCAGGCCTTCTTGGTGGCAGAGGCAGGCCACTTCCTCCCGTCCGCTGGGTAGAAAATATCCTTCCTCCTCCTCACCCCATCCAGTAGGACCTGGAGTGAAGCATCAGTAAATCTGGGAGCAGCCTTTCCCCTGTCCTGCTCCATTCTATACTTCTGGTTCTTTGCTGCAGGAGAAGCATTGGAGGACTGCCCCTTTAATAGGGCTCCTCCAGCTGTGATGCGGGTGCGCAGTCCGCCCGCTGCGCAGGTTGACGACGGGAAACCCGGAAGCCATGGTAAGTGGCTTCATTTTACCCGCGATCGTGTGGAGAACGAATGGATTTTACTGGGGGGGTTACCCCGTCGCCCCACCCCCCCACCACTGCCATCCTGTCTCCCTGGTAATATCGGGGCCTAAATATCAGGACACAAATCGCCTACTTTATTCTATTTTCCCGATACAGATCCATAGACACCGCTTTATAATATTTCAAACTCAGACTACAACTGCAGTCGTGGCAACACCATCCCATAAGTATCCATTAACTATCCGCCATAAATATGCTAAACACTATAAACCACACTCCACACCCCAGACTACCACAGGATCCAGCTGGACCCAACACTTTACAAGCAGTTGCAGCTAGCTTCTGATTCGCGTCTGTTCTTTATAAATAGCTACAATTACCTTTAATTCTCCATTAGCAGTAGTAGCTTTAAAGCCACTACTTTAATGGCTCAAAATCAAAGCTATGCTTCAGACACAAGATTACCTGTAGGCAATGTCACAGGATAGGAAAAACAACAAAGCTTATATTATTCAACTCACCAACGGTAACACCACGAGCAACTTACTAGAAAGAATAAATTTTCCAACCAGTGCTCCTTCATGTATGGCTCACTGGTGGGAGCACAAGACTGGTGAATTTGCCCATCTGGCCCATTGGGCTTGCTTATTCCAGTGGACTACATTAAATTTGGACTGTCACGGGCTTGATGCAATTTATTCAATCTCCCAACAGTAACTTCAGACTTGTTACGGGTAAATCTGATTGTTAGCTTTCCATTGATAGTGCTCAAATGGTCCCAACATAGTGTTCCACAGAATACTTACTCATTGTGTTATGCTTCGCCATATATAAAAAAAATCAGTCAGAAATATTCAACAAGTTCCACATTAAAGGAGTTCAGCAACATAGCATTAACTAGGATGGGAGTGCAGTGCAAATCTACAGTACCTCCAGCCTGTCGAGGTGTTTCTCCATCTCCAGTGTGTTAATCTCTCCAACTGCACCTTATCAGTCTCTACACCCCCAGACCTCAGTGTAGTAATCCCTCCCACTGCAGTACTCGGGATGGAATATCGGTCAAGGCCTGTTTTTGGGTCCAGACCAACGGCAGGCCAACATCGTGTGCCCCAACCATGTGGCCTGGTGCTGTCCTGAAATTGGTCCTCGGGCCTCATTTGCTTAATTTGGATGAGCTGCCACTGCCTGTTGCTCCTTTTCAAAAGATGAATATCAAGCTGCTGCCGGTAAGCCCCGGGAAGGTGAAATGGCAGAAGGTGGGAGCCAATTGCGAGTGCTGTGGAGTCAGGGGTGCACACCTGCTTCTCCTGGCTCCACACCGATGATTTCTGATTTATTTTTTATTGAATAAACTTACATTTCGTTGGCGGCCGCAGGGGGAATTGAAGTATCCTAACTGGAGTAGGCCCAACACCTGCTCCACTGAGTGCCAACTAATTTCAGCAAGGGAACATGAAAAAGGCATTAGGACCCTCACATAAGGTTTTAGATGGCCGCCAGGGACGCCTAAAAATGGCCCGGTCTAAAGGTTCAGTCATCTTTCAGGCGTCCTTTGGGCGCAGGATATTGGTCCCCAAAATTGTTTCTTGTTTCACCCATTTTACACCTTCAAAACAGACAGAATGGCGTCCAATTTCTACCCTTTTTTCTCTGTACACCCAGACTTTCAGTGTGTGAATTCTTGTATCTGCAGTGTTTGTCCTTGTAACCCCAGGCCTTATGTATTAATCTCTTCTTCTGCAGTGTTTGTGTCTGTACACCCCTGGTTCTTAAGTGCAAGCAGTCAATAACTTTTCACTCTTAAATTGCTCATCTCTCCATTATATCCCCTATTGCTGAGACAGCTGTTTTAATTTGCCCACAGTAAAATCTAGCTGCTCTTCTTTAGTCCATCTGTTTAATTGTTCTAAATCTCCCTGAATATTGTTTATTTTTGCAAGCTACTCACATGATCACATTGTGTTTTACCGTGGTATTTGTAAAAAGTACTTTCTGCAAATCCGAAAACAAAGAGTTAGGTTAGATATCGGGAAGTATTTCTTTTCACTGAGAGTCAATAACTTTTAGATTACCAAAGCGTCTGGTATGAATGGATTCACTGCGGTCCTTCAAAAGGAAGCTGGACAAGATCCTGAGAGTAGACGATAACTCAAGTTGCAGGAAGTAGCTGAAGGGCTGCTAGGATTATGGATATGAGTTTCTGCATCTTGATTACCTTCAGGGGTTAGAAAGATATTTCCCCGATTGTTTTCCTAAATTGGCCTAAGGCTTTATCTAATTTTTTGTTACCTCTTCCAGGAGAATGCGTGGCTTGGGGCGGGAGGGGGGAGGGGGTGGTAAGAGGTGAGAGAGGGGAGGGAGGTGGGTAGATGGTACATATGAGGCCAGTCATCTCACCCCATGACGTCACTGCTGGAGTTTCTCATGGAAGCATCCTTGGTCCAACCATCTTCAGCTACTTCATCAATGACCTTCCCTCCATCATAAGGTCAGGAGTGGGACTATATGCTGACAATTCCAGGCTTTGGCTGGCAAATGGCAGGTGCTATTTGCGTCACATAAGTACCAGGTAATGACCATCTCAAACAAGAGAAAGCCCAGCCATCTCCGCTTGACCTTCAATGACACCTCCATTGCTGAGACCTCCATCATCAACATCTTAAGGGTCACCATTGATCAGAAGCTTACTCGACCAGCCATATCAACAGTGGTTACAATAGCAGCAAAGGGAACTCTGCGGCGAATGGCTCATCGCCTGGCACCTCAAAGCCTCTCCACCATCTATAAGGCTCAAGTCAGGAATATGATGGAATATTTACAACAACTCGCATTTATATAGCGCCTTTATCATAATAAAACGCCACTCACCTGGATGGATACAGCTGCAATGACGCTCAAGACGGACGGAGTAGTTCATTTGATTGGTGCCCCTGCCACTGGACTCAATAACCCCCTCTCCCCCCTCCACCGGTGCACTGAGGCTGCAGTATGTATGATCTGCAGGGTATACTGCAGCAACTCACCAAGCTTACTTCAACAGAATCTCCTCCCCTGTGAAATCTACCATCGAGAAGGACAAGAGCAGCAATGTTATGGGGACACTATCACTGTCAAATTCTCCTCCAAGTCACACACCATCCTGATTTGGGCATGTATCACTATTCCTTCATCATTTCTGGGTTGATACCCTGGAATTTCCTACCTAAGACCATTGTGGGGGTGCCATCGCCCACAGTGGTTCAAGGAGAAGGCCCACCACCATCACCTTCTCAGGGCAACTAGGGTTGGGCAATAAACGTGGCCTTGCCAGCGATGCCTACATCCCAAGAACAAATGAAAAGTAGATTGTGTCTTTTCCTCTTTTTCGTATTTTCCTCTCTAAATCATTTACAAAAAAATGCAAACAGCAGGTGTCCCACAACCCCTGAGGAGTTGCACCAGTCATTGTTCTCCAGTCACAGCTTTTCCTATTTATTGTCACCTATTGCTTTTTATTTCCATCCTGCTCATCTTCCATTAATTATAAGGAATCTTACAACACCAGGTTATAGTCCAACAGTTTTATTTGAAAATCACAAGCTTTCGGAGCTTACCTCCTTCGTCAGGTGAGTGACTCACCTGACGAAGGAGGTAAGCTCCGAAAGCTTGTGATTTTCAAATAAAACTGTTGGACTATAACCTGGTGTTGTAAGATTCCTTACATTTGTCCACCCCAGTTCATCACCGGCATCTCCACATCATGTCCATTAATTATGTGAGCCTTAACCTTCTTTAAAAGTCTCACATATGGAACTTTATTCAAAACCTTCTGAAAATCCAAGTATATTATGTGCACTGGATAACCCTCATCAACTTCTCAGTTAAATCCTCAAACAATTTCAGCAGATTAGTGAAGTGTGGCCTTTGTTTCTAAATCCATGCTGACTGGCCCTTTATTAAACTCTGATGGGATCCCATGGAATGCACTTGAGCATTTTCTACACAGTGATTACTGGCTAACTAGTTTATACTTTGCAAGTTTGTACCTCACTTCTTTTTTGAATATCAGGATATTATTGCCAGTTTTTCAGTCCCAGGATGCAGCTCCAGTGTTTATTGTGCTCTTGAAATTTACCAGACTCATTTCCACTTGCTCATTTCAATGAGGACTGTCTGATGTAATCCGTCTGTTTTGTAGTTCTTTGGGTTTGTTGAAGCACATGCTTTATTGATGTCTGGATCTGCGTATTCTTCACGTGCGAGCCTGAACTCTCCCTGTGGCTGAGCAAGTTTATCAAGGGAGTAGCTGAGCCATCCAGACCAGGAAGGGCCCAGGTCCATGTTGAATTAGCTGATCTCAGCCAGGGCAAAGGTAGGAGTTGTTACAGTTTGCCTCCTCCTCTCTGGGGCAAGGAGGGGGAAATCAGCCAGGGCTTCAGTTCTGACTGCTGTCCAGTGATGACTGTTGGAAAATGTGCATCCATGAATATCAGATAAGGACAGGATTGGCTTGTTTATTATGTCCTTCAGACTCAAACACTATGAATAACTACCTGGGTGAGGTGCTAGATCTTGATTGGCTCCCATGAGCAAGAGTGACTTCCTTTAGATGAGCAGGAGGAGAGAAAGAATTAACCTTAAAAATACAAACTTAAAAACAAGAAAATCTGTTGCATCCCAGATTTAGCCCTGATTATTCCTGTAAAATGGGGAAAGTTGGCCAAGAACTCAAACTACATAAGGTTTATTGGAATGGACTCTTGGCAATGTTTACATTAAAATGTAACACCCAAACAACCAAGAGTCTCCGTTGTCACCTGCAACGCTGTTTAATTGCAACCAGCACAAACAAATAGAAAAAACACAAAGCGCTTAAAATTCCACAGGAGTTCCAGTGGTCTCCTGCTGTAAGTTCCAGGGGAGAGCGGTGGAAGCCCCAAGAAAATGGTGGAGACCCAATCACGTCGGGACTCTGCTCTTTCTCACAGTTTCCAATTTGACTTGAAAGGGGCGCAACTTCCATCTGCTCCTTCCAAAGCAAATGACGGGCCAGGAGCTGGGACACACTGGCCCGGGAGCTTCTGGTCCTGGCCGTGGATAGGGTCCCAGCATATGTTGAGAATGTTGAGGTGTACTGGCCTCTACAAGGGTGAATGTGGGCCCCACCAATGGAGTCCAGGCCTGAATCACTTAACAGGATAATAACCCTGGAGCAGCCTCCTTGTTTGGGGTCAAATAGAAGAGATGCTAAGGTAAGGGGTCCAGGATGGCCTCGGCAACACCCTCTTCCCCATCCCACCCCCCCCCCCCCCACCCCGCACTCCACCACCGTGGGCAGGCGACCATCACAGTTTCCAAGCACATGAGGCAGGCGGGCAGCAAAATAGCACCCCGCATGGCACTTGCATCCACCAGCCTCATGCAGTTGAGGTGCCCTCTGAGTGTCCCTACGACCTCCTGCAGCAAATGAGTGTTGGAGGGCACCAGCGGGTGCAATCCTGTCACAACCATTGGGATCACAGCCTGTGGAATTTAACATCCAAAATAAATCCGAAACATAAATGAAGAATGCTGGAAATGCACGGTGGATCGATCGGTCAGGATCCGAAAGAGAAAAGACAGGTTAACGTTAGAGCTGGGAATCCTCATCAGAAATTCTGATGAAGGGTCGCATTGAAACATTAACCTCTCTTCCAGATGTTGACCGGCCTTCCTTGCATTTCCAGCATATTCTGATTTCCGCTTTGCCTCTCAATTAATGTTACTGTTCTGGACTGTGAGTGACTTCCCCATAAGGACAATACCCAGGCAACCACGGTCACCATTACAATCCATTCGTACTGTCTATTTCACGTTGCCCTTGACCTTAACCTTGCAGTATCCCTGTTTTGACTCTAAACCTTGTTCTTGATCTGGTGTATCTTTCCTCATTTAGTTGAGATCTGGTTCCAATTGATTCACTGTATTTTAGTGCACTTGGAAGTCAAAATGTGCAACGCACAGCTGGTGTGGCCTGAGATGATGAGTGCCAAAAATAGCAACAGAATAACCTAGTTGAACACTTCCCCTAGAAAGAAAGAAATCCCTTCTTAGTTGGCTAAGGTAGATTGGGAAATTAGATTAAAGGATATGACGGTAGATAAGCAATGGCAAACATTTAAAGTAATATTTCAGTTTTCTCAATGAAAATGCATTCTATTGAGAAATAAAAACTCCACAGGAAACGTGATCCATCTGTGGCTAACTAAAGAAGTTAAGGATAGTATTAGATTAAAAGAAGAGGCCTATAATGTTACCAAGTAGAGTAGTAAGCCTGAGGATTGGGAGAGTTTTAGAAACCAGCAAAGGACGACCAAAAAATTGATAAAAAGAGAGCAAATAGAATATGAAAGTAAACCAGCAAGAAATATAAAAAGGGATTGTAAGAGCTTCTACAAGTATGTAAAAAGGAAGAGTGTAGCAAAAGTAAAGGTTGAGCCCTTAGAGGCTGAAACAGGAGAAATTATAATGGGGAATCAGGAAATGGCAGAGGCTTAAACAAGCATTTTGTAACTGTCTTCACAGTAGAAGATACAAAAAGGAAACCAGAAATAGTGGGGAACCAACGGGCTAATGAGAGTGAGGAACTTAAAGTAATTAATATCAGTAGCTAAAAAGTACGAGAGAAACTAATGGAACTAAAAGCTTGTAAATCCCCTGGACCTGATGGCCAACATCCTAGAGTTCTAAAAGAGATTACTGCAGAGACAGTGGATGCATTGGTTATGAGCTTCCAAAATTCCCTAGATTCAAGAACTGTCCCAGCAGATTGGAAGATAGCAAATGTAGCCCCGTTATTCAAGAAAGGAGGGAGAGAGAAAACACGGAACTACAGGCCAGTTAGCCCGACATCAGCCGTCGGGAAAATGCTGAAATCCATTATTAAGGAAATAGTAACAGGGCACTTAGAAAATCATAGTATGATTAGTCAGAGTTAACATGGTTTTATGAAAGGGAAATCACGTTTGACAAATTTATTAGAGTTTTTTGAGGACCTAACTAGCAGGGTAGATAAAGGGGAACCAGTGGATGTAGTATATTTGGATTTTAAAAGGCATTCAATAAGGTGCCACATAAAAGGTTGTCACGCAAGATAAGGGCTCATGGGGCTGGAGGTAATATATTAGCATGGATAGAGGATTGGTTAACGAACAGAAAACAGAGAGTAGGGATAGACGGATCATTTTCAGGTTGGCAGGCTGCAACTAATGGGGTGCCACAAGGATCGGTGCTTGGGCCTCAGCTACTTACAATCTATATTAAGGATTTAGATGAAGGGACTGAGTATAATGTATCCAAGTTTACTGACGATACAAAGCTAGGTGGGAAAGTAAGCTGTGAGGAGGACACAAGGAGTCTGCAAAGTGAGTGGGCAAGAAGGTGGCAGATGGAGTATAATGTGGGGAAATGTGAGGTTATTCACTTTAGTAGGAAGAATAGAAAAACAGAATATTTTTTAAATGGTGAGAAACTATCAAATGTTGGTGTTCGGACAGATTTGGGTGTCCTCGTATAAGAAACACAAAAAGTTAACATGCAGTTACACCAAGCAATTAGGAAGGCAAATGGCATGTTGGCCTTTATTGTAAGGGGGTTGGAGGACAAGAGTGAGGAAGTCTTGCTACAGTTGTACAGGGCTTTGGTGAGACCTCACCTGGAGTACTGTGTACAGTTTTAGTCTCCTTATCTAAGGAAGGATATTCTTGCCTTAGAGGCAGTGCAGCGAAGGTTCACTAGATTAATTTCTGGGATGAGAGAGTTTTTTTTATTCATTCATGGGATGTGGGCATCACTGGCAAGGCCAGCATTTATTGCCCATCGCTAATTGCCCTTGAGAAGGTGGTGGTGAACTGCCTTGTTGAACTGCTGCAGTCCATGTGGTGAAGGTTCTCCCCCACAGTACTGTTGGGTCGGGAGTTCCAGGATTTTGACCCAGCAATATATTTCCAAGTCAGGATGGTGTGCGACTTGGAGGGGAACGTGCAGGTGGTGGTGTTCCAATGTGCCTGCTGCCCTTCTCCCACTCGGTGGTAGAGGTCGTGGGTTTGGGAGGTGCTGTCGAAGAAGCCTTGGCAGGTTGATGCAGTGCTCTTGTAGATGGTTCATACAGCAGCCACAGTGCGCCAGTGGTGGAGGGAGTGAATGTTTAAGGCGGTGGATGTGGTACCTATTAAACGGGCTACTTTGTTTTGGATGGTGTCAAGCTTTTTGAGTGTTGTTGGAGCTGCACTCATCCAGACAAGTGGAGAGTATTCCATCACACTCCTGACTTGTGCCTTGTAGATGGTGGAAAGGCTTTGGGGAGTCAAGAGTTGAGTCACTCACCGCAGAACATCCAGCCTCTGATCTGCTCTTGTAGCCACAGTATTTATGTGACTGGCCCTGTTCAGTTTCTGGTCAATGGTGACCCCCAGGATGTTGATGGTGGGGGATTCAGCGATGGTAATGCCATTGAATGTCAAGGGGAGGTAGTTAGACTCTCTCTTGTTGGAGATGATCATTACCTAGCACTTGTGTGGCACGAATGTTACTTGCCACTTATGAGCCCAAGCCTGGATGTTGTCCACGTCTTGCTGCATGTGGACACAGACTGCTTCATTATTTGAGGTGTTGCGAATGGAGCTGAACACTGTGCAATCATCAGTGAACATCCCCATTTCTGACCTTATCTTGGAGGGATGGTCATTGATGAAGCAGCTGAAGATGGTTGGGCCTAGGACAATGCGCTGAGGAACTCCTGCAGCAATGTCCTGAGGCTGAGATGATTGGCCCCCAATACCACTACCATCTTCCTTGTCCAATGAGGAGAGATTGAGTAGATTGGGCCTATGCTGTCTGGTGTTTAGAAGAATGAGAGGTGATCTCATTGAAACATAAAATTCTTAGAGAGTTTGACAGGGTAGATGCTGAGAGGTTGTTTCCCCTGGCTGGAGAGTCTAGAACTAGGAGGCATAGTCGCAGGATAAGGGGTCGGCCATTTAGGACTGAGATGAGGAGGAATTTCTTCACTTAGAGGGTTGTGAATCTTTGGAATTCTCTACTTCAGAGGGCTGTGGATGCTGAGTCATTAAGTATATTCAAGGCTGAGAGATTTTTGGACTCTAGGGGAATCAAGGGATATGGGGATTGGGTGAGAAATTGGAGTTGAGGTCGTAGATCATCCATGATCCTATTGAATGGTGGAGCAGGCTTGAGGGGCCGTAAGGCCTACTCCTGCTCCTATTAAGTTTCTTATCTTATGTTTGACATTTGAATTGGATTTATCTAACTTCTTGGTCTTCTGACCGGGAGATTCTGCAATAGCTCCGTGAGCCACCAGCTTGCTTTGGTGCTGTTGGCTGGGAGGATGGAGTAGAATGGAGCACAGTCAAGTAATTGCATAATGGGAAATAAAGAAATGAGAAAAGCTTGCGACCGACTCTACTCTCTACGTTTGCTTTGAAAGGCAGTTTGTCTCCAGCAAAATGGAGTCATGGCATGTGTGGGTTGCCATTAATTTAGGTAGAAAGTGTGTTGAGCATAAATAATGCAAGGCAACTCAGAAAGCGGAGCTTGGCATTTCTCTTTTGCAGACCTGATTAAACAGCAGCATTTTAATTATACTCATTTGGACTTACTTCATTGCATTACAGACAAAACAGGACATGGCTTTCTCCCCCCAAATGGCAATTAATAAGTAAAATTCATTAAGTTAGTGATTAATCTAGTGAGGAACCTACAGTGCCTGCCCTTTATTGCAAATAACGCAGCAGTTACAAGGCTGTGGGGTACACAATAGGAAGTGCGAGAGGAAAAGGCAGTTTGGATTCTCAGCATGACTCCGAAGAAATTTAAGAAGCTTTCCAACAAAGCAACAGTGCCAACAGAGACACAAACTGTGGGAAAGCACACTGATGTCCCACACAGCACAGGTACTGAGCCCCAATAGAGACAACCGACCCAGTACGCGTACTGAGCATCCCCATACCCCCCCCCCCACCCCCAAGCCAGTTCATACAAGTTCTTGGACTGACCCGTCCCCCACACACCGCACATATACTCACGACCCCCTTACACAAACTGACAATCCCCACAGATAGCTCGTGCACTGACTGCTCCCACCATATACACAGAACAGGCAATGATGCCCCCAAGCACAATCCCGCAAAGTACATACTGATTCTTATGAATCAAAAGAGTTGTATGCACACGTGCAAATCCTTTTCACAACCCCCCCCTCCCCTGCCACCACACAAACACACCAACTACAACTTGCAATTATATTCAGTGTAGGAAAACACCTCACAGAGGCATAATCGAAAACATACGCACACACCTACCTTCCTACCTTGGGCGGGTACATCCCGCTTAACTGGCGGATGCGCTCACCTGCAGCATCAACATCGACCCTGCTGAAGTTCATGGGGCCATGAAAAGTGGGTGTGGGGCACCTGGGGACACGTGGACATCCACCTCCAAAACAAAATCAGGTAGTTCCTACAGATCCGGTTTTTTTTAAGGCAGTCACTCTTAGATTTTAAAAAGCAATCTCCCTCATCCTCGTGGTGTCAGCCTGGACCCGCCCCCTCCCCCATGGAGCCCAGTTACTCTGGAATGGAGGCTGGTAGACCTCTTCTGCCCTGATGTACCAACCTCCGATGTTATGCTGGGTGCCCTGTTGGCCAAGGAAATGGGAACTCCCAGAGTCGAGAGTTCCATCCCTGAGTCCTGGGCCCCGGCCCTGACCCCTCCTACCTGGATGCCCAAGTAAGAAGCAGACAGAAGTGTTGCTCCATAGCAGCTCCGATTCAAGGCCAGGACCTGGTCCATTTGGATCCTGGCGGACTTTGTTGTCATTCCGCCAGAGTTACGGAATAAGTCCACTGGAGCAGCCAAGCAATTTCACCCATGTATCTTTAGTGCGCTTGAAAAATAACATACTGCAATTTGATCACTAGTTATTTCTAAACGTGAAGCCAGTTGAAATCCTTAATAACTTAGTTCTTTTCAAATCAATTGTTCCAATCCTCTTCTCACTTTTGTAACAATAGCTGCAGATCATCTCAACCAAATGAATGAAGACAGGAGACGTGATACTTAAGGTCTCTGCCATTACAGTTTCATATTTTATGTATTACTAGTGAATCTCCCATGGCACTGCTCACAGTTGGAGGAAATAGGAGGGTAAATGTACCTCTATGGGCATACCTGTGAAGGGTTATTTGCCCAGATTTTTCCTGCCTCAGGCCATTCAAACTCCAGATGCCTATCCTGACCTTGTGTCTAAAAATCGGGCTGGAAATCTGTGCATAGCTGCAAGGCTGAGACACCTTAGCAGTTTCCCACCCTTCAAGATCAGGGCATTTTGGTTGATGATGGAGGGCAGTAGCCAGATGGCCCTGGGATCTTCCAAATGCATTCGGGGTGGGGGTGGTAGTGGGGGGTTTAAAAATAAACTATTCTACTTGCGCTAAATGATTTTCAGTCTGCCACCTGGACCCCAGTTTACCCTCCATCTATTCTGGGCACCCAAGAAGTGGAGTCTTGGAAAGATCAGGTGGATATATCTCCATATCCCGCTCCCATCACCCCCCCCTCCCCATCTCCCATTTTCCTTCTTCCTCTCCTGAAAGGAGTGACTCATGGTGGGCTAAGCCTCCACAGTGATCAGCACTCTGCAGTACCTCTCCCAAGTGAGCATGATTCACGTGTCAGCCTATAAACCATGTATTGGCTACCTGTGGGGGAGGGAGCATTAGCATGATCTTCACCTCTAGCAGAGGGTCACTGGATAATGTAGCAGGGATCTTAGCTGAAATGGAACCCCCGCATTTCCTCCATTGCTTAAGTTGCCTTCAAGAATCCCAGTTTCCCTTTTCATGCCAAACACTTTTATTTCCCTCAACTACTCTTCAATCTTCTTTAAAGCCCAAATCTGTCCACATCTGGGAAGGCTCTTATGGTACATCTCTCGCTTATAGTCCAACGGGCAATCCCTCTAACCTTTCTCTCTTGGAAATGTTTCTAGAGAAAGATGAGATTGAAGGAGAACGCTGGGAAGACAGATATATAGGATTTGTCTGTCAAAAAGGGTGGGCTAGTTGGGCCAAATGGCCTTTTCCTGACACTAAAGGTTTTGTGTACAGACACAACCTGTCTCAGCTTCAATATGAAAGGCAGTTTTATAAAGTTACTTGTTTAGTATTGTGAGAGGCTGTATATGGGTGAAGGCAGGCTCGTGTGGTTCAGACAAGTGTCCTTTTTAAAAAAAAAAGCAATTTGTCTTTAGGTACTGAAGATGTGACAATCCAGACCTCTGTCTATATCAATGGCTATGATCACAGTGTAAAGCTTGGGCAAAAGCCAACCGAACACGTTGGAGAGGCTGCCTTTCATAATCAACCAACATGCATGGTGTCCTTACATCTTGAATTTTCACATGTGGTTAAGTTATTTCATGATTTCAACCCATTCCACATCTGGAAAGACATTCAAGAGCATGATTTTATCTCCTTCTGCCTGATGGAAACTGAGCAGAACGGGAGTTAAAATGAAAGCAGTGCACTGAGTGTTCTGATTCTGTCACTCGCCGTTATCCTGGGTGGTTGAGGTGCCTCATAAACATGTGCTAATCAGGGTCCTCTCACTTAGGTAGAACCAAGAAGCCATTTTAAAGGCCTACTGAGTGGAAGGTCCCCTGTGGATACTCCGCTCAGTGGAAGCAGTCGGAGCACACGGAGGCCCCAAAAGGTTAAGTACAAAGAAAGTTTGGGCCGCTACCATCCCGGGCCACCCCCCCAATGAGTTACCTGAGGGCCGGCCAGAACCAGGTGGGCAGTTAACGAATATTCGCTGGCCAGAACCCAGCAAGATGCCTCTGGATGCCCGTTTCAAGTGGGTAGTTTGCCGGCTGCATTTAAATGAGGCCCAGCTGTTAAAATGGACCAGGCCTTTTGCAGGCCCATCCGCCCCGGCGTAAAAAATTCTGCCCTTCAGATTCTGAAACAAAGGCTTCGATTTTCGCAGGGGTGAAAAGGGTGCGTGGGAGCCCAGTAGTGGGCAATGAACCCAGCAAGGTTCATTTAAATAAATCTACACAGAGTCCCGCCCGACAATCGGCCAGATTGAACTAGCCGGCAGGTGGAAGTGTGCAACTCGCGGGAGGAGACTGCAGCCGGGGACCCTTGTGAATGGCTCTGGGCAGGAATCAGAATGGGGGAAGGCTCTGGGCAGGGATCGGGAAGGGATGGAACCTCTGGCCATGATCCGGAGGTTTCTGCCAGGTGGGGGCAGTTAAAATCGGGGATAATGATCCAGTTGGATCTTCCACAGTTAAAAGGCAAGCAGATGGGTAAATATCTAGCACCTGATGCGGAACCGAGCCCTTACACTGTTTGAAGGGGCTGCGTCTCAACTTTTGGCTCCATTTCAGACCCACGCTCCTGATCTTTGGCCACCTGGTGTGGAGGGGAGGGGGCGGGCAAGTCGGAGGACCTCCTTGTGGGTCTGCTCTTGGGCCTGACCAAGGTGGCCATTTACAGGTCCAGGATGGATGCTGCCCTTGGGGGTAGCCGCTCTCTCTGCCTGCTTCTCTTCCGCGGTCTTGTCAGCACCCGGATGGCCATGGAGAAGGAGCATGTGGTGTCCGCCAGCACCCTTAGGCCTTCCGCGACTGGTGGGCACCACAGTGACTGAGTATATAGTAGACACAAGGTGTAATATTGTTACTTAGTTTGGTAAATTTCTTTTATGGTTAAGTTCTTTATTAGTTGTGCCCTTTAAAAAGGGGAGCACATTTATTTGTTTTTAGTTGATGTCACTGGGGCAACTCAGTGCATCCTAATAGGTTATTTTGGAAAAGGCATACAGCAGAAACGTTGCAAGTTTTTGCAGAGTTAAACTGATCTAGCTAGGCATATAGTCAAGCCACTACTGGCCTCAGTGTGTGCAGCTGTACAAAGAGAAAAATAATCAGCTGACATTTCCTCTCCTGATCACCAATCCAGTCGTGATTCTGTTGAAAAGTGAAGGTGTGTGAATATCAGATAATAGCAGGATTGGCCTCAGCTGCTACATCCCCACAGTCCTATAGCCTGCCAACACTCACCATCTCGCCTTATACACAAAGAATGACTACATGAGTTTAGGTAATTGAGGGCTGCCAACTCCCAGGGAGCCATGTCCCAGCACATTCAGGACAGTAGGTAAGAGAATTGGATTTGAAGATAAGAGCCTTAGTAGAATAGGCACAGACTCAGATTTTAATTATGTAAATAAAATGATTACACGTGAAGCAATGTTGCAGAGACCAGAGGCACACAAACCCAGCACTGGTAAATTTGCAGAAGAAGCAAGAATCGCAATGTGGAACCATTGTATGGGTGGGTAGGACTTATATTCCAGGAAAGGAACTTGTTCTACAGAAAGGGACTACGGCCAAACACAACCTTCAATTCCGTATATTATCATTTTCCCCACATTACAACAGTATGGACTTCAAAATTATCAATGCTTGTGAAACACTTTGGGATGTCCTACGGTCGCAAAAGGCTCTAAATAATTGCAAGATCTTTCTTTCTTTAACCACCTTAGTGCAAGTACCTACGCATGAAGGCTCGATACAATCTAATGGGTTGACCCGCGTAATAATCTAGCCGCAATAATTCAGGGCAGCTGATGGATGGTGGTAGGGAGAAAGTGGGACTTTTCCCGACTGCACTGAGACAATTTACATGTGTTGGCTGCCTCGCCTCATTCCGGAGGCCCGAGGATTCCTGCTCAGTTTGTGGACCTGTCAGGAGGTGAATCCTGGACTAATGGTGCTAATTAGCAAGGTATTTGTCTTAAAAGTTCAAAAGGGGACATCTCTAGATACCCTGATAAACTTCAAACGGTTCTCCACAACAGTTTTTCTTCCTGCTCATGTAAGATGTACTATCCAAATCAGTTGTTTTTGCTTGTTCACAGGGCCCCTAGCATGAGGGGATGCTCGTTGAACTGGAATTTTTTGATCGCTGACAGAATAGAGGGAAGAATTGCCAGGGGAAACTGAAAGTTTTTAAAAAATCACACTGGCCTCTGTACCGATTTGAATTCTGACACTTATTTAATCACAATGAAAGATTCCTCACACAGCATTATTCCCCTGGTGTCCTGCAACCTGTACTCAACAATCAAAATTGATAGACTATTTACAAAGATAAAATGTGTGAAAGAAAGTTCGGGGATGTGAGACAAGTTCTGCTCAAACTCCGCTCTCCACGTCTAACCACTGTCCGAATCAGGAGTTTATGACGCTGTCATGTGAAAGCCAGAGAACTGCAGCACCTCACACCCAAATTACACAAGTCTTTCTCACTGCTGTAGAGCAGCTATCACAGAATAATACACCTCCCTCTCCGCCCTCCCCCCCCCCCCCATAAAAATGCCTCAGGCCTCAATATAATTGGTGCTTGAGGGTTGTGTAGTTTTGTGAACTCCGAAAGAAGTTTTTTTGACTTCTAAAACTTCCTGCCATTTCAACATTGCATTTGCAGAAACCTCTTGATTGTCGCTAATGAAGGAGTAAGCTACGACCTTTGGTCTCCTGCAGGCCACTTTGTGACTGTGTTTTCTACTTAGACAGGTGCAGTGCACATTCAGAATCATGCAGTGATATCTGCTCTGTCGTTAGCAGCCAAATGTACAATTGGCAAACCAAGAAACTAGCAAAAGCTGACCAACAACTTCAAAGAAGCTGACAACCCCCCGCAGGTGCAGCTGCCAGCTCAAGAACAGCCTTTATCATAAACCAAGGCCATAGTTACACGGGCATTGTAACTTATTTGTAGGTATACCCAACATTCTTTCACTTCTTTTGAAGGGGAAAAATGTAAGTACATGAAGGTCTGAAGGGGAAATCTAAATGTTGATGGCACAAAATTAGTGGCGCATTTTGGTGGTGGGGGGAGGAAATGCATGTGTGTTGAAATATTGATTTTTATTTTGTGCTAAAAATTATGCACACTGCTCATTTTACAATTAATAGTTTTTTTAATCTAAAAAAATTTGTCCAACCCTTGTTCCTATATCATTCTTGATTCTTTGCATCCTGAAATACTCTTAATATTCCTCTCGACCAACTCATCTCTGCTGCTGGTATCAGTTGCTAGTCAACTTTTCTCATGTTCCAACACTACATCCATATAATAATATGGGGATAACCACCACTTCATAAACTCTTGCCTCAGTTTTTACCGAAATATCTTTAGCCTTCCATATCCTGCTTAATCTTCCAAAAACGGCAGAAGCAACTCCAATCCTTCTTTTGATGTCTTCTTCACAACTTCCATTCTCTGACACTAACCCACCAAGGTAGACGAGCATTTCCACCTGCTCAACTGCAACCTCTCCAACTGTAGCATGTACATCTTCCTGACGCTTCCCACATTACATGATCTTTGTCTTCTTTGTGTTACTCTCTAATCCAAATGTTCTACTCCCCACGTACACCTTATCAGTTAGTCAGTAGATCCACTATTTGTGATGACAGATTTCGGAGAAATTTATAGAATATAACATTCATTGTTACAACAACGTCATAGATTTTAAGCAGGCATTTGACAGTGCATGGTGAGAAGGGATAGAGCATGTATTAAACATGTATGATATTCCTGAGAAACTCGTCAGACTAACAGAAAACATCTATAACAAGACCCTGAGCGCTGTTAAAGTGGATAGTCATGGTTTAGATCAACAGTTAGTGTGAGACAAGGATGCACACTATCACCTGATTTTATTTAATCTAGTACTGGAAGCAGTAATGAATCTTGCACTAAAAGATGGTATTGGAGGAATCCCCTTATGTGACAAAATTTTAAACAATCACAGATTTGCTGATGTCATTGACTTTATCGCAACATCTTAAAAAGATTTGCAGAGATTAACTGATAGGGTAAGGTTATTTAAACATTACTTATCCTTAAATCTTTCTATTCTTTTGTGTTCTTCTTTTGATTTAGAAATTATGTTGTAATTCATCTCATTGAAATTTTTTATTCTACAAAACAAAAAGACAGCTATTTTATTCGGAGCTTGGTGCTTTTGCGACACTGAACTGAGGTAAATGCAATAACATTTGTAAATAGTGGACAATGATTGACATGGGTGAAAATAACTCAACCTTCAAAACATTCAAATGAGTGAATCTCTTTTCAAACACGCAGGAGATAAACAGCCTCTCTCTGTTATGAAGATGCTGGTGTGTCAGCAGTCTGGACAACTTGGTGATTCCCTGACAACACATAGAACAGGTGAACAGTTACTTTCCAGTGTGAACACTTCAGTCACATCATGGAGAGGCTGTTCACCTGCTCCGTTTGATTTGGTTGCCAGTAGAATTTCCATGAATACCTTCAGTTCTGCCAATTGTCTTCCCTTCTATGAAGACACCGTTGCTAGGTATAAGGTTCTATGGCACCAGGTACAATGTGACTGCGCCAATGCATTTTTCAATGGGATGAACGGAATCCTTTCCAAGACACAGAACCGGTGAATGGAGCTGGCTCTTGTGACTCTACAAGGTAGAGAAATCCGAAGGGTGGGGACAGGTTGCAGTAACTCATTAACAATGAACATTCAATTATATACCTTATTCCAAGGTCAGAATGCCACTTCTTGTTATCACAGGAGGTTTTAAACGATTTAAAAACATTCAATAAAATAATTTAAATCAATCACCAAAAGGAGCATTTTAATAGTCAGAAGAATACATAATTGATTTGAGATTTTTTTTGTCCTTCCTTTGGGGAGGGAAAAGGAGTGGGAGTTCTGTCTCCAAATCCCAATGTATCTGCATGCGTTGACCCAGTCAGTGAGAACTCATCTTTGTTTTTCAAGGCAAGCTGCACCTTAACACTGTGACTGATCAGGCGACTGAGAAGCTGTAGTATTGTAGACCAATTGAGCATGCTAAAGAGAAGCTATAAATTGTAAATAATCTAGATGGATACCAGCAATGCGGATCAAATTATATTGCAATATGGAAGGGCACAGCATTGGAGATCTGATTACAGATGGTCTAGATGGATACTTGATTCAGCACTTGAGATGAGGTTGTAGATAGTCTAGATGATATTGCATTGGAGATTGGATAGCAAATGTTCGACACACTGCACTGAACTTCATATTATGAACAAGCAAAATGGGCAATTGAAGGCAGATCAGAAGGACATCAGGACTGTGAGTAGGTCTTACCGATAAATTGTGCTAATGCTAAAGGTGAATGCCGTTTTAAAAAGAGAGCTGGAATGTCCATTTAATAATATTCGGAAGAGTATGTGCAACACTGTGTGCAACCTCGGTATTAAACAATAGAGAAATCTGTCAGCTATTGGTTTTGGACATGCACATTATGAACTTTGACATTCAGTGAATAAAACTGTCACAGAACTAGATTGTTTTCCATAGTGCACGCCCACAACAATATGCAAATATTTTCATAAATATTTTTCTGAATGATTTAGTAGCTTTTCATACTCTGGGCACAAGCGTGGAAATGAAAATAAATTAGGTTATTTTGCTGTGCAAAGTAATCTTGTTAAGGGAATCGATAGTTTGCAGTGCAATTCCATCTGAAATGTAATAAATATAAAATTTACCCTTCAATTAGTTTCCCACCATCAGGAAAGTACAATTTTTATTCAAAACAAGCTGATTCTACATTCTGTTGCTATATTTGCTACTATCTCAGAATACATTGCTGTGTATTGTTTTGTAGTGAATCCTCTGTCATTAACTATACCGATTCCTCAGTAACTCTGAATTGGACCACGAATCAGGAATCACCCAAGTGATTATCACCTGTGCACTCCAACAGTGAATGCTGACAGGTTATTCAACCATGGGATACTTCACAGCCAAGCCTGTCCTCACCCATTCTCCATACACGTGCACAACTCCAGCAAGGTGAGGTGGGGGGGGGGGGGGGGGGGGGGGGGGGGGGAGTTGTTGCTGAGCAGCCATCAGGAGCTGGAACTTTGGCTGATTTTTCACCCTCCTAGTCTGGTGAATACTGTGTTCAGCTGTACCGACTCCACCTGGCTGAGGTTAGTTCACTTAGCACAAACCAGGACTGAACATGTGGCCTTTCTCTTTATGCATTTGGGGGCCTTGCTTTTTAGTGGATATAGAGAGCTTGCTTTTTTTCTACGAGGGGGTTTCACTTTTTCGCTCTTTCTATGCAATAAGGGCCATGCATTTTTTGTGTATGAGGGATCTCACATTATTGCATATGGGATCTTGCACTTTTGTGTTCTGATATGGGGCCCATTCATTGGTTTTGATGCATGTATCTGACCCCAGCTCGAAAATGTTGGACATCCCTGAACCAAAGGGGCTTCCATTTTATTAATGTCAAGGTGGCATCGGGCCATGGGAATCTCATCATGCACGTCAATGCCTGATATCCTTCGAGCACCCATGATGCCTTTATCTTAAGACAGTCAACCAAAGCAGGATTATATAAAGGGACACTGGGGTGGGGAGGCTTTCAGATGGCTCCTGGGAGCCCAAGGCTACCCTCTTCAGTCCTGACTGATGACCCCGCTCCCCAGAGAAACACCAGAATATCAGCTGAACACAGAAACAACAAGGCTTCTGCTTTGACCAGAACTAGTGTTGAATACACCACAGGGATGTTGATGCAAAGATTCCATTCTTTAGACCAATTGGGGCGAATCTGTTGAATTGACAACGTAGGTCTGCAAAACCATTGACGCCTACAGCATGTTGGACCACTTTGCAATACAAACAATGAGGAGGCCTGGAGCCAGCTAGTGTCAGAGAAGGATAAGAAAGAAGAAATAGATGAAGGAGACTTGCTGCCGGCATAATCTATGGGGCCTCACGTTATGGAGGTGACCCTGCATCTCTGTCCTGCAACTGCTCAGACCACGTCTTATACTGCTGGCACTGCAAGTTCCTGCCCGTTGCAGGTCACTTCTTCAGTCCTGTGAGAGAGTTATTGCCAGAAATCGGCAGTGGAAAGGTTGGCAAGTTAACAGCTAACCTATTTTTTTTGAAGGCAATGACTTAGGTTGGTGTTTGAGGGCTGATAGTGCGATCCCGATCCTGATGTAAGTGCCACCGTTCGCCTTGGGTGAACTGCTGCATGTGCCGGTGTGCAATGGGGAGCTGGATTGACTGAATCCCCAAGGGGCTGCTGCCTCATCCATGCTGCCGCCACCTCCTTCTCCTCCTCCCCCCAGAAATGATGTGCTGCTGTCCTCTTGGGAGGACGCCCTGTGAGTAACAAAATGAGAAACCTTTTTTGCACCCACCTCGTGCAGCAGTACTTCTACTTTTCCAGTCATCAAACAGGAATTCGGGTACAGCCATAACCCTGCTCCAAAACTTACCCATGGACTCGTCCAAGGTTTTTTTCCCCCTTCCTTTCTGCATTACCTGTCACTTCCTTTCCCCCTTCTTTTACTTTGCAATTTTTTGGATCTTCAAAAAGTTCATAGATTTTTTTCCCCCATATGTGGCCACTTCCCTTTAATTGGCTTCATCCTTTTAAATTGGAACCGCATACCTTTAAGGGCTACAAGCTGCTATGATTCCGCCCTCGCCCCCCCCCCCCCCCACAAAATGATCACACTCCCCCATGCAAAGCTCCAGCAATGCAGGGAGTTGATTTAAATAACATGCATGAGCTGGGCTCAGAATATTCAGTCAGTCCAGCTCCCCATTGCACTGGCACATGCAGCAGTTCACCCAAGGCAACTGATGGCACTTACATCGGGATCGCACAATCATCCCTCATACGCCAACCTAAGTTGTTGCCTTCAAAGAAAGGAATAGCTTAGCTGTTAACTTGCCAACCTTTCCACAGACGATTTCTGGCAATAACACTCTTATACTGGCCAGGCACAAAAAGTAGTTGCAGAGACCACACAAACCAGTGTATAAAGTCCACTGAAAATGGTGGAATGTGAGGCATCATGGAGCCTAGAAAAGAAACATAACACAGAAACATGATGTGTTCACATTACCAGGCTCTGTGGGGTGCTGCTCTTTCTCCACAAAAGCAGGAACCCACTTAAAATTTCACAGCATCGGTGAAATCCCAGCGTTGACTATGGGTTACCTGCATGCCGTGTCCTACGTAATCCATTTGTGAATACTAGCATTTGGTCCACTTGTTCATTAGAATAATATTATTGCCTCACTCCCACTGGTAATTTATGAGGTAAAGGACTAGTGCGTATGAGGCTAGCCAACTGTAGGATGCTTACTGTAGGCTTTAAGCCACCTTGGTCAAAGGTTTCAAGTGGAAACTTTTTGCTCCTTTTCTTTTTGTCAAGTGTATACTTGTTAAGGTGAAGAATGTTTGTGATGGGGAATGGGACACTTTTCACTTTGGTGTCCTCATCAAGCACCCCAGGTCAGATATACGTAGCACAGTTGTATACACATTAAAGTAAGTACCTTCTCCTCTGCTCCAATCATGTGATGTAAGCTCCATCATCAAAATAGCGGCCCATACTGCACCTCTGTGTTATTGTTTTTATTTTCCCCGACAGCCATCTCAGTGGGACTGACAGTTGGGGGTGTAATTAGTTTTGTGGCGGGGTCCTATGCCCAGACATTTCAAGCAAGATACAGAGCATGGAGACCTTCAACCCATCTGTTTGACTTTGAACAGGTTCTGTTGCCAGACCCTACAACATCTTCCTCATGGATAGGCTGAATATCCTTTTAAACCGAAACTACTCGAGAACTGCTTTTCTTCTACTTTGTTGGTCTATTTCAATGTGTATTCCACTTGTAAATTGATCATTACACCGGAGGGATGATGAGCTCTTCTGTGCAAAAGCAGGAATATGATTTCTTTTGACAAACCGCAGGCGTCCATTTAATTCAATGCCTGCATCAATTTGTTGTCAGATAAAGTACATCAATACATAACTCAATCTCCCTGTTCCTGACCATCGCACATTAATCACAGCTGAAATGCTTAAGAGAATGGAGGCATGAAATAAAACAATCAAATTGGATGCATACAATGCGATTTAAAGACAAAAACACAGTGATATGGTGATGCATGGTCTACATTGCTGACATTTAAACATGATTCCCTGTTGTCTGAATGGAGTGAGATGTTCCAAGTCTGATAAGATAGAGTTTGCACCAGACTGTAAACTTGTTTTATGATGTGTTAAGTGCAAAGAATATGAAGGGCCCCAAAAGCTCAGTGAGCAAGCGCACTGCCTAGTTTGAAACTGAGGCATGCAGAGCAGAGAGGGTCCAAGTTTGATCCCTGACCTGTGCCAAATTACCCATCTCAGCTGCTTGGGATGCTGCAGTTGCCTGCAGTGCCTACGAGGAAGACCAGCACGCATGGAAGTCTAGCCCATCATCAGTCAGCACCAAATACCAACCACCAATTCTTATTCTTGCAGCAAGATTTGAGACACCAGCATCGGTTCAGTTAGATCATGTCTCACTTTCATTTCTAATCTGTGACCATGGTTTCTGACTAATTTTTGCCCAAGAGAAAATCGAAAGCTTAGGTCATGCAATGCTGAATGCCAACTGCCTGGGTTATTGGGTGAGGAGGCATGAGGTCTTCATCACACCCGATGGTCACAGTGCAGCTGGCCACCGCAAAGCACTGAGAGCCCACGCACATAACTGTGCACAAGACTCATTAAAGGCCATGAAAAATAGTTAAATGTGTGGGGGGTGGGGGGGCCTTCCTCGTAATGTGACTGAAACACCCGAGGAACACATTAGACGCACTCTGCCGGTTTGGAACGGGCACTGAGAGGGAGGCTGTATTTTTTTTTTAAAAAGAAAAAAATTCTCATCCTAAACCTTTCTCTTTTTTTTTTCCCTTCCCCAGCTGCCCTCTCCTCATCCCCATCACTTCCCCAGCCCAGAAACAGCTGCCAGCACTGTATCGGCAGATAGTGGCCTTTCATTAGCTGCTGACACTCAAAATTACACCAGTCAGCCAAGTGCAGCTGATTTTCAAACAGGTGCACAGAGCGTCTAAGGGGCAACTGTCTCACCGGCGCAGTGCAATCCCCAAAAATCGGCGGGCCACAATGGTGACGGTTACGCCAGGATCGTGCCACTGGTGCCCTCCATCATTGAGTCCAATGGCTCAGTGGGAGGACACCGCACTTGCGTGGGGCTGGTAGGTGCCTGCGCCATTACAGGTGTATCTTTGGTGCCTGCTTGCTCCCCTGCTGTCGGAATTTCTGGCACCTGCCTGACTGTGTAAGGATTACAATCCTAATCTTTTTAGAAAATTACCCATCTTTGGGAGTCAAGGCTACTTCCCATTTCTGCCATTTGGAGGCCGGTATGCTTCATCTTACTGGGCATACCGGCTTCTGTTCTTACAGGTCCTGTACGGGTTAGGGAAGTGGGAGATCGCAGCCCAGAGAGTCCCCCACCCGCTCTGATGTGGTTGGCCTTGTGAAAGATATCCGGTCCCAATCATTTTCCGAGCAATTCCCCTGGACTCCTGCTGTAGATACCCCAGAGGTCCAGCGGAACGGCCGAGGGAATTCAGCCCAACCGTGTTTAGTAGTCAGTGGATTAATGTAGTCAGTGTGTTCGCTGATCAGTGGGATCGTTCAATCAGTGTGATCGCTGGTCAGTTGAAACATGTATTCAGCACTATAATTTGGTCAGTGGGATAATTTTCAAAGGGAATATTTGCTAGCTTTTTTGGGTTGGAATTCAAAGTGAGGAATTGATGCTTTATTTGTACAGAGCTTTGGTCAGACCCTATCTGGAGGATTGCATTCAATTTTGGGCACCCAACCTTAGGAAACCTTGGAAGGGGGCCAGTGCTGATTGGCCAGAATTACTCTAAGACTTAAAGGGTTAAATTATGAGAACAGGTTGCATCAACTTGCTGACACTCTCGAGTTTAGAAAGTTGAGGGGTGATCTAAAACGATAAAGGGATTAAATAGGGTAGATACAGAGAAACTATTTCATCTGGTGGGGAATCCAGGACTGGGAGGCATAATCTTAAAATTAGAGCTAGGTCATTCAGGACCGAAATCAGGAAGCACTTTTTCACACAGCAAATGTGATTAGTGCAAATCTGGAACACTCTCTCCCGAAAGGTTGTGAATGCTAGGTCAATTGGAGGTTTCAAGACTGAGATCGATAGATTTTTGTTAGGTAAGGGTATCGTAGAATTACTTAGAACGTACAGCACAGAAACAGATCATTCAGCCTAACAGGTCTATGCTAGTATTTATGCTCCACACAAGCCTCTTCCCACCCTTCTTCTAACCTCACCAACATATCCTTCTATTCCTTTCTCCATCATGTGTTTATCTAGCTTCCCCTCAAATGCATCTACGCTATTCACCTCAACTATTCCTTGTGGTAGTGAGTTCCACATTCTAAAGAAGTTTCTCCTGAGTTGCTTGTTGGATTTATTAGTGACTATCTTATATTTATTGCCCCTAGTTCTGGTCTCCCCCGCAAGTGGAAACATCTTCTCTACGTCTACCCTATCAAACCCTTTCATAATCTTAAAGCCCTCTATCAGGTCACCCCTCAGTCTTCTCTTTTCTAGAGAAAAGAGCCCCAGCCTGGTCAATCTTTCCTGATAGGTGTAACCACTCAGTTCTAGAATCATCTTAGTAAATCTTTAATGCACCTTCTCCAGTGCCTCTATATCCTTTTTATAATATGGAGATCAGAACTATTCACAGTACTCCAAGAGTGGTCCAACCAAGGTTCTGCACAAGTTTAACAATACTTCTCTGTTTCTCAATTCTATCCCTCTAGAAATGAACCCCTGTGCTTATTTTTTTATGGCCTCATTAATCTGCGCGCTACTTTTAGTGATTTGTGTATCTGTACCCCGAGATCCCTCTGCTCCTCTACCCCATTTAGACTCTTATAATCTAAGCAGTATGTGGCCCCCTTATTCTTCCTACCAAAATGTAATACCTCACACTTATCTATATTGAAATTCATTTGCCAATTACACGCCCATTCTGCAAGTTTAGTAATGTCTTCCTGTATTTTGTCGCAGTCCTCCTTGGTATTTACTATATCCCCTAATTTGGTGTTGTCTGCAAATTTTGAAATTGTACTTCCGATTCCCGAGTCCAAATCGTTTATGTAAATAGTGAACAACAGTAGTCCCAGCATTGATCCCTGTGGAACACCACTTCCTACCTTTTGACAGTCTGAGTAACTACCTTTAACCCCTACTCTCTGTTTTCTGTTTTGTAGCCAGCTAGCTATCCATTCTGCTTCTTGTCCCTTGACTCCATATGTTCTGACCTTAATCATGAGTCTGCTATGCGGTACCTTTATTGAAGGCCTTTTGAAAATCCAAATATATTACATCTATTGCATTACCCTTGTCTACCCTTTCTGTTACTTCTTCAAAGAATTCAATAAGGTTGGTCAAGCATGATCTTAAAGACCTCTATCAGGCCATTCCTTCTTGATTTCTAGAGAAAAGAGCCCCAGCTCTTTAATATATTTTCAGTTTCTAGATATTTTTCTATTGCATCTTTAAGTAAGGATTCCAATAACTCCACCAACGTTAAGCTAATTGGTCTATATTTCCCTGGACTTGTTCTATCTTCCTTTTTAAATATAGGAATTATATTAGCTGTCCGCCTGTCCTCTGGCACTATTCCCTATTCTAATTAATTTATATATATATGTAATAGTGCCTCTGCTATCTCTTCCCTAACTTCTTTTAATATCTGCAGATGCAATCCATCTGGACGGATTGCATTCGTACATATTAAAAGAAGGGATATGGTGAAAAGGTGGGTAAATGGAGTTAAAGTACAGATCAGCCATGATCTGATTGAATGGTGGTACCGCTCCAGGGGCTGAATGGCCTACTCCTGTACCTATGTTTAAACTCTGTGCTCAGTGTATTCATGTCACCAACAGAATTGGATTAGTGTACCTGGCTGCTGTACAGTTTCCACCAAGGACATGTAAAATTCAATGCAGGTGGGTAGGCCACATTCAGTATCATAGTGTGACCCTTAAGAACCATGCAACTGGGGTGCCTGTACTTTACACTGAACTGACTGAGAATGTAAAGGTGACAGTGCAATAAAATATGCTTCAAAATAGGCATCTCTCAAGTGATGTTAGAAATGCTGAGTTGAGTCCAAGTACTATATACACCAGCCCGACTTAGAAATATATCGCCATTCCTTCATCGTCGCTGGGTCAAAATCCTGGAACTCCCTACCTAACAGCACTGTGGGAGAACCTTCACCACATGGACTGCAGCGGTTCAAGAAGGCGGCTCACCACCACCTTCTCAAGGGCAATTAGGGATGGACAATAAATGCTGGCCTTGCCAGCGACGCCCGCATCCCATGAACAAATAAAATTTTTAAAAAGTTACTGCAGTCTTTTATTTACTAAGTTTGAAACAGCAGTTCTGAGGATAACCACACAGGACCACCAGAATTAGCAGTGCCCAGGAAATATTCGAAGTATGGGTTGCGAACCTATTTGAATAAAAGGAGCTGTGGTTTGTGAGGAGATTGTGCGCTTCTGTACAATTTCTGTAGTTTACAGGGAAAATTGGTAACTGCACACAGAAAACAGAATGAAATGTTGAGAACCTACAGGAAGAAGAGAGAGAGAGAGAGAGAGAGTGTGTCTGTGTATCCTGCTGCCCCATTAAGAGCCCATTAACATTGTAATGATTTTAAAACTAGGACTTTACAAGGTCCATGAAACAGAACAGGCAGAATATGCATGCATCCTCCATTGGGAGTCCACCAGGCATCACCAAATGAGCAGTTTCACAGAGGTTATTTGTTAAAATGGCGCTCCAGGGTTAATGAGGTGCACCAGTCTTAACCAGGCGGAACAACTGTTAGTTCACTATTTAGCAAAATTGCAGAACAGATTAATTGCTTCTGTCCTTTTCCTGGTCTGGTTTCAATCACATGGGCAACCAGGGAGAAAGACATGAGAAACCATTTATCAAATAGATGAAAAAGAAATTGTATATGATATCCTGATGGCTCAGTTTGTAGTTGCATTGCATGGGGTGGAATTGAGCCATACAGGACCTAGGTTCAGTCCCTGCTCTGTGTTGAGATGGTCAATGTCAGTTAGGGCAGCAATATCAGTGTCCCAGTTGGTCTGTGGTCCTCTGATTTAGGTAGGAAGGGGGAAAAAAAAAACAAGGTTCCCACTCCTGATCATTATCCACTAACTCCTGTTGAAAGGTATGTTTGTGCAGATGTGGAATGAGAACAGGATCAGGCTTTGCTGTGATGCCTTCTGTAATCACTGTCAAAGGTCACGCATGAAAGATGGCCACTTCAGTGGGATATTGGATGGCCAGGAGCACGTATGGATCCACATCACCTCAGCCAGCTCACCCCTCATCTTTCTAAAATCCACCCTAATCTAATCTGGTGTTCCAGCTTTTGTATTTTTCCCTTTTTAGTTGGATCTTAAACGTTATCATATTGTGGTCACTACTCCCAATGTGCTTACCCACATTTAGCTCATCTACCTGATCTATATCATTACTCGTAACCAGATCTAGCAACGTCTCCACCCTTGTAAGCCTGCTAACATACTGCCTGAGGAAGTAGTCCTGTACACATTTAAAGAATTCCATTTCCTGTTCTCCACTTACTCTCCCTTTGTCCCAATCAATAAATGGATAATTAAAATCTCCCAGAATAATTGTGTTATTCCTACTCACCTTTCCAATCTGACTGCAGATTTCCTCTTCTTTTTCCTTCCCACAATTTGAATAAACCCCTACTAAAGTAAGAGAGCTTTTTTTTAAATCTTTTGAACTCCAATCATATTGACTTTGTCTGTACCCCTTCCTTGTCTACATCAGTTCTCCATACAGCCTGTATTTGCCCGCACCAATATTGTCACTCTGTCTCCTTCCTTATCTTTTCTATCCCTCCTAAATATATCACATCACAATATGTTCATTTTCCATTCTTGTCCTGGTTTGCAGCCAAGTTTTTGTTCATGCGATTAAACCTAGACCATCCTGTGAAATAATTGCTTCCAGTTCCCCCAGTTTATTTCCCACACTCTGCACATTGCAATACATGCCTTTTAACTTTTTGTTTGAATTTCTTTAACATTACTCCTTTTCCCTTTTTTTTGTTCAAGCTACCCCCTACCTTTACATCACGATTTTCCCTGTTTCTAACTAGGCCATTTGATTTTCATCCTCTACTCTATATCCCCCTTGCTAAATTGTTTTCTGCATGAATAATCTCATTTATTTTGCCCTTCATTATCACCTGATTTTATATTCACAGCCATTGCTTCCTGATTCAAATACCTCATCACCTAGTCAACAGTTTTGCCAGCCTCCCTGTTCAGATGTAGCCCATTCTTGTGGAACAGCTCCCACCAATCCCAGGACAAATGGCAATGCCCAACAAAGTGGAATCTCTCTTCCTGATGCCGCACTTCAGCCATGCGTTGAATTCCCTAATCTTCCTCTCCTTCCCTATTTGAACGCATGGCTGGGAAAGTAATACAGAGTGAAGTCCTGGTCCTAAGCTTTTTCTCCAAACTCCTAAATTCATTTTGCAGGACTTCAGACCTTTCTATATCATTGGCTCCCATTCTGAATGGTTGCTTACCATTCCCTTGCAAAATCTTTTCCAGGCTATGCATACATCCCTTATCCTAGCACCTGGCAGGCAACAAAATATCTAGGACTGTCGGTCTGGACTTCAAAAGATTGTGTCAGCCCCTGTTGAATCTCCTATCACTGTGACATTTCTTGTAGTGTTGCTCATCTTCGTCACCTTGAGTCATCTCTTGTTTTGTTGGTGCCATTGATATTGATTTGATGGACATGGCCAGAGTTCCTATTTTCTCCACAGGAGGCCAGAACTTCAAAAGTCTGTTTGAGAGCATAAATTGCTCTGTTGCGTTCCTGTTCTAACCTTTCCTTTCCTGCCTTTTCCCACCCCCCACCCTTAGATAGCCACCCATCTCTACTCTTCCACTGCTTGCTCCCTACCTATCACTAGTGTGACTACCCTTTCAAACTCTTGCTCCAAAAATGTCTTTTCCTCTCCCTACCGTGAAAAGTTGTGAAATTGAATTCAATAAATCTGTGGGCTAGCACCAGAAAAAAGTGAGAATGAAAGATGCTAGATTATTGTAAAAACCCAACTGGTTCTCTAATGTCCTTTAGGCAAGGGAACTTGCCACCCCTACCTGGTCTGACCTACATGTGACTCCAGTCCCAAACTATGTGGTGGACTCTTAGTGCCCTCGGTCAACAATACTGCTTTGTCAGTGTCACCCACGTCCCAAGAACTGTGACAGAAGTAGGTCTCATTGTAGTTAGGCTTTGTGGTATAAAATCTATATTAAGGATAATGTTGATAATAGAAGAACCCACAATTTTTTTTAATGTACTTTCCACAAATGAAACCGTACACTCATTTGTCACCAATTCTTTTTTTCCAGGAATGGTTAACTTCAGTGAAGTGACAGGATATCCCATGGTGCAGCATTGGAAGCTCAAGTCAACCCAGTACCATGTAAAGCTCAACCAGAGGACACTTTCTGCAGGTAAGCAACTTCATTGCTAAATTTTATTGTGCTATCAGCCTGGCACTGCTGCAGAGGTTCCCCTAAACCGAATCGGAAATCTTCCATTCCTCTCTGGTACTGTGTCAAATTTATTTCAAAGATCTTCTAAGTCAGGAGGTTGTGGGCCCGACTCCAGAGATTTGGCCACATAATCTCGGTTAACGCTTCAATGCAATGCTGAGGAAGTGCTATACAATTGGAGGTGCTAAGATTTCAGCTAAGATGCTAAACTGAAGCCCTGTCTAACCTACTCAAGTGGCTGTAAAACATCCCGTGGCACTATTCAAAGAAGAGCTGGGGAGGTCTCCTGGTGTTCTGGCCAACATCTATTCCTCAGCCAACATCACTAAAAACAGATTATTTGGTCATTTATTTTATTGCTGTTTGTGGGACCTTGCTGTACACAAATTGGTTGCTCCATTACAACAGTGATTACACTTCAAAAGTACTTCATTCGCTGTAATGCGCTTTGGGACATGAAAGGTACTATATAAATGCAATTCTTTCTTATCTGTAAGTGTTGCATTAGTTTTTATGTACTGAGTCTCATTCTGATATACAAACTTGGTCGATAATGAGAAAAAAAGCAATTGAAGAGCTGAGTTAGATGTTTCAAAATTAAACTTTAATGATAATCCCCTACATCGCCTGAACCCATAGCCCAGAAGAATGAGATTTTAGTTCAGACTATAAAAGGAAATAAATAATTCTAGTTCATTTGATTACACTTCAATTCTTTACATCAAATGCAAATGATCAGCTCCAGTACAAAAGAGGCTGTACACAAACCAAAAAAACTAAACACAAGTTGCCATGGTAAGTGGCTTTTAAGCTTATCTGCAATTATAATTAGGGAGGCATTGTTTGTTGAGTCAAGTCCGACATTATAGCAAGCAATTAAAACGGCAAGTCTGCTCCTGCACCATGGCTCCATCTGCTCTGAGCACTTCAGTTGACTCTGTTTCAACAGCTCATCTCAACCATCCGAATAGGTACATAATGAGATTGAAAAAGCACCCACAGTTATTACTGGCTTGGGGAAAATGGTACATTCATGTACAGGGGCACTCCATAGAATCATAGAAAGGTTACAGCATGGAAGGAGGCCATTGGAAAAGGGATGAATATTTATTACTGGAAGGAGAGCTGTGATTCTGACAATAAGTTTGATGACTATAACATGAAAGGAAGAATTTCAAAATTTATTATAGATTGTTTAAATTTGGTTTTATTGAGTCATTTACAAGCATAGGATAAATGTCACTTTCTTCAGTCAAAGGGAAAAAAATGTAATTTCTCCCCTTACATATTGAGTTCTGGAGTACTTGGAAATATATCGCTGTTCCTTCATTGTCGCTGGGTCAAAATCCTGGAACTCCCTTCCTAACAGCACTGTGGGAGAACCGTCACCACACGGACTGCAGCGGTTCAAGAAGGCGGCTCACCACCACCTTCTCGAGGGCAATTAGGGATGGGCAATAAATGCTGGCCTCGCCAGCGACGCCCACATCCCGTGAACGAATTTTTAAAAAACTTGTTTTCAGGCTTCTGAAAAAGCATCACTTTTTTTAAACCAGGACTGTACCTATGATGGTTCAGTGGTAAATGCACCACTTGATGTGATACTGAGCCATGCAGATTCAGGAAAGACCCAGGTTCAACGTGTGATCTGTGCTAAATTAGCTTGGTCTCCACTGGCACGACGATTGGACCGCTGGAATTGTCCTCAGCACCCTTGGCAAGGGAAAGGAAAAATCACGCAATGATTCCCTTCCCATTTGCAATCCAGCGAACCCTGCTTGAATGTGCATGTGTGTGTGCGCATTTTTGTGCATGTGTGTGAGTAAGAGAGATGAGGACAGGATTGAGCTTGGATGTAATGCACCTCCCATGGAGTGTATAACATGTTACTCGCTCTTTTGGCTCAAACGTGAAAATGGTCATTTGGGTGTAATGCTGCAGGGAAGCTAGACTAGTGCAATTATACCTCAGCATGGTCTAGCATTTTCCAGAGAGGAAAAAAGAGAAAAAAATTAAAAGAAGGAAACAATGAACACAACTTCCTAACAAATGGATTCATGTAATGAGAAGTTAGCGGTCAATTTTAACTTGGGGACGGATTGGTGTGTGGGGGGCCTGAAGTGGGCGGTGCGCCATGAAGACATGAAGGAAGCGAGGCTCAGCCAACTTTAACAGCTGGGCCTCATTTTAACTTTTCAAATCTGTCTCTTGACCGAATCCGGCGGGAATGAAGTTAAGGCCAGCGGGTGGGAGTGAGAATTGGGGCCAGAGTAAGAATTGGGGCGGGAGCTGGACACTGCTGGGTACTCAAGGAAATGGTCCCCGACGTATGGTAAGTGCTGAGGAGGGGGTGGGTTCATACACATATGGCAATATGGAGAGGGAAAGGGAAGGCTGGGTTCAGGGGAGGCCCAAGGATTCCTTCCAGGGCCCAGTATAGCATTGTGACGCCAATGACATCATCGAGCCGTAGTTTTTACATTTTAATTAGACTGTCGCCTGCCTGTAGCAAGAGCCTTGGACGACTTGAAAGATGAAATGACAGCGGGCGGGAACGGAGCTACTAGGCCAATATTAACCCCTCCCCCGCACCATTTCCACCCTGTTGGGGGGGGTTAAAACCAACCACAAAGTGCATGGGGGATCTGGATGTCACTTTGGTTGGTACACTGCCTTGGCACCTTTGGGAAGTGGAGTTACATTGAACTTTGAATGGTGGAATGAAAGGCTTCTCTCCTAATGTTTTTCTTACACTTGTTGGCTGAGCAAAATAAGTTTGTGAAATGAGCAGTTGTGAGAAGTAAGCTGCCCATAATTCAGAATAAATTTGACACTTTTACTTAGAAAGACCACATGGATAGGCTGGAAAGTTCCAGGTCCAATCCACAGTTTGTGCTGAGTTAACTGATCGCAACTGGGACAGCAGCAAGGGCACTACAAATGGTGTCAGCACCCCTGGGTTAGGGAAGGGAAAATTGGCCACGGTTCCTGATCTTAATTGCTGCCTGTCCATCTCTACTGAAGTCCACATGTGTTGAATGATGACACAATTTCGCGTGGCTGTGAAATACTCCCTCATCGAATCATAGAATGGTTCCAGCAGGGAAGGAGCTCATTCAGCCCATTGAGTCCGCGCCAGCTCTATGCAAGAGCAATCCAGCTAGTCCCACTCTCCCGCTCTATCCCCATAGCCCTGCAGATTTTATTCCCTTCAAGTACTTATCCAATTCCCTTTTGAAAGCCACGATTAAATCTGCCTCCACCACCCCCACAGGCAGTGCATTCTAGATCATAACCACTCGCTGTATAAAAAAGTTTTCTCTCATGTCGCCTTTGGTTCTTTTGCCAATCACCTTAAATCTATGTCCTCTGGTTCTTGACCCTTCCGCCAATGGGAACAGTTTCTCTCTATCTACTCTGTCTAGACCCTTCATGATTTTGAATACCTCTATCAAATCTCCTCTCAACCTTCTCTGTTCCAAGGAGAACAACCCCAGCTTCTCCAGTATATCCACATAACTAAAGTTCGTCGTCCCTGGTACCATTCTAGTAAATCTTTTCTGAACCCTCTCTAAGGCCTTCACATCCTTCCTAAAGTGCGGTGCCCAGAAGCGGGCTCAATACTCCAGTTGTGGCCGAACCAGTGTTTTATAAAAGTTCATCATAAACTCTTTGCATTTTCTACTCTATGCCTCTATTTATAAAGCCCAGGATCCCGTATGCTTTCTTGACCGCTTTCTCGACCTGCTCTGCCACCTTCAACGATTTGTGCACATATATCCCCAGATCTCTCTGTTCTTGCACCCCTTTTAGAATTGTAGCCTTTAGTTTATATTGCCTCTCCTTGTTCTTCCTACCGAAATGTATCACTTCACACTTTTCTGCGTTAAATTTCATCTGCCATGTGTACGCCCATTCCACCAGCCTGTTTATGTCATCTTGAAGATTATCACTATCCTTCTCACTGTTCACTACACTTCCAAGTTTTGTGTCATCTGCAGATTTTGAACTTGTGCCCTGTACACCCAAGTCCAAGTCATTAATATATATCAAAAAAAGCAATGGTCCTAGTACTGACCCCATGGGAACACCACTGTACACTACCCTCCAGTCCGAAAAACAACCGTTCACCACTACTCTCTGTTTCCTGTCACTTAGCCAATTTTGTATCCATGTTGCTACTGCCCCCTTTTATTCCATGGGCTTCAACTTTGATGACAAGCCTATTATGTGGCACTTTATCAAATGTCTTTTGGAAGTCCATATACACCATGGTCAAATAGTTTGTCCATACTCATTGTCAATAAAACCATAAGACCGTAAGAGATAGGAACAGGACTAGGCCATTTGGCCCTTCGAACCTGCTCATTTAATGAGATCATGGCTGATCTGATTTTTACCTCAACTCCACTTTCCTGCCTTTTCCCCATATCCTTTGACTTCCTTGCTGATCAAAAATTTGTCTAACTCAGCCTTGAATGTATTCAGTGACTCAGAATTGGATGTACAAGGCTCCCACATGAATAATTGCCACTCCTGCGAGGTAGTGAAGGGCAGCTGGGGCCTTCAGTGCCCTAGGAAGAAGTCAACATCTTCAGGAGAGCAGAGAATTGGTGGAAAAAAAGATTGACGAGAGGAAACTGTAAGAGATTAGAGCATTCAGAGTTGCAGCAGGGATGTTCTTCTAAAGTTTGGGTTAAGGTCAGTGTCTCACCTGAGGACGAAAGACTGATGCAGCACTGCCCTATGGAAAACGCTCCATCTTATGGGGATCAAGGTCTATAGAAGCCCACCTCTGTTTTCTAACCGTGGCGCACCACTGACAAACTAAGAAGAGGAGTGCAGCCCTTCCTACCCTCTCCTTAGCATAGTTTGCGGTTTATCATTTCTGGGTGCTGCATTAGATTAGCTCACTATCCTTTCACTTTTGGAATTTAATCCATTCCAGACTGACAGAATGAAATCGCCCCTATTCTAGCTGAAAACATACCACTTGATATGAGTTTGGGTAGTCTCACCCCAGTTCTGAGTGGGTGTGGGCTCATCGCATCAAATTTCCCTAATTTGGCGTTAAGTTGGCAGTCTCACTTAGAGAAGCCGTAAAGGATGGCTGTTGTCAGAAGTGGAAAGATCATAGTTTTTGCAAGTGCTCTTTGCAGGTTGGAATTTTATTCTGCATCAAACCTGTACCAACACCTGCATTGAGAGTGTTGATACTGGGTGCAAAAAAATCGAAAAACAAATGCTCCATTCCCCAGAACTGACATCCCTCAGCTTGATGAGCACAAAAAAATTCACAAAGGACTCTTTTTTGTTTAAGTTAAAACTAAAGAAATAACATCAGATATTCTTATCCACTTTCCTATCAGTCAAAATGTTGGAGGCATTCCAACCCATTTTAAGTCACCCATCAAAATTATTCTGAACTGACAGTTAGGATTTAATGATAACACACTGAAATTATGCGGATCCAAGGAAGACTGTTCCCTTTATGTTGTTTCAAAGGAAAATGGCTCTTTTCCAAACTTCTCCTTAAGAAGCATGAAAGACAAGGAATTGTTCTCTCGTAACGTGCTGTTTTTCTTCCTGGACCTTTTATCTGAGTCTTGAAGAAATTTATGAGATTCATGGGAGGATCATGAAATTTGTGTTGGTTAATTCCCCCAATTGATTGATAATGAGGTGCAATATTCCAACTTTGACCCCTGGTCTGTACTGAGATGGCTGCTCTCAGTCAAGTGGCAGTCACAGCACTACAATTTGCCTCAGCCTCTGAGCTGGAGGAAAATAATTTAGGGTTTCTGTTGCTGATCCAGTTCCACTGACCTCTGCTGCTGTTGGGTGAAAGCAGGTTGAGGCTCAGCTATGGTGCTCCTCCCCCATGGTTCATTAATCTTCTGACCCTTACTGTCTAGGGTCACGCATGAAGAATGACCCATGGGCAAGGTGCTGGAGGGTGGATGATGGTAATGCAGATGTACACCAGCATAAATCAGTGCCCTCAGGGGAGGTGAGGGGAAAATTGGAGGAAGAAAACCCGGATAGAAAGAAAAAAGAAAGACTTGCATTTATATAGCGCCTTTCACAACCTCAGGACATCCCAAAGTGCTTTACAACCAATGAAGTACTTTTGAAGTGTAGTCACTGTTGTTGTGTAGGAAATGCGAAAACCAAATTGCTCACAGCAGGGTCCCACAAACAGCCATGTGATAATGACCTGATAATCTGTTTTTAGTGATGTTAAGGATAAATATTAGCCAAGACAGCAGGGAGAACTACCCTGCTCTACTTTGAAATATTGCCATGGGATTTTTTACATCTACCTGAGAGGGCAGACGGGGCCTCGTTTTAACGTCTCGTCTGAAAAATGCAGTCCGGCACTCCCTCAATACTATATTGGAGTGTCAGCCTAGATTTTGTGCTCAAGTCTTCAAGTGGGACTTTTTTTTTATTCGTTCATGGGATGTGGGCGTCGCTGGCGAGGCCGGCATTTATTGCCCATCCCTAATTACCCTTGAGAAGGTGGTGGTGAGCCACCTTCTTGAACCGCTGCAGTCTGTGTGGTGAAGGTTCTCCCACAGTGCTGTTAGGAAGGGAGTTCCAGGATTTTGACCCAGCGACAATGAAGAAATGACGATATATTTCCAAATCGGGATGGTGTGTGACTTGGAGGGGAACGTGCAGGTGGTGTTGTTCCCACGTGCCTGCTGCCTTTATCCTTCTAGGTGGTAGAGGTCGCGGGTTTGGAAGGTGCTGTCGAAGAAGCCTTGGCGAGTTGCTGCAGTGCATCCTGTGGATGGTACACACTGCAGCCACAGTGCCCCGGTGGTGAAGGGAGTGAATGTTTAGGGTGGTGGATGGGGTGCCAATCAAGCGGGCTGCTTTGTCCTGGATGGTGTCGAGCTGAAGAAAGTGGTGGCTGGCGCGGCCTATAGCAATTTCTCACTAACCCTCCTCCATGTTAAATTGACTGAAAAAGGTGTTTAACATTTTTTTCTATAACCTGAATGAAATGAAGTGGCAGAATTTATGTACACAGGCATCAATTTGCAACAGGGCACAGTGCCACACTGGGTGATGCCTTTATCCACAAAGTCATCAGCAGAATTGGAGGGATGTATTTTTGTTCTTTGATCCAAGGAGGGTTGTGAATCAGCCTGCAGGAAATAATTTACAAGTGTCTAAATCTTACAAATCGAAAAAGCACAAGCAAACGTGAAAATGGAAACCTAAAGCCTAAAAAGAGGACTGTTGTGCTGACATTTCTGCAGGGGCAAGGTCATCTTAGGCTGTCTGATACTTAAGGTTAACAGAAAGTAACTGTGCAGTCTGTGTGGATAGTAAATGCAATCAAATCCATCGTCACAGAGGAAATTGTGACAAAAACTGTGGTAATGTCTGACCGTGAATGAGACATTCTCAGCTGATAGACTGTCACTGAGGTCTGAATGCTGTCTGTATTTGCAGATAGATGCTGTGAATTTATGGTCTTGGAGGTTTACAGCTCTAAAAGTGGTTTCTCTCTTCTATGGATGTGAATGGCTTGATAGGTTTATAAAAGGTCTTTTAACAACCACTTGATTTGGGGTTTGTGTTTAACTGTGGGTAATCTCCAATCAGAAGCTGCTGTTTCATAACTCAGAGCACCTCTTTCAGCTTGATGGGCTCTGGAGGATCTTCTCCCCCCAGAAACTCCTTGATCTAAAAGTTTTTTTCTCAAAAAAAACTTCTTATTCTTTTCCCCAAATCTGGTAAGCTGTGAGATATAAAGGATTCACTCAGTTTCCTAGATTTTTCTGGCTGTGTACGACTCATCCAATCTGAGGACTGGAGGATTTTTGTCTCTTGCTACTCATATTTCTTTTGTGTAGGTTTAAAACAAGCTGATATTTCTTGGACTTCCAACTACTTTGACCATAGAAGTTCACAGCACAGAAGGAGGTCATTCAGCTCATTGTGAACTGGTATTTTGCTCGAGTAATTCAAAACTAATTCCACTTCCCTGCTCTCTCCTTCCAATCTTGTAACTTCCTCTGATTCTTCCTTTAAAGAAAGGTCTCTTCGTCTTACTCCCTATGGTAAAGCATTCCATGCTCTAAGAACTTCCTGTGTAAAGGAATTTCTCTTAACCCCTCTCCTCACTCTCTAAGTGACAATTTTAAATTGATGACTCCCCAAAGAGGAAATAGTTTCTCCCTATGCAAACTATCAAAACTTATAATTTTGCAAATCTCTATTCAATCTTCTCTTCGCCTTTTTTGCTCCAGTGGAAATTGTTCCAGTATCTCAAGTCTCTCCTTATTACTGTAGTTTCCAATCCCTGACATCATACTGCTGAATCTATACTGAACGCTTTACATTGCTTAAATGTCCTTTCTATAATGGGGTGCCCAAAACTGCCCAAAGTACTCTAACTGTGGCCTAATTATTATCTTCCTCAGTTTCCTCACTACATCTTTACTTTTGTATTCTATTCCACTGCTTTTATAAGCCAACGGAAGACTGCAATCAGTCTTGGGTAATCGCACAACAGCCTCATAAATACAGGCCCCTCAAGTTGAGTAACATTTCTAATTTTAAAATGTGAGAATCCAGTTAAACATGCAGGATGACATTTTCCGAGACCCCATGTGCCTAACTCGCAGAAGGCTGTTTATTGGTGCAGTTTGACTATGATTTTCTGATAAAATGCCTGCTGCATGTATGGCCTCAGAAAATTTTGCCCATTGAGCTGTATTTATTTGTAGGAGTGAGATACGTCAATATAGGTCAGATTTTCTAACCAAAATGAGTGAGAGTTGACAAGTCTAGAAACATTTAGCTGAAGTGCCTTAAATGGCTTCTCCAAAATAAAAGATCCAAAGTAAGATCGTCTGAGAAATAAATCAACAGAATTTTTAGACACACCCATAGAACTTGGGTTGATTAGAAAGAACACAGAACATTATTACTAGCAAACCCTTGGAACCAAGAGTTCAAAGAAGAATTTGATGACACGGTGTCATAACCTCATAGTGATGAAACAGGGCTCTAAAAATAAATATGATGACAAATTCACCAAGGTCGTGGAAGCAGATTCAATAGTAACTTTCAAAAAGGAATTGGATATATATTTGAAAACGATAAATTTCCTATATCCTTATGGGGAAAGAGCAAGGGAATGGGACTAATTGGATAGCTCTTTCAAAGAGCAGGCACAGATACGATGGGCCAAATGGCCTCCTTCTGCACTGGATAATTCTGTAATAGCTTAGAGTTTTCAAAGCTTAAGGGTTTTGCTACTGTAAGAAAATTCGAATCTGACACCAAATATGGTTGCAACTAGTCCATTTATTGTGTAACAACAAGTCTTAACATCGGTCTTACTGTACACAATGTTTGTGTTAATGCTTAATCTAATTTCTATAAGCATGAGCTGGTTATATTAGAATGTCTAACCCAAAAGTGAGTGGTTTAGTTGTTATATATCGAGGTACATCAAGTCTACAGCACAGAAACAGGCCATTCAGCCCAACTGGCCTATGCCAGCGTTTATGCTCCACATGAACCTCCTCCCTCCCTTCTTCATCGAACTCTACCAGGATATCCTTCTATTCCTTTCGCAATCATGTGTTTATCTAGCTTCCCCTTAAATGCATCTATGTTATTTGCCTCAACTACTCCTTGTGGTAACATGTTCCACATTCTTATCACTCTTTGGGTAAGGAAGTTTCTCCTGAATTCCCTATTGGATTTATTAGTCAAAACATTTTCTTTACGTCTACCCTATCAAACCCACTCATTATATTAAAGACTTCTATCAGGTCACCTCTCAGACTTCTCTTTTCGAGAGAAAAGAGCCCCAGCCTGTTCAGCCTTTCCTGATAAGTATATCCTCTCAGTTTTGGTATCAGCCTTGTGAATCTTTTTTGCACCTTCTCCAATGCCTCTACATCCTGTTTATAATATGGAGACCAGAACTGTGCACAGTACTCCAAGTGTGGTCTAATCAAGGCTCTTCACAAGTTTAACATAACTTCTCTAGAAAAATATCATGTAAAAGGCTAAATCTTACACTACCATTTGCAGAAATCATCAGTTTGTGTACAGGTAAAGTTCTGTTGGCTGAATTCTTAATTCCTGTGGCTTCATTAAGTGCAACCAACTATCATGCAAGAGCTCTTTCTGCACTGCCCCACCGAGAACTCCCAAATCAAGTACAGAAGAGGTTATATACACTACCACTGGTTAAATATAGGGTTAAACTCCCTCTACACTGGCTCATTGAATAATTCTATTCTCTCTCCTTTTGTTCACTCTCTGCGCATCTATTTCCCGATTCCTCTAATGAATGCCACATTGACGACTTTGGGTTTTCTGGCTTCTATTGTTTGCTCTTCACCAGGGATATCTCTTGTAGCTGCATTCCTCTTCAAGATAATCTTCTCCATTTCAACCTTAATCAGTGCCCCCGCCAGATTCCATCTACCAGCAGCCACCTTTGCCTGCCTGAAATTGCTCTCAATAAAACAACAGTGTGAAGGCCTAAGCTGGAATTCTCTAACACATCAGAACACTCGGAAGAAGAATCATGTCTAAGCCCGACAGTAAAGCTCCCTTTTAACTTGATATGAGATAGTGCAATTATTCTTTGTGATTTGCTTTGATCCTTGAAAGTGAACTGATATGATAGCAACCAGAATGGCATTGGAGTCACATGAAGGATTTCCAAAGATCTTTTTTCCCATTTTTTAATTTGATAGCTTTGTCACTGAGCAGAGGAGCATGATTGAAACTTGATTGAAAAATAGTTGATGTGAAAAAGATTCACAGAAGCAGAACAAAAGCACTTTGTGAGCAGATAGAATTAAACATTGATTTTATGTTAAAAAGGTCTATTTTAGAATGACAATGGAAATGGCCCATTACCACCACAACCACACAAAAGTGACAACACTGACAATACCACTGGCTGCTAATAACATTTCACCCCAACTATGTAAATAAGGTACTTGAGATACAGAGAAATGCTGAGAGAGGGCTTTTTCAATGATTAGTCAACAAATGTAATGTTATTTACACACTAACTTGAGACCTTGCCTCTTTAAAGTGCTGACACTCTTTTTGAGCCCAACACTGTTCTAATGTGATTCATTAATAATACTTTCAGTTGTATTTAAGGAATTGTGTGTTTAAACAGACTTTTACCTCAGGCCTGATGTGTTGTTTTTTTCTTCAGTTGTCTCATGCTACAGTACAGTTCCACAGCCTGGTCCTGTTAGTTTACCAGTACATTGGGCAATGGCCATGCTTTATGTATGAACATAGACTGTGGGTGTCGATGGGCTATTTTACTGAGAACATCACAATCAAGCCTTGTTTGTCCTCATCCAACATCCAAACATGTCATACTTTCAAGCAGGGGTGATTGAATAGTGATCAAGAGTAAGGATCCTGGCTGATACCCTTCTCCTCATCCTAAGGACAGTGAAACTCTTTGTTGGGGTGTCAGTGGATGCAATCCAGAGATCAATTAACTCAACATTGATCAGGTATTGATCCTGCAATCGTCCTGGTCTGGATAACTATGCCACACAGTTTCCATTGAGACTTGAAGAGAGTCTAGCAGGTTCTTAATTGATTAATAACTAAGATGTGACTTTATAAGAATGATCAGTTTCCTGATAAACCAGGGCATATGTGACGTATAACATCTGAGGTTCATTTCTTCAGCGTAGGTAGTTCAGTGCATTGGAGTTTTGCACTTTCATTTCTTATACCTGGGTTTGACTCTGGCTCAGATAAACTCTCTTATTTATAAAAATATTACGCAATATGAATTTGACCAATCTCCATTTAGTTTAAGGGTGGGGGTGGTGGTGTGGGGGAGGCATTGTATCATTACACAAATATTTATAATGCAGCATAAAGTCGTACCAATTGGCAATCTTGTACAGACAAGTCATAAGACTGGCCGATTGTGAAATACAATTGTATTGTCCAGAGTCTGTGCAAGGAGTTCAGCTTCAGTTAATGGATTGAGAGGTGGCATACAAAGAGGAGAATTGCTGAGAATAGAATGATAAAGGGGGCAGACATAAACATTTTATAAATCATAGCCTTCATTTAAATCATTTTGGGGTTGAGGAGCTGTCCCAAACCATGGCAACTTTTTGAAAGGTATGCAAATCAAGGGGTGGTGCAATGAGTTAGCACACTGGCTCTTCACTCTTACAACCTGTGTTCAAATCCAGTTCAGAAAGGATGAAAGTGTCCTCTGTTTATGTAAGGGCTCTAAATGAAATCAGATTGGGGAATCTCGGTCAACAGTTCCTACTGAAAGTCCAGGGTGCAAAACTGACTGTAATTAGCAACCTCACTCAGGAGGCCACCAAAGAAGTCGGGTGGGAGTTGGAATTATCACACTGGCACAGTTGAGGGTTCCTTTTCTGAGGTTGGGATTATGGCACATTGTTGTGGCAAAGTAGAGGGAGCTTTACCATGCAGTACCAGACCGAGGTGTACTTGATGCTTGAAATAGTAAAGTTTTCCACGTCTCAACAAAAATGTCCTCAACATGTTGGGTGCTGAACTTCAGGGGGAAAATACCCTCTGAATGAGAAGTACACTTAAACAAAATCTACTTTACATCCACTCCGAATTCCCTTTAATTACCAGATGAATGCATTTACTTACTCTTACATTTGTCAGTCATGATGTGGAGATGCCGGTGATGGACTGGGGTTGACAATTGTAAACAATTTTACAACACCAAGTTATAGTCCACAAATTTATTTTAAATTCCACAAGCTTTCGGAGGCTTCCTCCTTCCTCAGGTGAATAGTGTGGAATAGTGATTTTCCACACTATTCACCTGAGGAAGGAGGAAGCCTCCGAAAGCTTGTGGAATTTAAAATAAATTTGTTGGACTATAACTTGGTGTTGTAAAATTGTTTACATTTGTCAGTCAGGCAGCACCACAAGAATCACAGGCTACTGTCAATCAAGAGATTGTGATCTTTTAGTCATGCCTCCAAGGCTGACCAATAGTTATATAGATACATGATCCCATGTTACTTGCTGCACTTCAGTAGTTATTTGCCCTCCCACTTATTTTAGGAACGTCTTTTGATTTAAATGGCACAAGACAAAAGTTGAGACATTTCAGCCTTAAAAGAAAGGAATGAGTTGCATACCATCCGATGGTATCTTAAGCTGCTTTTATATTTCACTTTGTACTATGCTGATCAGCATCATACTATAAATGCGTGTGATGCACAATCGATCCTTACATACATGTGATGAAATCAGATGTTACAAACTTGAGAGTAAGACTTCCTCTGTGTGCTATGTATAATGAAAACCTGTTTTTATAAGGAATGGGTTCGTAATTTTGCTGCACAAAGCACACAGAGATCTTCCCCTGTGATGCATTGCCAAATGCACGCTGCATGATACCAGGTTAGAAAAGTGCAATGCCATTGATGTCATATGTTTATATTTTCAAATGAATTTGACATAGATCCTCACTGGAGACATATAAGGCATGCTTGGGTAATGGCATTAGCGGAGGATTCTTTAAACAGTAAGCGGTTGGGTGGCAGGGTTTATTTTGGACTACTGCTTTTCAGAATCTATATTAGTGACCCGAATGATTTGATTACATTCATGATTTAATGAGAGATAATAAACCACACAGGGAACTGGATATTATGGGCTCGATTTTGCGATCGCATTTCCGGCGGGTTCCCAGCGGGGTGGCCCCGAAAATCCCGATATCCGGTCACGTGACCGGATCGCGACAAAATCCCGGCCACTTCCGGGTACCGCGCTGACGTGCGGGGCTGCGCGCGCAAGCCCCGCTGGTAGGAATCCCGCAGGCAATTAAAGCCAGCGGGGTTCCACTTGAGAGTACTTAACTTGCTCGTTGTGGTCAGTTAATGAGCTGAAGCAGCTGTCAAAAGAGGAAGTGTGGGATTTTAGGTTCAAGGCAGTGAGTTTCACACACTGGGGGAAACAGTACCTTTCCAACCAGGCGTGTTGCAGCCAGCAGCCTGTGGCAGGTGCCAAGGTGCGCTCCACGGGGGAGAGCCCTCACCCACGCAGGAGGCCACCGCGTCACATAGGGCAACCCCTGCCCTCCACCACCCCCCGCCAAGCCAGAGGACAGACCGACACGAAACCGCAGCCCCAGTCCGAGGACCCACCCACCTACCCTGCACAACCCCTCAGACCAACACCTGCCAGATGGGTGGTGCGTTGACATCGTCGGAGGATGAACAGGATGACCAGCCCCAGCAGCCTCGCAGTCCACGCCGTCCGCCTCAGAGACGTGGGGCCCCCCAACACGGTGCTGCGGCACACCCACCTGCACAGCAGGAGGGAGGGCAACCGCAGAGAGAGATGCGTCGCAGGAGGCACTACCCTCCGCACAGGGTGTACAGAGCAAGGCTCAGCTTCATGGACCTCTCCGAGGAGCAGTGCATACGGAGGCTCAGAGTCAATCGCCAGGTAGTCGCCGACATCTGCAGCCTCCTTAACGACGAGCTGCTCCCTGATGGACCAAGCAGCATCTTCCTACCTGTCGCCGTCAAAGTCACCACTGCCCTCAACTTCTTCGCATCCGGTTCCTTCCAGGGTGCCACCGGGGACATCACCGGGGTCTGTCAGTCCTCTGCACACAAGTGCATAAGGCAGGTCACCGATGGGTTGTTCTGCAGGGCCTCGCACTACATCAACTTCGCCATGGACGAGCGCAGCCAGATGGAGAGGGCGGTTGGATTCCATGCCATGGCCGGCTTCCCACGGGTGCAGGGTGTAATCGACTGCACCCACATCGCAATACGGGCACCTCCGCATGAGCCAGGGCTGTTCATCAACAGGAAGGGGTATCACTCCATGAACGCACAGCTCATCTGTGACCACCACCAGAGATTCCTACACGTGTGCGCCAGATACCCCGGCAGCTGCCACGATGCCTTTGTCCTCAGGGAGTCCGCCGTCCCGCCCATCCTGCAGGCACCCAACGCCGGCAACGGCTGGCTCCTCGGCGACAAGGGGTATCCCCTCCACACGTGGCTCATGACACCTCTGAGGAACCCCATCACCGAGCCGGAGCGTCGGTACAATGACAGCCACACTGCTACCAGGTCTACAATTGAGCAGACCATAGGGCTTCTCAAGATGCGCTTCAGGTGCCTTGATCGTTCTGGGGGAGCGCTCCAATACACACCATTCAGAGTGGGACGAATCATAGTTGTCTGCTGCGCCCTGCACAACATGGCCCAACAGAGGGGGGTGCCGCTGGAGGAGGCCCCATCCACACCCGCCACCCACATTGAGGAAGGCGAGGGCGAGGAGGAGGAGGAGGAGGCGGAGGAGGAGGAGGCGGAGGAGGAGGACGCGCCAGAGGATGTTGGACGACCCATGCGCCGAGCCGCGACTCACCGGGATGGTCGCCGGGCCAGGGAGGCACTCATACGTCAACGGTTCTCCTAGAGTCAGACACTGCGAGTCGCTCGCATCTGCTCACCTGCACATGCGAGCGGCCATACCAGCCCCCTCCACTGAAGAGTGCTGCCAGTAATCCTGCACCCACAGCAGTGTGCCCAATGGGTGGCAGCAGGTGTTCGCCGTCATGATGGCCTCCACGGAACGCACCTATTGCACAAGCCGTGGAAGAATGGACGAGAGGTGGCAGGAGTGGTGAGAATAGAGTATTTAATATCTCCAATGTGACATTATATAAGAAAAAAAGTACAAATTAATAAACACCCTGGTGTATTCCCTTTGTGATTATAACGCCTTTGCAATTCTTTTCCGGGAACCCCTACGTGGTGCTACCCCTGTGGCTCCAGCAGAGGTAGTGGCAGGTTGCTTGTCTTCTTGCCTTGACCGGGTAGATGCTTTTGGCGGACGGCCCCTGGGTTTCGGTGCCCGTGACGGCACCTCCACAGACTGCTCCTCCTGCACCGGGGCAGGGGCAGACTCGGCCACCTGGAGAGGAGGCACCATTGCGGGTACTGGTTGAGAGGTGGGCGACGGGTGGGACGTGGGGGCGCCTTGAGAGGCGTCCCCGCTTCCATGTCCCCGGTCACCATCAAGCCTCTCTTGGCCTCGGCCCACATCACCCCTTCCACCCTGCTGGACGGCAGTTTGGATGGCATGTGTGAGGCCTTGCAAGGCCACCCCTAGTGTATCCCTCAGCCTGTTGATGGCGGCGGAATGTTGCTCACCCTGAATCCGTACAGACGTTGTCAGGGCCTGCATGGACTCGATCTGGAGCTGTGCGTGACGCTCGAGGGAGGCCAGCCTGTTCTCCACCACAGACAGTCCCGCACCTACCTGCGACACTGTGTCACCGGTACCCTCCTGTGCCTGCGCCACCAATGCCCACATGCAGGAGTTGGACTCCTCCATCGCCTGCGCTATTGTGGACAATGCGCGCGGCACCTCTGCCAGTACCTCAGCAATTAGCTGGTGGCCCTCGACGACTCTCCTTTTCACTGGTGGCCCCCTGGGTTCAGCATCTGGGTCCGGCTGAGCAGAGCCTGGAGATGAGTGCTCCCTCCGTCGCGGACCCTCCGCGGCTGCCCCTGCCACCAGGGTCTGCTCATGCTCACTCATGCGCGGTGACTCACCAAGTGCTACCCCAACTAGTTGGCGAGGGGGACCCACCGAGGTGCGTGTCTCTGCGCTGGTGGATGGTTGGCTCTGATGTGACGATGCACCCTCAGAGACCGCCATGTCCTCTGAGGAATCGCCCTCCACGATCGCTTCACCCAAAGACGGACCTGCAAGAGAACAGAGGGCACTTTGAGGCATGTGGACCAACTTGACAGTGCGCCTGATGGCAGGTGATGAGACGGTAACTCGCGATCATGGGTGTTGAGTGTCAGCTTTCCCTTACCGGCCGTTTCGGCAGCGACACACTCGCCATCGGCCACCGACAGGCAATGTCGCGTGCGGGCGAGGTCGAGCGCCTCCACCTCTGCGTCGGTGAGCTCCACCACTTGCGGCGGCCCACCTCCGGTGCGTGCCCTTTCGCGATTGTTCTTGCTTCTCTTCTCCTGTGAAGGCAAAACACAGATGTGTGAGTGGGTGCGTCTTGCATCGTGAGACGCATCGAGCATCGGTGTGGTTGGGTTGAGCGTGGCGCTGAACGGATGGGGGGAAGCGTGGGCCACGTGCCCATCCCATTGCATGGGGATTGGGGTGTGTGGTAGTGTTCGGGTGGGGTCAGGGACGGTGGGTACTTGCGTGCACGGCGAGGATGGTGAATGAGTGGCTGTGAGGATTGCTGATGGAGCGCAGTGGTGGCTGTGCAGGAGGGGGTTGTGATCTGCTTGGCGTGATGGTGGGGATGGGATGTGGGAGGGTGCGTTGGTGTACTCACCTTGCCAGACCTAGTCAGGTCATTGAAGCGCTTGCGGCACTGCTCCCAAGTCCTTGGGGTGTTGCCCCTGCTGCTCACCTCCGCCGCCACCTCTGCCCATGCCTTCCTGGTTGCGGCGGCAGGGAACTTGCGTCCATCTTCTGGGAAGAGTGTTTCCTTCCTCCTCCTCACGCCCTCCAGCATCAGCTGCAGTGCCAGGTCTGAAAAACGGGGCGCAGCCTTTCCCCTTTGCTGAGCCATCGTCTCAAACCGCTTGCTTGTAGCAGGAGGGGCTTTGGGAGACTGCCCCTTTAACTGGAGCTCCTACATCGCGTCGACGGTACTGCGCATGCGCAGCCGGCCGGCACGCAGCTGGGGAGCGCAGAACCCGGAAGCAGGGCTTAATCAGTTCAATTATCCCGCGATCGCGTGGGGGACGCACACGATTAGCCGTCCGCGTTTTCCACGCTCCCGGAGGACCACCCGCTGGGAACCCGCAGGCCTGCTAAATTCGAGCCCTATGTTTTTTTAACTTTGACAGAACAAGAGAATGAGTATAAAATGAATATGCCTTAAGCTTGAGATTCTTCCCCCCTCAGAAGTTGATATATACAATCCTAACCTAATGCAGAAGTTGATATATACAACAAACTTAGAACATAGTGAGGTGTGGGAGTGACAAGATGGGGACGAAGCCAAGCTTTGGGTGTTGTGGAGTCAATTGTGGGGGAGATAAGGTCAGTTGAAGCTGGATTGTAGTTTAAAATCTGAAGGTTTGGATATGGGGGTATTGTAGTTGGGTATTTTAGATCTCCTGGAAGTATCTTTCACGTGCTTATACTGATAAAAATTCTGTTTGAATTAAAATAAATGAAAATAAATTGTGTTGAATAAGTTGCAGTTGCTTTAATCATTGTGAAATTGCTGAAAAAGATTTTGTATATTAATTAAGAAATGTGCATTTTAATTAGAATTCTAAATTGCACTAAGAGCTCAGTATCCAGGTAAAAACAACCTGGAGTTCATCTTTAAAAACAAATTGTAAACATTTTTATAGCACCCAGTCAAATCCAGATGAAAACAATTTTGATGGATAAATTTCCCATCTAAGTTTCTTCAAAAATGATTGGAGTGTTCAACTCATCTCTGTATACAGCCCAGTCCAGTGTTAATTTTATAAATCTAAAAATGAATATTTAACAAACTGAAGAGATGACACGGAGAGGCTAGGTATATATTTGCACAAATATTTACGGCTGCCTTTCTACATCAGCAATGTGCTTGTTCATTTTCAATAGGAGAGGTGATAATGAAAATAAAGTCAGAAAATGCTGGCACGACACAGCATCTGTAGAGAAAAAACAGGTTCATGTATCAACCTCCCATCAGAGCAGAGAAAGCTAAGCAAGCGTTGTGGTGAGGCAGTAACACAGAATTAAACAAATTAATTTCCTTTCTACGAACGTCTATGCCACTTCCCTGGTTAGAACATTGAGATGCAACCCACTTGCATAATTCCGATGCCTCATCTCTTTCACTGTACCGGCCTCCAGTGTTGTGCCAAGTCCCTTCTGAGCTCGCGAAATGGGAACTTGCAGCCCAGAGAGTCCCAACCTCGGTACAGCTCCCGTGGTGTCATTGTCCTTACAAGGGTGACAAAACATTCAAGAGTACCTGCGTCATTGCTTTCTAGACAGGGGTCTAGCGATACATTCCGCTAGACCCCTGTTGAGTGGCTAGTGGAACTCCTGAGGAAATTCGGGGCCAGTGGATACAACTATCCTGAGAAAGAAATAACAGACCAACACCATGGGCATAGACTCTTCTGACAACACTGTGTTCTGAAGAAGGGTCCATGTCTCAAACATCAACCCATCTTCCCTCCCAGCAGACCCACCACACATCATCAGCCCGCCCTGCTGCGAAGAAAATGGATGATGTAGCTGAAGTCTAAATTTGCTCTTCAGACCAGAGATTTGCAGCAGCAAGTTCCTGAAGCTTGTGTTGAGGAGGACACCACCTAAAGACATGAAGTCAAAAAGTACAGGCTAGGAAAAGTGTATTAAATAAGTGAGAACGGGGAAGGCAGTGAAGAAAGAAAGAAAAATTGCATATCAGAGGCTCCAGTATGAAAATAATTAAACAAGAGGATTGTGCCATTGTAGCAGTAAAGGAGGAGGTAGTAGCGATATTGGATAGGATAAAAATAGATTAAAATGAGGTACTTAAGAGATTGGCAGTAATCAAATTAGAAAAGTCACCCAGTCCAAATGGGATGCATCTTAGGTTACTGAAGGGCGTACGGGTGGAAATTGCGGAGACTCCGTAGATATGGGGATGGTGCCGGAGGATTGCAAATCTCACACCCCTGTTCAAAAAAGGGGGGAGGGATAAACCCAGCAATTACAGGCCTGTCAGTCTAACATCGGTGGTGGAGAAACTTTTAGAGACAGTAATCCGGGACAAAATTAATTGGCACTTGGAAAAGTATGAGCTAATAAATGAAAGTCAACACACATTTGTTAAAGGAAAATCATGTTTGATTAACTTGATTGAGTTCTTTAATGAAGTAACGGAGAGGGTTGATGAGGGTCGTGTGGTTGATGTTGTGTATGTGGACTTTCCAAAGGCATTTGATAAAGTGCCACATAACAGACTTGTTAGCAAAATGAAAGCTCATGGGATTAATGGGACAGTGGCAGGGTAGATATAAAAGTGGCTAAGGGACAGAAAGCAGAGATTAGTGGTGAACGTTTGTTTTTCAGACTGGAGGGAAGTATTCAGTGGTGTTCCCCAGGGGTCGGTATTAGGACCACTGCTCTTTTTGATACATATGAATGACCTGGACTTGGGTAAAGAGGGTATAATTTCAAAGTTTATAGACGACACGAAACTCGGAAATGTAGTAAACAATGTGGAGGATAGTTACAGACTTCAGGAAGACAAAGACAGACTGGTGAAATGGACAGATACATTGCAGATGAAATTTAATGCAGAGAAGTGTGAAATGATGCATTTTGGTAGAATGAGGAGAGGCATTATAAACTAAATGGTACAATTTTAAAGGGGGTGCAGGAACAGAGAGACCTGGGGGTGCATGTACATGAATCTTTGAAGGTGGCAGGAACAGTTGAGAAGGCTGTTAAAAAAGCATATGGGATCCTGGGCTTTATTAATAGAGGTGTAGAGTACAAAAGCAAGGAAGTTATGCTAAACCTTTATTAAACACTGGATATGCCTCAGCTGGAGTATTGTGTTCAATTCTGGGCACCACACTTTAGGAAGAATGTCAAGGCCTTGGAGAGAAGGCAGAAGAGATTTACTAGAATAGTACCAGGGATGAGCGACTTCAGTTATGTGGATAGACTGGAGAAGTGGGGCTTGTTCTCCTTACAGCAGAGAAGGTTAAGGGAAGATTTGATAGAGGTGTTCAAAATCATGAACGGTTTTGACAGAGTAAATAAGGAGAAACTGTTTCCAGTGGCAGAAGGGTCAGTAATCAGAACACACAGATTTAAGGTGATCGGCAAAAGAGCCAGAGGTGACATGAGGAAACATTTTTTTATGCACTGAGTTGTAATGATCTGGAATGCACTGGCCCAAAAATATTGGAAGAGATGATACAGGGGACGTCTCTTGGGTTCAGGTTGGGAGTATAAGGCAAACCCCAGCGGGGCAATTTTAACCACTATGAACAGGTGGGTTATGTGTGGGTGTGAGGTGAAAATGACAGATTTTTGAAGTAGGATCACAAACTGGCTCCAATGCACCCACTTCCGGGTTTAACCCAGGCACGTTAGAATGTGCGCCCGCATCTGAAATCTGGAAGTCTCGACCCTACTTACTGCCAACGGGCGGATTGTTAAAGGGGCAATGTACCTCATTGAAATAGTTGAGGCACTTAATTTTTTGTGGATTATAAAGGTAAAACGTACTTAACTTTACCTGCATGGGTTTCCCATCGCCTCTGATCACGCCTGGGGGCAAGAAGGGCCGGATCCATGAGGTGAGTGTCTTTATCGCAGTGGTTGTGGGCCCAGAGGAGCAGGAGTGCTTCATCGAGGCCCAACAAACTCACCTGACGTGATCGACTTTGGCATCGACCCCCCCCACCCCACCCCGATGGCTGAGACTCCCCCTGATATCTCCAACCCCCCCTCCTCTGAAGTTTCCGACCCCGCCTCCTCTGATGTCTCCAACCCCCCCCCCCCCAATGTCTCTGAACCCCCTTCCTCTGGTATCTCCGACCCCCCCCCCTCCGGTATCTCCGACCCCCTCCTCCGATGTCTCCGACCCCCCCTCTTCCAATGTCACTGACCACCCCCCCCCCCGATGTCTCCGACCCTCCCCTCGTCCGATGTCTCCAACCCCCCCACTCCGATGTCTTCGACCCCCCCTCCTCTGATGTCTTTGACCCCCCCTCCTCCGATGACTTCGACCCCCCCCTCCAATATCTCTGAACCCCCCCTCCTCCGGTATCTCCGACCCCCCCTTCCGATGTCTCCGACCCTCCCCTCGTCCGATGTCTCCAACCCCCCCTCCACCGATGACTTCGACCCCCCCTCCTCCGATGTCTCCGACCCCCCCTCTTCCAATGTCACTGAACCCCCCCCGATGTCTCCGACCCCCCCTCCTCCGATGTCTTCGACCCCCCCTCCTCCGATGACTTCGACCCACCCCTCCAATGTCTCTGAACCCCCCAACCTCCGGTATCTCCGACACCCCCACTCCGATGTCTCCGACCTTCCCCTCCTCCGATGTCTCCGACCCCCCCTCCTCCGATGTCTCCGACCCCCCCTCCTCCGATGTCTCCGACCTTCCCCTCCTCCGATGTCTCCGACCCCCCCCTCCTCCGATGTCTCCGACCCCCCCTCCTCCGATGTCTCCGACCCCCCCCTCCTCCGATGTCTCCGACCCCCCGTCACTCCGATGTCTCCGACCTTCCCCTCCTCCGATGTCTCCGACCCCCCGTCACTCCGATGTCTCCGACCCCCCCCTCCTCCGATGTCTCCGACCCCCCCTCCTCCGATGTCTCCGACCCCCCCCTCGTCCGATGTCTCCGACCCCCCCTCCTCCGATGTCTCCGACCCCCCCCTCCTCCGATGTCTCCGACACCCCCTCCTCCGATGTCTCCGACCCCCCTCCTCCGATGTCTCCGACCCCCCTCCTCCGATGTCTCCGACCCCCCCTCCTCCGATGTCTCCGACCCCCCGTCACTCCGATGTCTCCGACCTTCCCCTCGTCCGATGTCTCCGACACCCCCTCCTCCGATGTCTCCGACCCCCCTCCTCCGATGTCTCCGACCCCCCTCCTCCGATGTCTCCGACCCCCCCTCCTCCGATGTCTCCGACCCCCCGTCACTCCGATGTCTCCGACCTTCCCCTCGTCCGATGTCTCCGACCCCCCCTCCTCCGATGTCTCCGACCCCCCCTCCTCCGATATCTTCGACCCCCCCCTCCTCCGATGACTTCTCCCCCCCCTCCAATGTCTCTAAACCCCCCCCTCCTCCGGTATCTCCGACCCCCCCCTCCCATGTCTCCGACCCCCCCTCTTCCAATGTCACTGACCACCCCCCCACCGATGTCTCCGACCCTCCCCTCCTCCGATGTCTCCGACCCTCCCCTCCTCCGATGTCTCCGACCCCCCCCGACTCCGATGTCTCCGACCCCCCCCGACTCCGATGTCTCTGACCCCCCCCACTCCGATGTCTCCGACCCCCCACTCCGATGTCTCCGACCTTCCCCTCCTCCGAAGTCTCCGACCTTCCCCTCCTCCGAAGTCTCCGACCTTCCCCTCCTCCGATGTCTCCAACCCCCCCACTCCGATGTCTTCGACCCCCCCTCCTCCGATGTCTTCGACCCCCCCCTCCTCCGATGTCTTCGACCCCCCCTCCTCCGATGACTTCAAGCCCCCCTCCTCCGATGTCTCCGACCCCCCGTCACTCCGATGTCTCTGACATTCCCCTCCTCCGATGTCTCCGACCCTCCCCTCCTCTGATGTCTCCGACCTTTCCCTCCTCCGATGTCTCTGACGACCCCCCCTCCTCCGATGTCTCCGACCCTCCCCACTCCAATGTCTCTGACCCCCCTCCTCCGATGTCTTTGACCCCCCCCCTCCGATGACTTCAACCCCCCATCTCCGATGTCTTTGACCCCCCCCCCCACCGATGTCTCTGACCCCCCCTCCCCCAATGTCTCCGACCCCCCCTCCCCCGATGTTTCCAACCTTCTCCGACCTCCAGCTGTTCTGCCGACCTGATCTTCCCCCACCGCCCCCACACTATACAGGGCAGACGGTCTCTCCCTCCTTCCTTCCTTTCCAATTTGCGGCTCCTTTCCCTCCCAACAGGCAACCAGCCAGTCAATCTGGATGGCTGGTGCGCAGGGAACCTGAAAGCACAAGTAATGACCTCCAATTGTGTTGCGATCGCAGATTGTGACGGACTCACTTCACTTCTGGGTTCCCCATGCCAACATCTACCCACTCGCTGGGTTCCCGGCTTCGAATGAAAATCAGGCCCCAGGTCTCAGAAAGATAAGTAAATCTTTGATAGGAAAATTATTCAAAATGATTGATTTTATAGGTAACGGTTGATTTTATAGGCTTGTTTAATGATTTGTGCAGAATTCTCTTTGTAAAGTGTATTTTATTACATTACAAACTTAATTTTAGAGCCATGTAGCCTAGCAGAGATATGGCCGTTGACAAACCTTCAGAATTTGTTCCAGCGAAGAGGCTGCTTTTCTCGTGGTTGCTGGTTCTTCATTGGTTATCTTATACTGAATGTAAATGTTTCATGAAGAGATTTTGTGATTTTTCTTTTTGCAGACGGTAATTTGTCAGTCGTAGGTTTTCAGTCAGAGATATTTTAGCTAATCAACACGCTTTACTTCATAAGCAGTGATTTGTGACTTTTTTTATTGTGAATGGTACGCTCGAGCCAATCGTGATGCTTAGGGCGCTAAATTTGCCTGTATTTCAAAGGTAATCAATTGGTTGTAAAGCACTTTGGGACATCCTGAGGATGTGAAAGGTGTTATATAAATGCGAGTTCTTTCTTTTCTTTCGGTGTCCTATTAAGTGTGGCAAGTAACAAGCATCAAGCATGCTACCAACACAAGGTACCTGAGTATTCACAGACCCGCATAAGGTGGCTGCAGGCCGAGACAGTTGGATGTCACACCCCCGCTCTCATTTATTTTCCAACATATGTCCCTTTTGCATCTGCTCAGAGGAGAAGACTGCACTTAAAAGTTAGAAGTGCATGCAAACCAGAGGAAACGCTTAACTCCTTTAAAAGTTGAAGGCTCTAGCTAGGATTATTTATTTTCATTCTTTACTTCCTCTCTCACACATAGGCCTATACCGAAGAAATTCAGCATAATCCACTGCAATATCTTACCATACAAATTCAATTTCATTTATACAGCGCCTTTAACACAGAAAAAATCCTAAGGCGCTTCACAGGGCATTAGCAGACGTATGTGACACCAAGCCACATGAGACATTAGGACAGGTGACCAAAAACTTGGTCAAAGAGGTAGGTTTTAAGGAGTGTCTTAAAGGAGGAGAGAGAGGTAGAGAGGCAGAGAGGTTTAGGGAGGGAATTCCAGAGCTTAGGGGCTAGGCAGCTGAAGGCACGGCTGCCAATGGTGGGGCGATGAATCGGGGATGTGCAAGAGACCAGAATTGGAAGAGCGCAGAGACCTCAGAGGGTTATCAGGCTGGAGGAGGTTACAGAGATAGAGAGGGGCGAGGCCATGGAGGGATTTGAAAACAAGGATGAGAATTTTAACATCGAGGCGGGTAGATGGAGTTAAGATACAGATCAGCCATGATCCAATTGAATGGCGGAACAGGCTCGAAGGGGCTGAATGGCCTACTCCTATGTTCCTGTATGAGGCATTGCAGAACCGGGAGCCAATGTAAGTCAGCGAGCGGGGTGATGGGTGAATGGGACTTGGTGTAAGTTAGGATACGGAGAGCAAAGTTTTGGAGAGAGTTTTCAAAGAGTGACTTACTGCCAGCATTCTAAAATTTGTTTTCCTTCTACCCCTTTAAGTGTCCAGGGCAGGAGGTGACTGAGACCAATGTGCAGGCTCAAGCTAGCACCTCCAGCCCTCAGCGTCTCACACCCACACTGGGATGGTCGGTTAGTGAGTTGAACACAGTATAAGTGAAGTGCAGGTGCAATTGTACGAGTCACAATCTGTTGGTTGAAAGGCCAGCTGTAGAGTTTCTTCTTCAGCAGCTGAGCCCAGGGATTGTATGGCCTGACTATCAATATTTTGTGCAGTCATTTGAGATTGCTCCAGGTAACTTGCACCATTTGGGGCATCTATGGAGGATTTCACACACAACGTACTGCTGTGTAGTGCTGCATGACCGAGCTCCAGACCATACTGAGTGTGGCCACTAGGGCCCTCTGCAGCAGAGCCACCCTTGGCTGAGATCTTCCATAAGAAATACTTTGACTGGAGCTCCAGATATGGTTTGCATTCTACAGCAGACTGTTGTGTCATCATTCACCATGTTCGGAATGCAGATTAAGACAACCATGATGTGAGGCTTCAACCACCTTGTTGCAGCTTCGCAGTCTGCTCCCATACAGATCTCGGGCCCGAGAATTTCTTCCTCATTTTCTTGCATGACCTTTGGACATCAGGGACAGCGTTGACTCTATCAGCGACCTCCTGCCACGATTGGAGTACATTGTGGCAGTACTCTGTTCTCTTTGGCCTAAATATGGCCGCCTTCCTCTGCTTCTCTTTCAGCAGAATATCCAAACTGTCATTATCAAAGGAGACAATTCTGCATTGGTTTCCGTGCTGATCCTGCATAGCTGCTTTTCAACGTAGCCATAGCAACCAGCTATGTCCAAATGAAGCAACAGCCCTTTAAGAGCTGCCACGTGATTTTCTGCTGTCTTCTACTCATTGTGCTGCCTACGCTCAAGGAGCACATTCAAGTTATTATAATGAGCTGACCTTGTTAGATTCAGAGGAGAAGTAACTCCAGACTCGCCACTACTAACTGCTTCCTCGGTCCTCTCTTCACATTCTAAATGTCAAGAACTTATAGACTTCATGTCCAAAATCAAGGCTATCCACAGCAACACTTCTGCCTCTCCCCCTTTCTCCTTGATGCCAATTCCTTGCATCTTCCATGTTTCAAAACATTACCCACTTCATCCTTATTCCATTGTTATTCTGCCCTCACCAAACTCAACTTGTCCCCCTGCTCCCTCGACCCTCTCCCAGCTCCTAACCATCCAACTTCCCCTCATCAACCACTTTTTTTTGCCTTAATTAATCTATCACTATCGGCCCTACCTCTTCAAAACCGCTATTTGTGTCCTCCTCAAAAACCCACCTCAAACCCCTTCGAACTCCCCAATTACTGCCTATTTCAAATCTTCACTTCCACTCCAAAATGCTGGATCGTGCCATGTCCTCACATCTATGCGCCCATCACCCTCCAATCTGGTTTCTGCACTGTCCACAGTGCAGAGATTACTCTGGTTAAAGTCAAAAATTAGATCCTCCACGACCGAGACTGTGGCATGCCTCCTCAGTAGTGACGAGACCTGGCGATGAACTACATATCCTGCAATGGCTTTTCCTCCTATGCCTTAACAGTTACCTCTGGTGCACCTGAGGGCTTCATCCCTGGTCCCTTCCGCTTCATTGTCAATATGGTGCCTTAGATGGCATAATCTGGAAGCATGGGAACTGATTCCATATGTCCGCTGATAACACCCAGCTTTCCATTTACCACATGCATACCCTCCGAAATTCCCTCCAAAAATCCGATGCCTTTCCTCCTCTCTTCCTGTTTTCAAAAACCTACCAAAGACTTTTCTCTTCAACTGCTCTTTCATTCCCTAACCCCCCGACCCACTAAATTGCATCCCATCTATTTCCCTCTATCCATTTCCTTTTCCTCTTTGTAAAGTGCACTAAAATGTCTTTGTGGTGTGAGAAACACTACACAAATTCAAGTCATTGTTGCCATTAAGTCTGGGCCTTCCTAGTGGTTGCAAGTCCAAAACACAAGGGGCACTAAATTAGGCTGTGTAGCGCCCGTTGTTTCGGCGCGACACGGCCTCTCCGACATCCAAGATGGCGTCTTGGATGCGCACGCATGTTTCCTGCGTGACGTGCATGCGCTAATACCGGACGCTGGAAGCATGTAAAGTAGGGAGAAAATGGCTGAAAACTCTCAACTCAACACATAGTCTTATCCCCGACCATCTAAACGTTTCTTACGGTGCCTGAAGGACCCCCACCCAGCGCTATTTAAAGGGACCATGCAGGTGTTGCAGGTTGGTTGCTGGATTATTGCTTCCGGCTGTTGGAGGAGTAGGAAGTGTTTTTTGAAGCTCCCTATTCTTATTGAGAGTTCCTACACTACTTTTGCGAGTGCTTTTGGCAGGTACTGCCTTACGGGTCGGAAAGTTACAACCCTGATGGAACAACATTCCTGCCAACCATGGACGGTCTGCTAGGGCTCCCGTTGGGCATTGAGCATTACTGGGAGCTTTGAGAGAGGCCATGCACACCAGGTCAAGCTGCGAAGAGATGGAGGACGAGGAGGCGCAGGGCACTGAGCAGGAGGTCCTACCCAATGAGGGCCTTCCAGGATCAATTCTCTTACCTCAACATGACCGAGGAGGATTGTATCCGACGCCTGAGGTTCACCAAGGAAGCCATCACCGAGATCTGTCAAGTGGTGCGGCCACAACTGCAGCCTCAGGGCAGGGCGAGGACAGCATTGCCTCTGGCTGTGAAGGTCACGGTGGCACTGAATTTCTACTGCTCAGGAGCATTTCAGGCCTCTGCTGGCGACATGTGCAACATCTCGCAGTGTGCAGTGCACTGCTGCATAAGGGAGGTCATAGACGCACTGTACCACATGAGGAACAGGTTCATCACCTTCCCTCTCAACAGAGACAATCAGAACGAGTGAGCACGGGGGTTCGCCCGCATTGCTGGCTTCCCTATGGCGCAGGGTGCCATGGACTGCACACATATTGCCCTGCGTGCCCCGCATATCTTCAACCGAAACGGCTTCCACTCCCTCAACGTGCAGCTGGTGTGCGACCATACGCATTGCATCTTAGCGATGCCTGCTACCCTGGGAGTAGTCACGACGCCTTCGACATGCGGCAGTCCAACGTGCCAGCTGTATGTGGTTTGCCTGGGTGGTTCGAATCACCCCCACCTTACACAGTTCTAGAAGATGGGAATTACGGTGAACAGAATTGACTCACGGACAAGTTTTTTCGGACTCAACCTTAGTAAACACTGTATGATTAACACACTCCGTCGTCTTCAATATATCAAAAAAAACAGTGGCATAAGACAATACAGTACACTATGTCACTACGCAGAACCTACCCACTAAACCCCTATGGCTTGGTTGGGAACACACAACACCCCTTCACACAATACCGGTGCGTCTTAAGGATGTGGACTTGGACAATGTTCACCCCGATTGTCCCTTGACTTTCCCGCTGCTTCCCCTTGTAGAAAACGTGTCTCCTGATTCCGTACTGCCGCACAGTATTCAAGTCTCAGTTTGAGGGTCGTCCATACATTTGACGAGCGAGGCTCGGCTTCTTGTGGTGGTTTCTTCTCTCCGCCCCAGGCGGAGTGCTCACTTCTTGTTGTGAAGGTGGGGACAAGCGAAGACGAGAGCAGGCGAGGAAGCAAGAGAGCGAAAAGTCCCAAAACTGCCTCCTCTTATACCCCCAAAGTTCCAAACTTCTTCACGCCAAAACATGAAACGTTCCTTTCCCTGTGGTGCTGTTTTTGTGTAGTCAGTAATCTTACAGTGATGTCCTTTTGCTTCCAACCAGCCTGGGATTTTGATGGCCCTCCTTTGTTTGGTTTCCCGCCCTTTGGGGTTACCTCATCTAGGCAATAGTGGTAATGGCTGATCGTGGGTTTCACTTCGCACCTGGTCCTGGGTTAACTGGTTTAACATTGATTAACAATGGTGTCTCCATCTCCTGCCAATTACCGTATACATTGCCCTTCCTGGCTCATTGTGTTCCCCGAGAAACTCTGTCCGCTCAGACATTTCCCTTAATTGGCTTAGGGGTCTGGTCAGAATGCCTTGTCCATTACACACACCTGGGCCACACCCACTTTTCAAACGGGCTTATGTTTTTTTTTCAGCAGAAAAATCTTAAAACACAGAAGTCCACTAAACGTCTGTAAATCCCTGGGGCCTGCACCGATGCTTACACAGCTATCTTTCATCCGACTCGGCAAGTCAGAGGCTGGCTACTGGGCGACAAGGGTTATCCCCTCACGACATGGCTCATGACACCAGTCAGGAATCCATGCACGCGTGCACAGCAGGCCTATAATGAGAGAGAGCCATGCTGCCACACGCAACATCATGGAGCACACCATAGGCCTCCTCAAACAACACTTCCACTGCCTCGACCGGTCTGAGGAGCCCTGCAGTACTCCCCTGAGCGGGTGGGCAGATTTGTGGTGGTCTGCTGCATGCTGCACAACCTCGCCATTATGAGGGTCCAGCCTTTGCCACCAATGATTGGAGAAGATCCTGAGCCAGAGGTGGAGGAGGAAGAGGCTGAGGATGAGCAGGAGGAGGGGGTGGAGCCAGAAGAGGAGGTGGAGGAAGATGCATGGATGCAGCAGGAACCACACGCCTTGTCTGCAAGGGCTGTGTGTGCTCGCCTGATCCGTGCCCGCTATCAATAATTGGAACTACATCCCCCAACTCACCGAAAGTCCTACAATCCCCACTTTTCCCCTCCGACAAAACAATCAAATCGCCCTCCATCAAATTACTCATTGGCTTCCCTCTCAGCTCATTGCTTGAATAAAAATCACCACCAAATGCAAAATCAAACTCTCATTTATGGATTAATAAATGAAATTATGCAAACATAACAGAACTATTCACCCTTGTGCATTCCCTTATTGCCTGTTGTCCATGTGCCTTTACCTATCCTAGTGCGACTACAAGGTGCTTCCCCAGTGGCTGGAGCATGGGTGGTGGAAGGCTGCTGGCCTTCAATGGAGGAATGTCCAGATGGCCTTGGAGGACGACCTCGAGCAGCTCTGGGCCTGGAGGGCCTGGCTTCAGACCGCACCGTCTCAGCATGGGCTGCAGCAGTCTGGCCTGGCTGGCCGACAGACAACAACAGGGGCACTGGCGGAGTGGCAGGGGTGGGAGCTGGAATGCTGTCGTCCTGAGAAAGGACAGCAGGTCCGACTGCCATGGCGCCACTGCCACTCTCCTGGGGCGGTGCCTCAGCACTCCTGCTGATCGGCTGGAGAACGGATTGCTGGAGTGCTGTGATGCCCTGGAAGCCCCGTTCCACAGTGGTCCCCAGACCCACGATAGCAGCAGTCTGAGCTTCCAAGGCAGCGGTCTGAGCTGTAAATGCAACAGTCAGACCTTGGATGGCAGATGTTTGTGCTGCAATGGATGCTGTGACATCAGTCATCAGACGCTGCATCAAGGTGAGTTCCACAGGTGCGCTGATGGAGGTGACCACCCGTTCCATGTTGGAAAGGATGGGCTCCAAGCTCTGAGCAAAGCCCTGTGCCAAGTTGGAGCTGGACTCCTCCATGTCCCTTCTCATTATGAGCAGGCTTTCTGGCAGGCTTTCCAGTACCCCAAGCATTTGTTGGTGTACGCCCATCAGCCGTCTTCTGTAGCCTGGCCCATCGAAGTCCTCATCTGACTCCTCTGCAGCAGAACTAGTGAGTGACCTCGCCCTCTGGTGACCTGGCACCTGGTGAATCCGTTCCCCCGCCCCAGCTCCTGCGCACTTGTGCTCGGTGTGTCACCACTTGCAGATCCCTCCTCTAACCTAACCTCTAAAGGACGCGCAGTGTCAGTCTCTGAGCTGGTGGAAGCAAGTGTCAGATCAGGCGACGGTGTGGCTTCAGTGTCCTCCTCCTCCTCGGGTGCCGTCACGTGTTCTTGGGTATCTGCAATGACAAAGGGAAACAGGTTGAGTTGTGGAGTGGGGAGAGGAGCAAGTAAGAGGTGCGTGCTGACAGCATGTGCAGCACGTGAGTCAGAAAAGATTATGGGAGGCGGGAGATGTGGAAAAGGAGAAGGAGAATTAGATATGCAGAGACCCCCTTGACTGGGACCTCTAGCGTGACACGTTGTGACGGCTGCAGCGACGGCCCGCCCAATGATCCGAAGCACCATCTCCTCGAGGGGGGTGAGGATGTGCAGACGTGCCCGTCCAGCCTCAGGTCCCTCCTGCGGCCGGGTGTTATACGCCACCTTCTCCTGCACGACAGAGAACAGTGTGTCAGTGAGTGTCCTGCAAGGTGTGTGGGTGATGTGCCTGTCATGGTAGAATAGCTGCCAATTTGTGTGACTTGTGAGTGGTGGTTGTGTGGCCTGCAAGTGTGGTACTATGTGCGGGTGAGATGCAGCATTGCGTATGGATGGGCAGTGTTTGTTGGTGGGTGGGTGGGTGACGGGAGGTGTCGTGCATGGAGTATTGGTGCAGTTGGTAGGATGTGCCACTTGACACTTGCATTCACTCTCCTTGACCACTCCTGTCAAATCATTAAACTTCTTCCGGCACTGCACCCACGTGCATGGTGCAGTGTTCCTTGCATTCACCTCCTGCGCCACAGTCTGCCAATGCCTACGCAGCTGTAGTCTAGAGGGTCTCCAGCCACGCTGCGGGTACATGCTTGCCCTCCTTTGGTCCATGCCTTCCACCAGGGCCTCCAGAGCATCGTCCGAGAATCGTGGAGCCCTCTCTCTTGCCGGTGCAGCTACTCGCAATGCCATTCTTCCTTCTCCTACTTGGCTGTGCAACTGCCATTTGAAATGTGCCTGCACCTTTAAGTAGTGCAAGCTGCTGATGACGTGCGCTGTGCGCGCCCCATTTCCAACTTCCTCATTCTCCGTGCAGCCTCTCAGCAGCGAGAGCTGCGCTTGCTGCACGAAGATTTCATGGTAAGTAGCAGACAGCATGAAGTTCACGTGCTGCCTGCGTAGGGTCCATCGGGCGTGGCGCTACCATCGCCCAGAACGGACACTTATCCAATTTTCCCCCCAAGATTTCTAAATCAACGTAAAATGACAGTTTCACTCAGAATGTTTATAAGGGTGGGTTTGTGTTGGAAAAGGAGCGATTCACTCCGCTGCAAAAGGAATTGTGTTTCTAAGGATGGGTTAAGCTGTATTACTGGGGCTGAACTTAACTCTGCGTGTGTCTCATGTTACATTGACTAGGGAATGTTTAATACTAACACTGGATGCCAAGAATGGAAAGGTGTTTTATCCCCCAACACTGACATCCCTCCTCCTATTGAACACAAAATTCACTAATAATATAAAGAATGAAAATAAAATCTCATCATACGAATTTCTCCAACTCTATGTCCACATGCTATTGAGTGATGTCAGTGGGTCATCATAGACAGGGTATTTGGACCTTTCATGCCCCTTTTCTAGACTTAATGAGGTGTTGCACTATAATCCAGTCAAGCTTTGTAAAATAATACTTGCGTACTATATCCTCCCATTATACTGTGGTTGACGTTAGGATTTGACCTGAGGAAGATAACAGTGAAAGTAGAAGTCTTGGTGAAATCAGTGAATTGTCCTTTGAATAACATCAGGATCAAGACGCGTTATTAGTGAGACATCAGTTGACTGCCTGCTGTTATTGAATAGATGTCTGAGTGAAAATAATCAAGGCTGGAAAGCCTGCAATAGCTTATCCATGCTGGTTTCTGTATTAGTTTCATCTCATTCTTGTAACTTTCCATGATTCTGATGAATCTAATGGCTGCATTTGAAATTTCACGGTAGCTGTCTTGTTTACTCATCATTGACCGTTTCTTTTGTCAACACCACCAGGTTAACTGGAATGAATACTTAACCTTTAATATCCTGAAGGGTCAGCAAGGCTTGAGAATGGACATGCTTGCTGTCTGGCTGTCCTGCAATTAATCAATTGGCATTCCTAAAGAGAACAACTAGAGGCCTGCTTTGTGGATAGATTCCTGACATCAAGGATAGCTGTGGCATGAAAATAGATTGCTTGGGAATAAAAGCAGTAGGAGCTCCTTCCCTGATGATAACACATTTTCTTAGAGGCCACTGACATTAACTCAAAAAGGACCTCAGCAACAACAATAAATAAGGAACAGTAACAAACACACGTTTCCCTCTACTGACAGAATCACTCAAAGCCAGATTAGCCCTATAGCAACTAAACCTGTCACAGGGAAGCGGAGTACAGCAAAGCAAAAATGATTTCTTGAACTTGAAAGTTGAGATTTTTAGAGATATAAATGTTTATTTTTAAAACAAAAAGATGGAAACAAATCATTCTACAGTTTCAGAAGGAGAGATTGAAATCCCATTCAATAGCTGGCTTTGAATCTTGACTGACATGAAGCAGGGACAAGTTTTAGTGGTTCTTGTCAAGCCAGTAGATAGGTCAATTAATAGTGATGGAGTGTGCAATCCTAGGAAGACTGTTTATTGCTAGATAGCTTTCCTGACTCTCAAACTGTGCCTTGTGTCATTTGATATGCAAAGCATTGAAAGCAAAATACAAAACGGAGAACTGCCTAACCAGATGATGTATTTCTTCTGGCTGCACAAGGTCAAGCTTTTATGGTTTTATGACAAAAGAGGGATAATGTAGAAGTCATATGTGTTTTTTCACAATGGAATATACCTCACCATTATGGCATACCACAGACTGAAGTCTTCTCTATTCTGGTAGAGCTCTAATGAAATTTCTTCAAGGTATAATCCCTTTCCTAGAGTTTGGAGGTGAGAAACAGGAAATCTAAGTTTCAACAACAACTTGCACTTATATAGTGCCTTTAACATAGTGAAACGTCTCAAGGCGATTCACAGGAGCATTATCAAGCAAAATTTGACACCGAGCCACATAAGGAGATATTAGGACAGGTGACCAAAAGCTTAGTCAAAGAGTTAGGTTTTAAGGAGCATCTTAAAGGAGGAGAGAGAGATAGACAGGTGAAGAAGTTTAGGGAGGGAATTCCAGAGCTTAGGGCCTAGGCAGCTGAAGGCATGGCCGCCAATGGTGGAGCGATTAAAATCGGGTCTGCGCAAGAGGCAAGAATTGGAGGAGTGTTGAGGTCTCGGAAGGTTGTGGGGCTGGAGGAGATTACAGAGATAGGGAGGGGCGAGGCCATGGAGGGATTTCAAAATAAGGATGAGAATTTTAAAATCGAGGCGTTCCCGGAACAGCAGCCAGGATGGTGTGGTCAACCATGTTAAAAGCTGCAGACAGGTCGAGAAAGATGAGGAGGGATAGTTTCCCCAACTAATCCTTACCTCACCAAACCCTTGTCGACACACTCTAATCATGTTTACCATTTCTTTCTCTCCAAAGATGGCTGGTGCGGGACATAGAGAATAAACAGACTGTCGAAGTGGGGAATGATGGGGAATGGTGCTCTAAAGCAGGCACATCACTGGAAGAAAATAAAGCACTGAGCAACGAGTAAAGCTTTATTATTACTCCATATTTATGGGGAAATACAGAAACATCAGCCTGCATCTAATGGGGGTTTGTCCTTTTCAGAGCAGTGTTCCATCTGGAGAGAACTTCCACCCTCACCTCCATATCTAGCTCAGTCCTGACCCTTACATAAACTAGGCTTGTATTCGCTAGAATGTAAAAGGTTAAGGGGTGATATGATTGAGGTTTTTAGGATTTTGAAAGGAATTGATAGGGTAGACAGAGAGAGAAACTTTTACTGCTGCTGGGGGAGACTAGGACAAGGGGACATAACCTTAAAATCAGTGCCAGGCCATTCAGGAGAGATGTTAGAAAACACTTCATGTAAAGGGTGGTAGTGTGTGGAACACTCTAAAACAAAAGGCAGTCGATGCTAGCTCAATTAATAGTTTTAAATTTGACATTGATAGATTGTTGTTAGTTATGGGAATTAAGGGATATGGAGCCAAGGCGAGTGGATGGAGTTAGGATACAGATCAGCCATGATCTCATTGAATGGCGGAACAGGCTCGAGGGGCTGAATGTCCTACTTCTGTTCCTATGACCCATTTTCCTGCTTTGGCATTCATTGTGTACGCATGGCGGGCTCCTGGCTGTCGAGAAGGAGCTGGCCAGCGCAGGCAAGGAAACTCTGGCGGTGCTGCAGCAGGGATGCCACTGCGGCACCAGAAGCGGTGACGAGGGCGGCAGAAGAGTCCTGAAGATTAGAAGGAAAGACCCCACTGAAGGCCTCGGCCAAGACCGAAGTCTTCAGCTGACAGGAGGGAGAAGATCTCGCTAAAGGCTCTCTCCCTCCGTTGGGAGAACTTCCGGGGGGGTGGGGGGGTTGGGCTTTACCACTGTTTCCCAGGGCTTACCATCACCTTCACCTTTCACGTGGCGAACTCTGAGAAACAATAGTGACTGGGGCAAAATGGAGAAAAATCGGCCAGGGATCTGGGATCCACCCCTTTGCTGCTATTTACATACAGTGAATGGGGAAGGAGTGGCCAGAGATGGAGTGAGCGTGGTGGGAGGGGAGGTGGGAAATCCCAGTTGGCAGTGGACCTCACCGTCCCATAGTTTCCGACATTTTCCACTGCAATCTTGCCTGAAACCGGGCAGGATTGCAGAGGAGAATCTTCCCTCCCCCAATCTGTACTATCGCTCACCTGGGAGGAATGAATGATGGCAAAGTGTTCTACTCCATAACGTTGGCATTGTTTACCTTAATTGCAACAGCAAGAAAATAACATGAGCCAATGAAGAACCGAAACAGTAATCTTACTTGTTTAATAAAGTCTTCATAACGTTATTTAATGTGCCTCTGTCTCCCTGTAAACATGAAGTAATAATAAATCTTGCTTAGGTGATGAGCAATTGGGGTATGGCAACGTTCCCATTGGTTGAAAATTATCTTTTGTATCAGTGGAACACAAACATCAAATTGAGGTTTGAGGTTGGATTTGAGCATGGAGCTGGTGCAAATCACCCAGAGAGTCTTTTTTGAAGGCTGGGGTTTCAACCTTGATCTTCATTTCAGCCCTCTCTTGCAAAAGCTACAGGGTATTAATACAAATTGTGCTTTTTGCCAAGTTTACCCCTCCTCTAGTGAAGGAACTTGCTTTTGCTGGGGTTTCCACAGTGGACAGCAGCCCTCCAATACATTGCTCAGGCGGCCATCCTTCTATGTGTAAGCTGAGACGATGAACGTCTCTGGGATATTCATTCATAGTCAGCATCGCAGCAAGGCCCAATCCTGTCCTCATTCAATGCCCACACATGTGCATGTGTACACACACACACACACACACACTTTCAGCAGATGTGACTGGATAGCCATCAGTATTTTGCTTTGATCCAAGGCTAAAGGTGTTGAAGTGTATCAAACCTGGTACTTCCTCTGGTTCTGTATGGCACCGTACCAGAGCATCCTATTCGGGAGATTAACGTCAGGTGTGTTCTTCACCACACTGAGATACCTTTCTATACAGGGAACAATGGGAATCATTTTCATGCTCCTGTTTTCTTTTAAACCAGAATTTAAAACAGGCTTTGAGCAATCCAATAGATTATAATGCATATCACAGTGCGTCAGTGTAATGTTATATCACCTTTATTGCTGAAATTGTTCTCTGTTTTTCAATTAGGAGCCATGATTTAGGTTCATAATTAGGTTCATAACCTTCCTTAAGGCTCTGAGGTAATAGTTTCAGCAACTTCCTTTCTGCGGTTTAGTTTTATTTAGGCCCGAGGCTTTATGACAAGGCTTAATGAGCTGTCAGACTCCTAGTAGTATAATGATGGCACATTAAGGCAAACCACACGAAGAGGCTGCCTCATTATCACATCATTCCATAAAGCACCGGGATTTATGATTTATTCTTCCGAGCGTTTTTACAGAAACATATGCTGGAAACTAAAAGTGAAGAGAGACCGAGAAATTAACAAAACAAAGGCAGTTAAGAGGCTAAAGATATACTCAACTGGCACCATGGAGGAAATGAGACGTTTGACCTTTTACTTGAAAATGAAGATGAAAGCAATTCAATAGCACACGCAATGGTCCCAACATTAAAATATACACCGCAGACCTCCTTCATAATACTACCTATAGGAGCCATTAAAAAAAGGCCTAGTGTAAGGAACTAGATGCAATACTGCAGTGAGGAAGGAGGATGTGGTACTTTGGGATTTACCTTCTATCTTTATCTTTATATTTTGCACGCAATTTACCTTTTAAGCGCCCTGGGACGTTTTTACTTCGTTAAAGGCCCTATATAAACGCAAGTTGTTGTTCCTTACCCCTTTATGTGTCGCACAGAATTTTGTAAATAATCAGTTGAAAACCTTTCAATAGAGATGTGCAGTCTATCCAGTGAAGTGCATCTGCTTTGTTGTCATTCAGCATGTCGCCAGTTCTAGCCGCTTTGCGTACTCCAGCTATACCTCATTGGCTGTAAAGTGCTCTGTGGGGTCCCGAGTTCGTGAAAGGCGCTATATAAATGCAAGTCTTTCTTTCTTTCTCCTGGCTCAGCAGTAAATGCTAAGTTTGAATATCAAAATGTACTGTCCCTCATTTCAGGTGTACGAATGCTCAGACACGTAGCATCTTTCTATTTTGCACAGACTACCTTGCAGAAAGTGACTCCTATTGATATAGGAACAGGAGTAGGGCAAAGCGGAGCCTATTTTAGCTCGGGCAATGGAGTTAGGAGAAGGCTGGAGAGCTGGCAGTCAGATTGAGTTGTAAGGAAGTATGTGTTAGATTAAAAGGTAATGGTATCTGTATTATACTGAAGTGTAGGGGATCTCCCAGAACCAGATCAGGGGCCTGGTACTCTTGCGTTACATTGAAGTGTGGAGAAGCCTATATAAATGAAGGATAACAGAGCTTCTGGCTGTGTGGGATAAAGCAGATAATTTTACACCGAGAGCTGTGGTTGCCTGTAATAAATTTGAGAGAGTGATAAAGGATTGGTTGTACTCAATGAAAGGGTATTACATTAAGGGATAAAGAGGCTTTCATTGCAATCAGGTTAATAGTTTGCCTTCCATCTCTGCAACATCATTGAGCTTGTGCCCTAACCTCACCTGCACCACCAATGAAACCATTACCTATAGATTCACTATTTCTCGTCTTAAATAGTCTCAAGCTCACCGGCCTCCCAGGTCCCCCCCTCCCCCTCCGCTACATAGACTCAAACACATCCGCCCACATCCTATCCTGCATTAAGTCTCGTTCACCTTTCACTCTCATCTTCACCAACCTCTATTAACTCCTTGTCCCTCACCACATTGAATTCAAATTCTCCCTTTTCATGTATAAATCCATCCACTGTCTCCCTATGCTTTGGCTCTGCAACTTCCTCCAACGCTATATCCCAACTCCCATCACTTTTCACCAGCATTTTGGGTGCCTGATCAGCTTATTGGACCCTCAAAACACTGACCATCAGCATGAAACACTGACACTTGACATGTATGGAAAGCCTGTATGAAGTGTTAATCCAGCCTGTTTTAGTTTCCAGAGTAGTGAGGAGTAAGGAAGTCTGTACATGATTGAGGGGTAAGGAAATTTGCATCAGGACAACCTACATCGAATTGGGACTTGATAAATTAAAGCGAATGGAAAAAAATCTGGCTTAGTTTTGCTTATTGGAAGAGAAAATTTTAACTGAAATTTCACTTCTTCTTAAATATTAATGGTGATCCTGCTAACGATCGAGGAACTAATGCAGTATTCATTGTAGATGAATTCTTTGTCATTATAATTATTCATGGAGCAATTGTGACCCTCAGATTTCATTGAGACTGAAATGAGAAGGATCACAAAGAAGTTTGGAGAAAGCGAACAAAAGCCTTTTTGTATCACACTGAGCTGAAATTAAAAAGTAATACATCACCAGTAATGCATGACCTGACTGTGGAACTCAACACATTTTTGATGGAAAGGTTGAATTTATGTCTCAAAGTGGTTTGTACTAAAGTTACAAAGACCACTGATCTTCTTGCTTCATTAGAATGAGGCCTGATATTATTAATCCCCCAATTGCTAGTAAAGATAAAAGTCACTCAGATAAGTAGAGACCTTATTAAAGTTACTCACAGAAAGTCCTCTCTCAGGCTTGCGCTCAAGGTTTAAGAACTCTTAATGATATCACTGATGAACAGCTACCTGGTTTCATGGACCGTAGACACCTCCGCTCTGATTTTCCTCCCGTGCCCCTCCAGCCTGCCACATCTCGGTGGAACACACCGACGGGAGATTTCCAGGTTCAGGATATTTGCATAAAATCGACACTACCCAGACGCAGTTTCAGGATGTTTTGCATCTGTTCCTGGACTAGTTTGCTAAATCCTAAGACATCTTCCATGTTGTGGAGGTGGTTTCGATTTTGTTTGCCATGGGACACATTAGACCTGTGATGTTGCTGGTGATAGTGGTCACTATATTATATTTGGTGGCTGCAGCGGGGCTGATGATATCGATGTTTCCTCAGATGCATTAAATACAGCCGTAATTCCAGATGGTCTTGAATGATCTGTGAGGGGGGAGAAAAATGAGGGACTTGAATAACCACGGTATATTTGTCACATAGTTGTCATCGCAAGGAAAACACACACACTGTCTTCATTATAATCGTTAAAGCTGATGTAAATTAAGTTAAACATTTAGAGAGTAAAATGCTTTGTTATTTGTACAAACATTGAGGCACATTCCAGAATCAGTACTGATAGCTCGAATCTGACAGCCATCATCTTACTCTCGTCAAAGACACAGTGGGGTAAATTTTAACATTCACCACTGAAGGAAAATCGATCGGGGTGTATAACAGGCGGCCGATCAACTGCCGCCAGTGTTGCGCCCAGCGGTGAAAGTTAAAATCTATCCCAATGGAAAAAGAAGCTGTGATTCTCTCCTCTGCAGGCATATGGAATCTCAAGGTGTAATATCCTTGTCTCATGCCTCTGCAAGCCATCTGGTTGCATTCTGGATTTTTTGATGTTGGTTCTTCTTTTCTGACGGCCCGCTAGATTACTTCATATCAAGGACACATACAATCACTCAGTGCCCTGTTCCCAAGATTTTCTTTTACATAACTTCTGGCCTTTAGAAGCTTGATGATGCGCCTAACGGCAGAAGGGACAATTTTAACTCCCTGCGTCCGGCAGAAACCGGGCGGCAATGGAGTTAAAATCGTGATGGTGGGCCTACCAGCCCACGTCCCATCCACCCCCATATTCCCTCCTGTATTTACATGTAGGGCGGAAGCGCCTATCTGAATCAGGCAGGAGCCTGGTGAATTCATGTGAATCGGTATACCTTGACGTGTGTAGGACCCCAATGGTAGTTTAACGGGCTACTGGGCGGAAAGCCCACCATGGATTCTCCACGCAATAAAACCTGGCAGAAGAGCAAAAGAAGTTCTTAGAGATGAGTACTAAAATTATTTTTGTGGGACCAGGAGGATCAAGAATGTGCTTCCGGGCTCCACAAGAATAATATGGGCCACTAACACCCCAGGCTGCTCACCCCTCCTCGTGATCTCAAACTCCTCCCCACCTGGACCTACCTTTCCCAGTAGGGTTTGCCTCCAGGCCATCCCGATATTGTGCCAGCCCAAAGATGGCAAGCTGCATTGGGACAGCCGACCAAGGCATTCAGGGTGCCACATATATGTTAATGAGCCCCAGCCCGCAAAATCAAAGAATCATAGAATGATACAGTTCAGGAGGAGGCCATTCGGCCCATCGTGCCTGTGCCAGCTCTTTGAAAGAGCTATCTAATTAGTCCCATTCCCCTGTTCTTTCTCCATAGCCTTGCAAATTTTTCCCCTTCAAGTATTTATCCAATTCCCTTTTGAAAGTTATTATTGAATCTACTTCCCCCGACCCTTTCAGACAGTGCATTCCAGATCATTACAACTGGCTGCATAAAATAATTTTGCCTCAACTCGCCTCTGGTTCTTTTACCAATTACCTTAAATCTGTGTCGTCTGGTTATTGACCCTTCTGCCACTGGAAACAGTTTCTCCTTATTTTCTCTATCAAAACCCTTCATGATTTTGAACACCTCTACCAAATCTACCTTCAACCTTCTCTGCCCTAAGGAGAACAATCCCAGCTTCTCTAATCTCTCCATGTAACTGTAGTCCTGCATCCCTGGTATCATTCTAGTAAATCTCCATGGCCTTGACATCCTTCCTAAAGAGTGGTGCCCAGAATTGGCCACAATACTCCAGCTGAGGCCTGACTAGTGATTTATAAATGTTTAGCATAACTTCCTTGCTTTTGTACTCTATGCCTCGGTTTATAAAGCCCAAGATCCCATATGCTTTTTTAACAGCCTTTTCTACATATCCTGACATCTTCAAAGATTTGTGTACGTACACCCCCAGGTCTCTTGGTTCCCGTACCCCCTTTAAAATTGTACCATTTAGTTTATATTGCCTTTCCTCATTCTTCCTTCAAAATGAATCACTTCACACTTCCCTGCATTAAATTTCATCTGCCATGTGTCTGCCCATTTCACCAGTCTGTCTATGTCCTCCTGAAGTCTGTTACTATCCTCCTCGCTGTTAAATGCATTTCCGAGTTTTGTGTCATCTGCAATCTTTGAAATTATACCCTGTTTACCCAAGTCCAGGTCATTAATATATATCAAAAAGAGCAGTGGTCCTAGTACCTACCCCTGGAATATTCCACTTCCCTCCAGCCTGAAGCACAACCATTCATCACTACTCTCTGCTTTCTGTCTTTTAGCCAGTTTCATATCCACTGCCCCTTTAATCGCATGGGCTTTTATTTTGCTAACAAGTCTATTATGTGGTACTTTATCAAATGCCTTGGACTGGGCCTCCTGCCAGCTGGCCACCAGGAAATTAAAATCTATCCTAAAGGCTTTCTTACTGACCACTTTATCAATTTTACCTAGGGTTGCCAATTATGGTTGGACATATTCCTGGAGGTGTCATTATATAACCTCTTGCCTCCAACCGCCCATACACTCCTGCCATTGGTCATCCAGCGTATCCTTACTCGCGGTGCACCGCCTTCCCACTCCAATTGGAAAGCAGACAGACTGTTCATTACCCGATTGACTGACAGTCAAGAATCATCCAAACCGCCTTTTTTCCCATGTCCAATATTTTTATACCTAGGAAACAAAAATGTTCAAAGAATATTAAATAAATTAATTTCCCCTATGATTTTTCTCCTCTGTTTTTGCTCACAGCAGTGTCCTGGAGGTTAGTGTTTAATTCCTGGAGACTCCAGGGCAATCATGGAGGGTTGGCATTACTCTAAATTTTGACTTTTAGGACTTAGGCAAAGAAATCATTTCATGAAATGTTTTTGTTGCAGAGTAACCTAAAAAATGTCACGGGCCTAATTTCTGACTAGTTAATCTTCTTAATCCAATTGTTAAGAACATGTTTTCATTTAGTGGCATAATTTAGCTATTTTAACGGCTCTGTGGTAACTGTGTAATTACCATGCGGCTATCATTAAAATAGTTATGACGTCAACTGAGAGGATGACTCCAGCCTATATCATTCCTGATATTAATTTAGCTCTCTCATAGTAATTTAACCAGATGATACCACCAGCATTTCATGCTCAAAACTGTTTAAAAAAGATAAGGTAAAACAAAATTGTTAAGGCTCCTAAAGTTAATTATATTCCTTTGTGAGTGATTTTTAGAACGGTGCTGGCACTCAATTCTCTAAGTAGAAAGTACTTGCTCACAGAACAATAATACCAGGCTGCCTAATTGATAAGTTTGATATATAAGGCAATAAGATTGTTTTATTCAGTCGCTGCAATCATTAACAGCGTTGAGGTGTTTGTTCAGGCTCGTAATAGGATCATCAGGGTTGGTAATGACCATAATGTCCAAATGGATTGAGTTTACTAATACTATTATTCAACTCAGTGTTGTGTTTTCATTGCTCAATGCTAATTTTTTTCCGTGATATTCAGACTTATGGCTGTATTAGACTGTGTTAACGTGCCTAATCGGATTGAATTGGGCACTGCCAAATATGATCGGGCATAATCGAGTACAACTGCATATAATTAAGCATATGGGATTGTCACAATTTGGGGATTTTTGTGCCGTGGTTTCAGCACCACTGGTCCTTTCCTTAAGTAGACCTTGTGTTTCCTACAATCTGAAGTGCACTTTTTTCAACCCAATATCCAGATAAACACTAGCATGGCCCTTGGATTGTAACAGAAAACCCTTGCTCTGCTACTGATACATCATGAGTACTGTAAGTGGTTTTCTCAGGCGTACTGAAAACATACCTCTTACTATAAGTTCTGGAACAATAGGGATTATAAGGACAGATCAGACTCGGACACACGTTTTCGGGCTCAACTGTTTGTACTGTTTACTAGTGTTAACAATAGCACTAGTAAACAGTACAAACAGTACAACCCTGGCTTGTCCAATAAGCCCTACCGTGCTAAATTACCACAGCCTAATAAGAGAACCCTCCCGTGAAATAAACTAACACAGGACCCCCCCACCCCCAGCACTAAAACCCTCTAAGGTTTGGTTAGGACTTACAATCACCCCCTCACACAGCTAAGTGGTCTTGTGGATGTGTGGGTGCAGGCAATATTCTCACCCCGATTGCCCGTTGTTACTTGCAGTTTCTTCCTGCACGTCTCGCTCCTGGTTCCATACCGCTGACACAGTATCCAAGTTCCAGTTTGAGTCGAGGTCCTTTGATGAGGGATGAAGAGCAGCGCTCAACTTCTGGCGGTGTTCCGTTGAATCGAGCTGAGCCCCACTCTGGAGACTCGCTGTAGATTGATGCCAAGGAGAAGAGATCAGAGAGCAAAGCGCAGAGCAGAGAGCAGAGCCGAGCCAGGACCCGTCGCCAAACGGCTCCTTTTCTCCCCAAAACCCATCACCTCTTCTCCCACCAATACTGATCGATGTATTGACTCAGGTGATCTGTCTGGACCCCCGCCCCCACCCTGTGGCCTGGAGTGACTCATAACCTTTGAACTCTTTGTGAAAAATGCTATTTTGTTTTCTCGCTCCCAGGCCTTGCACCTGGAGAGACAATTGGTGCTGATTACTGGGTGTCTGTCGTTTCCTGAGTTGATGGCCCCCATTAGCAGCTAATGGGTTTTGATCTTGCTGAACTGGCTTCTCTCCTGGAAGATCTCCCGGCCATCTCCTGCCTCCACCAGTTTCGGTTGGGACTGAGTGTCTCTGAGTTACCTCTCGGGGTATTGTTCCCAGTAATCATGTTAAATGGTGATGATGTCAATCGGCCTGGGTTCCCTTCCACTCAGCCTGTCAGTGTGAAATGTCCGTTTGCATATGAATGCACCTTAGTCAGGTTAGCCTGGATCAAAACTCCTGCCAGTCAATCCTATTCCCTCAGCCAGTCCCACAAGCTTGCCAAGCAGTACAGTTCTTTCTTGGGGGTATTGGATTTAAAATATGATTCATAAAAATGGCCAGAATGCTGGTGCTACAGTACTACACTAATGCATTCTCTCTTTCTGGATGGGAGACTGAAAGGCACTCTATCGATACAGGCACAGGTTCAAACCAATAGCTGGTTTACGTTACATAGAAAACATGAATGAACAACACAATTTTTATGATGAGAACAGTCAATTTTCCTACATTCCTTAGTTAAGAAAAATAACGAAGATGCAACTTATTAACTGTATAAAGATAGGCTCACTTTGCCAGCTAAACTATTCAAAGTTAGTGCATTCGGATATTTTTAAACCTCCAAGTAGGCAATCAAAGTTAACTCCCCTGAGTGGAACTCCTAATCATTGATGTGTGAGCACAAGACTTTCAAACGTCCACCTTAGCTAAGTCTACTCTGTGACTAAAATTAAGTGAGGCCTGATCCTCTCGGGTGAGTTTCTCACAGTAGCATGCAATATTTAAGATTATACATAACTAATTTCAGGTTTCTGGTTTAACGTAGAGAAAAGAATGCTCCATGTAGCCATGGGAGTTGACCCTTTTTAAGCTGAATCTAACATTACAGAAATATTACAAGTGTAGGAAAAACAGCAAAAGCAACAACAGGTAAAATTCAAATTGCTACCTGGGTATAATTGGCTATAACTGCATAGAATTAGAAATAATCAACCATAATTGGGTATAATTAGACAAAACGAAGTTTAATCAAGTACAGTGTTTAAAGGAGTTGCAAAGTCTTTGTGGAAAATCTTCTGTTCAAAGTGTACAGCAGTTTTAAAAAAAAATTAAATATATCAATAACAATGTATAATACCTTCAAGTAAATATCTTTGATTTTCACCATCATTTTTATTCCAGTGGACACTGAGTTCCAACTTCCCTCTGGAGTCATTCTGATAATATATGTTAAAGGGATAACCTGCTTGCATCTTGGTGCCTCTGTTAATTTTAATAGGAACTCGAAAGTTTGACCAACCTGGTGCAAGCCTGAAGTTGCCTGGCCATGCAAAACTCCATGGAGGCTGAATTTAGAGTAGTAATTAGCCAGCCATTTATTTTTACCAGGACCAGGCAACTCCAGCTCAGTTTTCAGGCCTATCTGAAGCTTGGACTATTTGGGAACTGACTGTACCAACATCCACACTGTACAGGAGTCTTACTTTCAACTACACCAGAAATACTATACTATACATGGACCCTACTATTAAGAACCAAGTCGCACTGTATACGTGAGCCTTACTATCATGTACCAAGTCACACTATATACATCAGCCCTACTATCACGTACCAAGTAACACTGTATACATGAGCCCTACTATCACGTACCAAGTCACACAGTATACATCAGCCCTACTATCATGTAGGAGAAACAAGGTGCACAGAGGACTGGAAGAGACAAATAGCACAATAGTAAAGAATAGTTCAGAAATAGGAGGGAATCAAACAGGGGGCAAATGCGAGGCAGACTAAGATGAGTTTGGAGTGTAAATGCATGAAGCATGGTAAATAAATTTGGTGAGCTGCAGGCACTAGTGGCCACATGAGACTATGATATAGTGGCAATAACAGAGACCTGGCTCAAAGAAGGGGAGGATTGAGTACTTAGTATTCCTGGCTAGAAGGTATTCAGGAAAGATAGGGAAGGAGAGAAAGGAGGGGGGAGCAGTATTGATCAAATAAACTATTATGGCACTGGAAAGGGATGATGTATTTGAGGGGTCAAAGGCAGAATCTATTTGGTTAGAATTAAGGAACAATAGACTGGGTGTATACTGTAGGCCACCAAACAGTGGGAAGGAGATAGAGGAGCAAATTTGCAGGCAAATTACAGGAAGATGCAAGAACTATAGAGTCGTGGTAATGGGGGAATTCAATTATCCCAATATAGACTGGGACAGTAACAGTGTAAAGGGCAAACAGGGGGAGGAATTCTTGAAATGTATACAAGTGAACTTTCTTGAACAGTGTGTTTCCAGCCCAACGAGGAAGTAAGCAGTGATGGATCTAGTTCTGGGGAATGAAGTGGGGCAGGTAGAGCATGTTCCAGTGGGGGGGTGCATTTGGGGAACAGTGATCATATTATCATTAGGTTTAGAATAGTTATGGAAAAGGACAAGAAACAATCAAGCATAAAAATACGTAATTGGAGGAGGGCTAATTTCAATGAGTTAAAAAGGGATTTTGCCCAGGTGGATTGGAATCAAATATTGGTAGGCAAAACAGTAATTGAACAATGGGAGGCCTTTAAGGACGAGATGTTTCAGGTACAGAGTAGGCACATTCCCACAAGGGGAAAGGAAAGGCATCCAAAGCTAGAGCTTCCTGGATGACTAAAGATATAGAGATTAAAATGAAACAGAAAAAGAAGGCTCATGACAAATGTAAGGTTCACAATACAGTAGAGAACCAAGCTAAATACAGAAAGTACAGAGGAGATCTAAAAAAGAGAATAAAAGGGCCAGAGAGAAAGTATGAGAAAAGATCAGCAGCTAACATAAAAGGGAAACAAAAGTCTTTTATAAACATATAAATAATAAAAAGGTAGTCACAGGAAGGGTGTAGCCGATTAGGGACGAAAAAGGGAGATCTTCTTGTGCAGGCGGAGGGTATGGCTGAGGTACTAAATGAATACTTCACATTGGTCTTCACTAGAGAAGAAGATGCTGCCAATGCAGCAGTAAAGGAGGATGAAAATAGATAAAGAGGAGGTACTCAAAAGATTAGCAGTACTCAAAGTAAAAATGTCATCCGGTCCAGTTGGGATGCATCCTAGGTTACTGAGGGAAGTAAGGGTAGAAATTGTGGAGGCTCTGGCCACAATCTTCTAATCCTCCTTAGATATGGGGGCGGTGCCAGAGGATTGAAGGATTGCAAATGTTACACCCCTGTTCAAAAAAGGGGAGAGGGATAAACCCGACAATTACAGGCCAGTCAGCCTAATGTCGGTGGTGGGGAAACTTTTAGAGACGAGAATCCGGGACAAAAATAATTGTCATTTGGAAAAGTATGGGCTAATAAATGAAAGTCAGCATGGATTTGTTAAAAGAAAATCATCTTTGACTAACTTGATTGAGCTCTTTGATGAAGCAATGGAGAGGGTTGATGAGGGTAGGACAGTTAATATTGTGTGTATAGACTTTCAAAAGGCATTTGATTATGAACCATATAATAATCTTGTAACAACAACAACAACTTGTATTTATATAACTTCTTTAACATAGTAAAATGTCTCAAGGCGCTTCACAGGAGCGTTATCAAACAAAATTTGACACCGAGCCACATAAGGACGTATTAGGACAGGTAACGAACAGCTTGGTCAAATCGGTAGGTTTTATGGAGCGTCTTAAAGGAGGAGAGAGGTAGAAAAGCGGAGAGATTTAGGGAGGAAATTCCAGAGCTTGGGGCCTAGGCAGCTGAAAGCACGGCTGCCAATGTTGGAGTGATGAAAATCGGGGATGCACAAGAAGCAAGAATTGGAGGAGCGCAGAGATCTCGGAGGGGTGTAGGGCTGCAGGAGGTTACATAAGAACATAAGAAATAGGAGAGGGAGTAGGCCATACGGCCCTCAGTCAGATCATGGCTGATCTTCAACCTCAACTCCACTTTCCTGAGATAGGGAGGGGTGAGGCCATGGAGGGATTTGAAAACAAAGATGAGAATTTTAAAATCAAGGCGTTCCTGGACCGGGAGCCAATGTAGGTCAGCGAGCATAGGGGTGATGGGAGAATGGGACTTGGTGCAAGATAGGATACGGTCAGCAGAGTTTTGGATGAGCTCAAGTTTATGGAGGGTGTAAGATGGGAGGCCAGCCAGGAGAGCATTGGAATAGTCCAGTCTAGAGGTAACAAAGGCAAGGATGAGGGTTTCAGCAGCAGATGAGATGAGGCAGGGGTGGAGACGGGCGATGTTACGGAGGTGGAAGTAGGCAGTCTTGGTGATGGAGCGGATATGTGGTCGGAAGCTCATCTCAGGGTTAAATGGGACGCCAAGGTTGCGAACGGTCTGGTTCAGCCTCAGATGGTGGCCTGGGAGAGGGATGAGTGGGTGGCTAGGGAACAGAGTTTGCGGCGTGGACCAAAGACAATGGCTTCGGTCTTCCCAATATTTAGTCGGAGGACATTTTTGCTCAATGAGTACAGGATGTCGGACAAGCAGTGTGACAAATGAGAGACAGTGGAGGGGTCGAGGGAGGTGGTTGTCAGGTGGAGCTGAGTGTCGTGGAATCTGATGTAAGCAAAATTAAAGCCTATGGGATTAAAGGGACAGTGGCAGCGTGGATACAAAATTGGCTAAGGGGCAGAAAACAGAGAGTAGTGGTGAACGGTTGTTTTTAAGACTGGAGGAAAGTTTACAATGGTGTTCCCTAGGGGTCAGTATTCGGACCATTGCTCATTTTGATATATATTAATGACCTGGACTTGGGTATACAGGGTATAATTTCAAAGTTTGCAGCGGGCATCAAATTCAGGAATGTAGTAAACAATGTGGAGGATAGGAACAGACATCAGGAGGACTAGAAAGACTGGTGAAATGGGCAGACACATGGCAGATGGAATTTAACACAGAGAAGTGTGAGGTGATATTTTTTGGTAGGAAGGATTAGGAGAGGCAATATAAGCTAAATGGTGCAATTTTAAAGGGGGTGCAGGAATTGAGCGATCTGGGGGTGTACATACACAAATCTTTGAAGGCGGCAGGACAAGTTGAGAAGGCTATTAAAAAAGCATATGGGATCCTTGGCTTTATAAACAGAGGCATAGAGTACAAAAGCAAGGAAGTTATGGTAAACCTTTATAAAACACTGGTTAGGCCCCAGCTGGAGTATTGTGGCCAATTCTGGACACCACTCTTTAGGTCACGGCCTTAGAGAGGGTACAGAAGAGATTTACCAGAATGGTACCAGGGGTACAGGACTTCAGTTACATGGATAGACTGGAGAAGCTGGGGTTCTTCTCCTTAGAGCAGAGAAGGTTAAGAGGAGATTTGATGGATGCCTTCAAAATCCTGTATAGTTTTGATAGAGTAAATAAGGAGAAACTGTTTCCAGTGGCAGAAGGGTCAGCAACCAGAGGACACAGATTTAAGGTGATTGGCAAAAGAACCAGAGGCTACATGAGGAAAACATTTTTTAGGCAGTGAGTTGTAATGATCTGGAATGCACTGCCTGAAAGGGTGGTGGAAGCAGATTCAATCATAACCTTCAAAATGGGAATTGGATAAATACTTGAAAGGAAAAAAAGTACTGGGCTATGGGAAAAGAGCAGGGGAATGGGATTAATTGGAGAGCTCTTTCAAGGAGCCTGCACAGGCACAATGGGCGGAATAGCCTCCATCTGTGCTGTAACATCTATGATACTATGAAGTACCAAGTCACATTGTGTACATGAGGCCTATTATCAAGTATGAAGTCACACTGTACACATGAGCCCTGCCTTCAACTACCCAGTAATATCACTGTACTTGAGTCTCAGCTTGAACTGTCCAGTAACAATATACTTGAGGCTACACCAATAACCCTATACTGTTCATGAAGCATACCTTCGACTACCCTGTAATGCTGTTTTGCATATGAGCCATATCTTCTGCTGCACTAATAACTTACTCTATACCAATCCTACCTTCATTTGCAACTTGGAGTTTTGCCCTCTGCAATAAATGTGTTTGTGTCTATCTCTTTTTTAAAGTATGTATTCCTTTTTGTTTCAGCATTCAGCCATGCTATCCATTCTTTGGATGGAGCCACTATGAGGAATGACTTTGCATCTGTGCTGGAGGAATTTGGCAATCACTACATCCAGGAGGCACTCTACGGATTTGAGGAGACTTGCACCATTTGGTTTCCGAATCGTTCAGTTCAGAGACAGCTATGGATGGAATACCAAGACATTAGCAAAGGTTAGTCTTGGAATCTGTAATCAGAATGGATAATTTGAGCTCAGAGAAATCTTTGGTTTGTGGTTATCAGAGTCAAATGAATTCCTAGTTATTTGCTTAACACCTTGGGTTACACCAGCTGTCCCACCAAATACATGTCTTTTAATTACATGTACTCAAATTTGTGGTCTAAGAAAAGTAGAGCTATTTCTAGTGATTTCATATCAAATGTAATTTGTGTACATAAGAGCCAACAGATTGTTGTGTCAGCACCCACAGGTCATTGCCTACAGAAAGTCTTGTCTTACAATTTGATCTTGTGGTTGGAGAGAGCCTTGTTGACAAAGTTACCTTCTGAGAGCATTAGGTTGTGTGTGGTGGCGTGGCCATTTGCACTCAGCACGATGGGATGGTACAGTGTGATTGTGGAGATTGCCCTGTGAGGTAATGGGATCATTTTCACTGAGCACCATGTGTTGGTACAGTATGACTGTGGAGAGCCCTGTGTAGTGGTGGTGGGACTGTTTGCACTGAGAGCAGTGTGGTGGAATGATGTTGCCTTGTTAGAGGGCCTTTTGTAGATATGGTCTTGCTGGAATAAAAGACCTATGGTTTTTCCAGTCTTGATATTTTATGTAAGTTTGTTTGTAACGATCTTTGATATAACATCAGAGCTGCAAACTATGAAGTTTTTTCTCTGTACTGAAATGTTTTTGATTTGGTTCTCAGAGAATTGCCAATATAATTTATCCATGGATAAATGAGAAGCTTTGACCATACAGGCTTGTTACCAAGCTACATGATGTCACAAGATATGGTAGCAGATCTAGGGCATAAAAAGGCCATTGCTTGGTGAGTACATAATTGATTAATTGAGGATCTTGTAGAGTAGATTTTCCCCTTTGCTACGCCTGGGAAATATTCAGTTCCTAGGAGTAGCAAAGGAGAAAGACAGACTGGGACTTGGTCTCCATCCCCACTGCACCAACCCAGGACTTTTGGGGGATTTTCAAAACAGGCCGTACTGCTTCTGCATCGGCAGTGGATGCAGGCCCAGCATTAACATGCTGATGAAGTGGAAAGAAGTGTTCCCAGCCAAAATGGTGGGGCACCCCAAAATGCTGGCAGTATGACATATGCCAGAAACCTCTGCAAACCAAAGGATCCTCAGGAGTCCTGAGATCACCCCCTGAAGATCCAAGGTAGATAAATTGACCCTCCCTTCCCCCTCTCCCCACCCACCGCTGTCGCAGCATGATCAGGAGACCTTGGGACCCTGTCACTGTAGCTCTCCGGCCGCCAGAATGCCCAGGTGCTGGTGGGAAGACCACTCTCAGGCCTGCAGCTGTGCTCTTCTTTCCACCCCTGTTTCCAGTACAAGGCCCTGTCAGGGGGTGGGCCTATGCTGGATGAATTCCCAAATCAAGCAAGTGGCCATCGCCAGCAATTTTGGTTGCGGACCTCCCTCAGCTCATAGAAATAATCACAGAAGTTACAGCAAAGAAGGTAGCCATTCAGCCCATCATACCTGTGCTGGTGCTGGCTCATCAGCTGGAGCTAACTACTCCAATCCTATTTTGCATTCCTTTTCCCATTTCTTTTTTATTCTTCCTTTTCAAGTAGCTATCCAATTCCATTTTCAATGAGGTTACAGTCTTTGCTTCCATGGCTACCTGTGGTAAAGCATTCCTGGCTGAAGTTTCCTCCCCTTTACATCCTGTTTTCAGGTGGTATCAGGACAGGTGGGATAAGGAAGTTGGCCTGGGAGCTGTTCTCCCTGATTGCACCAGTCTAGATTTTTCCTCCAGAATTTACAGCAGACGCTGACCATGCCCATGCATTCAGGTAGCATTTTGATGAAGGAGTTGTGCCATCCAACCTTCTTCAACAACTCAGCAATGGCAGACATTGGGGATGTCATTGCTTTCTAATATCCACCATTGCAAAGAAGGGAAGGGTTTAAATGGCCCACAAGCAGACTGCAATCACTCATAGGATGATATGCAACACTGGGCCAGTGCACTAGGTTTAAAATTCCCCCAGCAATGATGGCCTCCTGTAGGTTCCGCGGAGGCAGCCAGTCTTGCTCTGCTGCTGCATGTGTCCAAGGCTTTACCAGTGATATTCCCCTCACCCTGCCCCCCCACCAGAGGTGGGCTCCCAGAAATCCTACTCAAAGCTCACCCAACAGTATTTATTTTAGCTGACCCAAGAAAGTCCACCTGGCTAAGCGTTGGCAGCCAAAGGGCAGGCGCAAAGCAGTTCTGGCGGGATTACTGCCTTTAGAGGAAATTCCAGGACAGATGTCCTTATGACCCTCTGCGTGGTGCCCATATTTTTGAGTTTCTTTTACTCTTATCAAGTATAAATGGAATATGATTTTTGTGACAGAAACTGATTTTTATCCATCATGACAGAATTAAAGGAGCTGAGTCTTAGACAGAAAGGCTTCATTTTTGTCACAGTACGTTTATGTTCTAGATAACCAAGCCCAATGTAGTGCATCAGCCTTAATCCAGGTGAGGGTCTTTGCTAAGGAGGCTATGAGGCTGCCCTCTCTTCAAGAGTGCTCGGTGACAGATCTATGTGGGCATTTGCCCTCCATCCCTGCTACTCCATTTTTTGCCTCAAATCTACCTCACAGGTGGGTCTTGGATCCCACACGTGGAATGGAAGAAGCTCTTCCTTTGCAAGTCTTGGGATTCTGAACCATGAAGAATTATTGCCTAGAAACATATCTTGCACATGAATAGTCAGGAAAGATCTAAAGAGAGAAGAAAAAATGTAACAATTTCCGTGTTCTAATAACCAAGACCGTACAGTCTGCGGAGCCTAGTCTCGAGTTGAGCTATTTCATTTCACAATTATGATTTGGAGTAACAGAGCTCACTGAGATTTAAAGCCAGAGTTTCTATTTTCCAACAAATTCCTCTTCAATTTCACATCCAATTACATGTTTAGAATCACCAAGCAGTGAATTCTCTGTGTGCAGGCTGACCCAGAAATGGAAGCTACAGAAGACTACCGTAAATTTGAACTGTAAATAATTCACTTTATTTTAGACCTGACATAGGAACAGGTGTAGTCCATTCAGCCCCTCGAGCATGTTCCGCCATGGCTGACCTGTACCTTAACTCCATCTACCCGCCCTAGATCTGTAACTCTTAATACCCTTGCCTAACAAAAATCTATCATCAGTCATATCCGACATGTGATATAACTGCAGATAATCCACTATGCCTCACATCCAATATATGATATAACTACAGATAATGCACTATGCCTCACATCCAATATATGGTATAACTACAGATACCGCATTATGGACTCCAGTATATTGGTTAACTGCAGATAACTCCCAATTTCTCAGATCTAGTACATGGTACAACTACAGATAACCCACTATATCTCCGATCCGCTATATGGTATAACTACAGATAGCTTGTGGCATCTCAGATCCAAAGTGTTATAGAACTCACTCTCAGACCCATCATGCAATATAAATCCAAAGTGTAGTATAGCTGTAAATAAGCTGCTGCATTGAAATCCAACATGTGGTATCAGCCCACTGCATCTCAGAACTGATTGTGGTATGACCACAAATAATCTAATGCCTCACAGTCTTCATGCAGTGTAACTGCAGAAAATTCACTGCAAGTAATACACTAAATGTGGTATGATTGCAGATATCCCACTGTATCTCAGAATTGGTATGTGGTACAACTGCAAATAACTCGCTGTACCTTAGATCTGGTGTATGGTATAACTGGAAATAACCCAAGTAGCTCAAGTCCAGTGTGAGGTACAATTGTAGATAATGCACTGCATCTCACTCAGAATTATTTTTGGATGGAGACCCCATCGGAACTTCTGTTCTGCTGAAGAGTCTCCATCCACAATATTATTTATTTTCTTTTCAGCTGCTAATGGACATGCTGTGTATTTCCAGCATTTTCATTTTTTAAATTTCAGATTTCAGCATTTTGCAATTTTGAAGTGTTTTATCTGTGCAATTATTTCTGTCTCTTTACTGTCCAATGAAAGAAAACATGCAGATTTAATGCTCAAGCTACACGCTTCAGCCAACTGAGTTAGTCTCATGGACACAGCTCAAATTCAGGACATGCTAGCAGGGAGTCAAATGCTAAAAGAAAAAGGGAGTACTTTTGTTCCACATACTCCCTTCATTTTATAGAAAAAAATAATAGGCGGAACTTTTACAATCATTTAGTAAAAATTCTTAAGTTTCTGACCAGCTTGAGAAGCCTCAGGTGTCATCGACCTGCCTTCTCGCTACTCAAGTCATGTCACTGATGGATAGTCCAGCTATATGTCCTGGAATGGCTCTATAGAGAACTGTGGAGTCAAACCAACCTCGACATTCCTCGGAATAAATGTTCATTTATCTCATTGCTTTTTATTTTGTCTTTCTGTGTGCAGACTAGTTGACACGTCGGCCAACACATCAACAGTCACTGCACTCCAAAAAGTAATTCATTGTACATGAAGCATCTTGGAATATTTTTCAGAGGCATGATAAAACAAAGTATAAATGTAAGTCTTTCTCCAAAGCAGCAGAACCCCCGGACACTGCGCAAAAGGCCTAGAATGTGATATTCCCAAAATATCAGAAACAAATCCTGCTCTATTATTTCCTTATATAAAATGAGAGATTGCTGTGAACAAAAAATAATCCCCTCAATCTTACCTTCCCCTTAACATGTTAAGCTCCTGGATAACCTAAAAGGGCGCGTCATGGAATCACAGAATGACACAGCACAGAAAGAGGCCATTCGGCCCACCGTGCCTGTGCTTGTGTGGGTAACTAGGGTCGCCAACTCTGGCTGGACGTATTCCTGGAGGTTTCATCGTATGACCTCTCACTTCCAACTGCCCCCCGAACAAGTCAAACTGCCTTTTTTCCCCCCATCTTCAATATTTTTATAAATAATAAACAAAAGTGTTCAAAGAAAATGGAAAAAAAACATTTTTTTTAATGCTCCTATGATTTTTCTCCAGGATTTGCTCACAGCAGTGTCCAGGACATTAATCTTTAATTCCTGGAGACTCCAGGCATGAAGGGCCAGATCAGGCAAAAAGAAACAAAATAAATTAAATAAAAAACCATTGCACGAAGTTAAAACACAAAATCAACCTACCTTTCCACCCTGCTCCGATGTCTCCCTCTCTGATCTACCCTTCTTCAACCCCCGATGTTCCCCCGATTTCCCCCTCTTCACCCCCCGATCTCCCCCTCTTCACCCCCCGATCTCCCCCTCTTCACCCCCCCGATGTACCCCTCCCCCGATCTTCCCCTCTCCCCTCCCCCGATCTTCCCCTCTCCCCACCCCCATCTTCCCCTCTCCCCACCCCGATCTTCCCCTCTCCCCACCCCAATCTTACCCTCTCCCCACCCCGATCTTCCCCTCTCCCCACCCCGATCTTCCCCTCTCCCCCCCCGATCTTCCCCTCTCCTCCACGCCCCCGATCTTCCCCTCTCCTCCACGCCCCCGATCTTCCCCTCTCCCCCGCCCACCCGATCTTCCCCTCTCCCCTGCCCCCCGATCTTCCCCTCTCCCCCACCCACCCGATCTTCCCCTCTCCTCCACGCCCCCCGATCTTCCCCTCTCCTCCACGCCCCCGATCTTCCCCTCTCCCCCACCCACCCGATCTTCCCCTCTCCCCCGCCCACCCGATCTTCCCCTCTCCCCCGCCCACCCGATCTTCCCCTCTCCCCCACCCACCCGATCTTCCCCTTTCCCCTGCCCCCCGATCTTCCCCTCTCCCCGCCCCCTGATCGTCCACTCTCCCTCACCCCCCGATCTTCCCCTCTCCCCTGCCCCCCCCCCGATCTTCCCCTCTCCCCGCCCCCTGATCGTCCACTCTCCCTCGCCCCCCCCCGATCTTACCCTCTCCCCTGCCCCCCCGATCTTCCCCTCTCCTCCACGCCCCCGATCTTCCCCTCTCCTCCACGCCCCCGATCTTCCCCTCTCCCCCGCCCACCCGATCTTCCCCTCTCCCCTGCCCCCCGATCTTCCCCTCTCCCCCACCCACCCGATCTTCCCCTCTCCTCCACGCCCCCCGATCTTCCCCTCTCCTCCACGCCCCCGATCTTCCCCTCTCCCCCACCCACCCGATCTTCCCCTCTCCCCCGCCCACCCGATCTTCCCCTCTCCCCCGCCCACCCGATCTTCCCCTCTCCCCCACCCACCCGATCTTCCCCTTTCCCCTGCCCCCCGATCTTCCCCTCTCCCCGCCCCCTGATCGTCCACTCTCCCTCACCCCCCGATCTTCCCCTCTCCCCTGCCCCCCCCCCGATCTTCCCCTCTCCCCGCCCCCTGATCGTCCACTCTCCCTCGCCCCCCCCCGATCTTACCCTCTCCCCCGCCCCCCCTGATCTTCCCCTCTCCCCGCCACCTGATCGTCCACTCTCCCTCGTCCCCCCGATCTTACCCTCTCCCTCGCCCCCCCCGATCTTCCCCTCTCCCCGCCCCCCCTGATCTTCCCCTCTCCCCGCCCCCTGATCGTCCACTCTCCCTCGCCCCCCCCGATCTTCCCCTCTCCCCGCCCCCCCTGATCTTCCCCTCTCCCCGCCCCCCCCGATCTTCCCCTCTTCCCCGCCCCCCGATCTTCCCCTCTCACCCGCCCCTCCTGATCTTCCCTTCTTCCCCGCCCCCCCGATCTTCCCCTCTCCCCCGCCCCCCCAATCTTCCCCTCTCCCCCGCCCCTCCTGATCTTCCCTTCTTCCCCGCCCCCCCGATCTTCCCCCTCCCCCGCCCCTCCTGATCTTCCCTTCTTCCCCGCTCCCCCATCTTCCGTTCCAGCGCTGGTGATGTCTCGTTCTCTCTATCTTTTTCGCTCCCCCCCCCCCCCCCACCTCATGTTGCAGCTCCTGACGGCAGCCAACCTGAGACCCGGAGAGCATGTTAATCACCATCAATTAAAATTATTTGGGTTTGCTACGGGCCCCTTCACCCTCCCTTGCTGCCAACCTGCCACCATTTCAAAACTGAGCCCAGGGAATCAATACTGGGAAAAAAAACACTTTCTGTGGAATAATGTTTAAAGAATCGAACTTCTCTGTTATTTCAAAATGATTATTATTGGCCTTGACTTTCTTCTTCACTTAACCTTCCTCCTCCACCCACATCATTCCTGTCCCCAATCTGTGCCAAAGCCTCTTGCTAAAAGCACTCAATGTTTAACCGAGAGAAATGTTACTGAGAGAAGAGATAAACCTTAACTTTATGTCCTTCCCACCTCCTCCAGCTATGTTGCACACCATGTTAGTGCGCCAGTGAACTGTACTGCTCAGTCACCATGGAAACTACATTACTAATTGGATAGTAATTTTACTGTCTTATTCACCCGTCCCCATCACCTATGCACTCTGGCTGAGCAGATATGATAAAGCTGGCTGATATTGCAGTTGAAATTGACATGCAGAATAGCTGATAAAATTGAGGATTTAAAAAATTATCTAAATTCAACGTGAAGTGAAAAATCTTTTAAAAAAAAGTTACATATATACAAACACACACACACATGTGTGAAGGAGAGAGTGGGGAACATATTATTCATTACAGTAAAACCAGCACAAATAACTACTTTTTTTAGGTTAGCTTTCCAACAGTGCCGCTTCTTTAGTTTGAGAGTTCTTGTGGTGTAGAACAGTTTTAAAATAAATCTGGAATAGGTAGGCTCGGTAGGTAGTTCTTTGTCTTCCCCCGCAGTGTCTGGTGTGTGAGGTGCCTTTCTATCACACTAACGACCTTCCTTGTTGATCTTTTGTCTCCTTAGACATTAAATAACAAAAGAAAATGACGGTTTATACGAAAATGCATCACCCTGGTACACAGAGACTGCTCCAATGGCTGTTTCTCAGGATAATCCATCAAACAGGCCTACAGTTATATAGCTGTAATTTATTTGGTGAGAGTGCAGCTCTCTAAGTAGGGTTTGAGGGGATAGGGCACTTGTTCAGTGATTCCAGCCAGGTGCTCTTGTTTGCTTCCATTCATCTTAAGCCTATAACGTATTTATTGTGACATTTAATATACTTTCAAGGATACATTACACATAATAGATTTTTAAGTTAAATTATGAGTCTGTGCGTGTCAGACATAAATATTTCTACGTTTTATTGGCTCTTGAGCATCGCTTACACTGGGTAAGAGGAAAATTCAATTAAAAAATGCGCACTGTCTGTCCTGAGAAATCTGAAAGGAGTCACTACCCAGCTACGTCTGTGCCTACCTGTATATCCCTGGGGCCAAAAACCCATGGGAAAGGGCATCCTGGCCAGGAACTTGAACTGCTAGCACTCGTCAAGCTTCCTGGAGCTGGAGGGATGTTCACTACTTTGAATTGCAATGGCGGGGACCCGTGTCACTGTGGGCGCATCTTGGGCACCCGCCTGCTAATAAAACAGAAGCACACTGGGATGTGCAGTGCTGGGTCCGAAGGGGAGGGGGGTCTAGAATGTTAAAAGAATTGCCCCCATTGGTACCCTATTTTGTACAGAGACTGCATTCAAATAATTTTTTAAAAAACATAACTTATCTTTCTTCAGAGATCCAGGCCGGGATCATGGCCTATTACCTCCCCCAACCACCCCCCTCAAAATCAGACCCACTACTACCATTTCGCAGCCTGGTATTGCTGCCGATGATAGCGCCCACTGACTGAGAAGCTGTGGATATGGGAACTCCCAGCATTGGAAATCCTCATCCCCTTCCCCACCCTTGTCCCTCCTGCTGGAGGCTGATGAAGGCTGTGCCCTTTACAAGGCCCCGCAGAAATCCCAATGTAAAGCCGGGACTCGCCGAATCCAGATCTGGGGCTAACTTGTGGCCCTCTCAGTGCACCCCCAGAGTAACGGTGGGAGTCTGCCAGAAGGGCCGCAGGTTTTTGGACCCACTGTGCCTACAATAGTGATGCCTGAGAGTACACCCTGTAAGTCAACCTTGTCTACTTGGGTATTGCTATGTCTGTAGTCATGAGTCATAAAATCAACCCCTACTGAGCTGCCCCTGTGGTTGGGCGGCAGCAGCATAGTAGCATGCACCCATCTTTGTTAGGAATGTGACTACATAAGAGCGATAGTTGGGTTTTTGGCCCTTGGGACTGGGAACAAGATGTGCACATTGAGTAGGGAACCAGAGTAATAAAGAACTAAGAGATTTGGGGTTAGGAAAGGAAAGTTAGCACCGTGACTTAGTGGTTAAAGCACCTCTCTCGTAAACAGTTGAGCCGGGGTTCAGAGTCCCTCAGTGGTGCCTTCAAAGGAAAAGTTTGCAGGGCTATGGGGAAAGAGCAGGGGTGCACAACTAATTGGATAGCACTTTCAAAGTGCCGGCACAGGCCCGGTGGGCCAAGTGCCTACTTCTGAGCTGTAAGAGTCTATGCGATAGAAAAGTCACGAGACAGAGACCCAGGCAGTGAGACAAGGAACACGCAAGAAAGGCCATTATTATACTGTCAGATTTCTTGAGACCAAAATCCATGAGCAAGCTGCAAGCCAAGTCTGGAGCCCTTATCCCAGCATCAAATTCAAAGACTGAAGAAATTAAACTGGGGCCAATTTCCATCTCCGATACGCCCTGAAAAGTGATGCAGACAATTCATAACAAATCAATAAATTAGGCAGAAATCTGTCCTGCCCGATTTCTACTTATTTTGGCTTTGGTCAGATCTGGAGCGAGCAGCGGAAGCTACCATCTGAAGCTTCGTGCAAAAGGTGGCATAAAAGGCTCTTGCCCGATTTCCCATGCAGCAGGCAGAGTGGGTGCCAGTTCCAGCCCACACCGAGGGAACCTGGTGTCCAGGGTTGCTGGGGTGAACTTTTCAGGTGGGAATGCCACAGAAATAACAACTTGCATTTATATAGCAGCTTTAACGTAGTAAAACGTCCTAAGGTGCTTCACAGGAGCATTATCAAAAAAGATTTGACACCAAGCCACATAAGGAGATATTAGGACAGGACCTTGGTCACAGAGGTAGGTTTTAAGTAGCGATTTGAAGGAGGAGAGAGGGGTAGAGAGACGGCAAGGAGGGAATTCCAGAGCTTAGGACCTAGGCAGCTGAAGAACAGGAGCGATGAAAATCAGAAATGTGCTAGAGGCCAGAATTGGAGGAGCGCAGAGATCTCAGAGGGTTGTGGGGCTGGAGGAGGTAACAGATAGGGCAGGGCGATGCCATGGAGGGCCAAGAAAGTTAAAGGTAAGTGATTTAATGCCACTTCAGGTCCATTTTTATGATTTTTATTGTTTTCTTTCAGCTGGGGCATAGGCTTTTCATGATCCTCTGTATTAGTTGCCCCTAATTGTTATATTTTTGCCCCCAGCACTATTGCTGGCAGCAGTGGAAACCCTCCAAGCCGACATAATCAGGGGAAGAGGATGCCAGGTAGGTCAGGCTGCTTGAAAGGCGCTCTATAGCATCCTGCTGAGATCCGTACAACCACATATGCAGGGAGAGGTGAAGTTACCTCACTTTAGCTGGTTGATGCTCCTTTTCCTTAAAAAAAAAGCTGCACCAGCAGACCCCCAATGGTATCGGCATGATATGTGAATGCCCGACTAACTCGCACTACTCTTCAGAAGCACCCATACACGCATGGCATGTTCTATATAGTGCCGCAGAGAGAAGGGTGATGAAGAGTAAGTCTTACCACTGACCATTTCTGCAGACTGTGGCACACCCAACTGGCAAAGACCATGGTGGACCTGTCTTCTCAGGGTCTGAGCCATCTGCAGCAAGGACACCGCGGCTATCATGCAGCACAAGGCGGGAACGTGTAGGGATAGTAATGGTCACCTGCAGCCCGAAACTTGACTGCACCTCCTTGTACGCATGTTGCGGTCCTGACCGATGGGAATGGTACTATGGGATGGCACAGGGGGCAACCTGCGGTGCGTGACTCACCTCCTGAGTCCCCAAAGCCTTTCCACCATCTACAAGGCACAAGTCAGGAGTGTGATGGAATACTCACCACTTGCCTGGATGAGTGCAGCTCCAATAACACTCAAGAAGCTCAACACCATCCAGGACAAAGCAGCCCGCTTGATTGGCACCCCATCCACCACCCGAAACATTCACTCCCTTCACCACTGGCGCACCATGGCTACAGTGTGTACCATCCACAGGATGCACTGCAGCAACTTGCCAAGGCTTCTTCGACAGCACCTCCTAAACCCGCGACCTCTACCACCTGGAAGGACAAGGGCAGCAGGCACATGGGAACAACACCACCTGCACGTTCCCCTCCAAGTCACACACCATCCTGACTTGGAAATATATCGCCGTTCCTTCGTTATCGCTGGGTCAAAATCCTGGAACTCCCTTCCTAACAGCACTGTGGGAGAATCTTCACCACACGGACTGCAGCGGTTAAAGAAGGCAGCTCACCACCATCTTCTCAAGGGCAATTAGGGATGGGCAATAAATGCTGGCCTTGCCAGCGATGCCCACATCCCATGAAAGAATTTTAAAAAACCATGTCATGCAGCACCAACCCCACTGCAGAAACCATCAAATGAGGGGTGTGCTGAGCTGTTCTCTCACTTGTCTGCCGACTCATGCCTGTGCCTCGAGTTCTCTTTCCCTTCATTTTCGCCTCCCACTGCTTAATACCTTGGCAAAGGTCGCTAATGGGTTGAAACACCTTTTGAAGCCATCCAGAGGCTTTCTGAATTTTTATCCCTCCAGTGCAACACTGCCCTTTAATTGTCCCCATTCCTTAAATTTTGAATAATACACAAATTTCTTCTCCCACCACTCATGTCCTCCCTGGACTTGTCTGAGTCTGCATCTGGTGCTGTAGTTAATTACATAAATCTCTGCTAACACCAGAGAATTGAGTGCTATTTGCACTTGTTCTTTCAGGCAGCATTTGTGCCAGTTCTTAACCATTTAGAACTGACTTAGACCTGTAGACGTAATCATTCCTACTTGGTCTATGAGCCTACTGCTGGAGTAAAGAGAAGGAATTATATCATGTAGACACGATGAGCTGGCTCATGGATGCTGCTCTCCCAGAATCCAAATTGCTTACAGAGACCATAAGACCATAAGAGATAGGAGCAGCAGTAGGCCATTCGGCCCCTCGAACCTGCTCCGCCATTTAATGAGATCATGGCTGATCTGATTTTTACCTCAACTTCACTTTCCTGCCCTTTCCCCATATCCTTTGACTCCTTTGCTGATCAAAAATTTGTCTAACTCAGCCTTGAATGTATTCAATGACTCAGCCTCCACAGCTTTTTGGGGTAAAGAATTCCAAAGATTCACGACCCTCTGGGAGAAGAAATTCCTCCTCATTTCCGTCTTAAACGGGCGACCCCTTATTCTGAGACTATGCCCCCTAGTTTTAGATTCCCCCATGAGGGGTAACATCCTCTCAGCATCTACCCTATCGAGTCCCCTCAGAATCTTGTATGTTTCAATAAGATCGCCTCTCATTCTTCTAAACTCCAGTATAGACCCAACCTGTTCAATCTTTCCTCATAAGACAACCCTTCCATACCCGGAATCAACCTAGTGAACCTTCTCTGAACTGGCTCCAATGCAAGTATGTCCTTCCTTAAATAAGGGCACCAGAACTGTACGCTGTACTCCAGGTTTGGTTTCACCAGCACCCTGTACAGTTGTAGCATGACTTTCCTGCTTTTATACTCCATCCCCCTAGAAATAAAGGCCAATATTCCGTTTGCCTTCCGTATTACCTGCTGCAGCTGTATGTTGACTTTTTGTGTTTCATGTACGAGGACACCCAGATCCCTCTATACCGCAGCATTTTGTAGTTTTTCTCCACTCAAATAATATTTTGCTTTTTTATTTTTCCTCTCAAAGTGGATGACTTCACATTTTCCCAAATTATATTCCATCTGCCAAATTTTTGCCCATTCGCTTAACCTGTCAATAACCTTTGCAGACACATAGTGAGACCAAATGAGACAGAGACAGTTAATAAGATAGAGACAATGACATAGTGAGTTGGAGACATTGAGATTGCCACAAAAATACAGATGAAACTGAAAGAAACAGAGAGTGACAGATAGAAAGAGGCAGAGTGAAAGAGTCATAGGTAAAGATAACAGGAAAGAGAGATACAAACAGGAAGTAAGAAAGCGGGACAGACATAGAAAGATTAGGACAATCAGACTGACAGGGACTAATGGAGATGACTCTGATCCACTGTCTTTAATTTGTATATTTATGGGATGCTCATGTTACCCCACAAGTTGTCTTGTATAAAACTATTTTATCCAATATAATTTCTTGGTTAAACTGTTTAAAGCAGCCATCAAGTGGTGTGTATCCTGTACAAACCTTTTATTTGAGATAGGATTATATTAGAACATTTCACTCCACATGTTCTCTCAGTTGAACAATAATGAAACTTCAAAATAATGTATTGTAACTGAAGCTGAAATGCATTTATCAGTATAATAACACAAATTTAAATCATTGTGGGTGTTTGGAAAGTTTTATTTTCCTCTGAAGTGCACACAAATATTTTTATTTATGTGGCCTTTTTTTATTTCACCAGTCCTACTGTTTGTGAATGTGAAACCTTCCATCAATGCAGCCAGTGTGCATTCTAATTTTCCACAGATATGTATTTTAATGGTGACCTCAGTGAAAAGCTCCATACATTCATCAGTGATCTGGATCTGAACATTGATCAGGAGCTACCAGCTGTATCTTAACGCAGCGACCCACCATAAACTTTAACCAGTCTAGCTAGAACCATGACCCAGTGACCCACTGTAAAAGATTTACAAGGATGATACCAGAAATGAGAGAGTACAGGTATCAGGAAAGACTGAACAGGTTGGACCTTATTTGTCTAGAGAAGAGATGATCGAGAGGTGACCTGATAGAGGTCTTTATATTTATGAAAGGGTTCAATGGGGTAGATGTAGAGAAGATGTTTCCACTTGTGAGGGATTCCAAAACTAGGAGCCATAAATATAAGATAGTCACTAATATATCCAGTAAGGAATTCTGGAGAAATGTCTTTACTCAGTGAGTGGTGGGAATGTCGAACTCGCTACCACATGGAGTGGTTGAGGCGAATAGCATAGCTGCATTTAAGGGGAAGCTAGATAAGTACAGTTGAGGGAGAAAGGAGTAGAAGGATATGTTGGTAAGGTTAGATGAAGTAAGATGGGAGGAGGCGCGTGTAGACCTGTTGGTCTGAATGGCTTGTTTCTGTGCTATAAAAATATATGTAAAGTATTGATGAGATTCCTTGAGATGTAGCAGTATTAATGCGATTCCTTGAGGATGGAGCTGTATTGAGGAGTCTCCTCATTCACTTTTTCCTTGTTGACACGTATGCAAGGCACCGATAACAGCAGTTAAGTGTTATTATACACAATCATACCATGTTTTGTGATTGATGCAGACACAGGTTGACAGAAAAAAATGCAGACATAGGATGTGAGCTTGGAGTGTACGATTCAGAAAGATGACATACTTAATAGCATGAACTGCTTTAAGGGGAAGCATTTCCTTTGCCCTTAGTACAACTACCAGAATGTAGATTGAAATAACCAACAGAGCTGTTACATTGCTCTTAATGGAGGCAGGTCCCGAATTGACTGGCCCTGATGATTGTTGCATTCCTTGGACTGTATCCCTGAGCCTGCTTGTATCAGTGATAACCTAAAAGCTGGCAGCAGAAGGGCATGATGGTGCTAATCATAGATTCCTTTCCATTTAGTAAAGGGATGTTCTGCCATCTACATGAGGTGGAGCGATGTACAAATACTGCATTACTTCTTGGATTTGCAATACTGATTATCTACTGGCAGGGCACACAGATAACCAGCCCAATTTCCAGCAGTCCCTTTTCTTTTCTGAATCCGTACTGTTATCTGCTGCCCTTCTGAAATGAGAATTTAATGATGTTTTTTTTAAAAATGCTTTCATATCTCAAGCCTGCATGTCCTTGCTGTAATCTCCGATGGAAGCTAACAGCATTCAGAGTAAATTGCAAGCAAAGTTATGAAATGCATCCTTAGTTGATGTGGCTTCTGATTTTACATAGATCAGCGTGACAGGTGATCTAATCTGTCGGCTTGTATAAGCTACTGCAGTCTGACTCTCCTCATCTCAAAAAGATAATTCCATTAATGGCATTTCTTAATAATTGCATTGTTATTTTTAGTGACTCTACCGAGGCATATCTGCCAGAAACCTTTTCTCAGCCTATCGCATGCTGTAACAATGAAACGCCTCACAGATATTAGGTACCATTGTGTCTCCCAGTACTTCTCCTTTGAAGATGAAATTGTATTGGGGAGGTAATTTTAACCCCAAGAACGGGTGGGCTGGGGGCGGGTGTTGATTTCATCAGCGGGACCGCAACCCGGCTCCAACCCAGGCGCGTTTGAATGCATGTGCGGCCGAAAATCCAGAAGTAGCGTCCCCTCTTAATGCCGGTGGGTGGATCGTTAAAGGGGCAATTTACCTACTTCAAATACTTACAGCAGGTAATTTTTGTGAATTCTGAACCTGAAACGAATTTTACCTTATCTGCACGGGTTTCCCACAGCTTCTCAAATCAGTCAGTGAAACGGAGACAGGATTCATGCAGAAATTGAATTGGCCCTTTAAACCTGTGATTGACACATCTCAAGAAAAGCTCAGGGATTGCAGCTGGTCTCTCAGTTCTCTCAGGCAAACGTTTAGCTGAGAGTTGTTTGTGTTGGATCTCTTTTCACTCTTCCAGCCATCATTCAATTAAATTAAATTAACTGAAAATAATCAATTGTTAATGTCCTGAATCAATGTTGAGTGTGTGCACTAGCTTATATTTTTAAGAATGATGACAACATCTGAAATATTGGAATATTCTGCAGTCTACTTGAAAAAATCATAACATTTGATAAGAAATTGTCTATTTTGCTAATATAAATTAATGAACTCCAAATACATTTCCAATTCTCATCCATTCTTTACCTTTGTGTGGTCCATCTCTTTCCTTTTTCTGGCATTCTCTCTCTCCATCTTTGGCAATAGGCGTTCCATAGACATTTATTACAAACTCGGACTCCCACAATTATTTGGATTGTGTTTCTTCCCACCCTGCTTCCAGTCTAATTTTCTCCTTGACTATCATATCTGCTCTAATAAATCTATTTTGCACACCAGACTTCCTAAAGTTCCTTTTTCCTCAGCTGAGTCTTCCCTCAGCAGTGGTTGCAGACCCTTTGATTGAATCCACCACATTTCCCATATGCAGCAGAAAATAATTGCCAGGACATCAGTTATGATTTTCATTTTTCAATGCTAATGCTTGGGCTGGTGCTGTTAGGAAGTTCAAAAAATGAATGATACTTATATTGCACTGATCATCAGATCATTTTTCTCCTTCTCCACCTCACCTTCTTCTCTCCCTCTTCTCACCTCCTGCTCCCTCTCTATTCCTCCCCTCCTCTTTCATTTTCCCACTCTCCTCTCGCTTACCATCCTCCTCTCCCCTCATCTCTTCCTCACCCCACCTCTCCCCTGTCCTAACCCTCTATCTGCCCTCTCTACCCTCCCCCCCAATTTGTCTCCCTCACTGCCTCTCCCTTCTCTAGCCTTTGTTTCCCCCTCACTCATAAGAAATAGGAGCAGGAGTAGGCTATATGGCCCCTCAAGCCTGCTCCTCCATTCAATAAGATCTTGGCTGATCTTTAGCCTCAACTCCACTTCCCCACTTTCCCACCCTATCCCCATATCCCTTGATTCCTTTAGAGTCCAAAAATCTGTCGATCTCAGTCTTCAATTTACTCAATGACTGAGCATTCACAGTCCTCTGGGGTCGAGAAATCCAAAGATTCACAACCCTCTGAGTGAAGAAATTCCTCCTCATCTCAGTCCTAAATTGCCCACCCCTTATCCTGAGACTATGCCCCCTAATTCTAGACTCTCCAGCCAGGAGAAACAATCTCTGTGTTTTGTGGACAAGGACACCCAAATCTCTCTGAACACCAACATTCAATAGTTTCTCACCATTTAAAAAATATTCTGTTTTTCTATTCTTTCCACCAAAGTGAATAACCTCACATTTCCCCACAATATACTCCAACTGCCACCTTCTTGCCCACTCACTTAATCTGTCTGTATCGCTTTGGAGACTCTTCGTGTCCTCCTCACAGTTTACTTTCCCACCTAGCTTTGTATCGTCAACAAACTTAGATACATTACACTCGGTCCCTTCATTTACGTCATTAATATAGATTGTAAATAGCTGAGGCCCAAGCACCGATCCTTGTGGTACCCCAACATGAAAATGACCTGTTTATTCCTACTCTCTTTTCTGTCCATTAACCAATCCTCTATCCAGGCTAATATATTACCCACAACCCCATGAGCCCTTATCTTGCGCAACAACCTTTTTTGATAACAACCTTATCGAGTGCCTTTTGAAAATCCCAATATACTACGTCCACTGGTTCCCCTTTATCTATCCTGCTGGTTACATCCTCAAAAAACTCGAATACACTCGTCAAACACGATTTCCCTTTCATAAAACCATGTTGACTCTGCCTAATCATATTATGATTTTTTAAGTGCCCTATTACCACTTCTCTAATAATGGATTCCAGCATTTTCTCGAAGACTGAGTCAGGATTACTGGCCTGTAGTTCCCTGTTTTCTCTCTCCCTCCTTTCTTCAATAGGGGGGTTACATTTGCTACCTTCCAATCCACTGGGACCGTTCTAGAATCTAGGAAATTTTGAAAGATCCCAGCCAATGCATCCACTATCTCTGCAACTACCTCTTTTAGAACCCGAGGATGTAGCCCATCAGGTCCAGGGGATTTGTCGGCTTTTAGTCCCCTTAATTTCTCCAGTACTTTCTCTTTACTAATATTAATTACTTTAAGTTCCTGACTCTCATTAGCCCCTCGGTTCCCCACTATTTCTGGTCTGCTTTTTGTGTCTTCTACTGTGAAGACAGATACAAAATACTTGTTTGACCTCTCTGCCATTTCCTTATTCCCTGTTATAATTTCTCCTGTCTCAGCCTCTAGGGATCCACGTTTACTTTAGCTACTCGTCCTTTTTATGTACTTGTAGAAGCTCTTACAATCTTTTTTCATATTTCTTGCTAGTTTACTCTCATTCGATTTTCTCTCTCTATCAATTTTTTGGTCATCCTTTGCTTGTTTCCTTAAAACTCCCAATCCTCAGGCTTATTACTCTTCTTGGCAACCAAGGTCGGAAATGGGAATGTTCGCTGATGATTGCACAGTGTTCAGTTCCATTCGCAACCCCTCAGATAATGAAGCAGTCCGAGCCCGCATGCAGCACGACCTGGACAACATCCAGGCTTAGGCTGATATGTGGCAAGTAACATTTGCGCCAGACAAGTGCCAGGCAATGACGATCTCCAACAAGAGAGAATCTAAGCAGCTCCCTTTGACATTGAACGGCATTACCATAGCCGAATCCCCCACCATCAACATCCTGGGGGTCACCATTGACCAGAAACTTAACTGGACCAGCCATATAAATACTGTGGCTACGAGAGCAGGTCAGAGGCTGGGTATTCTGCGGCAAGTGACTCACCTCCTGACTCCCCAAAGTCTTTCCACCATCCACAAGGCACAAGTCAGGAGTGTGATGGAATACTCTCCACTTGCTTGGATGAGTGCAGCTCCAACAACACTCAAGAAGCTCGACACCATCCAGGACAAAGCAACCCGCTTGATTGGCACCCCATCCACCACCCTAAACATTCACTCCCTTCACCCACCGGTGCACTGTGGCTGCAGTGTGTACCATCCATAGGATGCACTGCAGCAACTCGCCAAAGCTTCTTCGACAGCACCTCCCAAACCCGCGACCTCTACCACCTAGAAGGACAAGAGCAGCAGGCACATGGGAACAACACCACTTGCATGTTCCCCTCCAAGTCACGCACCATCCCGACTTGGAAATATATCACCGTTCCTTCATCGTCACTGGGTCAAAATCTTGGAACTCCCTTCCTAACAGCACTGTGGGTGAACCTTCACCACACGGACTGCAGACGGTCAAGAAGGCGGCTCACTACCACCTTCTCAAGGGCAATTAGGATGGGCAATAAATGCCGGCCTCGCCAGCGACGCCCACATCCCATGAACGAATAAAAAAAAAATTACAAACCTCTTCTTTTAATCTAATACTATCCTTAACTTCTTTTCTTAGGCACAGATGAATCACTTTTCTCCTGGAGTTTTTATTTCTCAATGGAATGTATGTGCATTGAGAATTATGAAATATTTCTTTAAATGTTTGCCATTGCTAATCTACTGTCATACCTTTTAATCTAATTTCCCAATCTACTTCCGCCAACTCGCCCCTCAAACCTATGTAATTGGCTTTATTTAAGCTTAAGACTCTAGTTTCTGACTTAAGTACGTTACTTTCAAACTCAATCTGAAATTCCACTCAGTCTGCCTTCAAAGTTCTCACCCTCTCCCTTTCTCTTACCCCTCCCCTCCCTGTCTTGGTTCACGTGAAAAGTTTCATTGCACACGGGGAGTCAAAACCAATGTCATGGGAGATCAACTAGCAAAAACTGCAACCAATGAAAAGAAATCTCTCCCCCACAGCATCAGCATTGCATCACTTTCAATATTCCTCGGTAGAATAATAAACGTGGTCTCCACTCAACTGACCAAAACTAAATATCAAAACCCACCCACTGAGCAAAGATTGGGAACCAAGCCAATAAGTATATATCTGAGAACAATCTCCTAAAAAATGACATGAGGCCAAATGCATCCCACAGCTTACAACCACAAACACATAGCAGAAATTCCAGGATAGGATAACAAACCACCTTCTCCCCACACTGAGCAGATACTGTGCCATCGGATCACAAACTCTTATTCACCCCCATCTCAGAAATTGTTGGTTAGGATATTGAACCAGCATTCATACCGAGGCCACCACACCCCCCACCCAATGATCGACACCCCCCCCTTCCCCAAAGGTCGACGCAACCCCCCATCCCCAATGGTCGACGCACCCCCCCATCCCCAATGGTCGACGGACTCCCAATCCTCAATGGTCGACGGACCCCCCATCCCCAATGGTCGATGCAACCCCATCCCCCATGTTCAACAGCCCCCTACCCCCCTTGGTCGACGCCCCCCATCCCCCGTGGTCAACACCCCCCATCCCCCGTGGTCAACACCCCCCATCCCCCGTGGTCGACACAACCCCCATCCCCTGTGGTCGACACCCCCCATCCCCCGTCGTCGACACACCCACATCCCCCATGGTCGACACCCTCCATCCCCCGTGTTCGACACATTCCCATCCCCCGTGTTCGACATATTCCCATCCCCCATGTTCGACACCCCCCCCCATCCCCTGTGGTCGACACACCCCCCCATCCCCTGTGGTCGACACCCCCCCATCCCCCATGGTCGACACCCCCCCATCCCCTGTGGTCGACACCCCCCCATCCCCTGTGGTCGACAACCCCCATCCCCCTTGGTCGACACCGCCCCATCCCCCTTGGTCGACACCCCCCCATCCCCCATGGTCGACACCCCCCCATCCCCCATGGTCGACACCCCCCCATCCCCTGTGGTCGACACCCCCCCCATCCCCTGTGGTCGACACCCCCCCCATCCCCCATGGTCGACACCCCCCCATCCCCTGTGGTCGACACCCCCCCATCCCCTGTGGTCGACAACCCCCATCCCCCTTGGTCGACACCGCCCCATCCCCCTTGGTTGACACCCCCCCATCCCCCTTGGTCGACACCCCCCCATCCCCCATGGTCGACACCCCCCATCCCCTGTGGTCGACACCCCCCCATCCCCCATGGTCGACACTCCCCCCATTCCCCTTGGGTGACACAACCCCCATCCCCCATGGTCGACACCTCCCCCATCCCCCATGGTCGACACCTCCCCCATCCCCCTTGGGTGACACAACTCCCATCCCCCGGTCAACACACATCCCCATCCCCTGTGGTCGACACCTCCCCCATCCCCCATGGTCGAGACACCCCTACCCCCCACCCTGCTCGAGTCACCCCCACCCCCCACCATTGTCCAGACCCTCCCCACCCCCCACCATGGTCCAGACTCCCCCCCATGGTCGAGATTCCCCTCCTCCATGATTAAGACCATGTTCGGGGGCACATACAGGCCAGGTTTGTGTTTGTTTCACTGAGAAATAGCAGAATAACTCTGACAATACTTAATTTATCATTAACTTATCTTGATTCAATTAACTGATAGCGACAAGATTGGGTGGTAAGAAATAAGCTCTTGCATTTTTTCTACTGCCTTTACAAGCCCACCACACCGGCACATCCTTGCCCAGCTAAGAGGAGGGGAAGAGAGTTTGAGGTTTGTAAATGCCTCCACAAGAATGACAGCAACTATAATTAATTAAAATAGTCTATGTACCTTAATTTTTATAGAGGGAGATTTGTTACTTTTAAGATCATTTTTCGATTTTTTATATTCGAATTTGATGAAAATAATGTTATTTTTAGCTTTGGCTTTTCCCTAGTCCGTTTTGGCTTGTCCTGTACTGCAGTGTCACCTTGACTCAATGGTAGTACCTCTGAGTTAGTAGTTTGTGGGTTCAAGCCCCACTCCAGGACTTAAGCATTTCATCTAGGCAGACACATGAATGCACTTCTGAAGGATTGCTGGAGAATCTGTGGTTTTCATGCAACATTAAACCGAGGTCCCATCTGACTATTCAGGTGGATGTTACACATCCCATGGCACTGTGTTGATGACGAGCTGAGAGTTCAACTGGTGTCCTGCTCAATTTTTCTCCCTCAACCAATATCAAAAGAGATTAGCTGGTGAATCATCTCTGCGGAATGTTTGTGGGACCTGGGTGTTTACAAATTAGCTGCCATGCTTTCCCACAAAACAACAGCAACTGTACTTTGGTGCAAAGCGCTTTGGGACATCCTGCGGATGTGAAAGATACTATATAAATGTAATTTCTTTCTTTCAGCGGGCAGGATGGCAGACGTGATTCACGTAAGGTTAGCTGGATGATGAGAACGTAAGCATTGAGCAAGAAAAGCGGAGGGACAAAAAACAAACGTTTTTTTCTTTTAAAAAGAAAAATCTACTTTTTTTCACTGGCATTGGATGTCGTCAGTACTAACCACTAATCAGTTTTTTTGGAAGTGGGGCTTGGGCTCGTCAGCACCAGCTAGGTTAGAGAGCAGGATTGGAATCACTCAGATGATACTTTCTCCCATTGTTTGCTGTGCACAAATTGAAGACAGAAAATGTAAAATGAGTTGTTGGTTTCTGAGTCCCAGTTACAGATGGGTTTCTTTAACATAAATAAGTTATGTCTTACAAATAAACTGCCAAAGTGCTGCATCGAAAAAGCTTTTTTCTTCCCCAGAAGCAACTTTCTGGGGCATACCTGGCTGCTGTCTTACATAAAGGTTATTTTCTTCAACACTGGTTGCAGCTACTTTTTTGAGATGAGGTGGAACTTTCCTGGTGTGATTTCTTCAACGAGGTCTATTTAACAATTCCTGCCACTGTTCTTCTCGAATTTGCCATGGTTTGGAAATAAAATATGGAGTGGAATTGAGTGATAATACATTTTATTTAAATCTTAAAAGTATATAATATATAATATATAATATATACACTAATGCCAAGATCAGATACTAAAAATCAAAATGCTTTGGGGGCAGCATACCCCAATAGTGCCTTCAGCACTCACACCCCTCTCCAGTAATTTTTAAATCACCAATGCTGCTTACAGTACTGCAGTAAAAGTGATGAAATGTTGGGTATCCCTGCAGTTTAGTTCATGAGAAGCCCATGTCCCACTGCACTCTCAGTTTAACTTCTTATCGTCACGTGTCATAGGTTTATAATCGGGACTGATTCTGAGCGACCAGCTTTTTTGGGTGGTTGGGGAGGGGGAGGGGGAGGCCGGGCCAGCGTCAGCCTTTTTGAGGCTGTTGGTCAACTTTTGCTAGTTTTCTAGTTAGGCTTTCTAGTGTATGATTTTACACTTTGGAAATTTCCAGACGGATAACTCAAAATAAAAGTGAAAATCGTGTTTGACAAACCTACTGGAGTTTTTTGAGGATGTAACTGGTAGAATAGATAAGGGAGAACCAGTGGATGAGGTGTATTTGGATTTTCAGAAGGCCTTTGATAAAGTCCCACATAAGAGGTTAGTGTGCAAAATTAAAGCACATGGGATTGGTGGTAATATACTGGCATGGATTGAAAATTGGTTAATAGACAGGAAACAGACAATAGGAACAACGGGTCGTTTTCCAGATGGCAGGCAGTGACTAGTGGGGTACTGCAGGGATCAGTGCTTGGGCCCCAGCTATTCACAATATATAGCAATGATTTGGATCAGGGAACCAGATGAGGAGAAATTTCTTTACTCAGAGGGTGGTGAACCGTGGAATTCTCTACCACAGAAGGCTGTGGAGGCCAAGTCACTGAATATATTTAAGATAGATTTCTGGATATAAAAGGCATCAAGCGGTATGGGGAGAGAGCGGGAATATGGTATTGAGATAGAGGATCAGCCATGATCATAATGAATGGCGGAGCAGGCTCGAAGGGCCGAATGGCCTGCTCTGCTCTTATTTTCTATGTTTCTATGTTTCTTTGTCCAAAAGTGAAGAGTCGACAGCCCCAGGTAGCTCAGTTGTAAAGAGTGTGTGCTGACAAACAGATGCAAATGCGGAGTTAGAGGACAAAAAACTCCATGAAAGCTGCAATGGCAGCGTTCAGCAGCACTGCTCCCGCAGGGAGATTGCACCCAAATGCAGCGACGGATAGAAGGACCGTGGTTGCGGACAGGTCACTCTCCCTTTCCCCACGCCTGCGAAGGCACCGCGCCCCCGTGACCTACCCATTAGACCTGTTGGCGCAGGTTGGCCTCGCATGGTGACTGGTGCAAATGAAAGGGCCTGCTCATGAGTGAGGGTCGGTGCAGGTACGTGCAGACCACTGGCTGCGTCCATGCGAAGAAAAACTTACTCAAGAAGTTCCTCTCCACAACAAAGAAGAAGTTTTGGTCACTGTGTATTCCATCTGCCATTGTGCCATTGCTCTGAAAGTATGGCTTCTTTAGTTAAAATTTGTACATATTTTATGGCCTAGCATCCCTGGGTAATACCTGACCTGACTGACCTCAACACAACATTCCAATAGTCATGTTCTGCAACATTAAAATTCCTCTCCTCGGCTCCCTCATGGCTTAGTTAGAATTGAGCCACACAGACCATAAAAATCCCAGGTTCTAATTGGCTGAATTCAAACACTGCAAACATCATCTTGGAGAACGGGGAAAATCAGCCAAGTTTCCCAGTCCCACATTGCTATCCAGTATCCTCTGCTGATTAAAAAAAAATGTGCGTCTGTAAACAGAACAGAATTATTCTTTGATGTCCTACACCATTCTCCGACACGAACATATGAACATAATAATTAAGAGCAGGAGTAGGCCATTCGGCCCCTCGAGCCTGCTCTGCCATTTGATAAGATCATGGCTGATCTGATTATGACCTCAACCTTACCTTTGACCCCCTTGTCAATCAGAAATCTATCTAACTCAGCCTTAAAAATATTCAATGACCCTGCCTCCACCACTCTCTGGGGAAGGGAGTTCCACAGACTCACGACCCTCTGAGAGAAAAAATTTCCCCTCATCTCCGTCTTAAATGGGAGGTCCCTTATTTTTAAACTGTGGCCCCTAGTTCTAGTCTCTCCCACAAGGTGAACCATCCTCTCAGCATCTACCCTTTCTAGTCCCCTCAGGATCTTATATGTTTCAATAAGATCACCTCTCATTCTTCTAAACTCCAATGTATACAGGCCCAACTTGTCCAAACTTTCCTCATAAGATAACCCCCTCATCCCAGGAATCAGTCGAATGAACCTTCTCTGAACCGCCTCCAAAACAATTATGTCCTTTCTTAAATAAGGAGACCAAAACTGCACACAGTATTCTAGATGTGGTCTCACCAATGCCCTGTATAACTGTAGCAAAACATCTCTCCTTTTATATTCCATTCCCCTTGCAATAAATGACAACATTCCATTTGCCTTCCTAATCACTTGCTGTACCTGCATACTAACTTTTTGTGATTCATGTACTAGGACACTCAGATCCCTCTGTACCTCAGAGTTCTGCAATCTCTCTCCATTTAAATAATATACTGCTTTTCTATTCCTCCTGCCAAAGTGGACAAGTTCACATTTTCCCACATTATACTCCATCTGCCAAATTTTTACCCACTCACTTAACCTACCTATATCCCTTTGCAGACTCCTTGGGCGCTAAATTGGGCCATGTTGCGCCCGTTGTTTCGGCGCTACACAGCCTCTCCGACATCCAAGATGACGTCTTGGATGCGCACGCACGTTTCCTGCGTGACGTGCGCCAGACGCCATTTTGGTATGGGAGTTTGTGCAGGTGCAGATAAGAAACGCTGGAATCATATAAAGTAGGGAGAAAATGGCTTCAATCAGTGTGCAACGCTAATTTAAAGTGATAGACACCATTTTGGGACTTAACGCTCAACTCCAACGCACAGTCATAACCCCGGCCATCTGAACGTGTCTTAGAGTGTCTGGAGGACCCCCCACCGGGGCAATTTAAAGAGGCCATGCAGGATTTACAGATTAGTGGCTGAATTATTGCTCTGGCTACCGAGAAATTTGTAAACGTTTTTGGAGGTCTCCTAGACTTCAATTCTAGCACGCAGGGACATAGCCTAACATTTAGAGCCAGGACGTGCAGGAGTGAAGTTAGGAAATGCTTCTACACGCAAAGGGTGGGAAACGTTTGGAACGCTCTTCTGCAGACGGCAGTTGATGCTAGCTCACTTGTGAATGTTAAACCTGAGATTGATAGATTCCTGTGAACCAAGGGTATTAAGGAATATGGGGCTAAGGCGGGTACATGGAGTTAGGTCACAGGTCCACCATGATCTCACTGAATGGTGGAACAGGCTCGAGAGGCTAAATGCCACGGCCACTTGCTGCCTCTTGATAAGCGTCGCATTCTCTTGCAAGAAAGCGGGACGTGTGCCTGGGTGATGTGCCTGTCATGGTTGAACAGTTGCCAGTGTGTGTGGCCTGTGAGTTGTGGGTGGGCGGCTTGAAACAGTGGTAATATGTAAGGGTGAGAGGAAGCATCTGATGGGAAGAGTTGAGTACTGATGGAAAGAGTTTATTGGTATGTGGGTGATGGGGTGTGTAGTGCGTGGTGCAGTTGGTAGGAGACGTCACTTGACAATTGATCTCACTCACCTTGACCACTCATATCAAAGCATTGAACTTCTTCTTGCACTGCATCCATGTTCATGATGCTGTGCGCCTGGCATTGACTTCGTCCCCCGCTGCCTCCCACTGTCTTTTGAGTATATGTCTGGAGGGCCTCTTGCACCGCCCCCCCCCCCCAAACTGCGGATATAGGATGTCCCTCCTTCTGTCCACCTCTTGCACCCAAGGTCTCTAGTGCATCAGCAGAGAACCTTGGTGCATGCACTCTTGCAGGCCTGGTACCAACTCAGATCAGCAGATTGGAGGATATGGGATTTAGTAATGCGCAACCTTTATTCAATGTTTTAACATAACTCATCAGTGTGCAAACATAGCGATAGGATCTGCATCTGTGTTTTACGTGTGCGATGTCTAATCTCTGTTCAGACTCCATGCCGACAGTAGACTGTTATTTTCAGCAAATAACAGGTACAAGCTACCTTTAAGAGATTTCGAAGAAACATCTACCCTTTAAGAGATGGAGCTCCCTCTGGTGGTGGAAAGTGCAAATTGCATTCATTCCACGTGCAAGGCCTGGAAAGGATCGCCATTTGCAGTAAAGTAATCCCTTGGGACCAAACTTGCGTCTTGCCTGCCCAGGGTCCGTCGGGCGTGGTGTGTTAGCGCATCATGCTAACATCACCCAGAACGGACATTTAAACAATTTTTCCCCCCTTATGTCCTCTTCACAACTTACTTTCCTACCTACCTTTGTGTCATCAGCAAATTTAGCAACCATACATTCAGTCCCTTCACCCAAGTCATTGATGCAGATTGTAAATAGTTGAGGCCCCAGCACTGATCCCTGTGGCACTCCGCTCGTTACATCTTGCCAACCTGAAAATGATCCATTTATGTCTGCTCTCTGTTTCCTGTTAGCTAACCAATCCTTTATCCATGCTAATATGTTACCCCTCATACCATGAGCTCTTATTTTGTGTAGCAGCCTTTGATGTGGCACCTTGTTACCTTCTGGAAATCCAAGTACACCACATCCACAAGATCCCCTTTATCCACGTTGCTTGTTACTTCCTCAAAGAACTCTAATAAATTCGTCAAACACGATTTCCCTTTCACAAAGCCATGTTGACTCTGCCTGATTGCATTGAGATTTTCTAAGTGCCCTGCTATAACCTCCTTATTAATAGATTCTAGCATTTCCCTATCACAGATGTTAAGCTAACTGGCCTGTAGTTTCCTGCTTTCTGTCTCCCTCCTTTCTTGAATAGAGGAGTTCCATTCTCTATTTTCCAATCTGATGGGATCCTTCCAGAATCTAGGGAATTTTGGAAAATTAATACCAATGCATCTACTATCTCTGCAGCCACTTCTTTTAAGACCCTAGGATGACGTTCGTCAGGACCTGGGGACTTGTCAGCTTTTAGTTCGAATATTTTTTTCAGAACCCTTTCCCCGGTGATTGTAAATGTTTTAAGTTCCTCCCTCCCTTTCACCTCTTGAATCACAATTATTTCTGGCATGTTATTTGTATCCTCTACAGTGAAGACGGACACAAAATATCTGTTCAATTCATTCGCCATTTCCTTATTCTCCATTATTAATTCCCCAGACTCACTCTCTCGAGGACCAACATTCACTTTACTTACTCTTTTCCTTTTTAAATACCTGTAGAAACTCTTACTATCTGTTTTTATATTTCTAGCTAGCTTTCTCTCGTATTCTAATTTCTCCCTCCTCATTATTCTTTTCATCTTTCTTTGCTGTTTTTGATATTCTGCCCAATCTTCTGACCTGCCATGAATTTTCACAGAATTGTATGCTTTTTCTTTCAATTTGATACTATCTTTAACTTCCTTAGTTAGCCACGGATGGTACGTCCTTCCCCTAGAGTCTTTCTTTCTCACTGGAATGTATCTTTGCTGAGTTAATGAAATATGTCATTAAATGTGTGCCACTGCATCTCTACTGACATATCCCTTAACCTAAGTTCCCAGTTCACTTTAGCCAGCTGTCTTCATTCCCTCATAATTGCCCTGATTTAAGTTTAAAACACTAGTCTTAGACTTACTCTTCTCTCCCTCAAACTGAATGCAAAATTCAATCATATTGTGATCACTGCTACCTAAAGGCTCCTTTGCAATGAGGTCATTAATTAATCCTGTCTTGTTACACATTACCAGATCTAGAATAGCCTGCTCCCTGGCTGGCTAAAGGAAGGTGCTGCTCTAAGAAACTGTCCTGAAAGCACTCTATGAACTCATCTTCCAGGCTACCTTTGTCAATCAGATTCTTCCAATCAATATGTAGATTAAAATCATCCATGATTATCGCTGTTCCTTTCTCACAAGCCCCCATTATTTCTTCCTGTATACGCTGTCCTACAGTGCGGTTACTGTTAGGGGGCCTATAAACTAGTACCACAAGTGACTTCTTGCCTTTACTATTTCTTATCTCTGCCCAAACTGATTCTACATTTTGGTCTTTAGAACTAAGGTCATTTCTCTCTATTATACTCATGTCATCCTTAATTAACAGAGCTAAACCCCCCCGCGCCCCCCCCCTTTTTCTAGCTTCCTGTCCTTCCGAAATGTCAAGTACCCTTGAATATTCAGGTTCCAGCCTTTGTCATCTTGCAGCCATGTCTCTGTAATGGCTATCAGATCGTACATATTTATTTCTACTTGAGTTGTCAATTGATCCATTTTGTTATGAATGCTACACGCATTCAGATACAAAGCCTTTAGTGCGGTCTTTTTACTATTTTTGCAACCTCTAGCCTTATCTGCTGGCACACTCTTAAGTTTGCATGCTCTGTCCCTTCCTGCCACTCTCTGATTATCATTTCCCTTATTGCTATCTTGCTCTCTTGCTTTTTCTTCTTTCTTTAATTTATCACATCTTCCCTTACTTGAACCCTCGCCTCCACTATTTAGTTTGAAGCCTTCTCTACCACCCCTGTTATACGATTCGCTGGAACACTGACCCCAGCACGATTCAGATGAAGCCCGTCCCAACGGTACAGCTCCCACCTTCCCCAGTACTGGTGCCAATGCCCCATGAATCGAAACCCATTTCTCCCACACCAATCTTTGAGCCACAAATTTAACTCTCTAATCTTATTTACCCTGTGCCAATTTGCTCGTGGCTCAGGTAATAATCCAGAGTTTATTACCTTTGAGATTCTAGTTTTTAATTTAGCTCCTGGCTGCTCGTACTTCTACTGATAATTGGGAGGTAATTTAAACCTAACCTGCCCAATGGGAAATTGACGTGATCAGATCGGCCGGCCATATTACATACCCCCTTCGATTTGGCTTTAATGGAAAGTATAATCAAATGGTGTGTAAAATGGGTGGACATCAGGTGAGGACAGGATTGGGTCAGATATGATGCCCTCTTGCACTGGAATAGCTTGCCAGCACTCATCATCATAATGAGGTACAAGTGGCACCCATTGAACATCACCCTAGCAAGAGATGACACACTCACGAGGAGAGTGAGAAGAGAAAATTGACCAGAATTAAAAAAGAATGTACATTTTCATCGACATTGATGCTAAACCCTCGGCATTTTTCGTATCTGCGTCAGGCACAAAATCACTTTGCGTTGACATGGAATGTGCCTTTGCCAGCGATGCAAGTTTATAATTGTTGCCTGTCGTGAGATGAAAATGTTGAACTCTCTGCAATGCGTGGCACAGCTTTGAACTATACCTCGGCGCTTGATAGCATAATCTGTGCATGCAGCCCTGCTATACCCTCAGGCAGTCATCACAGCCCACAGATGGTTATGGCTTTGTGCCCTAATGCACTATGCTCTGTCTCTTTCTCGCTGATCCTCTTAAACTTGACAAAATGTTGGAAGTGAAGCACTTAATACCCAGAGAAGAGAAAGATTCCTTTATTGCAGCAACAAATAGGAATTCCTTTTCGAACAGATATTTGTGGTGTTATTTGTCTTGCCCAATAGTACACAGCACTGACAACTGATTTTTAGTTTTGTTTAATAAATTATAGCAATATCGTTCTGTGTGACTTGGGCTGATTATGCCTTTCGATCTGGTAGTCACAGTAAAAACACACAGACTGAAAATTTGAGACAGTAAATTGCAAAGTACAATGGAGAAATAAGCACAATGCATTACAGTCGAAATATTACATAGGGATATATTTTAACAAAAATGTTTTCAATCATTATGATGATAGATCCATTCAAAAGGACATAAGGGACATCATGGATCAAGCAGCGTCTGAGGACTGTTGAGTGCACTATTTGGTATTTGAGGCAATTTTTCACCTCCCCCTATGCTTCAAATTGTTTCAAAAATATACCAATCATCACATAAATCACAGATAAAATGTGTTTGAATGTTTAAAAGCTTATATTTTCTTCCAGCTCTTTGAGCAACTTGTTCATAGAGTCCCCACCATTTCCCCCTGAGCCCTCAGCACTGTGTGCCCCACTGTGCGCACCCACTGCCTTCAATAAGTTACCAGTTCTTCTGATGTCACCATCATTTCTACCATCTCCATTATGCCATTATCACCACCATCTCTAATGCCTCCACTATGCCAGTGTCATAGATGTGTCCATTTTCAGTGCCAGCTTCACCATTTCCACTCTCTCAAATATCTCAGCTATCTCCATCAACAACAAGGAGCGACTTAAAGGAGGAGAGAGAGGTAGAGAGGCGGAGAGGTTTAGGGAGGGAATTCCAGAGCTTAGGGCTTAGGCAGCTGAAGGCACGGCCGCCAGTGTTGGAGCGATGAAAATCGGGGATGCACAAGAGGCCAGAATTGGAGGAGTGCCCAGTTCTCGGCGGGTTGTAGGTCTGGAGGAGGTTACAGAGATAGGGGGGTTGAGGCCATGGAGGGATTTGAAAACTAGGATGAGAATTTTTAAATCGAGACGCTGCCGGACTAGAAACAAATGGGTGATGCGTGAATGGGACTTGATGCAAGTTATGATACAAGCAGCAGAGTTTTAGATGAGATCAAATTTACAGAGGGTGCAAATGCCAGGAGGGCATTGGACTAGTCACTCTAATTCCTTTCTCCTCCATTTCCACTCATTGTACTACCTTCAGTATCTCATCCCTAATGTTACTGGCAAAAGATACTAGGGATGATTTTCTTACCCTCCCCCCATCCCAGCACTGGATAAGTACAGCACACCCAAAGTGTGCAGCACTTATCCAGGCCAAGGTCCACCCGATTTTGGTGGGCTGGGCCATTATTATGGTGCTGTGCAGGCCTGTGTCCTGGACGGGCCTTGTACCAGGAAACTGGGGCAGGAAAGTGACGCAGGCCTGTCCACCAGCTTTGAGGTCTTCTGGCTGCTGTTTTCCCAAGCCTGTCATGGGCTTGCTAACGGGCCCCTTCAGAGGGCCCTCACCGTCCCTGGATCAGGAAAGGGAAAAATTAGCCAAGGCTGATCACTATCCAGTGGCCCCTCTGCACATGTGTAATGGAGAGAGGATTGCGCTTGGCTGTTATCCCCATGTTACAATAGTCTGTTGATTCTCCCTGTCTAAGGAAAGAACTTACATTTATATAGCCCCTTTGACAACCTAAGGATGTCCCAAAGTACTTTACTACCAGTGAAGTACTTTTGAAGTGCAGTCACTGTAGGGAAATACTGCAACCAAATTGTCCAAAGCAAGGTCCCACAAACAGCAAACAGCAATGAGATACATGACCAGTCTGTTTTAGTGATGTTGGTTGAGGGATAAATATTGGCCAGGACACCGGGAGAACTCACCTGCTCTTCTTCCAATAGTGGCTATGGGGTCTTTTACGTCCACTTGAGAGGGCAGATGAGGCCTCTGTTTAACATCTCATCCAAAAGACGGCACTTCTGACAATGTAGCACACCCTCAAAACTGCACATACAAATGTCAGCTTGGATTAGGTGCTCAAGTCTCTGGAGTGGGGCATGTACCCAAGACCTTCTGACTCAGAGGCGAGAACGATATCACTCAGCCAAGACTGAGACTCCCTGCTTAGGCTTACACATGACCATCACCAAAAATCATTCCCAGAACTACTCGAGGTATTTATTATGATTCCTACGACGTTTGACATATTGAACATGACTTACTAGTTTTCCTTAAAGGTTTCCATGACAAGTTTACAGTCCAAATCATTACACCATCAGAAATCTCTGCAATAAGAATCTCCTGCATCAGACATATTGGGTTCAATTTTAAAACGGAGCCGGGAAAAGTACGGGGGGTCAAATTGAGGTTGGGAAACCCATTAGTACGGGTTTTCCGGACATCCTTACGATTTTGATGTAAGGACGTATTTTATTTTTTTTTGTTGGTTTCCTGTCCGATTGACAGTCTGGTCTCAGTCGGCTGGGAGACCAGCCAGGGAAAGGACTTCTTCAGTTAAGTCTGCAGGTAAGTCTTTGTTTGTATGGATTGGGGGGGGGCACCATTAGAGGTTGGCACCGGGTTCGTCAGTCATGGGGGGGTTGGGATCGGGGGTCCACAATTGTTGAGGGGGAGGGCCGGGGGTGGGAGGATTGAGGCCGGGGGTGGGAGGGTCGGGGTCAGGGAAGTCCGCGATCGGGGGTCGGGTGTCCGCGATCATTGGAGGGTCGGTGCAGGTAGGCTTGTTTGGCCTGGGGGAAGCACTCCTGCTCCTCCGGGCCCACAATCTGTGCCTTGCTAGGCACCTACCTGTTAGTCTTGGGCCTTCTCGCCTCCTTTCACGAGGCGTAAAACAGAAGGCCCAGGAATCCCAGCCTCCCGGGAATTCGGGAAAAATGGAGGCCTTGAAGCCTCCTTGAAAGGTTTTAAGGCCCGACCCGCCTCTTGGGAGCAAGTTGGTCGCCCGCCCCTCTTCCCGCCCCAGTGAAAACCAGAAACGGGCGGGTTGGAGGCGGGTCTGAAATGGTGGCAATTTTCAACACCCCCCCGCCCCCAACCCACCCATTTTTTACTTTGAAAATTGAGCCCATTATCAAGTAAGAACAGTGTTTTTAAGTGTTCACAGAATGCTAGCTTACATTCCAATGATCTGAAGTTGTCAATATTTTGTTTCCTTAAACATGTAGCAAAACTTTTGTCTGTTTTATGAAATCAACTGGACTTGAATGACAGCAAACAGATCTGTAGGGCACAATCCCTGACATGTTTAGTGTATCAATGCTCTGACTGCAGCTTCCAGTGATACTATTAACTTATTTGGAACAGCCTAGCATATCTAATGCTCAGGTATTGGAGCCCTCTTCAATAATGGACTGACCAGTTTATGTTTGACACCAGCTTGAGGCCAGATGATTTAGTAAGAGGATAGCAGTGAAAAGCACTCAGCATGGGGCTAGATGGATAAACGAGGCTGAACTGATATTGATCGCTTGTGCTTTACTGTCAGCTTGTCAGGGGATGAGCATTGGTCTGAGCTGCACAGCATCACTCCGACTGACTGCTCCTCACAGCAGATGGTGTAGTGTGAATGGGACGCACGGTGGACCAATCCAACAGGTGACAATGGTAAAGTTTAAAGTCATCAGAGTGTCTGTTGTCATCACTGTATCAGCCAATGAGTTGAAGGCAGGGTGGGACTTACGGCAAGACACACAGCAAACAGTCTATTTTACAGCAATCAAAGTCTATTTACTCAGAAAAGAGCAAAGCAAACAGAGTCTATTTAAATAGTGCACCACAGGAAACAGTCTACAAAGTTTAATTAAATCTGTGGACTACAGCAAATAGAACTCATGACCGAAACTACAACAACTTCTCCCGATAAAAGCAGAGTGATTTCTCCAGCAAATTGCAATGTGTGGAGATAGTTACATCATAGGAATTGATTATTTCTCCAGCAAATTGTAGTTTGTGAAGAATAGTTACATACAAGTTGTGTGCATAAAATCAATCCCAGTCACCTGTAGCAGTGCGGCCCCCAGGCGTGATTGACAGGTGAATTACCCAATCATCTCCACTCTGGCCGGGAATAGCGGTGTTACTACATGCAGCCAAAAGTCATTGGTAATTGCTGTGGGCAGTCCGTGATTGGACTACCTTCTCCACACAGGAGGCACCAGGGCATGTGGTGGTTCCTTTGCCCAGGGTGTAACGGAGGATACCAAAATGTTGACATATTGTGGATGTATCTTTTGAATAAGCAATCCATGGCACATGTGAAAACGGCAAGAAGAGTGATAAGCCTGAACAACTCAAAGTTCACTTAAACAATCGAGTTCACCTATCTGATAAATCTCACCACATTGAATGATAATGCAGGTAGATGGAGTTAAGGTACAGAAAGCCATGATCTAATTGAACGGTGGAACCAGCTCGAGGGGCTGAATGGCCTACTGTTCCTATGTTCCTAATTCTGCCAACAGTTCCATAATCTGGGTACGGGTGATGGTATGGATTAGGCCAGGTATTGGATTATAATTTTATTTTGCTTCTATCTCTAAGGGGATCATGCTGTGGCATTGCACTGAAGTGCACATCAGGCCCAATGGTCATAATTAAGCCACTCGATGCTCACTCCAAGGCAGAACCCGTTGCTCTGTTCAAATGATACTCTTCTGGCGATCTAAAGCCTTGGCATTCCTTTTGTCTTTGTTATTAAACACGGCCTCCAGTTTAATGATGTGATCAGATGGATGAAGAGCCAGTGTCAAAGAAAGGAATCAGGAAATCAGCAGCCATTGTCAGTGCAGGGTGGTGTGAAGCTGTAATTCTTGCCGACTCAAGTGGATCTGTCAGGAGAACAGTAAAGGTTTATAAATTCTGTAGACAGTTTTGGAAAGGGATAAAAATCTGTAATCTTACTTTATGAAGAGTTTTATTTTGGCAACCTTACAAAAAAGCGAGTTGTATCAGAGTGTGGGAGTCAGACCTCACATGGCTGTTGTGCAGTGTTCAGCAGAGAGTTATTTGACCTATGGCTAAATATTTGGTCATCTTATTGTAGCTCCGTTTCAAAGAGGTCAAATTCACCAGTTTCTTTGCCATCCTGCCATCAATGGCAGCTCTGTTATGAACAGCAAGTTAGCAATGTAAATCTTGGCACTATGCACACCATTGGAAAATACAACAGCCTATTTTCTACCTGCACCTCCACTCACCCTCCATACGCCCAAGTGTACAGCAAGGCCTCTGTGCCCAATTTTGGTGTTCTGGTTGCACCCCCAGTGCAGGCCAACCCCCTGGCAGGACCTTGCACAGGGAACTGATGGTAAAAACAGGAGTGTAGCCTCTGAGGCCTGCCGCAGTGGTCCTCCCACTGGCCTTGGGGCCTCCAGATTGCTGCTGCAGAGCGTCAACCAGAAGGTCCTGAGTTCCAAAGATGCTGCTGGGAAAAGAAATCAAAATTATCTTTCTTGCTGCTATTGTCCCTCTTTGGGTTGTTCTCCAGCCCCTCTCAAATCCATGGATTTGAGGAAGGTCCTGGTGTCAGTCCCGCTCATGCTTTTGGGCATCCCATGGACATATCTGGAGGATATCAAGGTGAGATGTCTAGGGATGCTCCCTCCTGCTTCATCACCCTCGCAAAATTGAACCTGCACCTATTGCAAGCTGAGGTCCAGATCTGCCCATTCAGGAAAGTCCAGAGGTAGTGTTCCCCAATTGGAATTGGGATTCCAGGCAGAGGTAGCCATTTTGTTCTGGGTGTTAGGGAGCTGAACAGTTGAGAAGGGGAGAGAGTGTGCTGAATCTTTTGTGTTCTTCAATTTGATACATGTCAGTGGCAGGGAATGGAACCAGTTCTCTTTTTTTGCACTTAGTGTCAGCATCAAGTGCTCACAGATCAGGTCCCTTAACTCCATCCTCAGAAGTCCATATCTGTTCTGCCAAGTGTGTATTCTCATTTTCTACACAAACCATCCTTGTTTCTCTGTGAAATTGCCGATTATTACTGAATTATTGAAGCTTTTCTGTTGTGAACTTGTGCCCCTAGGAACTGGCTTCAGACTATCCCAGACTAATTATATTTAGGGCCTTTACAACTATTACAGATAGAAGACCTTTGTCCCCCTCATCGAGGTTGATTGTAAATCCAAATCCTGTAGCTAGAACTGTATCATTTGTCTCCATTTGATAGCAGCAAACTTATGGTGAGGTATAGAAAATAGTGTTGGGCAGATGCAGACGGCTGTTTTATCCATCTGAGCGTTTCTAATTCTTTATAATGACAGGCACCTCGAGAATGAAGCGACTTGAACTGAGCTAAATTGAGGTAGCAGTAAATAAACCCAAAGGCGCCAATTTTGGTTATCTCGACTCTGTTAGCTTTAATACCCGTTCCGAATAGGTCACTTTGTTTCAAGCAAAAACGAAGATACAGATCACGTTCAGTTTGCTAATGCATGCCTGAGAGTTATATGAAAACTACAAGATATTGGTAGAGTGAATAAAGACATGGACAAGATCTGCAAAGAAGAAAATTAATCAGCTTTTTTAGGAAGTCGCCTGAAACCATAGGCACGTAGCCTTGACACAAACTTCTCTTATCTGTTGTGAATGGGAGCCTTGAATGAAATTTCAATAAAGCTGTATGTATGTAAGGAGGTGACTGAAGTTATAGGAATTGTCTCTCAGTTATTTGTCCAATATTATTACATCCAATCACTCAAGTGGAAGATTACTTTTGTTTGCCTTCCATATTAATCTATCAGTTTGGTCCCCAACCAGAAAAATAGACATTGACAAGGATTGTAATTAATTAAAGGAAATAGTAATTAAATGTCTCCAGTATCTTTACTCCTGTCTGTAAGGGCTATGAATACTTATTAGTAAACTAAAAGAAAGGGTAATAGTGTTTGCTTCTAATTACCTTAATGAGTCCTGTACATAAAGGAAGCACACTGTCACAATTGTGCCTTGCAAATCCTGGATGAAAAAAGAGACAGCGTCACATTGTGAACTGACTTAACATGGTTTAGTCGCACCAGCAATGGGTCTGGAATGGAATATCCTCACTGCTGGTTAAGATATGGTGCATTTCCTCCAGTTCAAAAACGAAGCTTGTATGTCATCTTTGCAGCTTTGTAACAAAGCCCTTTAGACATTAATTGAAGATGATGACAGCTTTCCTACACATTGGGCTCAATTTTACCATGGTGGTGGGTTGGCAGCGGGGGGGGGGGAGGGGTGTGAAAGTGCGCGTGGCAAACCCGCATAAACCAAACTTACTGTTTCCGACGCGATCGCACGTTGATCGATCGTGATTAACGTCCTCTCCGGGTTTCGCGCCCGGCAGCTAGCCTGATTGATAGACTGGCTGCCGTCAGGAGCTGCAATGCGAGGGGAGCTGGGGGGCGAGAAAGAGAGAGAGAGAGCTAGACGTCATCCAGCGCTGGAACGGAAGACCGGGGTTGGGGGGGGGGGGGGAGAATGGAAGATCCGGCACTGGACTGGAAGACTGGGGTGGCGGGGGGGGAAGGGGGAGGGGAAGATCGGGGGGACATCAGGTGGGTGAAGAGGGGGACATCAGAGTGGGAGACATCAGACATTGGAGCAGGTTTCAAAGGTGGGTTCATTTAGTGTTTTCACTTCCTTGCATGGTTTTTATTTAATTTATTTAGTTTCTTGTTCCCTTCATGCCTGGTTTCACCAGGGGTGAATCAGAAGCGGTGGGCAATCCGCCCAAGTAAGTTAAAAATCTTTCTAACCCCTTCATCTGTCACAGGTAAAGCGCCTTAAGTACCTACATTTGGCTCTTTAACTGTCATCCCGCCGGCTTTAATTGCTCGCGCGACTTCCGTTCTCGGGTCGCCCCCGCGCACACAGATGGGTCCCTGGGAAACTCGGAAGTCCGCAGGTTGGAGCCGGCTTCCGAACCCGAACTAGATTTCCGCGATTTTCGGAACCCCCCCACCCCCAATGCACCCGCAATTGCCCCCTAAAATCACCTCCCATTCACTTTTATTTGTGTGGCTGTTTTTAAAACAAATGCTAGTTACTGTTTAATTTTACTATGGATTTAAGCTGGATACAATGTCACTGAGATCGTCCTCAAAACCTGATTTTTATTTTTCATGAGTGGTGATATGGCCCATCAAACTCTGAAATACATTGACTGTAAACTCTCAGGGCTTTGACAGTTTTCATTTATCTTAGTTCCATTCAGTAGATTTAACAGAGTTTTAGTGTTTTTGTTTATTTATTTGCTTAATAACTTTGTGCACATTGAGGATAGCAGTCTTGAGGACTGGACTGTTTTCCCTCTTTGAACCTATCGATAGCATCAGACAAGCTTGTGCTAATACCAGCAAAGCTGTACAACTCCAGCTCCATCACTGCGTGATGTTTCCAAATGTCACACTATTTCCCCTCGCTTCCTGTTTGAATGAGATTGCTTAATTAATGCTGGATTATAAATGGCCGAGTGCAGTGGTCTCATGGGCTGAGGTAGCCCCAAAAAAATATTTGAGAGTCTTCTAACACACTAGAAAGAGGACACGTTTATCCATACTGTATAGCCTCGATTTGAAATTAGGTTCAAGAGATCAACAGAAATTGCAAATCTTCATTCTTTTATCTAGATTGGATTCATATTCAGGATCTAAAAGTTAAATGGCACTGTCTAATACAACAATTTCTCACTCTGTGACTGACTTGATGTTGCTCAGTGGAACCACTGTTCAATCTTCATCTAACTGAGGAGTCCAAATCCCTAGGTGTAATTAAGATGTTTGAGCCACAAAAACCAGTCAAGTCCCAGGTTCAACCCCTGGTTTGTGCAGACTTAGCTGGTCACTATGAATGCTGCAGTTGGGTTCAATATCCTAATCCCACACATGCAGAATGGCAACTTGTATCGAGAACTAAGGATGGATGGGGCCTCCAGAAGAAAATCCTATTCGCCTTTCCCCACCTAGTCTACAAGTTTTTAAACCCCAAGCTTGGCATCACCTAATTGTGCCTAATTCTTGATTTACCTTGTCTTCTATCTTACTCATCTATAGACCATGACCTATGTTTCTTCATGAGTGGAAATGTGCAGTGAGTGCACCAGAGAGTAGAAGTGGCCAAAGACACAGTAAATGTAGACACTGGAGGACTCAACTAAGTGTATCAAGGTGACTGCACTCCTATTTATCAACAGTGAATCTGTGCTGTGCTGTTCCGTGCTGAGCTGAGCAGATTTCTAAATGTCAGTGCTGCAAAGCTCAGTGTTTAAAAAGCACTCAGGAGTCCTGTAATATCACTGCTGACTCATCTCCATAGATTAGGGTGATGTGAATCCAGCAATACAGTTATTAGAGAGCTACTCTGTGTCCCAGAAACAGAACTGATTGCCAGTTTTGCACATTTTGGAACATGAAATGGGAAGGGGGCAGAGTTTGCAACCAACATGTGAATGGCCAGTCTTCCTTTCAATCGGGAACACTCCAGAAATTACCTTAGAAAACATTGGGGGAGACTTTCAACTGCAGGCCTCACCTGAAAAATCGGGCGACTGGCAGTTGAAAGTTTTGTGCGCCCATTTGCCCACCTGAATCAACTTACATGCAGGTACCCAGAACCCATCCAAAACAGAGGGAAGGCTGTTTAAATATGCAAATCAGGCACCTATGCCTGTAGTAGCACCCCAATTGCAACTTCCAAGGAGAAATGGGCAATGCTTGCACTGCACATGTCAGTCCCATGTCTCCAGGTATCGGAGGCCTCTCCCAAAAGGCACATTTATCTTGTTTTTAATGTATTTTCCAGCCCACTGCCAACCTATTCTTGCCCCTCCCCTTCCAGACAGCTGCATGCAGTTGCCAGCTGATTTTCCTCTGAAATCAGCGAGCTGCAACAGGACACACATTTAGCGCCCGTAGCTTGCCGAGAAAATGTTAATGAGGCCCAAACTTGAAAGTGGTTCGGGGCTCCCGACGACCGCAATTGGAGGGGGGCCTCGGGCGTGTCACCATTATCATAACCATTCAGCGCCCACCTTGAAAGTCTCCCCCATTATTTACCTGAGGTAGGTCCTAAAATATTTTTGTTTGAAAAAACTGATAAGAAAATTGTTACTTTTGTTATCAGTCGAATAAGCAAAAACAAATCTCCTCATGTCTTCAGAATTGTCTTCTCAATGGCAAGTAGTTACCTCCTGCTACCCACCGCAGCTGTACAAATAAATCTTACGTGCGTGAAATGTAAATGTAAACTCTCCCTGTAATTGTCTCAATCTCTGTTTGATATGCTTTCTGAAGTTAAAAAAAATGAAGTTACAGGGTAATAGCTTTTATTTAAAACCTATTCAAATTCATTGTGCAGTTTGTATTCAAATCATCTTCAAACGAATGCAAAATGAAACACTGTCATAGACAGAGACATAATTTGACTTTCCCACTGAGAAAAATAAATAATAGATTATTTGAAATTCAAGAAAAAAAAACAGACACTGTAATAGATGTGTAATTAGTATTGTTTGTCATGTTTGAAGTGAGCCTTTGTGTTTCTATTACAGGCAAAACATCTGTTTTAAAAAAACTCAATGTAAACTCTATGCTTTTAAAATTTATCCTCTTTTTTTCTTCAAATGATTCAATAAAACAACCAAATAAATACAGTTGCAGGATGAAGGGGAACATTCTTTCAGTTGGGTTTGCAAAATGCTAATCATGCATCCTGGAAAACACACTGCATGTGTTCAGACTACAGAATGTGCATTTAGCTAACAGAGTCAGAATGATACCCGGGCTAAAAGGGTTCAATTCTGACAAGTTGCATAGACTAGGCTTGTATTCCCTTGAGTTTAGAAGATTAAGGGGTTATCTAATTGAGATGTTTAAGTGATTAAAGGATTTGATAGAATAGATGGAGAGAAACTATTTCCTCTGGTGGGGGAGTCCAGAACAAGGAGGCATAATAAAATTAGGAACATAGGAACAGGAGTAGGCCATTCAGCCCCTCGTGCCTGCTCTGCCATTTGATAAGATCATGGCTGATCTGTGATCTAACTCCATATACCCGCCTTTGGCCCATATCCCTTAATACCTTTGATTGCCAAAAAGCTATCTATCTCAGATTTAAATTTAGCAATTGGAGCTAGTATCAATTGCCGTTTGCGGAAGAGAGTTCCAAACTTCTACCACCCTTTGTGTGTAGAAATGGTTTCTAATCTCGCTCCTGAAAGCTAAGCCGTTCAGGGGTGATGTCAGGAAGCACTTCATCATACAAAGGGTGGTTGAAATCTGAAACTCTCTTCCCCCAAAAAGTTGTTAAAGCAAGATCAATTGAAAATTTCACAACTGAGATTGCTAGATTTTTGTTAGTTAAGTGTATTAAGGGATATGGAACTGGCAATGTGGGTGAATGGAGTTGAGATACAGATCAGCCATGATCGAAGGGGCCGAATAGCCTACACCTGTTCCTATGTTCATAGAATCATAAGCACAGAAGGAGGCCATTTGGCCCATCATGCCTGTGCCGGCTCTTTGAACAAGCTATCCAATTAGTCCCACTTCCCTGCTCTTTCCCCATAGCCCTGCAAATTTTTCCCAGCCCAGAATTTTGAGAGGGGCTAGGGCCTTTAAGTAAGAACATTAATGATGGTATTTAAAAACACAAGGAAAAACGTTATAGTTACTGGTAATTATGTTGTTGATTAATTTATAATTTTTAATGTCTTTTTATGTTATAATGCTTCTTTTGGACATTAGAAATTTCAGTTACTAAGGGAAAAAAGTGCAGAATCTATGGCTTCAAAATGTGGACTCAATTATGGTTGAGCCATTAAGTTCATTTGTCTCCCAATCTTTCACCTGAGTGGATCTTGATCTTGAGTCCACATGTCCACCACCACGGAAGTTTAGCTAATGTATTTAATTTTTATCCTTTGCTAGTTTCAAAGGTAAGAGATACTATTTGGAGTTAGATATCTGGGGCTAGATTTTGACTATTCCAAATGATATTATGGTCTGCTTCCCATCCACCATCCTCCGTAAACTTCAGCTCATCCAAAACTCTGCTGTCCATAGCCAATCCCACATCGAATCATACTCACCTATCATCCCTGATCTTTCTAACCTACATTGACTCATGATCCCAGCAATCCCGCATTGAATCGTGTTCAACTGTCATCCCTGTCCTTTCTGACCCACATTGATTCACGATTCCTGCAAAGCCTCCAATTTAAAATTCTTATTCTCATGTTTAAATCCCTTCATAGGCTTGCTCCTCCCTTTCTCTGTAACCTCCTCCAGCCCTACAACCTCTACCCCTGGAACTCTCCACTTCTCCAACTCTGGCCAGCTGTGATCCTGCCCATCTCCTTATCGGCCCACCTTTGGCAGCTGTAATTTCAGCCGTCTTTGGCTCAGCATCCATTTATTTTGAATTACACCTCTGTGAAATGCCTGAGGACATTCTTCTACATTAAAGGCACAGCATCAATGCAAGTTGTTGTTTTAACTCATGCTATACCCAACTTGTCAACGAGTCAGTGTGGAGGGAGCTTCATCCGACATCTAACCATGTGCTGTAACTGCAGTGCTTAATCGAATTGAGTAGAGGGATCTTTAACCGCATCTAACCATGTTCTATGTCGGGTGTACTCATGTACAACTTAAATGGGGCTTTGACCTGCATCCAATTTGTGCTGTATCTGGCCAGAAAGTGCCGTCTCTTTATCCATGTGCAGTGCCTGAGATGGCAGTGCTTAACGGCACATCATAAAAGGAGCTGTACGTGAACTGGGAGCGTGTGATATTGGCACTGGGCAATAAATGTGAAATAAAGTATAATTTCCCACATTGATGTTTGTCATCTAAATCAACACCAAAACACAAGTAGCCTCTTTGGTACAAAGTAAAGCTGAGTGCAGCACTCACGGATCTATGGGATGGGGGAAAGAAAAATCAGAATTACTGAGAAGCATCATGTTCCAGAGGGAGGATAATTACATTTTTTTTTAAATGAATTTGAAAAAAAAAATCCTTGAACACATTTCAAATATTGAGGTGATGTTCCTTTAGCTGAGCTGACAAGAAGATATGAATTGTTACCAAACAATAGCATGTGTCCTCAAATGAAACTGTATTGAAGAGCATTCAGCTGTCAGAGAAGAGTGTACAGTCCCAGGCCCCGAGTGCCATACCTCAATCTATTTATTTGTTCCTTGACAGGCTTATTAGGAGTTTAATTATCTCTTGATTACAATCACACCATTGTTGCTACTGCACTCATATTCGTAAAGACCTTTCAGTAATGTTACATTCAATCAAGATGCGATGGATGCACAAGGTATTTATTCAGTTCATAGCGTACTATTTTGTAATTAGGCCCAACCCTTCCATCAATGACATTTTAATTAACAGAAGATTTAAAGGACAATTCCCTTAGTGCTTACATCCGCCACCCCATGTGGTGTGCCATTGAACATTAACTGTGGAATGATTAATGTTCTGTTCATGAATTGTTAAGTTGTGCTTGTGTAAAGAATTCAGTTATAGAAATGATAGGCTTATATATATCTCTATTCACAAGATATGTAATTCATTTTTATTTTGAAAGAACAAGACCTTGATTTCCCAAGTTAATTTGGCACTCCCTTAACCCAATCTTTCTCCACTTCTTTCTTGTTTGTGCTAACTATTGCAGGGATGGTTCCTTGATGCCACCATCCACCTGGCAGATTGTCTGTGTGCCTTTCTTAATGTGTGAGGTTTCCCCCACAGTGAGTGTTGACAGGCTATTTGAGCATGGAGGGCATCACAATCTTGTTCACATTCAGTGGCAACAAACACTCACTTACCAACAGGAGTCAATGAAAAGCAACTCGTAGTAGGAACCCCGGGTAATTTTTGATTTCCTCCCCTGGAGTACTGAAGCCAACTGCAGCACCTTTGGCCGAGATCAGCTAACTCAGCACAGGCTGGGGATCAAATGTGGGAACGTGCGTAAAGCTTAGCTCTACACTGGCACCCACCAGGCAACCACAGGAACCTATGCCTACTTAATGGACACTAAATTTAGACCTCGAAGGGTGTGAGAGATTCAGGCCTGGCTTTGTCTTTGGCTGATTTTATATTGCAATAGGGTTGCAAATTCTTCAGGATTGTCCTGAAGTCTCCAGAAATTGAAGATTAATCTCTCAGACACTGCTGCGAGCAACCCGGGAGAAAAATTGTCTGCCCCATTTCCCATACTTCTGCCCTCACCCCTTCCCCTCCCTCCCAGAACCACGATAGGGTCCCCCTTGTCCTCACCTTCCACCTCACCAGCATCCACATTCAATGGACCGTCCTCCGCCATTTCCGCCACCTCCAGCATGATGCCACCACCAAACATATCTTCTCCTCCCCTCCCCTCCCCTTTCAGCATTCCAAAGGGACCCTTCCCTCCATGATACCCTAGTCCACTCTTCCAACACCCCCGCCCTTTCCACCATCCAGGGCCCCACACACTCCTTCCAGGTGATTACAGCGATTTACTTGTACTTCTTTCAATTTAGTATACTATATGCACTGCTCACAATGCAGTCTTCTCTATGTTGGGGAGACCAACACACAGATTGGGTGATCGCTTTGCTGAACACTTCTGCTCAGTCTGCAAGCGTGACTCTGACCTGCCGGTCGCTTGACATTTCAAATCCCCATCCCACTCCCACTCAGATCTCTCTGTCCTCGGCCTCATACAGTTCCAGTGAAGCTCAAGGAACAGCACCTCACCTTTCAATCAGGCACTTTACAACCTTCCAGACTCAACATTGGTTTCAATAACTTCAGACCATAACCACTGCTCCCATTTTTTTGGACAGCAGGTGATGGTAATGGTTCTGATGTTGCCATTTACAGCTCTCTAGGCCCCATCTTTTGTTTCTTTACTTGTCCTGCTACCACCCTCCTTGCCTTGCACCATCATTCCTTTTGTCATTTAATCACTCCTATCCTCCATTCTATCACAGACCTTCCCTTTTGTCCTTTCTTCCCCTCCCCATTTCTTCCCCCTCCCCCTTTTCCTGGCTCTGTACTTGCTTAAAAAATGTGAAACCTTTACTTCTTCCAGTTGTGACGAAGGGTCATTGACCTGAAACATTGGGCTCAATTTTAGCACCCGCCATCGGGTGCGTTCCTGGTGGGGGGGGGGCTGCGAAAATCGGGGATTCCCGGGGCGGGTCGGGAGCCCGGCTCCAACTCGCCCACTTCCGGGTTCCCCAGTGACACGCCGACATGTGCGCGCGGCCCCCGCATGTGGGACTCCCGCCGGCAATTAAGGCCAGCGGGGTGCCACTTAAAGTATTTATCTTGGTATTTCAGGTCGTTTACAGACCTGATTGACCTGTTATATTAGGAGGGATGGGATTTTGCAATTGACAGACTGTTTCCCGTACTGGGGGAAACACTCCCAGTTCAAACGGACGTGTTGCAGCCATCAGCCTGTGGCAGCTGCAAAGGTCCATCCGGTGGGTGGGGGGGTGAGGGGGAGACCCTTAACCATCGCAGGAGGCCACTCCGTCACTTTGGACAAAGTTTGGCCTCCACCACCCTCCTCCTAACAAGAAAATTCACCGACCTGGAACCTCAACCCCGGGTGTGCAGACACATTTACCTACCTTGCGGACCCCCTCAAACGTACATCTTCCGGATGGGGGCCGCCATAGCTGCAGTCATGACCTCCTCGGAGGACGAACAGCATCACCAGCCTCGCCGTCCACGCCGTCCGCCCCTGACACGTGGAGCTCCACAACACGGTGCTGCGGCACATCCACCTGCACAGCAGAAGGGAGGGCAACCACAGAGAGAGATGCGTCGCAGAGAGCACTACCCTCGCCACAGGGTCTACAGACCGAGGCTCAGCTTCCTGGACCTCTCTGAGGAGCAGTGCATACGGAGGCTCAGAGTCAGTCTCCAGGTAGTCGCGGACATCTGCAGCCTCCTTAATGATGAGATGCTCCCGGATGGACCGAGCAGCATCTTCTTACCTGTCGCTGTCAAAGTCACCACTGCCCTCAACTTCTTTGCCTCCGGATCCTTCCAGGGAGCCACCGGGGACATCACCGGGGTCTCTCAGTCGTCTGCACACAAGTGCATAAGGCAGGTCACTGACGGCTTGTTTCACAGGGCCTCGCAGTACGTCAACTTCCCCATGGATGACCGCAGCCAGATGGAGAGGGCAGTTGGATTCCACGCTGTGGCTGGCTTCCCACGGGTGCAGGGTGTAATCGATTGCACCCGTATAGCAATACGGGCACCTCCACACGAGCCAGGACTGTTCGTCAACAGGACGGGCTATCACTCCATGAACACTCAGCTCATCTGTGACCACCGCAAGAGATTCCTTCATGTGTGCGCCAGATACCCTGGCAGCTGCCACGATTCCTTCATCCTCCGGGAGTCCAACATCCCGCCCCTCTTCCACTCACCCAACACCCGCAAGGGCTGGCTCCTCGGGGACAAGGGATACCCCCTGCCCACGTGGCTTGTGACTCCTCTGAGGATTCCCACCACCGAGCAACAGTGTCGATATAACGACAGCCACATCGCTACCAGGTCCACAATTGGGCAGGTTATAGGGCTGCTCAAGATGCGCTTCAGGTGCCTTGATCAGTCTGGGGGAGCGCTCCAATACGCGCCACGCAGAGTGGGACGCATCATTGTCATCTGTTGTGCCGCGGGAGGAGGCCCCATCCACATCTGCCACCCATATTGAGGACGACAAGGAGGAGGGGGCCGAGGAAGAGGAGGAGGAGGAACGACCCATGGGCAGAACAGCGGCTCACCTGGCTGCTTGTGAGGCCAGGGAGGCACTGATATGTGAACGGTTCTCCTAACATCAGACTGTCTGAAGAGTCTAGTCCTCATCACCTGGACAGAGGAGTGGCCATACCAGCCCCCTCCCCTGCCCCCTGCACAGAACAGTGTTGCAACTACATCTGCACCCACTGCAGTATGACCCAATGGGTGGGACCAGGTGTTTGTCTTCATGGTGAGCCCCACGAAGGGGACCTATTGCACAAGCCAGTCAAGAATGGGCAAGACGTGGCAGTAGTGGTGATAACAATGGGATTTATTGTGGATGTGAACTAAACAAATATAAATAAAAAACATGACAAATCATCATACACCCTTGTGCATTCCCTTTGTGCTCACAACACCTTCGCCTTGCGCTGCCGGGAACCCCTACGTGGTACTACCCCTGTGGCTTCAGCAGAGGTAGTGGCAGGTTGCTCTTGTCCATGCCCTGACCGATTAGATGCTTTGGGCTGACGCCCTCTGGGTTTTGGTGCCCGTGAGGGCCCCTCCAAAGACTGCTCCTCCTGCACCTGTGCAGGGGCAGACTCGGCCACCTGGAGAGGAGGCAGCATTGTGGGTACTGGTTGAGAGGGAGGCAATGGGTGAGACATGGGAGCACTTTGAGTGGCGTCCCCACTTCCATGTCCCCTTTCGCTATCATCCCTCTCGTGGCCCAGGCCCACATCACTCCTTCCACCCTGCTGGACGGCAGTTTGGAGGACCTGTGTGAAGCCTTGGAAGACCACCTGTAATGTATCTGTCAGCCTGTTTAAGGCGGCAGAATGTTGCTCACCCTGAGTCCAAACGGCCGTTGTCAGGGCCTGGATAGACTCATTGTTGAGCCATGCTTGACGCTCGAGGGAGGCTAGCCTTTCCTCCATCGCAGACATTCCCGCACCTACCCGCGACACTATCTCACAGATACCCTCCTGTACCTGTGCCACCATTCCCCTCATGCAGGAGTTGGACTCCTCCATCAACTGTGCGATTGTGGAGAGTGCGCGTGGCACCTGTTCCAGCACCTCGGCAATGTGCTGCTGCCCCTCGAGGACTCTTCTTTTCACGGCTGGCCCCCAGGGTTCAGCATCTGGGTCCAGCTGAGCAGAGCCTGGAGAAGAGTGCTCCCACGGACACGGACTCTCCACGGCTGCCACCAGGGTCTGCTCGTGCTCACGTGCTTGGTGACTCACCATGTGCAAGCCCAACTAAGTGAGGACGGGGACCCACCGAGGTGTGTGTATCTGCACTGGTGGATGCATGGCTCGAATGTGACGATGGACCCTCAGAGACCGGCAGGTCCTCTGAGGAATCGCCCTCCACGGTCACGGCGCTCGCAGACGGCCCTGCAAGAGAACAGAAAGCAATATTAGGCATGTGGACAGATGTTGAGGTGCGGCAGATGCCAAGTGATGCTAAGATCATTCGCTATCATGTGTGCTGAGTGTTAGCTTTCTGTCACCGGCCGTTTGTGCATCCGCCACGGACAGGCACTCCAGCATGCGGCTGATCTCTAACCCCTGCTGCTCCGCGTCCGTTAGCACCACCTGGTGTGGCGGGCCCCCTCCGGTCTGTGCCCTCTACCGGGTGTTCTGGCATCTCTTCTCCTATCAAGGCAGAACACAGAGGCGTGATTGAGTGATGCTTGCAGGGTGAGACGCTGCATGCATTGGTGTGGGTGGGTTGAGCGTGAGGGAGATGGATGGGAGGGTGCATGTGCAACATGGCCATGACATTGTATGGGGATTGGGGTGGGTGGTAGTGTTCGAATGTGGACAGGGGTGGTGAGTACGTGCAGGCACGGTGAGGATGATAGTTGGGTGGATGTATGGAGTGATGCGAGAGCGTTGTGGTGGCAGTGCAGAAGGAGTTGTGTGGTGGTGGAGGTGATGTGGAAGACGGAGTGTGGGAGAATGCGTAAGTATACTCACTTTGCCTGACCTGGTTAGATCATTAAATCTCTTGCGGCACTGGACCCAGGTTCGTGCAACGTTGCCGCAGCTGCTGACCTCCTCTGCCACCTCCAACCATGCCTTCCTCGTGGTGGAGGGAGGGCACTTCCTCCCATCCAATGGGAACAATGTTTCCCTCCTGCTCCTCACCCCATCCAGCAGCAGCTGGAGTGAGGAGTCCGAGAATCTTGGGGCAGACCTCCCCCTGGAGTGCTCCATGGTGTCGCATTCGTTGTTTGCAGCAGGAGCAGCATTGGTGGACTGCCCCTTTAAATAGAGCTCCTCCAGCTGTCAGACTTCACTGTGCATGCGCAGTCCGCCCGACACGCAGCTTAGCAGCAGGAAACCCGGAACCAAAGATAACTGGCTCCAATTATCCTGTAATTGCGCGCGGAGCTGACTGATTTGACTGGGTGCGTTACCCACGCGCCCAATAGACCCCCCCGCCGCCATGGTAATATCGGGCCCATTAACTCTGTTTCTCTCTCCACAGATGCTGCCTGACCTGCTGAGTATTTCCAGCATTTTCTGTTTTTATTTCAGATTTCCAGCATCCGCAGTATTTTGCTTTTTAAAAAAAAATTGTGGTGTTCTCATTTTCTTTGAACATTTTCATTTATTACTTCCAAAGATATTGAAAATGGCCGGGGGTGGGTGTGGCGGGGGGGATTGGCGGGGGAGCGGAAGGCTACTTAGCTGGTTTGGGCGGTTGAAGATGGGAGGTTATGTGATGAATACGTCCAACCAGAGTTGGCGACCCTATATTGCAATGAGACTAGTGATGTCAGTTCCCAACACCGGGTATCACGTGGCTGGCTGCAACTCAAAAGTCTTCACAACCGCTGGTTTTAAAGAATCCTGGCAAAGTTTCTTTCAAGTGCCGCTACATGCTTGGGTCTCCAGGTGTTGGGGTCCAGTGCCACCAGAATAGATCTTTCTTAGCACACATGGTCTTTGTGTCTTACCTGTCGGGTTATTATTGTTAGATTCTGCCTTTATTGTTTTGCTATTTCAATAGAAAGTTAGGATGATGCTTCTCATCATGTGGGTAATTATCAGAATCTGACTGTGAATGAATGCTTTTGACTGCGCATTCCAATGAACAAGACATGGTTCCTGGGCTGTAGTTTCAGGATGTGTTCTCAGCTTCTCTTATCATCAGTCGTGTCTCTTGCTAACAATGCATGGACAAGCAAGTGCTAACCGGCAGCATCGCTCACAATAAATAACATGTTCCATGCCTTTTAACATGCAGCCTGTTTAAAATAAAGTCTTTTGTCAGCCCATAAATCAGGAGCTCTCTGAATGCACCTGCATTTCATAATTAAAGTCGTAAATCCCTTTGTAATTACTAACAGGATTTATTTACATGCTGAAAAATAATTATCACAAGTGTTACTATTATGAAGTTATGGACTGATTGATATTTCATATGTTAAATCATGTATAGCATTTATAGCAGCGTGTGCTGTATTAGTTCGCATAAGCACAGTTCATGCACTGTTCTGATTTGCATGTCCTGTAATGATGCCTTGAATACAAGTGTAAACAATTTTACAACACCAAGTTATAGTCCAGCAATTTTATTTTAAATTCACAAGCTTTCGGAGATTTTCTCCTTCCTCAGGCAAATGTTTGCCTGAGGAAAGAGAAAATCTCCGAAAGCTTGTGAATTTAAAATAAAATTGCTGGACTATAACTTGGTGTTGTAAAATTGTTTACAATTGTCAACCCCAGTCCATCACCGGCATCTCCACATCTTGAATACAAGTGTGTGCAGTGCAAATATCCACATGTGCATGCAATATAACCGAGGTCACTGAATTACAGTTTTCACAGAAAAGCGGACAGAATTGCAGAAATTGATCTTCAAGAAATCCTGGACTCTTACAATAAAAATGGAATTGGACTTAAACATTGTAAAGCAGTGGCCCTGTTTGTAACCAAACAGAATTGCACAATGTGATCCCAAAACCTTGCTAAAAATTCTGCATCTATGTAATGAAAATGGAATTTGACTTATTTAGTGTAATGATTTGTGTTGTAATACACAGGTGTAATGCTGTGTAACGATGCACATATCCCTGCCTTGTGCTGTGTTGACTTGTGTCTCAGTACCAGGTAGTGTAATGATTCATGCATATCTTCAGAGCCATATTATGACAGCGTATAATTAACAATTGTCTGAAGTGACACATGATGTAATGACTGAAGCATGTCCATGGTGGGTAATGATGTGTGTCTGAGTGACACATGTAATGATTCACATTGGCTGCAATGCAGTGCAAGGTGATGACTGACATGTCTGAAAGGAAATGAAATGTGGTATCATGGTTCACATATGGGGTAATGATTCCTCTGGTACGCAGCATGCCTCTGTAAACGTTCTCGTGAACAGTGCATAGCACTTTATGTTTTCAATTTTAAAATATTAGCAACAGGAACAATGCTGCAGGAGGCCACCGAATCTCCCACAGGACAGCCATCCCTCACACACAAAGCCCCCAGCAAAGGGCATATCCCTCATATTCCCCCAATACTCATCCAAGGCACATCCCTCGAATGCATCCAGTCCCCACATGGACACATTACTTGCATATGCAAAGTCTTCACCTTCCACAAAACATTCCCTTGTGTTCATTAACCCCCTCATGTGGGACATGTCCCTCAAATCATACTATCATCGTAGGTCCAGCACAGGAGGAGACAATTTGGCCCGTTGTGCTTATGTTGGTTCTTTGAAAGAGATAGCCAATTTATCTCTTTCCCCTTTATCAAATGCCTTTTGAAAGTCCATATACACAACATCAGCCGCACCACTCTCATTAACCCGCTCCATTACTTCATCAAAGAACTCAATCAAGTTATTCAAACACGATTTTTCTTTAACAAATCCATGCAGACTTTCATGTATTAGCCCATACTTTTTCAAGTGCCAATTAATTTTGTCCCGGCTTATTGTCTCTAAGTTTCCCCACCACCGGAGTTTATTGCTCTCCCCTTTTTTGAACGGGGTGTAACATTTCAATCCTCCAGTCCTCTGGCACCACCCCATACCTAAGGAGGATTGGGAGATTGTGACCAGAGCCTCTGTACTTTCCACCCTTACTTCCATCAGTAACCTAGGTTGCATCCCATCTGGACCGGGTGACTTTTCTACTTTGAGTACTGCCAATCTTTTGAGTACCTCCTTTATCTATTTTTATCCGATCCAATATCGCCAGTACCTCCTTCTTTATTGCTACAATGGCACAATCCTCTTCTCTAGTGAAGACGGATGTGAAGTATTCATATAGTGCCCCTGCCTCCACAAGAAGATTTCCTTTTTTTTGCTCCTAATCGGTCCCACCCTTCCTTTGACTACCCTTTTAATATTTAAATGTTTATAAAAGACCTTTGGGTTCCCTTTTATATTAGCTGCTAATCTCATACTCTCTCTTTGCCCCTCTTGTTCCCTTTTTTAGATCGCCTCTGTACTGTATTATGAACCTTGCATTTGTCATAAACCTCCTTTTTCTTTTTCATTTTAATCTCTATATCTAAGTCATCCAGAGAGCTCTAGCTTTGGATGCCTTTCCTTTCCCTCTTGTAGGGATGTGTCTACTCTGTACCCAAACCAACTCCTTCTTGAAGGCCTCCCATTGTTCAATTACTGTTTTGCCTAACAATTTTTGATTCCGATCCACCTGGGGAAGATCCCTTTTTAACTCATTGAAATTTGCTTTCATCCAGCTAAGCATTTTCACATTTGATTGTTCCTTGTCATTTTCCATAACTATTCTAAACCTAATGATATTATGATCACTGTTCCCCAAATGCTCCTCCAATGAAACACACTCCACCTGCCCCACTTCATTCCCCAGAACTAGATCCAGCACTGCTTCCTTCCTCGTTGGGCTGCAAACACACTGATCCAGAAAGTTCTCCTGAACATATATCAGGAATTCCTCACCCTCTTTGCCCTTTACTCTGTTACTGTCTCAGTCTATATTGGGATAATTGAAGTCACCCATTATCACTACTCTGTAGTTCCCCTTAAATGCACCCTTCTTTTTGTAAGAGTTAATTTCAACCTCTCTGCTTTTTCTGGGAGTCCCTTCCACAGATCCAATATTCTTGGTTCAACTGTAAAAGTATGGTTGCCAGGGTGAAAGACCAGTAGACTACTGGTGCCTATGGATCCACACCACACAATGAGTTAACATCTTCAGGGCAATGTTATCCGAAAGGTGTCACCTTATCTTGTCGAGCCTGCTTGAACAAAACAATTCCCTTAGACTCTTCACCTTCGTTTGCAGAACAGATTTTTCTCAGCAAAAACGTATTTTCCCCATTGGCCTGCCTCTTACAATTTTGTTGGGAGTTTTTATGGTTAGTTTGGGATTTTACAATGTTTTTTTGTGTCAGTTTTAAATAGCTGCAACATTGAACACAATATCTCTTTAAAAGCTTGCCAGATATGTGTGTCACAGAAAGGATTGGATTTTGTAATTGCTTAACCAAGTGTTGATGAAAAATGAGTCAATTGATTTTGAAATTCTGGGCAGTTTCTACCCAATTACGTCTGAGGAATGTTCTTTTGACAAATGGCTAGGATGGAAAGTTCATAGAGCATTTTCATTTTTATGGGTAGTGTTATTCTATTCTGCTCTGCCTGCTGTAGACGCAGCCAGTGGTGGGTGACAAAGCAGTGATTGGGATGAACAGTGTGGAAGATAAGGTCACCGTGCAGTATTTCACAATGCCAAGGCTCCCCTCAGACTGGCAGATAATGGATTTATTGCCTTGCCAACAGCTTGCTGCAAGTGATGTATGCAAAGTGCTGGGCAAGTGGAATCTGAAGACTTTACCCAATTATAGATGATAAGGGGAAGAAAATTATACAGACACTGCGTTGCTCCTACAACATGCATGAGCAGTAGAGGCATTGCAGAAGAGGGCCATATCTCAAGGGGTGCAAAGCCTTTGCTGTTTTAAGTTTCCCTCTGATATTAGAATTTGCACAGTATTCTCTTTCTATAAAATGCTGTCGGGAGTTAACGGCTAGTGAGCAAGAAGTTACTGTTTCAGTGCTCTCAGATCTTGAGCAATTTTTTCCTAGCAAACTTTCCCAATATATAAACACAAACAAACAAACAAACAAACACACACGCGCAGGTGCGAGCACCCATGCACACCTACCCGTGCATACCTGCCCACCCACAGGTGCACGCTCACACAAACACACACACACACGAATAAACACTGAAACTAAGGTATTTTGGCACAAAGAAACCTTTTTGCGTTTTTCTTTTCCTAATTTGGCTCTTAATCTCGTCACTGTGATTCACTGTTTCACTGAGGGGTTGGTAGGGTAGGGGGTACGTCTCAACATCCTCATGCTCGGTATGGTCATTGGTAAAAATAGAATCAAACTCAGTTGCGATGACATTCATGGTTGAATAGTTTGCTGACACTCGCTGTCCAAGTTCAGATATGAAGAATGGTCACGAGCAAGCTACCAGAGCGTGGCTGGCATGTGTCCATTGAACTGTACCGGTGAAGTAACGTAATATGTGTGCATTCATAATATCCACATCTGTTGAAATGTAAATATGTTCTCTTAGCCTCTTAAGTGAAGCAAATGCATCGAAATGATCATCTCTCAAAGAATGCAATTATTTTCAATTCCGATCACACCATAGATTTTACCATACATTCTCTCCATTATATTCAGAAAATTCAGATTATTCCACTCAATACATTCCGCATATCACCAATCTTTATCAAAGACAGGAGGAGGTTTCACTTAATGGCCAAACATAGCATTCTGATGCACAAAGTTGAAATGGTCAAATGGAATATGCTTCCAAATATTTTGCCTTTTCTTGCTTCCAAAGAATCAGTACTTTGCAAAACTGCAACTTAAAAGGAGGACTCAGCCTGTATTTATTGTCCCTTATCAGTGACACAGTAATCTGATGGAGTGTTTGCTCGAATCATACCTGGGTAACCGCAGAACAAATTATACAGATCATTAGCTCTTTCTCATTGGCCACTTGTGCATGAACCATTAGAAGGGATCCAGTTTTCTGAAGAATTAATTTCAATTAAATATTCAAATATTTGTTATGAAACACTGAGAACAACCAAGATAGACTTGGTTATATTTTTTAAGTGATACATTCACTTTGTGAATTGAGGTAATAAGGAGAAATATTCTCCTTTCTGATCCTGCTCCCTTTAACCATTTTTTTTCTTTTCACAAGACAAGAGGATAAACTTTGCTATCAACAGTCTTCAGGATATTCAATGGTTGTCACCCAGAGCCCGCCCCGAACCCGCGCACTTCCGGGTTCCCCGCTGACGCGCCGGCGTGCGCACGCAGCCCCCGCTGGTGGGAATCCCGCAGGCAATTAAAGCCAGCAGGATGCCACTTGACAGTATTTATGTAGGTATTTCAGGTCATTAACTGACCTGATAAAAGGATTATGTGGGATTTTACAACAAAGTGGGACTGTTTCCCACACTGGGGGAAACACTCCCAGGTCAAATGGACGTGTTGCATCTGTCAGCCTGTGGCAGCTGCAAAGGTCCATTTGACAGGTGGGGTGGGGGGAGACCCTCACCCATTGCAGGAGGCGACTCTGTCCCTTGGGACAAAGTTTGGCCTCCACCACCCTCCTCCTGACAGTCAAAGTCACCAACCTGCGCACTTACCCCGGGGTCCGGAGACATGTACCTACCTTGCGGACCCCCTCAGATGTACATCTTGCGGATGGGGGCCGCCGTAGCTGCAGTCATGACCTCCTCGGAGGGCGAACAGCATCACCAGCCTCGCCATCCATGCCGTCCACCTCTGACACGTGGAGCTCCACAACAGAGTGCTGTGACACATCCACCTGTACAGCAGGAGGGAGGGCTACCGCAGAGAGAGATGCGTCGCAGAGGGCACTACCCTCGCCACAGGGTCCACAGACTGAGGCTCAGCCTCCTTGTCCTCTCTGAGCAGCAGTGCGCACGGAGGCTCAGAGTCACTCGACATGTAGTCGTGGACATCTGCAGCCTCTTTCATGCCGAGCTGCTCCTGGCTGGCCCGAGCACCACCTTCTTACCTGTCGCTGTCAAAGTCACCACTGCCCTCAACAACTTCTCCTCCGCATCCTTCCAGGGTGCAACCGGGGACATCGCCGATGTCTCTCAGTTGTCTGCGCGGAAGAGCCCTGCAAATACACCTACACCCCTCTGCAGTGACACAATGGGTGGCATCAGTTGTGGGTCCTCATAGTGATCCTCAGGAGAGGGCATTATTGCACAAACCAGACAGGATTCGTGAAGACATGGCAGTAGTGGTGACAATATAATGTGTGATGTGAGTTGGTCAGAAATTAAATAGAAGTAACACCCATGACAAACCCTCAAACACCCTTGTGCATCCCCTTCATGCTCACGACACGTTTGCCTTACGCTGCCTACTGCACATATGTGATGCATGCCCTGTGGCTGCAGCACAGGTAGTGGCAGGTTGAGTGAGGCTGGCCGTGAAAGAGATGCACAAGAGGGTGAGTATGAGAGAGAGCCATGAGATTGTATGAGGATTGGGTTGAGTGATAGTGGTGGGATGAGTACTGGCGAGGTGAGTAGGTGCAGGTAAGATGAGGATGAGGTTTGAGTGGGTATGAAGGGTGATGTGACAGAGTAGTGTTGGCAGTGCTGAAGGGAGATGTGGGGTGGGGGCAGTGATGTGGCAGACGGAGTGGAGGGGAAAGACTTTGTGTACTCACTTTGGCTGACCTACTGAGGTCATTGGAGCGCCTCCTGCACTGTATGCAGGTGCGTGATATGTTGGTGGTGCAGGTGACCTCCTCTGCCACCTCGAGCCAGGCCTTCCTGGTGGCAGAGGCAGGCCGCTTCCTCCCGCCCGCCGGGAGGAAGATCTCTGTCCTCCCCCTCCTCCTCACCCCATGTATTAATACCTGGAGTGAGGCATCATTAAATTGGGAGCAGCCTTCCCCCTGGGCTGCTCAATGCTGTAATTTTCCTATTTCTTGCAGCATCTGTCAGTGGAGGACTGCCCCTTTAAATAGAGCTCCTCCAGCTGACAGATCTTACTGCGCATGCGCAGTCCACCCGCCGCGCAGATCAGCAGCGGGGAACCCAGAGGAGCAGGTAAGTGGATCCAATTAGTGGATTGGATCCTACAATCGCGCGGGAAACTGACTAATTTCACCGGGCGCGTTACCCACGCGCCCGATAGCCCCCCCGCCGAGAGCCCGCAGCCCTGCTTAAATCGGGCCCGTGATCTAATATATAAAAGTATGTTGGGGTTCACTGGAATAGACGTGGGGACAAAGTGTTTCCACTTGTGGAGGCATACAAAACTAGGGGTCATAAATATAAGATAGTGACTAATAAATTACGTAATGAATTCAGGAGAAATTTCTTTACTCAGAAATTAGAATGTGGAATTTGCTAACACATGGAGTGGTTGAGGCGAATAACATAGATGCATTTAAGGGAAAGCTAGATAAGTACATGAGGGAGAAAGGAATAGAAGGATATGTTGATATGAAGTAAGGTGGGAGGAGGCTCATGTGGAGCCATAGACCATTTGGGCTGAATGGCCTGTTTCTGTGCTGTAAATTAAATGTAATTATATAGCCCACATACATCCCCTCCAGAATCATAGCAAGCAACCACATTCTGAAGCGAAACCCAAAAACCTCCCCAAAAGACAATCTGCAAAAACTTGCCCAAAATCAGCACACTCTCCCAGTACTCTTCAGCAGCCTGTCCACAAAATCACTCCTACTAATGTCCTTAGCATGACTTGGGCCTAGAAGAGTAGATTGTCCAATCTGTGGTATTGGGCGGGGATCCATTTTTCTTGAATCACACTGCGTGGGGGTTTCTGGCCAGCCATTTCAGCCATTTCGTGCTCCCCTTCCTGCCACTTACCTGGAAGCCAGTGGATGGCTCTTGGTCGCCTGATCTCATCTGCTGGCAATCGCCCTGCGTCCTTTTCTCATCTTTTCTGGGCGGGCAGCTGACCAGTGCAATGCAAACCCAGGAGTTAAAATCGCCCAGGCCTAATGCTGCTAAGGTCAGGGGCGTTTGGTGCTTGCTTTGCCTCTTGCCTGCCCATTTCTCGCTCCCAGTTGAAATTGGGCCTGGCAGCTATGTGTTTTCTGTTTTGCACAGTATCTTTATATTTTCCCCTGTTTGTTATATTGATCAATGTACTCTCATAATTTTCTTTTGGTATCTTTTATTAATCATCAGTTCTTTTATTTCAAATAATATTGTTCAGAAAACATAAATGGAAAGCTCCTTTACACTTGACAAGGTGAAGCATCGTTTAGTCACGAGGGTTGAATGACAAAATTTGAGGGTCACAAAATAAAATATGTTTTAATTGAATCTTGACTTACTCCACTTCACATTTTGTTGGTTTCCTGAGCAGGTCCCCGTTTTGCCAGTGTGATGTTTATGTTTGTAGCCACTGCCTATAAATCTCTACTCCATTAAGTATGTGTTCCATGCTACAATCAATACCTGAGTTGCAATTCACACAGTAACCCTTGGTTTGCAACCAATAGAATACAATCTGCCCATGTATTTTTTTGAAGATTCACACATTATTGCAAAATTACTCTTTGCTTCTTTGTTAATTAGATAAACTCTGATTAATGCAGCTGTTCCCAACTTTGCTTGCAATCGGTAACTTGTTTGTTTCATTCTATTTCCAAAAGCTTTTCTGACACCATACTAATGACTTTGAAAAGCTAGGGAAGCCTCAAAATAGGATTACACAGGCACATAGCTTGTTTAAGAAGTATACAGTATATTCCTATCCAATTTTCTTTCATCCTATCCTGAAGATGATGACTTATGCTAGGCCACAGTTCATCTGATGCCAGAACCCACCCAATGGGCTCGATTTTCAGACCTCCGAGCCGGCGGGTTCATGGCGGGGGGGCTCTGAAAATCGGGGATTCCTGGGGCGGGTCCGGAGCCTGGCTACCCGCCCACTTCCGGGTTCCCCAGTGTCGCGCTTAGATGCACACGCAGCCTCTGCATGTGGGACTCCCGCCGGCAATTAAAGCCGGCTGGATGCCACTTAAACTAATTAAGTAGATACTTCAGGTTGTTAGCAGACCTGATTAACATGATATTTTAGGAGGGGTGGGATTTTCAACTCAACTGAGACTGTTTCCTGTACTGGGGGGAAACACTCCCAGTTGAAATGGACGTGTTGCAGCCACCAGCCTGTGGTAGCTGCAAAGGTCCATTTGACAGGTGCCGGGGGGGAGACCCTCACTCATTGCAGGAGGCCACTCTGTCACTTTGGACAAAGTTTGGCCTTCACCACCCTCCTCCTAACAATAAAAATCACCAACTTGCACACTTACCCCGGTGTCCAGAGACATGTACCTACCTTGCGGACCCCCTCAAACATACATCTTCCGGATGAGGGCCGCCGTAGCTGCAGTCATGACCTCTTCGGAGGACGAACAGCCTCGCCGTCCACGCCGTCCACCACTGACACGTGGAGCCCCACAACACAGTGCTGTGACACATCCACCTGCACAGCAGGAGGGAGGCCAACCGCAGAGAGAGATGCGTCGCAGAGGGCACTACCCTCGCCACAGGGTCTACAGACCGAGGCTCAGCCTCCTGGACCTCTCTGAGCAGCAGTGCACACGGAGGCTCAGAGTCACTCGACATGTAGTCGTGGACATCTGCAGCCTCCTTCATGCCAAGCTGCTCCCGGCTGGCTCGAGCACCATCTTCTTACCTGTCGCTGTCAAAGTCACCAATGCCCTCAACAACTTCTCCTCCGCATCCTTCCAGGGTGCCACCAGGGACATCGCCGACGTCTCTCAGTCGTCTGCACAAAAGAGCCCTGCAAATACACCTACACCCACTCTGCAGTGACACAATGGGTGGCATCAGGTGTGGGTCTTCATTGTGATCCTCAGGAAAGGGCATTACTGCACAAACCAGACAAGATCTGCAAAGACTTGGCAGTAGTGGTGACAATATAATGTGTAATGTGAGTTGATCAGAAATCAAATATAAGTAAAAACCATGACAAACCCTCAAACCCCCTTGTGCATCCCCTTCATGCTCACAACACGTTTGCCTTATGCTTCCTACTACACATATGTGATGCATGCTCTGTGGCTGCAGCACAGGTAGTGGCAGGTTGAGTGAGGCTGTCCGTGAAAGAGATGCATGAGAGGGTGAGTATGAGATAGAGCCGTGAGATTGTATGAGGATTGGGTTGAGTGGTAGTGGTGGGATGAGTACTGGCGAGGTGAGTAAGTGCAGGTGAGATGAGGATGAGGTTTGAGTGAGTGTGAGGAGTGATGTGATAGAGTAGTGTTGGCAGTGCAGAAGGAGATGTGGGGTGGGGGCGGTGATGTGGCAGACGGAATGTAGAGGAATGAGTAAGTGTACTCACTTCGGCTGACCTACTTAGGTCATTGAAGCTCCTCCTGCACCGTATGCAGGTGCGTGATATGTTGGTGGTGCTGGTGACCTCCTCTGCCACCTCGAGGCAGGCCACTTCCTCCCGTCCGCCGGGGAGAAGATCTCTGTCCTCCCCCTCCTCCTCACTCCATCCAGTAAGACCTGAAGTGAGGCATCATTAAACCTGGGAGCAGCCTTTCCCCTGGGCTGCTCCATGCTGTAATTTTGGCTCCTTTCTGCAGCATCAGTCAATAGGGCTCCTCCAGCTGACAGCCTATGATGCGGGTGCGCAGTCCGCCCGCTGCGCAGCTTTCCAGCGCGAAACCCGGAAGCCACGGTAAGTGCCTTCAACTAAGTTGCGATCGCGTGCGGAGCACCCAGATTTCACTGGGCACGTTACCAACGCGTCCAGTCGGCCCTCCCGCTGCCTCCCTCCTAAAATCGAGCCCAATATCTTGCTCGTGTCCATTCTCTTTGTCAATGAGTGAGCCTAGGAAGTGTATGTCAGGATGCTATCAACCGTAGACAGGAGTGTGTGGGAGGTGGGTATTGCAACCAACCCTTAGCAACATCACTGATTGTTAGGTAAATAATATTGAGAAAATTTATGCTGTTATGAGACTGCATCCAAATTCCCCCCTGCCCTCCCCCTAAATTCATCAAGATTTTAAGATCAAATTTCAACAATTTCATCTTACCATTATTTCTAATTTACATAAATGACAGGATTCAGAATTGCAAAGCAAAGTGGTCACATTTACAGATGACACCAAACTAGAAGGGGCAATGGACTCAGAAAGAGTTTGACAAAATATGTAAAGTGGGCCGAGCAATGACAGATGGAATTTAATACAGACAAGTATAAAGTATAAAGAAAAATAGACGACACATGTGCTCCATGAATGGTATTGAAATAGCTAAGGATAAAGCTGAAATGTGCCCAAGAGTCCAAATAGACTGGATGCTAAACATGGCAAATCAGCAGTCAACAAAGCCAATAGGATGTTGAACTGCATAGCCATAAAAGTAGAATATAAGTCAGAGGAGGTAGTGCGTAAACTTGATCGTGCTTGGTTAGACTGCATCTTGAATATTGTGAGCAGTTCTAATTGCCAAGAACAAGAGAGACATTCAAGTGCAGGAGGCAGTGCAGCGAAGAGCCATTCGGCTGATCCCTAGTGTCAGGGTTGAATTACGAGCAACGAATGGAGAAAGGAGGCCACTGAGAGGTGATCTTTCCTACATTACTACAATTCAAAAGTACTTCATTGGTTGTAAAGCACTTTGAGGTCATGAAAGGTGCCATGTAAATGTAAGTCTTTCTTCTTTCTTACTGATTATTAAGGCAATGGAAAAAATAAACCTAAAATATAATTTAAATTAAATTGTGGAAGTAGAACAATAGATTAAAATGAGTAAAAAGTAATTTTAGGACTGATAACAGGAAATTCTTCTTCACACAAAAGGTGATCAATGTATGGAATGGTTTCCCAGTTAGAGTAGTGGAGGCAAAGACCCTGGAATCATTTAACAAACAATTGGACGCAACACTGGGTAAACGTTGGGATCTTTCTGGATGGATGAATTAAGATGGGCCGTATGGCTTTTCACAACCGAAATAATCTTGTGATTTGTCAGGCAGTCAATTGAAAGACAGGTTGAGTTCTGCTGCTGCCGTACCCAGCAAGATAATCAAACTCACTCGACACGTGCTGAATACAAGCTAACACAGCAAGTAGATCAAAATAACACATTTCATGTTTTTTTTTTAAAGGACCTTAAATGATATGGCAGTAACCATTTTTTTCTAATCTCTTGGCTTGTCAGAGATTTAGCAATTTTGTACTGACTGCTGCAATCTGTCAAAAATGGTCCTCACTACCTATGTTTGCTGAACAATCTTCATGCTTATCAATAAATGGCTACTATCCATGGGAGATGCCCGTCATCATGACTAGTTTGTAGGCACTTACTATAATAGTCATACTATTAATTCTATGGTGTTATTCATTGCCTCCACTACTACTTGATTGTAATATTTCTATAGTAATTGTTATATTTTAATTATGTTCCGCTGACCCCATTATTAATCAAGTCCATTGTGATCTTGACAATTGGGCTTTATTGCAAATGTGCTACTTTCAGTTTAACCGAGCTATTCTACTTAAAGATTTCATTTTTTTTCCCCATTTCCTGTTTCCTGATCCACAGGGATATTTATCATGGTATTAGACAGGCACCCTGCAGATACAAGAGGTAGTGCTGCCTTATTAGATCAGAAGCCCCAGTTAGCAATAGAATGATCCTGTCAGTTCCTGACCCAAGTCCTCGCTGTGTCCAGGAGACATGAATCAGTATATGTGGCTGTCCACATGTTCGTTCCGTCAGTCCCTGTTTCATGATACCCAGCAAACTGTAAAATCTCTAAATTGTAGCATACTTCCTTTGCACTATTTATTCATTATGGATTCTCCGTCCCCTGTCTTTTTTTCTGGGAAATAATTTTTATTATCATTCTTCAGAAATGTTCATTAAAAGGGGGGAGAGAAATGAGAAAAAAAAACTTCAGATTGCAACTAATGTAGAATTGAAAACCCCTAGGGGAAATGATGGCCTTGCTATCCTGGGTGAAGCAGTACTACTATCTGGCTATTTTAGCAATCCACCTAGGCAGAAGTTTGAACATACATGCTAACTGGTTTAGTCCGCAGCAGCGCAATGGGAGCTTGAACATGTCCAGGAGAATTGGCCATCCAGACCCTCTGACGGATATGGGAATGTATCCAGGTTCTACACAAAGGCAAATTCCATTCATAGTAAACCTTCTGAATCTCTTCGACAGCAGGCTGATAGGTGTTGTTCATCCTTTTTCATTGTTTCTCAGAGTTCCTCACAAGTATGGAGCCACGTTTGGCTGAATGTTCTCACTCTCAACACTCCTGCGGTCTAATATGAAAGAGGTTGTTCAGTATTCCTGATATTGTTTTTAACGTTTCATTTCTTTACAGATCAATATAGCGCTCTTCCTTACTAATTAAGTTGACCAGTCTCTTGCAGCCTTTTATCACGGGGTATGGAGAGCTGGTGGCAGGTTGCTACTTTTGTTTTGTTGTCGGTGTTGCCGAGGACCCTTTAAACAGCAGATTAATTTAGATTAAACTCGGCACTGTAATTATCATTTGTTTGTTACTGGCATTGGAGGCGTTTTTCCGTCTTTGACCAACAGGTTAGCTTTTCACTGTTCTGGAACTTCTCAAACTGGTATTTGGAAGTATAGTGGTATGCATCTGCTACTTGATGCAAATTCATAATTACATCACTGTTTCTGCTATCTGTGAGATCTCTGTAGCTCAATGGCAAGGATCCCTGCAATTCACAGAAGAGACAGAATTCTTTAAAAGAGGTTTTGCCAGATCAATGAATTTCTTCCTGTTTTGATTGTGGTTTACATAAATCATATATGTCAACAGAGGTTTACCACAATTTAAAGATTTTACAGTTTGTTGAGTATTAAGTAAACAGGGAGTGATTGAAAGAATTTTCCTGATCACAGCAGAGAAAAAAAAGTGGCTGTACGGTTGCCCAGTCTCAACAAATAAAGTTGCTTGTTATTTTTGTAAAGGTGGTGTATTGAATTGTGAAGAAACAGATTTGGGAGAGACTGAGCTGATTGTATGAAAAAGGGATTTCAATGCTGCAATTGGAAAGTTTGGCAACAGTGTTCAGTAGTTTAATGTATCGTGGTAGCATACTCTCGGGAGCAATTACTGTGTTGTTGAGGTGTAAACAAAGCTGTGGAGTGCAGGAAGCCATTTTCTGACATACACTGAAACAATGGAGCAGTCCTACTTATTTGATAACAAGGATGTCAGCCCCTTCACCCCCTCCTCAGTCTCAGCCCAATGGCTCAGAGAGTTTATGCAGTGAGTCGCTGAACCACTTTGGCCAGGAAGGTGCCAGGTTCTATTCCCAGTCTGTGCTAAAGTAACCAATCTCAACTACAGCAGCAGTAGCAGTGCTACAATTGGTGTCAGTGCCCCTTAATCAGGGAGTGAAAATTGGTGAATGTTCCCACATGGTATGTTGCCTCCCTGGTGACAGGTTGAAGAACATCACTGAGAGGGTGCAGAACATTTTGAGGGGGGAAGGGGAATAGCCAGAAGTCCTGGTCCATGTGGGAACCAATGACATAGGAAGGTAAATGGTCAAGGTCCTGCAGTCAAAGTTACAGGAGATAGGGAGGAAGTTAAAAAGCAGAATCTCAAAGGTAGTAATCTTTGGATTCCTCCCAGTGCCGCACGCTAGTGAGTATAGGAATAGTATGATTAGACAGGTTAATATGTGATTGCAGGAGGGAGGGCTTCAGATTCCTGGGGCATTGGGACCAGTTCTGGGGCAGAAGGGATCTGTTCAAGATGGACAGGTTGCACCTCAACAGAACTGGGACCAATGTCCTCACAGGAAGGTTAACTGGTGCTGTGAGGGAGGGTTTAAATTAATTTGGCAGGGGGATGGGCACCAGGATGAAACATTAGAGAGGAGAAACAAGGTGCACAGAGGATGGGGAGAGACAAATAGCACTAGAGTGAAGAATAGTTCAGAAATAGGAGGGACTAGACAGGGGGCAAATGTGAGGCAGCCTAAAATGCATTTGGAGCGCATATGCGTAAATGCACGTAGCGTGGTAAATAAAGATTGTGGGCTGCCTGCACAAGTTACGATGTGGAAATGCCGGTGATGGACTGGGGTGGGCAAATGTAAGCAATCTTACAACACCAGGTTATAGTCCAACAGTTTTATTTGAAAATCATAAGCTTTCGGAGCTTACTTCCTTCGTCAGGTGAGTGAGGTTCTAAAATCGCATAGCATATATTAGGCTGGGAGACGGTCACTGCAATCAAAGGTGTCGTTGGTGTTCAGACAGGTTAGCCACGGAAAACATCACATCCCAGTATACTGAATACACAATGGGTCAGATTACACAGACAAAGAGAGAAAGAGATCTGAAAGGCAGAGAGAGAGAGAATGTCCAGCTGTATTAAAAACAGATAACTTTTTTTTCCGCTGGTGGGGTTATGTGTAGCGTGACATGAACCCAAGATCCCGGTTGAGGCCGTCCTCATGGGTGCGGAACTTGGCTATCAATTTCTGCTCGACGATTTTGCATTGTCGTGTGTCTCGAAGGCCGCCTTGGAGTACGCTTACCCGAAGGTCGGTGGATGAATGTCCATGATTGCTGAAGTGTTCCCCGACTGGGAGGGAACCCTCCTGTTTGGCGATTGTTGCGCGGTGTCCGTTCATCCGTTGTCGCAGTGTCTGCATGGTCTCGCCAATGTACCATGCTCCGGGGCATCCTTTCCTGCAACGTATGAGGTACACAACGTTGGCCGAGTCACAGGAGTATGAACCATGTACCTGGTGGGTGGTGTCCTCTCGTGTGATGGTGGTATCTGTGTCGATGATCTGGCATGTCTTGCAGAGGTTGCCGTGGCAGGGTTGTGTGGTGTCGTGGACGCTGTTCTCCTGAAAGCTGGGTAATTTACTACGAACGATGGTCTGTTTGAGGTTGGGTAGCTGTTTGAAGGCGAGTAGTGGAGGTGTGGGGATGGCCTTAGCGGGGTGTTCGTCGTCATCGATGACATGTTGAAGGCTGCGGAGAACATGGCGTAGTTTCTCCGCTCCGGGGAAGTACTGGACGACGAAGGGTACTCTGTTGGTTGCGTCCCGTGTTAGTCTTCTGAGGAGGTCTATGCGATTCTTCGCTGTGGCCCGTCGGAACTGTCGATTGACGAGTCGAGCGTCATATCCCGTTCTTACGAGGGCGTCTTTCAGCGTCTGTAGGTGTCCATCGCGTTCCTCCTCGTCTGAGCAGACCCTGTGTATTCGCAGGGCCTGTCCCTAGGGGATGGCCTCTTTGATGTGGTTGGGGTGGAAGCTGGAAAAGTGGAGCATCGTGAGGTTGTCCGTGGGCTTGCGGTAGAGTGAGGTGCTGAGGTGCCCGTCTTTGATGGAGATTCGTGTGTCCAAGAAAGAAACCGATTCTGAGGAGTAGTCCATGGTGAGCTTGATGGTGGGATGGAACTTGTTGATGTTATCGTGTAGTCTCTTCAGTGATTCTTCGCCGTGGGTCCATAGGAAGAAAATGTCGTCGATGTATCTGGTGTATAGCGTTGGTTGGAGGTCCTGTGCAATGGGAGGCCTTTAAGGAGGAGATGGTTCAGGTACAGAGTAGACACACTTCCATGAGGGGGAAAGGAAGGACATCCAAAGCTAGAGCTCCCTGGATGAATAGAGATTAAAATGAAACAGAAAAAGGAGGCTTATGATAAATGTAAAGTTCATAATACAGGAGAGAACCAAGCTGAATACAGAAAGTACAGAGGAGATCCAAAAAAGGGAATAAGAGGGGCAAAGAGAGAGTATGAGAACAGATTAGCGGTTAACATAAAAGGGAACCTAGATGTCTTTTATAAACATATAAATAATAAAAGGGTAGTCAAAGGAAGGATGGGGCCAATTAGGGACAAAAAAGGAGACCCTCTTGTGGAGGCAAAGAGTATGGCTGAGGTACTAAATGAATACTTTGCATTGGTCTTCACTAGAGAAAAGGATGCTGCTAATGTCACAGTAAAGTGATATTGGATAGGATGAAAATAGATAAAGAAGAGGTAATTAATAGGTTGGCAGTACTCAACGTAGAAAAGTCACCCGGTCCAGAAGGGATATATCCAAGGAACTGAGGGAAGTAAGGGTGGAAATTGCAGAGGTTACAATCTTCTAATCCTCCTTAGGTGCTAGAGGACTGGAGGATTGCAAATGTTACATCCCTGTTCAAAAAAGGGGAGAGGGATAAACCCGGCAATTATAGGCCAGTCAGCCTAACGTCGGTGGTGGAGAAACTTTTAGAGACAATAATCCGGGACAAAATAAATTAGCACTTGGAAAAATATGGGCTAATAAATGAAAGTCAGCACAGATTTGTTGAAGGGAAATAGTGTTTGACTAACACGATTGAGTTCTTTGATGAAGTAACGGAACGGGTTGATGAGGGTAGTGCGGTTGATATTGTGTACATGGACTTTCAAAAGGCATTTGATAAAGTATCATATAATAGACTTATTAGCAAAATTAAAGCCCATGGGATTAAAGGGACAATGGCAGCGTGGATACAAAATAGGCTAAGGGACAGAAAGCAGAGAATAGTGGTGAACGGTTGTTTTTCAGACTGGAGGGACGTATGCAGTGGTGTTCCCCATGTGGCAGTATTCGGACCACTGCTCTTTTTGATGACCTGGACTTGGGTATACAGGGTATAATTTCAAAGATTGCAGATGCCACAAAATGCTGCAGGCAGTGTTCAGGTGCTTAGCACCTAAACCGGAAAGATAAGTTTTAATTTTTGTACTTAAAAAGAAAGACTTGCACCGTATAACGTCTTTCACAACCTCAGGACGTCCCAAAGTACTTTTGAAATGCAATTACTGTTGTAATGTAGGAAATGCAGCAGCCAATTTGCACACAGCAAGGTCCCACAACAATGTGATAATGACCAGATAATCTGTTTTAGTGATGTTGGTTGAGGGATTAATATTGACTAGAACACTGAGAAGGCAGACGGGGCCTCGGTTTAATGTCTCATCTGAAAGATGGCACCTCCAACAGTGCAGCACTCTCTTAGTACTGCACTGGAATATCAGCCTAGATATTGTGCTCAAGTCTCTGGAGTGGGACTAGAACCCACAACCTTCTGATTCAGAGGCAAGAGTGCTACCACTGAGCCAAGGCTGTCACCTATCCTTATTGTGGAGCTGGAAGGAGAAGGAGTGCTCATCCCGGCTCCACGTTAAATTCATGATTTGCTGCCAGCCACTGCCTGTTCCTTCCCAATTGCCCCCAGATTCTCCTTTCAACCTCTGCTGGCATCCGAGCTGGCTGATCTTGCTGCCTCCAGGGACCAGCGAGTTGCTTCTGGTGCCATGACTGGTACCTGCATCTCGCTGGTAGTAAACAAATGAGGCCAATTAACCATTTTCCCATAGTCCTGTGACCAGCCCCTTTAGGCACTTGCAGCGGTGCCCCAATTCAGGCCCAATCCAATTTCTAAGCCAAGGCCTTAAATGTGCATATTTCGTGCAGAACAATTTGGCACTGTTATTTTTCTGCATATTTGTTTCATTCCACCAGCAGGGAGCACACATGCTAAAGCAACTACTTTGCAAGTGTGCATTCAGGTTCTTAGCCTGGGTCATTAGCTATATTTAGTGAAGAAACAAATGAGTGTTTAAAGAACAGAACTGGAGACAGTGGATGCAAATCTGCTTCGTAAAGGAAAAATAACATGGATATTTGGAGATAACTTGGTGGTAGCAAGTATCAGTTTGACTCAGTGGTAGTACTCTTGTCTATTAGTCAGAAGATTGTGTGTCCAAACCTTACTTCATAACTTGAGTATATAATCTAAGCTGACACTTCAGTGCTGTACTGACGGAGTACTGCACTCAGAAATGCCGCCTTTCAGATGAGGTATCAAACCAAGGCTCAATCTGCTGATTCAGGTCAATGTAAAATATCTTATGGCACTTTTTCAAGGAAGAGCAAGGAGTTTTCCTAGTATCCTGGCTGCATTCATCTCTTAATCAATAACACCAAAACGATTAATCAGACATTCATCTCATTGCTGTTTATGGGACCTTACTGTGTGCAAGTTGGCTGCCATATTTGCCTCAATAATAACAGTGATTACATTTCAAATAGTAATTTATTGGCTGTTAAGTACTTGGAATGTGAAAGATGCTGTATAAATTTTTTCATAATTCATCAGAGACTTGTTATTATACATGGTTCCTCGTTTATTGATGTTTACCAACTATTTTTGCACTGCTTTCTTTCTTTTTCGTATAGTTCAAATAAACTACATAATTACCATAACTGCTCCCCAACTGTTTTAGCCCCAACTTCAGAAGAGAGGCTTCTTCTGTACCATTGTGGCATTTTTTCACTTCCCATACCAGCCATCCCATTGCTCTGACCTGTCTGAGTGATGTTGCTGAATTGGGTGTCATTTTTTACTTTAGGCTACTTAGAAACTTGGTCAAGTTTGTTCAGGTTCATTTCATGTAGGGCCACGACAAAAATCTTAGATCTCACTGAAGTGACTTTCATTTAATCCAAACCTGAACTTACAAGTTGGGATTTCTAGAAGCTATGGCTTAGAATGTCAGAAACATTCAAAATGGCTTAGGTGTTCATTCTTGTATTATCTTAAGTTCACCCATTTATGAAACCCAGGACAAACATTCCCTTGAATTAGGAATCCACGTTGGATCAACAGTGTCCATTAGTGGACATTTCAGCTCTCCCTATCCTTCTCTGCAATATGCTTCTCATTGCCTGGAATAAATCCATCAAGATACAGGAATCTTATAATGTAGTACCATTAGCCTCAATGTTTCTTACCATGTTCAAAATATTTGTTGTGTACAACTGTTTCATAGCAACAAATTATTGAAACTTACTTGAAACTATTCATCTTTGTCTAAGGGTTACCGGGATTTTGGATAATTTCATCCAGTTTTGAAACTACCTTGCAGGCACAGAACTTAACCTCCACCTCATCAATACAGACTCACCACAGTCAGGGATGACATATTGTATATTTGTTGATGTTTGTGGCACAAATATTAATGAGTAGAATAGCTGCAGTTCAATGGCTGAGTATGTTCAATAAGGGTGATGCATTCATTAAATGCTTCAGTTGCTATAGAAACTGGCCTTTTGCTGCGATGAAAGACGTTTACTTGCAAGATTGTGGCCATAAGTTGCCACGTCTGAACAATTTACAGTGTATTTTTTTATATATAGAATATGGTGATAGGAATTTGCATAGTTAATACGCTTTCAGATTTTTGCTTGATTAAGCAAATTACGTAGTCCGAATTGAACTGCATTTACAGTTATTAATGTACCTTTCACTGACGACATATTGATGCAGTGTGCAATTGCCAAAGTGCCCATTTCATCTGTCTTGAGATTTCACAAATTACAAGACCTACAGTGAGTGCCTAATATATTGTTGGTAAAAAACTGTTCTACATAATTAAATATTACAAATACCTACTTTCGGAAGTGATGACAGTGTTTACGCAATAGATTGAAATCAGGTCAGATTCATCAACCCAAACTCATTCGGGCCTTCTTCACCATTTACTTTCCACTATGTCCCTGAAGTAGACCACATACCAGAAGGTATCATATTAAACCCTAATATACATTTCATGTTGTATGAAGAAGAGGAGATAGGGAGAAGTAAAGCATGCAATGATTCAAATACATTGGATTTGCAAATTGGTCTAAATCAATCTTACAGCCAGATTGAATGCCTTTTATTTTCAATTTGGAAACCAGAGTTGAAACCCTACTCTCAACTAGACTTTTGTTTTTGGTTTCCAGCTTCCTTCTCCTCTCCTTCAAGTCCTAATTCCCAGGCTAATCCTGTGTGAAGAAAAACTGGCTGAGTGTACCTCCAGGTGATTCTAACAAGGAGCAGTGTTGATAATATCCATAGAAATGCTCACTTAAAAGTCAACTTTGCTCTCAGAACAGAGAAAGATGTTATGTATACAGGAAGTTATCCTTGAAGGAAGGGATGAGGAAGTAGCAATAATAGAGTAGATAATGGCAATAAAAGGCAATTAGTTTTGTCCTACATTAACAGTTAAGTGAACAATTTAGTGCCATTGCCATGTTAATATTGCCTGTTGTTACAAATTCAGGTTTTCCATAGAAACCTTCTTCGATTCAGTGGCATCAGTCTTTCCCCATAAGTGTTCTGAGAGTTTTAATTTTATGGCAGTTGACTCTTACTGTCCTATATCTGTCTGTGTGATAGTGTAACCTGGTGGTATAACAATGGTACTCCTTTTTGACATAAATCAGACATTCGTGACTTTCACGGTTGCTTCTTCGATTTCTCCAAAGGCAGATTGAGCAGACACTTGGTGAGACCCAAGGTTTGATACTAGTTGATAAACTGCTTTATTTCACAGTATAAAGAACAGCAGGTATGACTGACTCACTTCATTCAATCAATACAATTTATCTTTGTATAATAATACAAAAACAAAGAATACACCATCCTATCCCATAAGTGGGTCATATACTTGACTTAAACCTGATGACTTCTAACTGTCCTGCAGCATTACTAATTTCTTAGTCAGCAGAAGACTTTGCAACTTTCCGTTTAAAAATTTGACTGCTTGTGTGTTGGTGTCTTGTCTTTTATCTCCTTCTGTTCAGCGACAAACAAATCAAAGACTTTCCAGCACATTGGGTAAGAGGCATTTTCCAATTACCAAGATAAGTGAACAAATTGCTTGTTGCTTCCAGTTTTGGGGGAAAACAACTTGCATTAGCATATTAACCACTTTTCATCTAGGTGCCTTTTTAAAAGAAAACTTTGGAGAAAACATTTTGGTTTAAAACCCCAACATTAAAAATATTTCCAAATACTTTCTGCAAAACATGGCAGCTGTTCCAGCAACATGCTCTGAGTTAAAACTATGAGTAAAATCAAAGAATAATCCAAGTAGATTATTACTTTATAATATTTTATTGCCAATTCACACTTTGTGGACATAAAAGTAACAATAACTTGAAAGGGGCAAAAGAGGGTTTTACTCTGCCCACAAGACAAAGGTTTTCTCACCAAAACAATCTAACCTGGCTGACACTCCCAATAGATAATCTTCCTTACAGAGCTGATTCATTCAAACATCGCCTGAATTTCACAGGAGTAAGATTACCTCCTAGAGATGCTTCACTTTATTCCGACGTTAATGAACTGACCGTGTCCCTGATGTAGAATAGTCATCAGAAGGGTACAAATTAAAGTTCAGCACATATACTATGTTGTATATGGAAAAGTTCGGAAAGGAGAGGTAAAGCATTTTCAAATTCACTGAAGCGCTGCATAATGAATAAATTATTATATTGCTTATTATCATTACAGAAAACAATATCTTTGACCAGTTGTTACAATAGTGAATGCCCATCCCATTGTTATTGACTCAGTACAGTCAGGGATGACCACCTATTAATACAGATGGTGCAAATATTAGAAAGAAAGAGAACATTTTTGATATATATTAATGACCTGGACTTTGGTATATAGGGCATAATTTCAAAGTTTGCAGGTGACGTGAAATTCAGAAATGTAGTAAACAATGAGGAGGATAGTAACAGACTTCAGAAGGACATAGACAGACTGGTGAAATGGGCAGACACATGGCAGATGAAATTTAACACAGGGAAGTGTGAAGTGATGCATTTTGGTAGGAAGAATGAGGAGAGGCAATATAAACTAAATGGAACAATTTTAAAGGGGTGCAGGAGCAGAGAGACCTGGGGGTGTATGTATACAAATCTTTGAAGGTGGCAGGACAAGTTGCAAAGACTGTTAAAGAAGCATATGAGATCCTTGACTTTATAAATAGAGACAAAAGCAAGGAAGTTATGCTAAACCTTTATAAAACACTGGTTAGGCCTCAGCTGGAGTATTGTGTTCAATTCTGGGCACCACACTTTCGGAAGGGTATCAAGGCCTTAGAGAGGGTGCAAAAGAGGTTTATTAGAATGGTACCAAGAATGAGGGGTTTCAGTTATGTGGAGAGACTGGAGAAGCTGGGGTTGTTCTCCTTAGAGTAGAGAAGTTTAAGAGGAGATTTGACAAAGGTGTTCAAAATCATGAAGGGTTTTGATAGAGTAAATAAGGAGAAACTGTTTTCAGTGGCAGAAGGGTCAAATGGAATTCAATCCAGAGAAGTGTGAGGTAATTCATTTGGGGAGGGAAAACAAGGCAAGGGAATACACAGTAAATGAAAGGATACTGAGAGGTGCAGAGAAACAGAGGGATCTTGGAGTGCATGTCCACAGATCCCTGAAACTAGCAGGACAGGTAGATAAGGTGGTTACAAAGGTATATGGGATACTTTCCTTAGCTGAGGCATAGAATATAAGAGCAGGGAGGTTATGCTAGAATTTTATAAAACACTAGTTAGGCAACAGCTTGAGTACTGCATACAGTTCTGGTCACCACATTACAGGAAAGATGTGATTGCACTAGAGAGGGTACAGAGGAGATTGACGAGGATGTTGCCAGGACTGGAGAATTTTAGCTATGAGGAAAGATTGGATAGGCTGGGGTTGTTTCCATTGGAACAGAGGAGGCTAAGGGGTGATTTAATTGAGGTGTATAAAATTATGTGGGGCCTTGATAGAGCGGATAGGAAAGACCTATTTCCCTCAGTAGAGGGGTCAGTGACCAGGGGGCATAGATTTAAAGTAATTGGTAGAAGATTAGAGGGAAGCTGAGGAGAAATTGTTTCACCCAGAGGGAGGTGAGGGTTCTGGAACTCACTGCCTGAAAGGGTGGCAGAGACAGAAACCCTCAACTCATTTAAAAAGTACCTGGATATGCACTTGAAGTGCTTTAACCTACAGGGCTACGGACCAAGTGCTGGAAAGTGGGATTAAGTTGTTTTAAGTTGCTCTTTATTGGTCGGCATGGACATGAAGGGCCGAATGGCCTCCTTCTGCGCTGTAACTTTCAATGTTTCAATGGCAACCAGAGGACACAGATTTAAAGTGATTGGCAAAAGAACCAGTGGCGACTGGAGGAAAACATTTTTTACGCAACGAGCTTTTTGATCTGGAATGCACTGCCTGAAAGGGTGGTGGAAACAGATTCATTAGTGACTTTCAAAAGGGAATTGGATAAATACTTGAAGGGGAAAAAATTTGCAGGGCTATAGGGAAAGAGCAGGGGAATGGTACTAATTGGATAGTTCTACCAAAGAGCTGGTACAGTCACGATGGGCTGAATGGCCCCCTTCTGTGCTGTTTCATTCTATGATTCTAGGAAAAAGAAAGAACTTGAATTCAGATAGCACTTTGCACAACCTCAGGATCTCCCAAAGTGCTTTCCAGCCAACAAAGTACTTTTCTTTTGAAGCGGAGTCACTGTTGTAATGTAGGGAAACACAGCTGCCAATTTGCACACACCAATGTCCCACAAACAGCAATTAGATAAATGAACAGAAAATCTTTTTTAGTGATGTTGGTTGAGGAATAAATGTTGTCCAGGACACCGGGAGAACACTTCTTCTTTGAATAGTGTCCTTTTACATCCACGTGGGAGGGCAATTTAATGTCGCATCCAAAAGAATGCACCTTTGAAATGTTAGCTAGATTTTGTGTTCAGTTCTCTGGAGTGGGGCTTGACCCACAATATCCTGACTCAGAGGCGAGAGTGCTACTTACCCCCGAGCCAAGGCTGAGAAATAGCTCTACCGCCTTAATATGCAGGAATACCCTCAAATCAGCGGCTGAACTTGTTCAATAAGGATGAGGCATCCTGTTCACTGTACTTTTAACTTGACATCAAAGGATTTATGTCCCAGATATTTTACTTACAGGAACAGCATTGAGGTCATTAATAAAGATTATGAACAGCAAGGGTCCCAGGACTGATCCCTGAGGGACTCTACTGGTTAAAGCTGCCTAATTAGAACCATTACCATTGACAAATGCACTCCAGTTCCTATTATCTGGTCAATTAATAATCAATTTGCATTGTCATTTTGGATCCAGTGAGACTGTGTTTTAACCATAAGCTCCTGTGAGAGATGGAATTAAACCATTCCTGAATGTTTAGTTATATAATATCCATCATTTTTTTTATTATTCGTTCATGGGATGTGGGCGTCGCTGACAAGGCTGGCATTTATTGCCCATCCCTAATTGCCCTTGAGAAGGTGGTGGTGGTGAGCCGCCTTCTTGAACCTCTGCAGTCCGTGTGGTGAAGGTTCTCCCACAGTGCTGTTAGGAAGGGAGTTCCAGGATTTTGACCCAGCGACGATGAAGGAACGGCGATATATTTCCAAGTCGGGATGGTGTGTGACTTGGAGGGGAACGTGCAGGTGGTGTTGTTCCCATGTGCCTGCTGCCCTTGTCCTTCTAGTTGGTAGAGGTCGCGGGTTTGGGAGGTGCTGTCAAAGAAGCCTTGACGAGTTGCTGCAGTGCATCCTGTGGATGGTGCACACTGCAGCCACTGTGTGCCGGTGGTGAAGGGAGTGAATGTTCAGGGTGGTGGATGGGGTGCCAATCAAGCGGGCTGCTTTATCTTGGATGGTGTTGAGCTTCTTGAGTGTTGTTGGAGCTGCACTCATCCAGGCAAGTGGAGAGTATTCCATCACACTCCTGACTTGTGCCTTGTAACTGGTGGAAAGGCTTTGGGGAGTCAGGAGGTGAGTCACTGGCTGCAGAATACCCAGCCTCTGACCTGCTCTTGTAGCCACAGTATTTATGTGGCTGGTCCAGTTAAGTTTCTGGTCAATGGTGACCCCCAGGATGTTGATGGTGGGGGATTCTGCGATGGTAATGCCGTTCAATGTCAAGGGGAGGTGGTTAGACCCTCTCTTGTTGGAGATGGTCATTGCCTGGCACTTGTCTGGCGCAAATGTTACTTGCCACTTATCAGCCCAAGCCTGGATGTTGTCCAGGTCTTGCTGCATGCGGGCTCGGACTGCTTCATTATCTGAGGGGTTGCGAATGGAACCATCCTCAGCTCCATTGCATCCTCAAAACATTTCAATAATTTCCCTATGTGTGAGCTACCTTTCCTAAACTATACCTTACAAGGCTCCTAATCTATTTGAGAAGATCACTTTCTGGCTGTGCCAGTTCCCAACTGCCAATGTTGCAGGAAAACCTCCCTACTTTTACTGTTCTATTACTTATATAAACAACTTACAACAGTGACTACACTTCAAAAGTATTTCATTGGCTGTAAAGACTTTAGGGCGTCCTGCAGTCGTGAAAGGTGCTATATAAATGCAAGTTTGTTAAATTGCAGTTGAGATGTTTACCACCACCATCAGGAGCTAGCACAGGTCATTAGCATCTTCCCAGGTGACTTGTAAGGTATACTGAACATATTTTGGCTTAGAATTATTGAGAGATGAAACATTCCCAGATCCCAATTGCACTCCTACAACAGTTTTTCTTGCATTTCATGTGACGCTTGTGCATACTTATAGAACCAAAAGCACCAAGAAAAGTAGGAGAATAATTTGTGTTTGGCACTTCATAAATACAGAACTGCAATAGAAATATGGGATGGACCTAATTAACTCGATTAGAGAATATCCACAATGATTGTACATCATTCTTGTATAGTATGCTGCATTATTTTTGTATTAGGTTCAAATTGTGTGTCCTGCACATACAATGAATAGAGGCTGTATTACCCCATGTGATTTGAACATCAGTGATACTGGATTTATTTTTTTGATTAAAAGAAAGACTTGCACTTGTATAGCGCCTTCCATGACCTCAGGACATCCCAAAGTGCTTTACAGCCAATGAAGTACTTTTTTGCAGTTGTAATGTAGGAAACATGACAGCCAATTTGCACACAGCAAGCTCCCACAAACAGCAACGTGAAATTGACCAGATAATTTGTTTTAGCGGTGTTGGTTGAGGGATAAATGTTGGCCAGGACACTAAGGAGAATTCCTCAGCTCTTCTTCAAAATAGTGCCATGGGATCTTTTACGTCCACCTGAGAGGGCAGACGGGGCTTCGGTTTTAACATCTCATTCAAAAGACGGCACCTCCGACAGCGCAGCACTCCCTCAGTACTGCACTGGAATATCAGTCTGGATTCTGCTGGTTACTGGAATTGTTTTGCAGTACTGCTTTATTATATGGTCTTGCTTATCATGTTGTATGGTTGGCTACATAATGTTATTTGTTATTCAATATTGTTATGATATGTCGTATCGCTGGTTGTGCAAGATTTTAAGTATGCAACAGCTTTTACCTGGAAAAATTCCTGCGGCAACTCCACTAGTTAGTTATGAATGAAAATCATTTTCTGTTGCATTTTTTTAATGAATTAAATCCCAGGTTCACACGTAGCTTCCTGCTGTTGTACCCTCCAAGGTAGGTCCACGACCTTTGTATAATTCTGACCACTGCAATTACTTTTCATTTTCCTTTTAGCAAAAAAAAACTGAAAAGGCCTTGCATTTATATAGCACCTACCATGTCCTTGGGATGCCCCAATGTGCTTTACAACCATGGATTACTTTTGAGGTGTACTCACTGTTGTTTTGTAGGTGGTAATCATAGATATAGCAGTCAATTCCAAATGATCATTTGCGGTGTCTCTCTCTCTCTTTACATTATCTTTCTATAACCTTCATGTGTATTCTCTCTCTCTTAGATTTTCATTCCTACACAGTTTGTACATATTTCTCTTTCTCTCCCTGTCTGCGTCTCTATAATTTATTTTTCTCTTTCCATGTCTTATACCTGGCTTATGCCTGTGTCTGCCACATCTCAGGTGCCACACTTGATATGCAAAGTATGCATCACGCTTGCACCTGATTGCCTCAACAGTCATATTCATAGCAGTGCAACCAATAACAGCTGAACAGGTACAGAATTACCAACAAGCAAATCGAAGGTAGGAATGACAACCACCTAAAATGAATTTGAAAACCTACCAATCAAAAATAGGTTGTCATCATACATCTACCAATAGCAAGTAGCAGAAGAATGGAATTGCTCCAAATATTTTCTTAAATTATTTTCTGCTGCCATCTTATTTAGTTAATTCCTGAGGAACATAATAAGGTTGGTAATATAACAAGCATAAATAATTCACAGCAAAATCACTAAATGCACCTGTAAAATTGTCCAAGTCCTCTTGAAAATCTGTCCACTAGGTTTTGCCTTCTCCCCCTCCCCCCCACACACACACGCATGTATACGTACACACACATGTATATAAGTACACACACTTTTGTAGAAGGAAAATTAAGTGTCCTCTCAAAACAAATATGTGACATCTCAGGTTGATGTGCTTGCATAACCTCCGTCCTCAGTGAAATGTCACCCTTTCAACTGCTACCGCAGTTTGTGCTGGCACCTTTGAGCACATTAAATCATATATATGTGAGTGTGTTTGTGTATTTTTGTGACAGAGTGTGGAGTATGGTGTGGGTGTGTGTTTTTTGTGAATGTGTGTTTGTGAGTGAGTGAGATGTGTGTGTTTGTGAGTGTGTGTTTCATGCACCTGTGTGTTTGTCAGTGTAATGTTTTGCATCTAGCATGTTTCGCATACATTAAAGTGTCCATTACGCAAGAATGCCAGATTGATTCCTGGGAAATTTGAGCTAATTAAAAAAACAATTGGCTGTCCCTGAACATATTTGCTAAAAACTTCTTACATGTCCTATCAGTGATCATACCGCACAGCATAACCTCTGACCCTCCATGACCAACATTACGGGAAAGCCACTTCTGATCTCACACTTCAAGTTGCGAAGGTTTAAAAAAAAAGAATAAAGCCAGTCGTATTTCTCGGTCATATACATTCCCACTTAATGTGTCATTGTCTCTCTTTAGATCATACTCCCTTTTCTCGCTTGCTCTAAGATAGAAAGCCTCAATGAACCAGTTTAAATGGGAAGAAGTGGATCCTGAATCATCTAGATATTGATAGGGTGACCAGCTTGGATAATATTCACGTTTAATTCCTATAATCTGCTTTAGGCAAAGGGAGGAAGCAGCAACGGTCTTGAAGAACACTGCCAGTAACCACCAACTCACTTTGGAGCCCTCCTCTGAGGGTGACGAGCAGCATTCTGTTTGAGTTCTACACACCCACAGTGTACCAGAGTGCAGATGCGGTTTGTATCTCTGGGAAAAGGAATCCATCCACTACCAAAGAATCTTGCTGATAACAATGGCTCCTAAGATGGTTCTTTGGGTTGTTGGAGCAGGCGTCAGATGCTTTGGAAGCCCACAGAATAATCGCAAAGGAACAGGCTGGATTTCACTCTTGTGAGGAAAGTGTAAAACAGGTTATAGTTTTATATGAGATCACAGATTGTGGTATAGCTCAGGGAAAACCAAATTACATTGCTTTCATCCATTTTTATCAGGCTTTCAATCTAGTGCCTCGTGGCACTTGTAAAGAAGTCAGAAGTTATGGAGCACATAGTTTAGGCCTTGTATTTTATCTGGGATGTTTGTTCCATGTCAAGATCTGTGTAAGGTTGGATGAGAGACTCACAGAATCTATCTCCTTCCAAAGAGGAATGAGGTAAGTTGTCCACTGTCACCCATCCTATTCGATATCTTCATCAATGATCTATTGGGTGGCATTGTAAGGGATGGATTTCAGGCATTTCTGAAAGTATTGTAATGCTGCTTCCCACTGACTATATTGTGTTGTTGGCAGACTGACCATGATCTATTATGCTCTACCCGTTATATTGAAGAGTGCTGTAGAGATATAGTAGAGCAGTGGTTATGTTACTGAACTAATAATCCCGAGACTGTGAGTTCAAATCCCACCATGACACTTTGAGAAATTGAATTAATAAAACTGGTATCAATAAAAAAGACTATCAAACTGCCTGATTGTCATATAAACCCAACTGGAATCACAAATTAATAGAAAGGTTACAGCACAGTCGGAGGCCATTCAGCCCATCGAATCCACACCGGCTCTATACAAGAGCAATCTAGCTAGTCCCTATCCCCACAGCCCTGAATTTTTTTTACTTTCAAGTACTTATCCAGTTCCCTTTTGAATGCCATGATTGAATCTGCCTCCACCGCTCCTTCAGGCAGTGAATTCCAGACCCTAACCATTCGCTGCGTAAAAACGTTTTTCCTCATGTCACCTTTGGTTATTTTGCCAATCACCTTAAATCTATGTCCTCTGATTCTTGACCCTTCCACCAATGGGAACACTTTCTCTCTCTCTGCTCTGTCTCAACCTTTCGTGACTTTGAATATCTCTATCAAATCTCCTCTCAACCTTCTGTTCCAAGAAGAACAACCCCAGCTTCTCCAGTCAATCCACATAACTGAAGTCCCCTCATCCCTGGAATCATTCTAGTAAATCTCTTCTGCACTCTCTCTAAGGCCTTCACATCTTTCCTAAAGTGCAGTGCCCAGAACTGGAAACAATACTCTAGTTGTGGCTGAACCAGTGTTTTATAAAGGTTCATCATGACTTCCTTACTTTTATACTCTACGTCTCTATTTATAAAGCCCAGGATCCCGTATGCTTTTTTAACCTGCCCTGCCACCTTCAACGATTTGTGCACATATACCCCCAGATCTCTCTGTTCCTGTACCCCTTTTAGAATTGTGCCCTCTAGTTTATATTGCCTCTCCCCATTCTTCCTACCGAAATGTGTCACTTCGCATTTTTCTGTGTTAAATTTCATCTGCCACGTGTCCACCCATGCCACCAGCCTGTCTATATCCTCTTGAAGTCTATCACTATCCTCCTCACTGTTCACCACCCTTCCAAGTTTTGTGTCATCTGTAAATTTTGAAATTGTGCCCTGTACACCCAAGTCCAAGTCATTAATTTATATCAAGAAAAGCAGTGGTCCCAGCACCAACCCCTGGGGAACACCACTGCACACCTCCCTCCAGTCCGAAAAACAACCGTTCACCACCACTGTGTTTCCTGTCACTTAGCAAATTCTGTATTCATGCTGCTACTGCCCCCTTTATTCCATGGGCCGCAATCTTGATGACAATCCTACCATGCGGTATTTTATCAAATGCCTTTTGTCCATATACACGACATCAACTACATTGCCCTCATCGACCCTCTCTGTTACCTCATCAAAAAACTCTATCAAGTTAGTTAAACACGATTTACCTTTAACAAATCCGTGCTGGCTTTCCCTAATCAATCCACCCTCGTCCAAGTGACTGTTAATTCTGTCCCGGATTATCATTTCTAAAAGTTTCCCCACCACCAAGGTTAAACTGACTGGCCTGCAGTTGCTGGGTTTATCCTTACACCCTTTTTTGAACGAGGGTGTAACATTTGCAATTCTCCAGTCCTCTGGCACCACCCCCGTTCACTTGTTACTAGTTCACTCGTATCCTTTAGGGAAGGAAACCTGGCATTCGTACTCAGTCTGGCCTATATGGGACTCCAGTCCCACCCTGACTCCATCTGCACCTAAGATCTCTCAACTTGGGTAAGTGGGATGTGTTCGTATGGGGAGTGAGTAGCCACTCCATACTGGGCAAATGGAAATTCTACAGATAGGTGGAGGTGTAGGTTTCTCTGGAGAATCTTGAACATGTGAGAGATATCTGGCTGACCAAAAAATTTGATCTCTCTCTCTCTCTCTTATTCATCCCCTCTATTGCTCTATTGTTACTCATCCCCTCTATTGCTCACATTCCCTCTCGTCATGTTCCCGCCCTCGTGCTCGTATTCTCTCCACTTATTTTTCTTTCACTCACTTTTTCTCTCTCATTCACTCATTCTCCCTTGTGTGCTCTCATCGAGTTTGTTTTTATCTGCTCATTCCCTCATGCTCACATGTGTTCTCTTTCTACTAACCAAGGCAGGTGAGCATTCATCCATAGCAAGGCTTACTTCTGCTGGATTTATTTTCAATCCTTCTCCCATAAATCAATTTTCTGATCTCACTAAAAATAGAGTGCAGAAGGAAAGCAACATATTTGGCCAAGATTTCATTCCCACAAAAGAAATTTGAAATTCCACACCAATTTTGAAAGTTTCCACATCATTTTTTATAATTATGATGATAAATGTCAATTGCTCAATCAAGGCATTGCTTGTTCGTGCATTACTGACTGCCCTGCTAAACATTTACCCCATGGCAATCTCCTGAATCCTACACAGCAAAGATTGAGTTCAAATTGGTTTAATATGTTCTAATGACCTGTGTTTGATGATCCATCCCACACAGAAATGCAGAATTAAATTCAGAATGTGTTTTTCACTTTTCCCGTACTGAATTTTAATTTGCTCTACGTTCTTCGTGCTTTTGTGTTAATGATATACATTTCTGATCTTATTTCTAACTAATTAGGACATCTGGTTATATCTTTATAATTATTGTGCTTAATATTTTTGAAAATGCTTACTTCAGGGCACCAGTAGGTAGAAGTTAATGAGGATTATCACTGAAATTGCTGACAGACGTTAAATAGATGATTGGAACAAAAAATAATAATGGTGCAATTTGCAGTGCCCTGGGAATTACGTGTCACACAGATACTGCCTTCTACTGTGAGAGGACATGAAGCACACTCAATCTTTACACCACCCCCTCAGACATGCAGACTACCAACACAGAGGTTAAAGTAGGATTGCCCTGAAGTCTCCAGGATTGGAGACTAATCTGCAGGACACTGCTGCGAGCAACCCGGGAGAAAAATCATACGGGCAATAAAAAAATAGTGTTTTTTAAAAAGTTTTCTTTGAACACTTTTTACTAGTTATAAAAATATTGGCCCTGGCATGAGCGTAGGGGCAGGGTGGTTGGAGGCAGCAGGTCATGTGATGACACCTCCAGGAATATGTCCAACCAGAGTTGGCAACCCTAGATTAAAGAGATGCATATTGGCTTCTGCACACTCCTCATTTCCTTGAACTTATAGTCCTCAGCGCAGACAAGATAAAGCCATGCATGCACACCTCTACAACCCTGCCCCCTCGCATCCCTGGGTCTGTGGTTCTCAACACAAATTTGGTAAATGTGTATGCTCATCTCTGTAACATCTGTTCTGACTCTCTCTTAAGCATACAGCCCCCAACACAGACAGGGTAAATGTACATACTCCCCCCTATGACCACACCACCTCCTTAGGCATAAAGTCTGTCGACAGATGGGGTGAACAACTGCATACACACCTGAAAGCAACACGAGGCAGTTCTGTGTAACTTGGGCATCCTTTGCTGCACCTGCAGTGGCTTTCGCTAATAGCTCTGTCCAACCCAACTCCTCCCTCACCCACCCTACTCCCATGAAATCAATCCCATAAACATCCTCCCTACCCAACCCTCCCTCACCCGCAACAAATTTGATCCCTGTCTCCCTCTCCAGTCACACTGCTCTACAAAATGTCTATCACGAACAAGACCCACCTCATCCAAGACGTCATGCTGGAGTAACATATCAATGCATCCTGGGCCTAACTGAAACCTAGCTCACAGATAATAACTTTTCTATCCCTCCCAATGGTTGCCCCACTTAGCTTCACAAACTGCTTCATCCTAACCACTATGGTGGTGGTATAGCACTCATCTCTAAACCCACCTAAATCTCTTCCCCTCCCACCCCCCTACTCCTCAGGCTCCTTCTCCACATTTGAGCACCTCACTCTCTTCCATCCCTTCAACCTCTCTTCCAAGAGCCCTCTCGTCTACTTAACCACCAGATCTTTAGGTGTCTCCCTCCCCATATTCTTCTCCTCCCCCCTCCCCCCCGCTGCCTCCTTCTATCAATTTCTGTACCAATACTCCTCGTCCTCAGTGGTTTCACCTGAATTCATCTTCCACCTGAACTCACCCTCCCTACCATAGCTGATTTCTTTGCTCTCCACATTGACTCACCTGCCCAAGGACATGGCCACCCCCTTGACCTTGACTTTACAAATGGCCTCAAAACCAAACTGTTTATTATTGACACTCCAATCACATCTTCATCTTCTTTCTCTGGTGTTTTCCCGACCTGCCCCTTATTGCTCCCCATCACATTCTGTCTCTTGAAAACGATACCCCTCCACTGTCTCATACATACCCTCTGTCACTCCCAAACTCTGCCCCTCCACTTGGGATAACATTGGCACATCTGTTACTCTTCTCAACAACTGCCTTGCCTCGCCTCATCCTTTGAGGCACTTGTTCCCATTAGATCCGAGACAGTCTCTGATTGCCACCACTCCCATGCTACAGCAGCCACCTGTGCGGCCTCAAACCTGCTGGCCCTAAGTTAGGTTACACTTTCATCATCCAGCACTAAAGATGGCCTAATCACCTTGAGTTCTACCATAACTTCCTTTCAATGGTCAAGTCTTCTTATAAAGATTAGCTTATCCTGGAGAACTGGAACTCCAACCTCTTATTCACTGCAAACTATCTCCTCCACCACTTTCCACTGAACCCTTGAACCTCAACTCAGGCTTTTTTGTGTCAAAAATCGAGGACATCTACACCAAAACTACGCTGGTCAACGTTATCTGTGGCAACTTATGTGACTCTGGCTCACTGTCTACCCACATCCCTTTCGGCTTCCCCACTGCCTTTGACATTGTCAACCATTCCATCCTCCTCCAATATCTTTCCTCCCCAGTCCATGTCTGTGGCACAGCTCTCTCCTGGTTCCACTCCATCATATTATAGACCTTAGACCACCTCCAGTGGGTTTTCCTCTAGTGCCCATGCAATAGACTCTGGTGTACCCCAGCTTTCATATGTATGTTGATAATGCCCAGTTCTACTTAATCATCTTCTCCATTGACCCCAAGGCTGCTCTGCCATCTCTAATTACCTAGGCCTTGATAATCAGAAACTTTCTCCAGCTAAAGGTCAACAAAATTAAAGCCGTTAGCTTCCACAAACCTTGTCTCTTTGACCTAACTCGACTAGCTGCCAACTCGGGTTAAACTTCAAGGTGTCATGCTTGACCTCAGGTTCAGCTTACTCCCCTACATCTGATTCATCACCAAGACTGCTTTCTTTCATCTATGCGACATCGGCCACGTCTGCCACGACTTCTCCCCCTCTGCTACCAAAACCCTAATCCATGCCTTTTCCAATGGTATCCTTGCCAGCCTCCTTATGTTCACCACATGTAAATTAAAAGTCATCCAAAATGCCACTGCCCATGTTCCTCACATGTACTAAAGCCCCATCACCTGTCTTTGCTAAGTTCCACTTGCTTCCTGTATCCCAGAGAGTCAACTTTAAGATTCTCAGCATCCTCGCCCCCCCTCTACCTTGGTGTTCTTCTCCAGTCCTGGGCCCCTGTATGCACCCTCATTTCCACCAACGCCAGGGTTTTTTTTGTTTCCCACTCCCTTTGCTCCATCAACCAGCTTTCCTCCACCTTCTGGAACTCCCTTCTTTAACATCTCTGTGTTGCAATCTTCCTCTTTGCTTTCAAGAGTCCACTTAAGATAATCTCTTTAACAAATTCTTTTGTCACCTCCTGGCCTTCTTCCGCTTACCCCCTCCCCCCAACTTGGTTACTACTCACTACCCACCACCCTGCAAACCACTCAGATGACTTTGTATGCAATGAGCACTATAGAAATGGATGTTGTGTTGGTGGGAACTTGGGTCTTCTAGGCTGAAACCAGCGATTGGAAGTATAGCACAAGGAATACGGTGACATCTAAATTGTTCAGATGCAATTGCTTATCATTGATCCCATGGAAATGAAATTATTGCATTAAATTATCAAACAATTAAAAAAAAATTAAGGTCAATGCGATTGTCCTCATGTCCCTGTCCCTCAGCTTAGATCCCAGAATTGCACGAATTTAGATTTTCCTATTCACAAAGCTGTGGAAATGCAAGGGTTATTTTAAAGGAGCTGGAAGATAAAGCAGCACTTTTAACGAGTTTAATCGTGGTCGAAGGTATATAGGAGAGAGGGGCAGGTCAGGGTTGAGGAGCAGAAGGAGAAAGCAGCATTTTTATGTTGGTTAAGGTTGAGGAACTGCTGGGGAAACAGCACTCCTGTCAGGGGCAGGGTTGACAAACTGTGAGAAGGGAGGCCGTTTTTATGAAAAGGAAGAGAGTAGCAAAAATAAACGTTGGTCCCTTCGAGGCTGAGACAGGAGAAATTATAATGGGGAATCAGGAAATGCCATATGCGTTAAACAAATATTTTATATCTGTCTTTACAGTAGAAGACATAAAAAGCATACCAGAAATATTGGGGAACCAAGGGGCTAATGAGAGTAAGGAACTTAAAGTTAATAATATCAGTAGAGGGAAAAGTACTTGAGAAACTAATGGGACTAAAAGCCGATAAATCCCCTGGACCTGATGGCCTACATCCGAGGGTTCTAAAAGAGGTGGCTGTGGAGATAGTGGATGCATTGGTTATGATCTTCCAAAATTCCCTAGATTCTGGAACGGTCCCAGTGGATTGGAAGATAGCAAATATAACCCCACTATTCAAGAAAGGTGGGAAAGAGAAAACAGGGAACTTCAGGCCAGTTAGCCTGACCTCGGTCTTCGAGAAAATGCTGGAAAACAGGGCACTTAGAACATCATAATATAATTAGGCAGAGTCAACATGGTTTTATGAAAGGGAAATCGTGTTTGACAAATCTATTAGAGTTTTTTTTAGGATGTAACGAGTAGGGTAGATAAAGGGGAACCAGTGGATGTTGTATATTTGGATTTTCAAAAGGCATTCGATAAGGTGCCACATAAAAGGTTGAGCAAGATAAGGGCTCCTGGGGTTGGGGATAACATATTAGCATGGATAGAGGATTGGTTAACAGACAGAAAAGAGAGTAGAGATAAACGGGTCATTGTCAGGTTGGCAGACTTTAACTAGTGGGGGACCGCAAAGATCGGTGCTTGGGCCTCAGCTATTTACAATCTATACTAATGACTTAAATGAAGGGACCGAGTGTAATGTATCAAAGTTTGCTGACGATACAAAACTAGGTGGGAAAGTAAGCTGTGAGGAGGATACAAAGAGTCTGCAAAGGGATATAGGCAGGTTAATTGAGTGGGCAAGAAGGAGGCAGATGGAGTATAATGTGGAGAAATGTGAGGTTATTCATTTTGGTAGGAAGAATAGAAAAACAGAATATTTTTTAAATGGTAAGAAACTAATAAATGTTGGTGTCCAGAGAGACTTGTACAAAAAACACAAAAAGTTAGCATGCAGGTACAGCAAGCAATCAGGAAAGCAAACGGCATGTTGGCCTTTATTGCAAGGGGGTTGGAGTACAAGAGTAAGGAAGTCTTACTACAATTGTACAGGGCTTTGGAGAGACCTTATCTAAGGAAGGATATACTTGCCCTAGAGGCAGATCAACAAAGGTTTACTAGATTAATTCCTTGGATGAGAGGGTTGACCTATGAGCAGAGGTTGAGCAGAATGAGCCTATACTCTCTGGAGTTTAGAAGAATGAGAGGTGATCTCATTGAAACATGTACAATTCTGAGTGGGCTTGACAGGGTAGATGCTGAGAGGTTATTTCCCATGGCTGGATAGTCCTGAACTAGGGGGGCATAGTCACAGGATAAGGGGTCGGCCATTTAAGACAGAGATGAGGAGGAATTTCTTCACTCAGGGTTGTGAATCTTTGGAATTCTCTACCGCAGAGGGCTGTGGATGCTCAGTCGTTGAGTGTATTCAAGGCTGAGATAGATAGATTTTTGGACTCTAGGGGAATCAAGGGATATGGGGATTGTGCAGGAAAGTGGAGTTGAGGTCGAAGATCAGCCACGATCTGATTGAATGGCGGAACAGGCTCGAGGGGCCGTATGGCCTAATCCTGCTCCTATTTCTTATTTTCTTATCAGGTGAGGTTTGAAGTACAATAGGAGAGAGCTGATCAGGCCTGGCCAGTATTAACTTACTGTCTTAGCTAAGTAGAGGTGTCACCTGAAGACAGGGTTTATAGCTGTCATTTAGTGGTCACTAGTGATCTTTCCAGTAAGAGGGGTGTGGGTGTATTTAGGAATTTGTTTGGCAGTGCTGGTGGCTTGTAGCAGTATTGTCTTGACAATGATGGTGAGGGTTGATCCTGCCTGAAGAACTCAGGCATTGAACTCTTGGTTCATACCCATCTACTATTGATTCAGAATAATGACCCAAACTATGATGTCAAATAAAACTGCCTCAAAATATGTATTTTGGAATTATCAGCTGAAGTAATGCCACTGCCATCAGCAGTCTTCCAGATAAATTCAGTGTATACCATGTATCAATTCCACTTTGAGAATAATTGTCTGATTAGTTTTAACAATTTGCTGCTATTATTTCTTAATGTAATGGCTAATTGGAGTATTTTCAGGTTATCATTAATGGAGGAGATAAGTTATGTAATGTTGAAAGTTTAGTTGAAAACCTACTCAAATTCATCATCTAGTTTGCATTCAAATCTGGCCAAAATAATACTTGGAAAGACATGGGCTAATTAATGTCAGCCAGCACAGATTTCTAAAAGGCAAGATATGTCTGACAAATTTAATAGAGTTCCTGGAGGAAATAATGGAGTGGACTGATGTAGGGAATATGGTGAGTGTTGTGTATATGGTTCTTTAAAAAGGCAGTTGATAAGGTACTGCCTAGGAGGTTTGTTGATAAAATTAATACACATGGTATTGAAGGGAGTTTGGCAGCGTGGATAGGAAGTTGGTTAAGTGATAGAAATCAGAGAGTGATGGTTAATAGAAGTTTTTCAGCTGGGAGGGATGTAAACAGTAGTGTTCCCCAGGCCTCAATGTTGAGACCATTGCTCCTCCACGTATATAAATGATCTGGACATAGATATCGGAGACACAATATCAAAATTTGCATGGATAACTGTGAAGAAGACTGTAAGCGACTTAAGGAGATTATAGACTGGTTTGTAGATTGGTCGGAGATATATAAGATGAAACTTAATGTCAAGAAATGTGAGTGATATATTTTGGGAGGATGAATAAGGAGCAGATTTATACACTAAATGGTAAAACTTTAAAAGGAGTAGAAGAGCGAAGAGACTTAAAGGTTCAGTTGCACAAATCTTTTACAAGTGGGAGGACAAGTTGATAAAGCTATAAAAAAAACCTCCTGGGTATTATAAATAGGGGCATTGAGTACTAAAGCAAAGGGCTATTACTAAATCAGTACAAGTCATTGGCTTGGTTAGAATATTGTGTCTAGTTCTGGGCACCCTACTTTAGGAAGGATGTTAAGGCCATGGAGACAATATAGAAGAGAGTTATTAAGATAATACCAGGGATGAGAGGTTTTGGTTATGAGGAAAGGACTGGAGAAATTGGGGCTTTTTATTAGGACGGAGAAGGTTAAAAGGAGATCTGATATATAGAATCTGGGAAGTCTAAGGTTTACAGTTGTATTACAGACCCCAGACCAGTATTCAGGGGGTGACGCTCAGTGAAGCAGCCTTGTGTTTTACTGCGAGGGATGTCTAACTACAGGATTCACTGATGGCAGCACCAAAGCTTACTGACAGAAAGTTGTCTAGGAGTGCTTTACAGGGTAGAAGAGAAAAGCAAGGGATGCTGAGCAAGAGGGAAAAAAAGAAATTAGAAAGGTTAGGGCACAGGCAGAGACTTCTCAAAGCAAGAGGGAGTTGGCACAGCAGAAGGGTTTAGGGAGAGAGTTTCCGAAGGCTGTCAGTAACAGAGGAGCACTGCACATGTGTGGTTGGATGTATGCAGAACTCCACTTCCTGGGCATCTGACTTTTAATGTTATAAGACATTGGTGGGAAAGTCTGAAAAAGACCGAAAAACATTGAACAAATTGATTGCAGTGTTCACAGGGTGGATTACTTAGTCACTTTTAAAATGGGTCTTTGCACTAGGCTGAAGAAATACTGCAGCCCAGTGCAAAGTTAGACATTCGTGTGACTACCCACTCGGTCATCTCACTGTTCCCACCTTTAATGGGCTCAAGTGTCCGACCGCCAATCTGACTTCTGCGTTGTCCTGCGACTGCCTCTCATTAACATGAAAGTGGCAATATAACTGCACCGAGTGAAAATTCACAGGAAATGAGAGGGTAGATAGGAATTCAAGGCAAATATGGCACTAACATTTCCAGATCTGAGCATCATCCAGGCTCCTCATAAGCTGATTTTATATGAAAATGTCATCTTGCACTTGTCACGTCTAGGGCTTGCCTTGTCCAAGACTTCAGAATATCAGGAATATTTCTCAAGCAATGCTTCAGTTGTTCGTGTTCTGCTGTAATTACTTTCCAGACGGAATGTTTGACAGGTAAAAAGTTAATTGTCACCTTTGTGCTAGGACAATAGCACAGAGCAGGTCAAAGGCAGGGTTATATTAATAACTGTCTGTCCTGATGCAATCACATTACAGAATTGCTAAGGTTAATTAAAATAAGGAAACTGATGCCCGATCTTATTAAAATTAATTACTGTTGGTATCACCTTCTGCACAACACAGTTTATATATATTGCATTACAACAAAATTAAAGCCATTGACTGGATAGAAGTATATTCTTGATCTCCAGAGATGACATATTGTAACTGTGATTGTAATTATAGTTGTGCTGAGGAATTTCAAGAACTGCATCTGAATATTCGACACTGATAAGGCAGTGAGAACCTACGCAATATAGATTGTCAATCCTTACATTTTTTGAATTGAGTAACCGAAACGAAGAGCCAAGGCCTACAGTGCAGCTTACCACCAAGGTTGAAAAGTTGGCAAGAAATTGAGACCAATGAAGAAGTAATGGATAGGTGATACCACGCTTGGATTTAAAAGTCTTTTAGATTGTGGGAAGAAGGAAAACTGCGTGTACTATGTCTTCCTCATTGTGTAATGATGAGGGTAAGGCTCGTGTATCCAGCAGCATGACAGTGACTCAGAGAGGTGTCCAGTAACTTCCATTTGAACTGCCTGAATCTGAGTCGTAACACTGAGACAGAGATGGTACAAAAGGTTACCCACTGTCCTTTCACCTTTGGAACCAGGGTTTTATTCCAGCTCAAATCCTTGTATTTGTGCTAATTGGTACAATATTCACAGTCATAGCCAAGCACAACAACGGAAAGTGAGCATGATGCTATCTTTTCAACCTTGCAGTTTTGAAAACTCTCATCTGGTAGAAAATGGCACAGTTCAATTCTTCAATAGTATTATTATTGAGAAGATTGTGACGTGTGCAGTGCGATGTTTGCTGTTGGAACCTGTATATTATCAATAACTGTTGATTACTTGCCAACCATGACTCAGTGGGTGACACTCTCACCTGGAACGTCCGTGTTGTGGAAACTTCTAGAGACAATAATCTGGGCCAAAATTGATTGCAGAGTCCTAGCAGGTGATAGAGAGAGATCCAAGTGCAGAGGAGGGGAAAAGAAACCTTAAAAGGGTCGTTACCCCTTTTAAAGAGAAAAAAAATAATGAGGGAATGGAGCACTTTTCTATTTTGGGCACCCACTGGTAGCCTCAGATCAAGTCAAGCACAGCCAGCTGTAAAGCTCCCTCTCTCTGTCCCAATAGTGTACCTCATCCTCACACACAACAGTACCCCCATTGCCTGAGTGCCACTTTTCCATCTTCCACATCAGCTGTGCTTATGATCTTTGAACGATGATAGTTGAAGCTGAATTAATCCCTGTTACCTGCAAAGTACCACAGATGAAGACGAACAGTTATTTGATGTAGGCTGTGCATCTGTTCTTCACAATATCTCATTATCTTGAATTCTTAAGCGGTCTTTCTTAAACAAAAATTAAATGTGTAATGAATTTTTGTGCTCTAGGTGAAAGATCTTTGTGCTGTCGAGCATGACATGTTCTATTGTGAACACGCAGTCTCAGCATCAAGCACGCACATTAAGTTTTATTATATAGAATTACATGGAAGCAGAAATTGCTCTGAGTGGCGAACCAGCACGCCTCGCCGCTCCATAGATTTATACTAATTCACTAACTTACCGCAGTCTTTACTGGGTGCACTTCCTCCAGTAGGAAGTGGAGAAGAGCCCAGCATCAGTTCAGGCGAAGCTAGGTCCCTGGGAGGAGGTTTCCCCTCGATCTCTCCCCTCGATCAATCAGATCGCATCATTTTTGACAAGCCGTGTTCACTGTCTCTGCCGGCTTGATTGTTAAACCAGGAAATGAAACTTACAACATTTTAAATCAATGTATAAACAGTTATAGACAGCGAAAAAAGAGAGGGTAAGAAATAATTGAATTAAAGAGACAGAAAGGAAAAGTTAAAAAAAAATGTAATTTTTAAAACTTTTTTTAATGACCAAAAACTATTATAATAAGGAGTAATGAGACTGCACATTTTTAAGAGTTAATTTTTAGTTGTTTGGCAATCATTAACACTCACTGCACTGTCAAAACTTAGTTTAGACCTGTATTTTTAAGCGTACCTGTTTTGTGGCGTAATTAGTTACTTTCCAGCTCGGCAGATAAGCAGGTTTGCGATTTTTCACGATTTCCCTGATTGCAGCGTGCGATGTCCCTTTAATTTGAAGCTGTCAAATCGCGGTGAACCAGTAGGAACAAGTTCCAGATTTCCACGTTTCACTGCGCAGGCACGAACGCCGGAACTTGCTCCTTGAATTCGCCACTAAAAACGGAGAGCGCTGCTGAGCTCTTCGTTATTTCGTGAGCGATTCCTGCCCCGATATCAACAGTGCAGAAATAGCCATTCGGCCCAACCGGTGTTTATACTCCACACGAGCCTCCTGCCACTCTAATTAGTTCTTTCCACGCTATTCCCCTTATCCCTTTATACCCTCCTCCCTCGTATATGCATCAAGCCTCCCCTTTAAATGCATCACTGCTATCTGCTTCAACCACTCCATGCGGCAGCAAGTTCCCCACCCTCACTACTTTCTGTGTAAAGAAGTGTAGCAGATGTGGAGTAAAACTCCCCCTACTCTGCCAACAATGTTCCTCAAGCTCAGATGAGTAGTACGTAGCGCAGCATTGTGACATTTCCATTTCCTACAGCAGCAATCTTTATGACCTCTGTGGGTGAGATTGGCAGGGGTAGCATTTCCCTTCCTTAAAATAACTGAGTCTTGTTCAAGATAAAGTTAGGCATGCTGTTTGATAATGAATAAAAATGCTGTTAAATATGATTCCCAAATGCAGGCATTTCACTCCCTGCTGTTGGAAGGAATTACTCCCACATACCACTCATCATTTCTTGGGTATGTGGCCTGTTCCCAGTGTTCCTAGACGAGAAATCTTCAGTAAAAAATGAAAGATTTATACACTATGAAGACAACCCAGAAACAATGGGCTTGATTTTCGGACGTTCGAGCGGGTGCATTTGTGGCGGGGGGGCGGCTCCAAAAATTGGGGATTCCTGGGACGGGTCTGGGGTCCGGCTCCAACCCACCCACTTCCGGGTGCCCCAGTGAAGCACTTAGATGCGCGCAGCCCCCGCGTGCGGGACTCCCACCGGCAATTAAAGCCGGCGGGATGCCACTTAAATCAATTAATTGGATACTTCAGGTCGTTAGCAGTCCTGATTTGTAGGATATTTTAGGAGGGGTGGGATTTTCATCTAAACTGTGACTGTTTCCCGTACTGGGGGAAACACTCCCAGTTGAAATGGACGTGTTGCAGCCACCAGCCTGTGGCAACTGCAAAGGTCCATTTGACAAGTGTGGGGGGAGACCCTCACTCATTGCAGGAGGCCACTCTGTCACTTTGGACAAAGTTTGGCCTGCACCACCCTCCTCCTAACAATAAAATTCACCAACTTGCAACCTCAACCCCGGTGTGCAGACACATTTACCTACCTTGCGGACCCCCTCAAACGTACATCTTCCGGATGGAGGCCGCCGTAGCTGCAGTCATGACCTCCTCGGAGGGCGAACAGCATCACCAGCCTCACCGGCCACGCCGTCCACCTCTGACACATGGAGCTCCACAACACAGTGCTGTGACACATCCACCTGCACAGCAGGAGAGAGGGCAACTGCAGAGAGAGAGATGCGTCACAGAAGGCACTACCCTCGCCACAGGGTCTACAGACCGAGGCTCAGCTTCCTGGACCTCTCTGAGCAGCAGTGCACACGGAGGCTCAGAGTCACTCGACATGTAGTCGTGGACATCTGCAACCTCCTTCATGCCGAGCTGCTCCCGGCTGGCCCGAGCACCATCTTCTTACCTGTCGCTGTCAAAGTCACCACTGCCCTCAACAACTTCTCCTCCGCATCCTTCCAGGGTGCCACCGGGGACATCGCCGACGTCTCTCAGTCGTCTGCCCAGAAGAGCCCTGCAAATACACCTACACCCACTCTGCAGTGACACAATGGGTGGCATCAGTTGTGGGTCTTCATTGTGATCCTCAGGAAAGGGCATTATTGCACAAACCAGACAAGATTTGCAAAGACGTGGCAGTAGTGGTGACAATATAATATGTAATGTGAGTTGATCAGAAATCAAATATAAGTAAAAACCATGACAAACTCTCAAACCCCCTTGTGCATCCCCTTCATGCTCACGACATGTTGTGGCTGTAGCACAGGTAGTGGCAGGTTGGGTGAGGCTGACCGTGAAAGAGATGCATGAGAGGGTGAGTATAATATAGAGCCATGAGATTGTATGAGGATTGGGTTGAGTGGTAGTGGCGGGATGAGTACTGGTGAGGTGAGTAAGTGCAGGTAAGATGAGGATGAGCTTTGAGTGGGTGATGAGGAGTGATGTGATAGAGTAGTGTTGGCAGTGCAGAAGGAGATGTGGGGTGGGGGCGGTGATGTGGCAGACGGAGTGTAGTGGTATGAGTAAGAGTACTCACTTCGGCTGACCTACTTAGGTCATTGAAGCGCCTCCTGCACTGTATGCAGGTGCGTGATATGTTGGTGGTGCTGGTGACCTCCTCTGCCACCTCGAGCCGGGCCTTCCTGGTGGCAGAGGCAGGCCACTTCCTTCCGTCCACCGGCGAGAAGATCTCTGTCCTCCCCCTCCTCCTCAGCCCATCCAGTAGGACCTGGAGTGAGGCATCATTAATCCTGGGAGCAGCCTTCCCCCTGGGCTGCTCCATGCTGTGATTTTGGCTCCTTTTTGCAACATCTGTCAGTGGAGGACTGCCCCTTTAAATAGGGCTCCTCCAGCTGACAGCCTATGATGCGGGCGCGCCGTCCGCCCACTGCGCAGCTTTCCAGCACGAAACCCGGAAGCCAAGGTGAGTGCCTTCAATTAGGCTGCGATCGCGTGCGGAGCACCCCGAATTCACTGGGCGCGTTACCCACGTGCCCAGTCGACCCCCCGCTGGCAACCCGCCTCCCTCCTAAAATCGAGCCCCATGAGTGAGTTTGTTGATCCTCCAAATTCCTTTTCAAGATGACAGCCGTGATTCAGTGGGTAGCACTCTCGCCTGTGAGTCAGGGTTCATGTCCCACTCCAGACACTTGAACACATGCACATGTCACTCCGCTTTTTAAGAAAGGAGAGAGAGGGAAACCGGGGAATTATAGACCAGTTAGCCTAACATCTGTTGTGGGGAAAATGCTGGAGTCTATAATTAAGGATAGGGTGACTGAACACCTCGAGAATTTTCAGTTAATCAGAGAGAGCCAGCATGGATTTGTGAAAGGTAGGTCGAGCCTGACAAACCTGATTGAATTTTTTGAAGAGGTGACTAAAGTAGTGGTCAGGGGAATGTCAATGGATGTTATTTATATAGACTTCCAGAAGGCATTTGATAAAGTCCCACATAAGAGACTGTTAGCTAAGATAGAAGCCCATGGAATTGAGGGAAAAGTACGGACTTGGTTAGGAAGTTGGCTGAGCGAAAGGCGACAGAGAGTAGGGATAATGGGAAGGTACTCACATTGGCAGGATGTGACTAGTGGAGTCCCGCAGGGATCTGCCTTGGGGCCTCAATTATTCACAATATTTATTAACGACTTAGATGAAGGCATAGAAAGTCTCATATCTAAGTTTGCCGATGACACAAAGATTGGCGGCATTGTAAGCAGTGTGGATGAAAACATAAAATTACAAAGCGATATTGATAGATTAGGTGAATGGGCAAAACTGTGGCAAATGGAATTCAATGTAGACAAATGTGAGGTCATCCACTTTGGATCAATAAAGGATAGAACAGGGTACTTTCTAAATGGTAAAAAGTTAAAAACAGTGGATGTCCAAAGGGACCTAGGTTTTCAGGTACATAGATCATTGAAGTGTCATGAACCGGTGCAGAAAATAATCAAGAAGGCTAATGGAATGCTGGCCTTTATTTCTGGAGGACTAGAGTACAAGGGGGCAGAAGTTATGCTGCAGCTATACAAAACCCTGGTTAGACCGCACCTGGAGTACTGTGAGCAGTTCTGGGCACCGCACCTTCGGAAGGACATATTGGCCTTGGAGGGAGTGCAGCGTAGGTTTACTAGAATGATACCCGGACTTCAAGGGTTAAGTTACGAGGAGAGATTACACATATTGGGGTAGTATTCTCCAGAGTTTCGAAGGTTAAGGGGTGATCTGATCGAAGTTTATAAGATATTAAGGGGAACAGATAGGGTGGATAGAGAGAAACTGTTTTCGCTGGTTGGGGATTTTAGGAGTAGGGGGCACAGTCTAAAAATTAGAGCCAGATCTTTCAGGAGCGAGATTAGAACACATTTCTACACACAAAGGGTGGTAGAAGTTTAGAACTTTCTTCCGCAAACGGCAATTGATACTAGCTCAATTGCTAAATTTAAATGTGAGATAGATAGCTTTTTGGCAACCAAAGGTATTAAGGGATATGGGCCAAAGGCAGGTATATGGAGTTAGATCACAGATCAGCCATGATCTTATCAAATGGCGGAGCAGGCATGAGGGGCTGAATGGCCTCCTCCTGTTCCTATGTTCCTGCATAATCTGGGCTGACACTCTAGTGCATACTGTGGGGGTGCTAACCTGTCAGGTGCTGTCTTTTGGACAAGATGTTAAACCGAGGCCATGTCTGCCCTCTCATGTGGATATGACAGATCCATGGCACTTTTTGAAGTAAAGTAGGAGCTCTCCATGTTCTGGCCAACATTTATCCCTCAACCAACACCACCAATAAACAGATTATCTGGTCATTAATTTCATTGCTCTTTGTGGGATCTGTCTGTGCACAAATTGGCAGCTGTGTTTCCCTACATTAATATAGTGACTACACTTCAAAACTACTTCAATGGCTGGGAAGTGCTTTGGGACATCCTGAGGTTGTGAAAGGCATTGTATAAATGCAACTTCTTTCTGCTATCTACTTTGCCTTCACTTGGTGCGCCTCCGATGACTCTACAGAAATGCCGAGCTCACTGAGCTGTGTGGGCAAACGTGGTGAGGGATTATTGTCCGTCAATCTGTGGCAGCGTCCTTCAGTACACTAAAGAATTTTGAGAAAAAAATGTACCTTGAGTTGCCCTTGGTCCAGGCAAATCCCAAGAAATCCCAGTAAATGGACAAATGTTTTACTAACAGTTCTTCTGTAAGTGCCACGTAACAAAGCTTCACACACATATATAGTGTAGCTGTGTGCTATTTCTGAATGAAAAAAATGCAAACACTGTGGATAATTCCTTCCAATCATTTATGATCTTTATTTGCAGATTTCTAACCGTGGTTGTCTAATGCAGTTTCATTGACAGAAATATTTTTTGCTCAGCGAGTCGTTCCAATGACCGAAATGAACAGATGTCGTTATACTGAGGTGAAATTGGCCAATAACACAAAACGGGCTCGTAGAGAATCAGCAGCCCATTTTACACTGCCCCCAATATTCTTTTCTATTGAAGTCATCCCCATTTTATGTGTTAAGGGAAGGTTTTCAATGACTGTATTGATTAGAAGTAGATATTCCCTTTGCTTGGGGAGCAGTTTCAGTAATAGCAATTAGAAATGTCAAGTGCAGCAATCATAACTTAAATGAATAATGAGGCCCAATTTAAGGTAGAATATTCAACTTCCCTTCAGAGACATCAAATTCAAATCCACCTCTGCTATCGCTGTGGGTGAGTTTCGGGAGTTCTTGAGCAAATCCCTGAATGAAGAACCTGACAATGGGAGCTTTTCCGGATGGGTGGGCGGAATGATTTTCAAGGAGACTTGTTCAACGCTATAAGTTGTGCTTCCTATTGACTGACACCAGCACACTCACAGCTGTCACAAGGTAGCCCACAGATAAAGTTGCCACATTGCCAATTTTTCACAACTGGCCACTGTTTAACGGTTTTAACACGCTGCACAGTGGCCTTCAAAGAACTCGGTGGGTCAACAACAACAGCAATTTGCATTTATGTAGCACCTTCAATGTAGTAAAACGTCCCAAGGCGCTTCACAGGAGAGTTATCGAACAAAATTGGTCACCGAGCCACATAAGGCGATATTAGGACAGGTGACCGAAAACTTGGTCAAAGAGATAGGTTTCAAGGAGCATCCTAAAGGAGGAGAGCGAGGCGGAGAATTTTAGGAAGGGAATTCCGGAGCTTAGGGCCTCGGCAGCTGAAAGCACAGGCCAGTGAGAAAATGATCAGGTGGCAACCTTTATTCATGACGTTCAAATTGTGCCATTCTGCCAGCTGCAGGCAGGTCGTAAAGGGGATAACATCAGATCGCAGTAATCTAAACCAGAAGTCCAGCTCGCAGCTGTGTTTAAAAAAGAATATATAGTTCAGAGTGATTTATGAGTTTAATTTCTGCCCAGTTCGGTGAATAGAGACTTGTTCTTATTGCATAAGATGGAGCCCACCACAAGACATCTCATTATTTCCTGCACAAAATTTATTGGCCCCAATAATAGGGGGGAGGTCGAGCGGCCAGGAAACCCGGAAACATGGGTTGGCCGGCAGCAGGACCTGATTTGAATTTTTTGAATAGGTTTCCCGGCCAAAACCAGCCAGATTGAGAGGCTGACTGACTGTCGGGCGGGTAGGCCACGCGGCTCCAGACTGTAGCCGGGGTGGGGTGGTGGGGGTGGAGTCTGATGTCGCAGGGTGTCTGACATCAGGGGGAGTCAGACATTGAGGGGGAGGAGGGGAGATCGCGAGGGCGGAGATTGCAGGGCGGACTTCGCGGGGAGGAAATCGCCGGGGTAGATCGCGGGGAGGCCAGCAGCTGTTACATCTGGAACAGAGATAAAACCTGCGGCATGCAGCCTCAATGACTGGCCCGCCTTCCAAGAGCAGGTTAGTTGCCCCCCCCCCTGCAAACTGCCTCTGTTAAAGCTCGAAGTGGGCGTGTTGGAGGCAGGTTGGGGCTGGGTTTCCCATTTTTTTTAACCTTGGTGTTCAACCCTTCATCTGCCTCCCCCCGCCGTCCTGGGGGTGTTAAAATTCCCCCCGTTTTGTCAGCAGCACTCTATCTAGTGGCTGCTGGTACGAGAGGGAGAGTAGCAGCCCCCTGGTGCATGCAAGGTGTGGATCATTCGAATTTATAGAGGAGAAAATACATTTTTAATTATAAAAGATGGGCCAATTAAGTGATTGAAAAATCCACTTGACAATGCTCTCAGGTTTCCTATCCTATAAACTTCAGAACCTTACCAGGAAATCTCAAACACTGACCTTTTGTTTCAGAATTCCAATACGGAGAATTGGAAGTTGAATTGCTGATGAGTATGTTAATCGAGATGCTGACTGGTGATCAGACTCAAGTAAACTGCTGTTCTCTAATTTCGCATTATGACTGCTCATCAGGACCCAGCGTCAGTGTCAGATTTCCTGAAGGGGGATTTATTTTATGTTAATTCATGGTGTTTTGATGTAGTGTTGTTGAGATTTATTGATTGCTAATTGATCTCCAGTGGCTTTACACATGGGAAGTCAAGTGCAAATGCAGTATTCAGGTCAAGCAAGGGTTAGAGGCAGGGGGTTAATTGAACCAAGGAGGGAGAGGCAGAAGGAGGAAATGTGGAGGACAGGACAAGGGGAGAGAGAAGAAGAGGAGAGGGGAAAGGGTGAGAAGAAGGGGGAGGACACACAGCATTAAAGCATTTACTAAATGAAGCTATTAAAGTACCAAAAAACTGTCCTTTCAAAATAAATAAAGAAACTTTAACAACTGAGAAAAAACAAGCAGCAGCAAAATGCTCTTGCACCTTGTTCACAGCTCACACTGAAGTCCTCCAAAAGTAGAAATGTCTTTGGAGGAGCAGTACACTTTGTGTCTGAGGTAGACGTTTCTTGTACATTTCCAGGTGCTCTTTGTTAAAATTTGTGCCAAGGCACCCGACAGGTGACTGGTCTTGTGTGACGTTTCATTGCCTGAAGTGGAGGAGATCTCAGAAGTGTGGCTGGCATTTAATGTCATTTACTTTTTACGGTGAAGTTTTAAAAAAAATCAAAACATGCAAAAGAAAAGATATGTAATGGCAGTTCTTCAGCAGGAAAGCAATTTTCCAGATGTGCTGCGGAATCACAAAGGACTAGGAGCTTTGCAATACCCAACAGTTGTTAGTCACTCTATGGCCACCAGTACTGATACTCAAACCCATCAATACATGTACTCATTCTACACCCACCAATACTGACCCTCATTTTACCCCCACCAATACTGACCCTCATTCGACACCCACCAATACTGACCCTCATTCTACACCCACCAATACTGACCCTCATTCTACCCCCACCAATACTGACCCTCATTCTACACCCACCAATACTGACCCTCATTCTACACGCACCAATACTGACCCTCATTCTACACCCACCAATACTGACCCTCATTCTACACCCACCAATACTGACCCTCATTCTACACCCACCAATACTGACCCTCATTCGACACCCACCAATACCGACCCTCATTCTACACCCACCAATACTGACCCTCATTCTACACCCACCAATACTGACCCTCATTCTACACCCACCAATACTGACCCTCATTCTACACCCACCAATACTGACCCTCATTCTACACCCACCAATACTGACCCTCATTCTACACCCACCAATACTGACCCTCATTCTACACCCACCAATACTGACCCTCATTCTACACCCACCAATACCGACCCTCATTCTACACCCACCAATACTGACCCTCATTCTACACCCACCAATACTGACCCTCATTTTACACCCACCAATACTGACCCTCATTCTACACCCACCAATACTGACCCTCATTCTACACCCACCAATACCGACCCTCATTCTACACCCACCAATACCGACCCTCATTCTACACCCACCAATACTGACCCTCATTCTACACCCACCAATACCGACCCTCATTCTACACCCACCAATACTGACCCTCATTCTACACCCACCAATACTGACCCTCATTCTACACCCACCAATACTGACCCTCATTCTACACCCACCAATACCGACCCTCATTCTACACCCACCAATACCGACCCTCATTCTACACCCACCAATACCGACCCTCATTCTACACCCACCAATACTGACCCTCATTCTACACCCACCAATACTGACCCTCATTCGACACCCACCAATACTGACCCTCATTCTACACCCACCAATACTGACCCTCATTCTACACCCACCAATACTGACCCTCATTCTACACCCACCAATACTGACCCTCATTCTACACCCACCAATACTGACCCTCATTCTACACCCACCAATACTGACCCTCATTCTACACCCACCAATACTGACCCTCATTCTACACCCACCAATACTGACCCTCATTTTACACCCCCCAATACTGACCCTCATTCTACACCCACCAATACTGACCCTCATTCGACACCCACCAATACTGACCCTCATTCTACACCCACCAATACTGACCCTCATTCTACACCCACCAATACTGACCCTCATTCTACACCCACCAATACTGACCCTCATTCTACACCCACCAATACTGACCCTCATTCTACACCCACCAATACTGACCCTCATTCTACACCCACCAATACTGACCCTCATTTTACACCCACCAATACTGACCCTCATTTTACACCCGCCAATAATGATAATCATTCTGCTCCCACCTATTTGTACATTCACTGTGCACCCTCCAGTACTGATACTCACTCCTCACTCATAATTGACCTTTTATTTACGGGGCCCTGGTGAAATTCTCAGACTTAGCTCCCTCTATGGCTCCGGGGTATAAATGCTGCATTACTGAGTCATAAACACCAGGAAGATCAAGGGGTAGATTTTCAATTTGCCATCGGGGTGTCGAACTGGTGTTGTGGATCGGCCAGCCTTCGTAGAACACGCCCGATTTCTCCAGATTTAATTGAAAATCAACCACCTAGGATTAATCCCTCGTCTGTGTTACATTCACCAGAACAGCAACTGAAGAGATCTGAAGAAAGGATACAGATCATTTTGGTTTCTGCTTGTTTACTGCCCAGGGATGCCTGCTGTAAGGTGCGCAAATGTGGACATTTCATGAGAATGTGTTTGGACTCTGTTTGACTGTGTGGAGCATCACAACAGCCTGCCACTACTCATTGTCCAGGCTCATTCACGAAAACTGATCACCTGGGTTGGAGTAATGATATACTGCTGGCCCATGTGGAATCGTACCCAATGAAGGAAAGGAGAGGGGAAAGGCGGCAAAATAGAAAAAATAATTTCAAGGCTCCCTCCACCCATCTCCAAATTGAAAATAATCAGATGTACGAAGCAGCAGACATTGAAATGCACAGTACACAGTTAAAAGCATAGTCAACAGATCATAAAATAATTAACAAAAATTTCCAACAAAACTGAAAGGATCTAGAGTCCATTTTAACTATCTTCCTAAATTTCAATTTGGGATTTGCTGTTTTTATGATAAAATGACAGCCCTGGTGGTGAGTAACCTTGCTCACCGTCAGGCCCACATCGCAAAATCAAATGCTGATTGCTCACAATTTTCTGCCACCTGTTGGTGGACAAGGTATCTCAGTGAGGATTCAGATAGCGCACCATTATGACCTTTGCCTGCTCCGCTATGACATCCAGAGGTTTCACCAAGCCACAGAGGGCCCCATCCTGAGTGAAGTGGTTATTACTGAAGAGACCAGAGTCTCGGTTTCTGTTACCAGATCCAATCAGGCAGCTGTTTTGTGCCAACTTCAATTATTCAACTGTAATATTTGCTAATCAAAATACGGGCTTTGTTTTTCTTTTAGTAGTGTTCGGGGTAAGTGTTGATTGGGATTGAACTGGGACTTTAAATTAATTCTATGCGGAATATTCTGTCTGCTCACCAGAGGCTGCAATGTAAGCCTTCTGGGCTGCCTGGCAGTGCTTGCCAAGAGAATAATCTCACACACAGACGTTAATACACTGGCTAATGCAAGTCGATGCTGGCAGCCTGTGACAGTTACTTACATTGTGTGCGGGTGACAACTACGGCCTTTTTTTCACAGAGGAAGTGGAAAAGGATTAGATTACATTGTGTCTGCCTGGGAATAATTATCCCTGTCAATGTTTCTTTCTTGGTACAATTTACAAGCTTTTGAAACCTAAGCTTGGTGTCATCTAAATGTTACATTGTGATTTACTTTATCTTATGTTCTACTTTTCTGAACCTTGATGGTGCCCTGGAAAATGGGCCTTGGCCCTACACTTAGGTTTCTTAATTTTGAAAACTGCTTAATATGTCATTTTATTTCTATTTCCCTCTTGCAGTCACAAAAATATAATAAAGAATATTCAGCACAGATTTCAAAAGGGAAGGTCACGTCTGACCAACCTTACTGAATTCTTTGAAGAAGTAACAGAAAGAGTAGATAAGAGTAATGCAGTAGATGTGATATACTTGGATTTTCAAAAGGCCTTCGATAAGGTACCACATAGCAGACTCATGACAAAGGTCAGAGCATGTAGAGCGTCAGGGCGCAAGCAACAGAATGGATAACAAGCTGGCTACAAAACAGAAAACAGGGAATTAGGGGTTAAAGATATTTACTCAGACTGGCGGAAGGTGGGAAGTGGTGTTCCACAGGGATACCGGTGCTGGGACCACTGTTGTTCACCATTTACATAAACGATTTGGACTCAGGAATCAGAAGTACAATTTCAAATTTTGCAGACGACACCAGATTGGGGGGTATGGTCAATTCTGAGGAAAACTGCAACAAAATACAAGAAAATGTTAATAAACTTTCAGTACGGGCGTGAGAATGGCAAAATAATTTCAATATAGATAAGTGTGAGTTGGTGCAGTTTGGTAGGAAAAATAAGAAGGCACATACTCCTTGAAAATAAGAGTCTAAATGGGATGGAGGAGCAGAGGGATCTGGGGGTACAGATTCACAAATCATTAAAAGTAGCGACACAGGTTAACAAGGCCATAAAAAAGGCAAACAAAGCACTGGGGTTCATTTCTAGAGGAATAGAATTGAAAAACAGTGAAGTTATGTTAAGCTTGTATAGACTACACTTACATTACTGTGCACAGTTCTGGTCTCCATATTACAGAAGGATATAGAGGTACTGGAGAAGGTGCAAAAGAGATTTATAAGAATGATACCAGAACTGAGAGGTTATAACTAGCAGGAAAGACTGAATGGACTGAGGCTCTTTTCCCTAGAAAACAGAAGGCTGATGGGTGACCTAATAGAGGTCTTGAAAATTATGAAGGGGTTTGATAGGGTAGATATAGAGAAGATGATTCCACTTGTGGGGGAGACCAAAACTAGGGGCCATAAATATAAGATAGTCAATAATAGTCACTAATAAATCTAATAAGGAATTCAGGAGAAACTTCTTTACCTAGAGAATGGTTAGAATGTGGAACTCGCTACCACAAGGAGTAGTTGAGGCAAATAGCATAGATGCATTCAAGGGGAAGCTAGATAAGCACATGAGGGAGAAAACGTATGCTGATTGGGTTAGATGAAGTATGGAGGGAGGCGGCTTGTGAGGAACATAAACACCAACATAGACCAGTTGGGCCGAGTGGCCTGCTTCTCAGCTGTACATTCTACGTTAATGAGCGGCATAGTTCTGTAGCAATGAGCACATTACAAGATAACATGGTCTACTGCCTTTAATCACCTCTCATTATGTCATTCTTTATAAAGATTTAGCAGAGCACAGAGATATTATTCTAGAGAGATATGACACACCTGTTAGCATAAAGTTAGTGTAGCATGTGAACTCATCTAAAATTATATTGTATTGCATGATTCATACTGTGCTGATATCATACCATGCGCATCAAACTATTGGGATACTATCCCAAGTGACTGAGTTATGGCAATGTAACAGCCTTTTATACATTTTATAATAACTAGTGGATTTCTCACTGCATTGCACACAGGGAATCAAGACCAAGTGTAGTTTTTAGGTTTAAGGATAGGGGACAATTGAACCAGGGCGTGCAGACATAATTCAGTTCTCATTTTAAAATCGTTCAATTTGCCCTTATTTTTGTATAATGCTGTTATTTTACATTAATATTTCTAGTTATTTGTGAAGCAGAGTTGGTTGAAGCATCGGCATTTCACTGCAGTAGAGAGGGGCTAGGAGACACAGAACAGATGTTACAGTGTGCCATCCCTGGAGGAAGGGTGTCATTATAAAGCAACAAGTTTTCATTACAAACGTGAAGATACTGGAAATAAGTCGACACAAATATATGACAAAAACATAATGAAAGGTTTTGTAGACAGGAAGTGTGCGCAGATGTAATATTTTTAATGTATTAGGGAGTTACACGGCTTAGCATTTTTTATTGAAGAAACAAAATGACAGGTCAAGGGATCAGAGCAGGACATCGCCTAAGTTGAGAGGAGTGAAAGAGAGGACCAGAAGATAAGATACCAGATATACTTGTGTATAAGAAGACCTCCAAATCGCCACCAACCTCTCTTCCCCCCCCCCGCCACCCCCCAACCATTCATGATTGTAATATAAGACGAGCGTCAACATTAAAAAGCTGCTATCCACCATTTTCTCCCTTTTCCTTCTCGTTTCAACCAATGTATTCCTATCAGCAGTTGCTGTCCTGGTATTATCCTGCTTGGTTCCTTGAGCGATGTGATATTTGAACGGCAACTCTCCCGCTCGACTGCAGTCCTTGGTTCCTGCAGCCGATTTGAAATCTCACCCTCTGTCTGTCCTGCTGGGCTGCCTCCAGTTTTAAATCAGCAGTGGGAGTCTGCGGTGAAATCAGGAGAGAGAATTGCTGTTCAAATGTCACCGTCTAAATGTGCCGAACAGCAGCCCATAGTGATGCACTCTGCTTCCCTAACAGTGTGATATTTAAATCTTCCTCCCAAGATCCAGCTTCAGAATCATAGAATGATACAGCACAGAAGTAGGCCATTCAGCCCATCGTGCCCCTGCTGGCTCCCCGAAAGAGCCGTCCAATCAGTCCAACTTCCCTGCCCCTTTCCCACAGCCCTGCAAATTTTTCCCCTTCAAGTATTCATCCAATTCCCTCGAAGAATTATAGAATGATAGACTCAGCCCTGGCTCTCAGAGACAGCCCAGCAGGATAGTTGCAGTGGAATCATTTTTCTGATCAGCGATTGTCGTGACCATAAAGATAAAGTACTCAAATCATGACTTTTGAAAACAGATTGCACAAAATCATTCCTTTCTTCTCGTGGTTGCATGTCATTAATCTTTCAGTCTAGCTTTTTGCCCTTTATAAATCTGTGTACATAAAGAGAAACAATAATAATTCTGACATGGTTCAGATAGCATATTCACACTGCTTTCAGGGCATTCAGGCTTCAAGCTATTTTGAATATTATAAAAAAACTGCAGAGTGGAGAACACAATGCAAATAAATAGGAGGATTTCAGTGTTTAGTGACACTTCAAAGTTTTGAATTGGAACAATAGTTATTTTCCTGGCTTGCTGTGACTATAAATTCAATACAAAGAGCTTTTACATTACACACTGGAAACTGAGGCTGAGATTTCTCTCTCACGGCAACTCTGACAGAAGTCCAGCAGAAGAATAGGAATCTAGGCCGGGACCCAGACCCTATGACCGCCCCAAACAAGGCCACTGACAGCCGGGAGGCTGGGTGAGGGGCGGTAAAGCTAGGGACAAAGACTTCCTACGCCACATTTCCTACTCTAGCCTGGAAGGGGGCCTGAGAATCAGTGGCGGCTATTGCATCGATTGAGTGGAGGCAAATTCACCTTCACAAGAGGGGAGGTGTGGGCCCCACCGATGGGGTCCAGACCAGGCAAAAAGCCCGCACCCCCAAAGAGAAGCAGAGTATTTTTAACATTCAGATCAACCCCACTGCTCATGTGGCCAAGGGGAGTTTTAGTTGGGGGAGAGGGTCGAGGCCTATACGATCCCTCACATGTGCTTACCCTTCTTTCCGAGACTGGGCCTGAGTCCTGTTGATATCCCTCAGCTTCCATTGTGTACCTATGGCCAAATGTAGAGACTCGACCCATTGTCACTCTTGATCCCATTGTCACTCTGTGAGTCACTCTGATGGACTGCGGTTCCCAGAATCTGGATTAATCCTGCCACCTTCCACTAGACAGGAAGGGTTGGGCTTAACAGTGTCGTGGCATGTGCTGTGAATGGTGAGTCTTGCTCGCTATCCTGACACTAAAGATATATCTGGATTATCTGATTGAATGAATAAAAAAAAATACTCTCCCACATATAGACCACATCCATGGAGAGAAGAAAAATCTTTCAGAATAGCTGCCATTGCAATTTGTTGCCTCTACAATGCCATTAATCACATAAGCCCCGTAGTAAAGTGGATGAGCAGGCGGTTTTTAGCCTCCTAACAGGCAGTGGTTAACACAGGTCTGTTGGGGGAAAGGAGGTTTTTTTTGAACATTTGGGATAATAAATATTCTGGAGATTGTTTGGAACTGAAAAACTTTGCTGTGCTGAGTTACCTAAGTTTGTTAATAGTTACCTTAAGGAAAAAAAAAACATAAGAAGTAACTACTTCTCTTGAACTCCATTGATTTTCATTTTAAAATACTGTGCCCTGATCCCCTATCTCCGCCATGCTCTGTTGCCCTGTCCCTGCCATGCTCCACTCCTGCCATTCCCTGTTCGCCCGCATTGAACACAACCATGTTAATCATCAAAACTATGCTCCAGGCCCCAGATAACTGATACAGCGTAGAAAATCAGCTTGTCTAAAATAATGCACTGTTGCTTGGGTATGACACTCCTATTTTTGCTGTCTGACACACTGTGTAGATTATGATGACATACTGTGTGTTATTTGGTGTAACACCTCAGTGTCGATTATAATAACACACTGATGGTTACGAGACATGGTCTATATTGTGTAATCGTAGACCGTGTGTTGCCGCAGCTTTTGGGCATATGTAAGAAGGTGATGGAACTGGCCATGACATTGGGATCAAAATCAGCAGGAGTAAGGTGAAGGAGGGCCCAGTGAAAGTCGATGAAAAGTATCTGTGTAGCATCCTCTTGAATAAATCACCTGGAATTTAAAGGCCTCACTTTTTTTTTTGAAGCATGATCCTGTCATTACAGCAACAACTTGCATTTATATAGTGCCTCTAATATAGTAAAACGTCCCAAAGTGCTTCACAGGAGTGATCAAACAAAATTTGACACAAGTCACGTAAGAAGATATTAGGACAGGTGACTAAAAGCTTGGTCAAACCTGGATCTTGGGTTCATGTCATGCTACATGTTACCCCACCAGCGAAAAAAAGTTATCTGTTTTTAATACAACTGGTCATTCTCTCTCTTTCTCTGCCTTTCGGGTGTCTCTCTCTCTCTCTCTCTCTCTGTCTTTGTGTTCTGACCGTTTGTGTATTCAGTAGTCTTGTATGTAATGTTTCTCTGTCTGAACACCATTCCACTCCTTTGATTGCTTTGATTATATCTCTTCCGAGGTGTGATAATGGGCAGTTGGAAAGATTATCTGTAATCACCAGGCATTGTTCTCTGACTATATATGCTGTACCTTTATGGAATCCTACACTCACCTGACGAAGGAGGAAAGCTCCGAAAGCTTGTGATTTCAAATAAAGCTGTTGGACTATAACCTGGTGTTGTAAGACTCCTTACATTGGTCAAAGAGGTAGGTTTTAAGGAGTGTCTTAATGGAGGAGAGAGAGGTGGAGAGGTGGAGAGGTTTAGGGAGGGAATTCCACAGCTTTGGGCTAAGGCAGCTGAAGGCACGGCCACCAATGGTGGAATAATGAAAATTAGGGATGCGCAAGAGGCCAGAATTGGAGGAGCGCAGAGAACTCGGAGGGTTGTCGGGCCCTAAAGGAAGTTGTTGATTGGTGTTGATGGCACACTTATGCTTAAATAATGTATGTTGATTGAAATGGGGAGCAGAGGTCGCTGGTTGGGATCCAGTGAGATTGTTATTATAAAGGGGTCTCTCCCGAGATACCAGAATTAAGATTGTCCTGGTATTCATTTGTTGTAGGCTGCATATTATTAGACAAAATAGCTAGTGCGCAAATCCTGCTCTGACAGGACGGGTCGCTGAGAATGAGTGGAATTATTTCCCAACGTGTATGTGTGTCAGCAGACTATATTCAGTTTGGATGTCACATTAGGACATATCCTTGAACTCAACTTAGAATGAGATGCTAGGAGATGAGTCTCTACTTGCCTAATTGTCTTGGAAGGTTGGAAAGGTCCTAAATGTGCTCAGGTTAGTTTCGGGGAGAATGGGTTGGCGGTTGTGCATGTGTTGATAGGACAGTATTTGACTTACTAACCTCTTTTTGTATATTTTCATTTCACTGTTGATTGCCTCTGCCTTTTATTTTCCTATTGCTGCTCAATGCTGTGTTGAGTCCTGGGAAAGTGAATATGTGGCATGCTAGAACATCTGATGACTTGCAAAAGGCTTATCTAATGGCTTATGGGTCCCAGAGCATAAGGAGTGTAATGAATTAGAGTTCCTATTCAAGTTAAAGGAATGTTTATGACTCAGAGTGCAATTGATTGTAGCAACTAGAATATCCACCACTGGTAAGTACGTTTTTTGTGGGTATATTGGATGGAAGCTTGAAGCTGATTTTATAGAAAGTAAACAGGGTAAGGCATACCAGTCAAAGAAAAATTTCTTCTGAATGCACAATGCAACAGAGCCCAGTGTGATACTTCAGGAGATCTTTCTTAAGGATCATGAGACTGCAAAGCTCAAGAACGGATGGCTTGGGGTTTGCCCAGGCATGGTCACACATTCCATTCAAAAAGAGCAAACCACTTCAAATTCTCAACAGGATTTGATTGACCCAGAGATGGACTGCATTATCATTCTCAAAATACAAAATCAAAAACTGTAGTGTGCTTGGACAAGGATTTATTACTTTTTACAATGGAGTTTAATTTCCTTTCAACACTATCCATTAGGGTCCAAAATCATCTGAGGGAATCTGAGCCTATGCCCATTGACAAGCTATAGTGTTATGGCACAATTCAACTGTTTAGATGGACTTCAGGTACTCACTGCACAACACTCAAGGCAGATCAAACTAAGTTGAGGTATTTTTGCTGTTGCCCCTTAACAGAAATAGAGGCTAAAAGCCTGGTGAGAATTGTGGAAAAAAAACTTCAATTGATACAGCATCTTTCACATCCTTGGGGGATCTCAAAGCCTTTCACAGCCAATTCATTACTTTTGAAATATAATCACTGTTGTTATGCAGGCAAATGCAGCAGCCAATTTGTGCACGGTAAAATCCCACAAACAGCAGTGAGCTGAATGATCAGTTAATTGTTTTTTGGTGGTGTTGGCTGGGTGATAATTGTTGGCAAGGAGACCAGGAGAACTCCACTGCTCTTATTTTTGAATAATACCATGGAATCTTTTGCATCCACCTGAACAGGATGATGGGGGTCTCAAATTAAGACTTAATTTGAAAGACAGCAACTCCGTCAGTATTGCATTGAAGTGTCAGCGTAGATTATATGCTGAAATCCTGGTGTGGAGCTTTGCATGTCATTAACAATGCATGTTATTATGTCTCATCTGTCACCCGTTCTTCTGAAGCTGGGTGCAGCAATTGGGACACAATCCACAAGCCATTTACACCGATAATGCCGTCTCCAACATTTAGCCGTTGCCTGGAAACCCACCTGTGCTGTTCTGCATTTTATATGCCTACAAATCATTTCTTGTTGCTCTTGGCCCCACTTGTGCTGTCAGAGGGGCTACGAGTTTGGAAGTCAGACACAATAAAATGTAATAGTGACAAATGATGTCCTTGAAGCAAGGGCAGACTCTTCCAGTTCTCTTGAGATAATCACACAAAAAAAGGAAAGTGAGGGAACAGGAGTGATTTACTAAGAAAGGGCAAAAACATTTCTCAGAATTGAATGTAATAGTCTGTACGTGCTTAGCAAAGGGAGCTCCAGCCAATGCCAAGCGACTGGCTCATGAAAAATAGAGGTATCTTAATGGGGTGGGGCACTTTTCACTTAGAGATAAATGGTCACATTCTGATATTAGTCTTTAGAAATCAAGAATTTATATCTACTCCCTTCTATGACGAGCAGTTCCACCTCTCTTACAATTGTAATTCAGCTCAAAGGTCACTTACTGCCTCCATTTGTGTTCAGCTCATCAGAAACAGTACATTCAGCACGTGTCTCTTTATAACTCAGTGCCAGGTGCTGTCAATGTAAAATAGATGCTGGGTACAAAGCAAAAGATTCACTTCCAACTGGTACTATCTGGCTCGTTAGTGCCTCAGTATCAGCTCCAGTAAATGCACAGTACATACCAGGCTATAAGGAAAAAGCTATTCCTTCTCACATTGTACATCTAATGTCAGCTTCAGTAAATGTGCAGTATGCATCAGATGAAAAGGAGTAATTCACTCCCATTTCATAGTTTATGACTCGTGTGTTTGTTTGCATGCATTTTTGTGTGTGTATATATATTCACTGAAAATAGAAAATACTGGAAATGCACAGAGGTCGGTCAGCATCTGAAACGATTAACATTTTGGGTGAGACTCTTCATTTGTGATTGCTGTCCATTTGCATTACTTTCTGTTTTTAATTCTGATTTCCAGGCATCAGGTTAGTTTTTATCTTTTAAATTTAGAATGAGGGATCCCCAAGAGTGAGTTACACACTGGAAGCTAAGGGATTCACATTGTTTATCTGGAAAATAATGTGTACCTGGAAGTGCACTACAGGATATGGTTCATCTGGTTTTTATATTTAAAACAATGGGTACATAGAAAGAGAAAGTGTCTGATTGGTTTATACTCCTACAACTTGTGTAATGAAGGGAAATGTTGGGGTGTGATTTAATACTGGCAGCAATTAGTTCCGAAAGACACCACCATGTTCTACCTAACGTCTTCATAAAGGAAATAACCATTGTCGTGTGTCAGTTAGCTCAGTGATCACCTCCATATCAAAAAGGAAATGTTGGTGTAAATGAGGATAATCACTGCTCAGTATTGAGACCAGGAAACTTTAGACACAGTCCTCGGTCCATTCTGAATTCAGTGATTTCAGCCAGGATGCTCACTATCGAGGTGGGTATCTGTGCAGCTGTACCCCGCCGTGAGTAAGCACCTTCAAGAGTTCAGAAAGGAGAAATTAAAGAAAACATATTACAAGGGCTAGAAATTCGAACGTGTCATTGCCTGTCATGTGATACGTTGCCAACCCTGATAAGGTAACGACAATATTTTTGTAATTTTCTCATTCTGGTTTTCTTATTTCCTGCCCTGAAAGCATTGGAAAACCATTGATCCCATGGGTTCTTCCATCCACTGGAGCCACATTCTATGGGCATTCTCAATCTGTGAGCCTCTACAGTGAGTGTCAGCAGGCTATTACATCACAGAATTCATCATTCATCATTCCTCGCCCAATATCCATACACGAGTCACCGGTTGGCAATCAGGAACGGGAACATTGGTTGATTTTTTATTCTCTCTCTCACCCAGCTCCGGGGTAAAGATCCCAATTGTTTGGTACCCTTGGCTGAGATCAACTAACTCATTGCAGATTGCAGATTGAGGATCAAAGTCTTCCTTTCTCTGTATGGCTCAGTTCCACAGGCCATACAGTGCATGTAACCAATTGAGGCATCAGGGTAGTTTACCATAATCTTTCGCTAACCCTTGAGTTGTGGAGACATCTGCCAACTCATCTTGGCTGGATCGTATCCTCTGTCTATGAGGGCAGGAGTTATTTCAGCAAACTTTCAGTCCAATAAAACTCAGCACGTCAATTCCTGATTGGCACAAACCCAAGAGACTGAGCTCGTTAGTGATGCTGCGTTGGTTTACTTAACGCCCTTGTACCTGAGGGGCTCGGGCATTCGGCCGGTGCAAAGAAATATGTGTGCAATGATTGAGAGCTCTAATCTAATCAAGTGGGTTAATTTGTGTAAATGGTTGCTGTACATCACTTGTCATTGTTATTTAATAAAGGCTAATGAACTTCCTTCTATAATTAGCCACTTGGAGTGGGTTCAGCTGACAGTGGAGTTAATATGTAGTTGACATTGAATCGGATCCTTACACTGGACCGCAGTGAATGGAATGGTTTCTCAGGGATATTGGAAGTGCTGCATTTGTGTGGTAGGGGAGACGCAGCCATTTTTTTTTACTGCTATTTACTTCTTTTAAATCAATCATGATGTTACCCTCTCCTTTCCGCATTAGCATAGATTTAAATAGCAAAGTTGCCCAAAGACGTCACAAGATCGAGCCACAAAACGGTCCCTCTGACTGCCTGCCTCTCTTTCACGTCATTGTCCGTGCCCAGGTGGCCCTGGAGAGGGAGCATGTGGTGTCCAGTACGCTGGAGGCCTTTCAGTGGGCACCGCAGGGTATAGAGGCGATAATTGACACTCGTAATCACATTATGATTTAATTATTATTTGTGTAATGTCGCTGTATTGTATGTAGTTATTTATTGTTTGGTTATCATATTTGTGGCTCTCTAGGGCACTTGCCTTAATGGTTTCTGTTCCAGTCTGGTGATACTGGGACAACTCAATGTAACTCCTACAGCTTTTTTTAAAAATAGACCTCGTCACACTAATGGTTCCTGCAGCTGTTTGTGCATTGAAACCTCTTCCATTTAGGTATTCCCATAAGCATTCCTACTACCCTTTTAATTGTTTCTGTGTTAGGTTTTGTGCTGCCTAAGGTGCGAAATGTTAATGATAGGATGGGACACTATCAAGACCCAACGCCTTAATTTAACACAGATTAGGGTTAGTATGATTAGAAGGAGTAAAGATCTCTCTACTCCTTCCAAACAATGTGGTCGCTCGAGCGAAATTGCCCATTAGGACCCTCATCGATAAAGAGTTGGATTGAGACCGCCCAATCCAGGATCCTCACAACCAACAGACCAGAAGAAACGTTCACTGTATGAATCTGGGCAGGATTTGAACCGAGGACCAAGAGTTGAAAAGCATTGTCTAACCCACTGCAACATGCAGCTTCTTGGCAGTCCCACTATCTCAGTTTTAGTCCGTGTTTTCTTTCGCTATTCCATTATTTTTCAAGAATACATTGATTCATCCATTCAGGATGCTTGCCTTGCTGCACCATGTTCTGTTACTGCAAGGGTTGCGTGGAGGTTTCATCACGTGACTCTTGCCCGCTGTTTGCAAATGTTATTGCATTTACTTTATAAAATTTGCCACCCCTGTAGTTGAGTGTCTTCGCTCCCCACTCCCCCCTTACTGGGTATCGAGAAATCAGGAAATTTCCTAAATGTCCCCATGAATGGTTCCCTACCACTCCTTCGAATTGCTCTCTCTGATTCCCCCCCCACCCCGAGAGTTAGACAGTCGATTTCCTCCCTCCTCCCACCCCGAGAGTTGGGTTCTCTAATCCCCCCCCACCCCGAGAGTTGGGCTCTCTGATCTCCTCCCCCACCCCGAGAGTTGGGCTCTCTGATCTCCTCCCCCACCCCGAGAGTTGGGCTCTCTGATCCCCCCCCCCCACCCCGAGAGTTGGGCTCTCTGATCCCCCCCCCCCACCCCGAGAGTTGGGCTCTCTGATCTCCTCCCCCACCCCGAGAGTTGGGCTCTCTGATCCCCCCCCACCCCCTGAGAGTTGGGCTCTCTGATCCCCCCCCCCCACCCCGAGAGTTGGGCTCTCTGATCTCCTCCCCCACCCCGAGAGTTGGGCTCTCTGATCCCCCCCCCCCCTGAGATTTGGGCTCTCTGATCCAGTTGAGTCCAGCGTATAGCAGTATTTGAACTTAATCACTGAATATGGAAGAGGTTGCTTATCGAGAAGTTACTTGAGGCTAAAATGATGGCGTCATTAAACCTAAATTAATTAATATGTAAATTATATATCAAAACAGTTAATTAATTGAAGAAATGAGTACAGTTTGTTTTTGCAATCAAAATTGCAAGATCTTGTGAAATTAATTGGATTTCAAGCTTCTGAATTTGAGAATGAATGAATTGCCACCTCACTCGCACCCATCTCAAACTCCATTGGCTGCTTACTGGTACCAATAATGATTTACAGTATGGTATCACTTACATTGAAAGTATCACATGGGGAGATTTCCTCTAATCGCTATTTGTAGCGAAATCATAAACACATTTTTTTATAAACGCGGTTAATATTTTACTGCAAATAATGCAGGATAATGAGGAAATCTACCCACCTCCCTCCCCCCGAATACTGAATAATGGTTCCTCATATAACCTCCCTGTTATATGGCACCTCAGTTGATTCTTGTTTCCTCTCCGGTTTTCTCTGCTGGACACTGGGAGCAGGGTTCTGAACGTCTCTTGGTTGGTGGCCAAAGGTGTGGGACAGGGGACCTGGCAATCTTGGGCTCAGCCTTTGTGAGCCTGTGTCAACATCTTGGTCCTAGGTAGGTGGGCAGGTTGGAGGTATCCTTCTTCTGCTCTCGCACCCAGGAGCGAGCCATCGATCGACGAGTGAGTGCTGTTCATGCAACGCTCTTGCCTCTGAAGAACCCGTCACTAGAAACAGCTAAATCGTCTGTGGGTTCGTGACAATTTTTTGTTAAAACTTGCAGGCAGCACCACAGGCTTTGTCAGTAGGGGCGCAATGGATTAATATTCGGTTCCTGCTCCCAACGATCAGCTGTCCTCCTGCAGTCAGTTCCACAATATTGCTGGTCCCAACTGAAAGGAAGGAAAAGAAGAACTTGCAATTATACAGAGCCCAAAGAGCTTTACAATCAATGAGGCATGGACACAGAAGGACAGCAGTGCTGTGGGAACAGAAGTGACCTCGCTGACTAACCATGTAGCAATGTCTGAGATTTCTTAAAACTCCATCAACCTACTGGTAGATCAGCTACTTCTTTGGGAGAGATCAAGAAATGGGGCCCTGCAGGGCTGGATAAGTTCAGGAAACCGGCCAGATTTGGCTTGATAACAGCTCCCCAATCCGCAGAGGTGCCTCGCCAATTATTCATATCACAGGCCGTGCTTGACTAACTTAATTGCATTTTTTTGAGGGAATCACAGAGTTACTAAATATATTTTGTATATGTGGACTTTTAGAGGGAATTAAATAAAGCACGACATAAGACGAAAATTAAGAGACATGGGGGGCTAAATTGGGCCGTGTAGCTCTCGTTGTTTCGGCGCTACACAGCCTCTCTGACATCCAAGATGGTGTCTAGGACGCGGACGCACGTTTACAGCATGACGTACACCAGATACCATTTTGGTATGGGAGTAAGCGCAGGCGTAGATAATGAATGGTGGAATCATGGGTACGAGGGAAAGGCCAAACAATTATAGGCCGGTCAGTCTTACCTCGGTGGTGGGCAAACTATTAGAATCAATACTGAGAGATAGGATAAACTGTCACTTGGAAAGGCATGGTTTAATCAGGGATAGTCTGCATGGATTTGTTCAGGGAAGGTCATTCCTTACAAATCTGAGGGTAGTGCAGTGGATGTTGTCTACATGGATTTTAGTAAGGCATTTGACAAGGTCCCACATGGCAAACTGGTCAGAAAGGTAAAAGCCCATGGGATACAGGGAAATGTGGCGAATTGGATCCAAAATTGGCTCAGTAACAGGAAACAAAGGATAAAAGTCACTGGATGTCTTTGCGAATGGAAATCCATTTCCAGTGGTGTGCCACAGGGCTCAGTGTTGGATCCCTTGCTGTTTGTGGTATATATTAATGATTTGGACTTGAATGAAGGGGGCATGATTGGCAAATTTGCAGATGACACAAAAATTGGCCGTGTAGTTGATAGTGAAGAGGATAGCTGTAGACTCCATGAAGATATCAATGGGTTGGTGGAGTGGGCGGAAAAGTGGCAAATGGAGTTCAACCCGGAGAAGTGTGAGGTAATGCACTTAGGGAGGGCAAACAGTAAAAGGTAATACACAGTAAACGTGAATATATTGAGAGGGGTAGAGGAAGTGAGAGACCTTGGAGTGCATGTGCACAGGTCCCTGAAGGTGGCAGTACCGGTAGATAAGGTTGTGAAGGCGGCATATGGAATGCTCTCCGTTATTAGCCGAGGTATAGAATACAAAAGCAGGGATGTAATGATGGAACTGTATAAAACGCCGGTAAGGCCACAGCTGGAGTATTGTGCGCAGTTCTGGTCACCGCATTACAGGAAGGACGTAATTGATCTGGAGAGAGTGCAGAGAAGAATTACAAGAATGTTGCCAGGGCTTGAAAATTGCAGCTACGAGGAGAGATTGGATGGGCTGGTGTTGTTTTCCTTGGAGCAGAGGAGGCTGAGGGGAGACTTGATTGAGGTGTACAAAACTATGAGGGGCCCAGATAGAGTGGACAGGGAGTACCTGTTTCCCCCAGTGGAGAGTTCAAGAACTAGAGGATATAGATTTAAGCTGATTGGCGGAAGGATTAGAGGGGACATGAGGAAAAACCTTTTTACCCAGAGGGTGGTGGGTGCATGGTATTTGTTGCCCGAAGTGGTGGTAGAGGCAGGGACCCTCAACTCTTTTAAAAAGTACCTGGACCTGCACCTAAAGTGCTGTAAGCTGCAGGGCTACGGACCGGGTGCTGGAAGGTGGGATTAGAATGGGCACCTGGTTGTTCTTCGAGCCGGCGCAGACACGATGGGCTGAATGGCCCCCTTCTGTTCTGTATCTTTTCTATGGTTCTATGTAAAGTAGGGAGAAAATTACTTCAATCAGTGTGCAACGCTGATTTAAAGTGATAAGTCCCAAAATGGTGTTTAACGCTCAACTCAACGCGCAGTCTTAACCCCGACCATCTGAACATGTCTTAAGAGTGTCTGGAGGACCCTTCACCAGCGCTATTTAAAGGGACCATGCAGGATTTACAGGTTAGTGGCTGGATTATTGCTTCTGGCTGCTGAAACATTTGTAACTGTTTTTGGAGGTCTCCTCGACTTGAATACTCGGACGCGGGGACATAGCCTAATATTTAGAGCCAGGACGTGCAGGAGTGAAGTTAGGAAATGCTTCTACACACAAAGGGTGGGAGACTTTTGGAGCGCTCTTCTGCAGACACCAGTTGATGCTAGCTTACTTGTGAATGTTAAATCTGAGTTTGATAGATTGCTGTGAACCAAGGGTATTAAGGGATATGGGGCTCAGGTCACAGGTCAACCATGATCTCATTGAATGGTGGAACAGGCTCGAGGGGCTAAATGCCACGGCCACTTGATGCCTTCTGATATGCGCCACCTTCTCCTGCAAGAAAGCAGGACGTGTGTCTAGGTGATGTGCCTGTCATGGTTGAATAGCTGCCAGCGTGTGTGGCCTGTCAGTTGTGTGTGGGCGGCTTGCAACAATGGTAATGTGTAAGGGTGAGAGGAAGCATCTGGAAAGAGTTTATTGGTATGTGGGGGATGGGGGGGTGAAGTGTGTGGTGCAGTTGGTAGGAGACGCCACTTGACAGTTGACCTCACTCACCTTGACCACTCATGTCAAAGCATTGAACTTCTTCCTGCACTACATCCATGTTCATGATGCTGTGCGCCTGGCATTGACTCCGTTCCCCTGCTGCCTCCCACTGTCTTTTGAGTATATGTCTGGAGGGCCTCTTGCCCCCGCTGCGGATATAGGATGTCCCTCCTTCTGTCCACCTTTTGTACCAAGGTCTCTAGTGCATCAGCAAATAACCTTGGTGCATGCACTCTCGCAGGCCCGGTACCAAGTCAGATCGGCAGATTGGTGAGATCTGGCTTGCAGATTGGAGGATGTGGGATTTAGTAGTTCGCAATCTTTATTCAATGTTTTAACATAACTCATCAGTGTGTCAACATAGGAATGAGACCGTCATCTGTGTTTTACGTGTGCAATGTCTGATCTCCGTTCAGCAAATAACAGGTACCAGCTACCTTTAAGAGATTTCTAAGAAACATCCTCCCTTTAAGAGATTGAGCTCTCCCTGGTGGTGGAAAGTGTGAAATGCATTGATTCCACGTGCAAGGACAGAATGGTATGCTGATTGCAGGTGAGTCCTCAGGCTGGCCGAAATTTGTGTCCTGCTTGTGCCGGGGTTATTGGGCAGGGGGTAATGGCACATTACGCTACCCGTGCCCAAAAACGCCCCTTATAAATCTCTTCCCCCATGGTTTGGATTCTCTTCCACAATCCCAACCAAGACAGGTAGCAGTGGAGAATGAGAGCAAATTCCAGTGCTGAGGCCTACCCACTGTCTCACTAGTCCAATCTGGATTTCCCTTCCTCTCCCCTTCCCTCGCCAGGCCCCCCTCTGACTGCTCCTTCTGTGCCTGCTGTGTGCAAATGATGGCAGGAGGAGAGGTTCTGGGTTCCTTCGTGGTGGATCTTCCTGGCATATATCTTTCCTAGGACCCCCCCCCCCCCCCCCCCCCGTGTAAGCAGGGCCTTCTGGTCCCCCAATGGAGAGAGCCTTGTCACAGCCACCTCTCCCTCCAATCTGGCCTCCACTAACTTTCCTCTGTAGGCCTTGGAACACAAGGCTGCCAATTTGCCAGTTCTCCTGCCCCTTTAAATGTCCTGCTGGTGTTGCAGACACACTGGGATTTTACAGCTGGGCACTGGCAGAATCCCTCTTGGTGGCAGGAACCCAACCCACCATATATTAGTAATAACCCCCGTCCCAGTTTAATGGATCATATTCAGAGATCTCCATCCTGAAGAGGAGAATTCAGCCCACTGTATGAAAGGGAAAGTACAGGCATGGATAAAGTGATTACTAGGGGACAGAAAGCAAAGAGTACGGATAGTGTGGCTATTTGATCAACGGGCAGTCACAGCTGAGGCCCCGAGATTCACACACACACGTCTAATTCAGCAAAGATAAATAGATAGTGATCAAGAGTTACATAGGACCATAGGAACAGGAGTAGGCCATTCAGCCCCTCGTGCCTGCTCCGCCATTTGATAAGATCATGGCTGATCTGTGATCTAACTCCATATACCTGCCTTTGGCCCATATCCCTTAATACCTTTGATTGCCAAAAAGCTATCTATCTCAGATTTAAATTTAGCAATTGAGTTGGAACCATGATTGATTTCCTCTCTCTAAACCACTGCACAGAGGCTAATGTTAGCATCCCCACCAGCACCCCACTAACTCAATACAGACTGAGGGATGAACTCGAGACCCTCTTGATCTTTACAGCTAATCAGTGGATAAACGTACTGAGTCTTTGAGGAAGTTCATTGTTTTTATTTAAAAAAAAGGTTGGTGGTCTGCAATGCGACGTGGTCACAGCATGTTTAGCTGGTTGGTGACTCGGGTTAAATTGGCCCAGTGTTTGTATTGTATATGTGGAGTGGTGGAGACAAAGAATTATATTATTGAAAACTACTGAGTGTTGGGTGTATTTGGGTAGTGGGGAGTGGTCCCCAGGGTATGTTATATGTTCGTTCAATGTCTGTGCTGCAATACCAGGTTATGCAATAGGTGGAGTGCAAGCCAGCCTTCTATACAGTTTAGAGTCAGTTCTTGTGTGTTACTCTTTTGTTGTCATAAAATGCTGGCGTTGGTTGAATCCGCCTTTGCTGGATATATACAAGAGCATTGTGCAGAAGAGCTGGTTTGTTATTTTTTTTTTACCAACCTGGATAGAAGCATGAGATTCTGACTTGAGTTCCAATGTTTTTCCTGTTGATGCAAATCTTACCTAATACCTCCACGTCATGAGGCACATTCGTGGGAAAACTGAGGGAGCACAGGATGTGGCTTCGTCTAACAATACTGGGATTGAGAGTGGGGTTGCCAAGCTTCCAGGATTGCCCTGGAGTCTCCGTGAATAAAAGACTACTCTCCAGGACACTGCTGCGAGCAACCCAGGAGAAAAATCTTAGGGACATTAAAAAAATTGTGTTTCAAAAAATGTTCTTTGTACACTTTTATTTACTAGTTCTAAAAATATCGGACATGGGTAAAGAAGGCTGTTTGACGGAGAGTCAAGAATCATCCAATCGGGTAATGAAGAGTCTGTTCCCTTTCCAATTGGCGGGGGAAGGCAGTGCACCGTGAGGATGGACATGTTGGGCGACCAATGGCGGGAGTGTGGGGCGGGACGGTTGGAGGCAGGAGGTCATGTGATGATGCCTCCAGGAATATTTCCGACCAGCGTTGGCCACCCTAATTGAAGGGGGTGGTGTGCAGCATGGGCCTCAGTGGGAGTGACAGAGCACATGATTGAGCTCCAGTCAAGAACTGGGAGGCAAACAGCACAGGCTAGGCTCTTGATCACAGGACTGTGAGCGAGGTAGCACTGGATCTTGCCAACGGGGACACAGGATGGGACTTCCTTCATAGGACAACAACAAATTAAATTTATATAGCAACTTTAACATGGAAAAATATCTCAAGTCTGTTCCCAAATGCATAATCAATAAACAGACATGGAGCTAAAAAGGAGATATCAGGATCGGTGACCAAAACCTAGGTCAAAGGGAAGAGTTGTATGGAGGGTCTTAAAGGAGGAGGAGTTACAGAGGCAGTGGGTTTTAGGGAGGAAATTCAGAGCACAGGGCCGAGGTGGCTGAACTACTGCCAGGAGTGTGGCGAAGGGAGGTGAGTTGGAGGCCAGAGGAATGGCGAGTTGGGGAGGGGTTATTGAATTGGAGGCAGTTACAGAAATAGAGAGGGGCAAGATCATCAAGGGATTTAAACACAAGGATGAGAATTTTAAATTGGAGATGTTGTGGGACTGGGAGCCAATGTCGGCCAACAAGGGCAGGGGTGATGAGTGAACAGGACTAGGTGCGAGTTAGGATATGGGCAGCAGAGTTTCTCATGAGCTGAATTTGGAGGATGGGAGACCGGCCAGGAGGGTATTGGAATAGTTGAGTCTGGAGGTGACAAACGATGTGGATGAGGGTTTTAGTGTCAGGTGGGCTAAGGCAGGGGCTGAGATGGGCAATGTAATGGAATTGGAGGTAGACAGTTTTTGAGAGTATAGGGGGGTCAGAAGCTCAGCTCGGGATTGAATAGCTCACCGGGGTTCCAAACAGTCTGGTTCAGCCTGAGGCAGTAACCAGGGAAGGGGGATGGAATCGGAGTCACAGAAACAGAGTTTGTGGCCAGGGCCGAAGATGTTGGCTTCAGCCCACCCAATGTTTAACTTGATGAAATTGCAGCTCATCCAAAACTGGATGCTGAACGAGCCGTGTCAAAGTGTGCAGGAAGAATGGGGAGCGACAATGCACTATAGTCATCGTCACATAGACAGAGTGTAGGAAAATAGGATATAAACTTCAGTCACAGATTGGGAATGAGGGAGCACTAGATGGGATCTCAAGTTGGTCACAAAGCTGGGAGTGAAAGACAGGAGTATGGGATCTCGACCATAGATTTAGGTTATAATCTCATTAAGTATACAGACAATGGGAAGGATGATGAATCCTTTCAGGCCCATTGATAGACAGATAAGCACAGCTCCAAACTAATCTTTTTTTTTACAGAAAAATCTGGTTCATTCCAGTTCATCATCATCATTATCTTATGCACTGTATTTATGCTACATGATGTGGAGATGCCGGTGATGGACTGGGGTTGACAATTGTAAACAATTTTACAACACCAAGTTATAGTCCAGCAATTTTATTTTAAATTCACAAGCTTTCGGAGGCTTTCGGAAGGAGGAAGCCTCCGAAAGCTTGTGAATTTAAAATAAAATTGCTGGACTATAACTTGGTGTTGTAAAATTGTTTACAATTTATGCTACATGTGATGATAGGGTATTTTTTGAACTGTGTTAGGAATGAAGGTGTATATGAACGACTTACTGCTGCTGCTGAGGCTGTTATGCGTCGAGATACATTTTAAGCAAGATCTGATCATCTGGTTATTTATGCCAGGTTCTCGTTAGCAGCGGGGTATTTGTGCATGGAGACCGAGCGTGTGAGTGGTGTGGGTATGTCGGTGTGGGGGAGTGTGCTTGCGTTAGCTGTGGGAGACTCAAACTATAAATAATCGTAAAGCAGCTGAACTAATCAAGCACCATTGATAACATCCCGTTATAACCCCACATAAGCTGTGGCAATTACTCTTCATCATCAGCTTTCTCCAGCATTTATGTTTAAAACAATTTTTTTTTTCCGGGTTGATATTGAAATGGATTTTCCTATTGTGTCAAATTATTAGAAGGTTATCATTACAGCACCATTCAAATAGTCCATTTAAAAACAGAGTGTCTCACTCTGAGGCTTTGGAGTGTGACATAAGGACATTTAACATTTGGCCCTATTCAGTTTTAATTTGCATTTGAGCAAAACAGATAGAGCTGTGGAGCTATACTCTCCGAATCAAACTGACTGTTTATTACCCCAGGTGCTAACTCATCCCTCACAGGCACAACACTCGTTTCCGGTTCCTTAATTAATTCTCTGATGTGACTTTTCCATGTTAGTTTCTTCTTAGAAAAATATTTTTCTCATTAGTTTGTTATGGTGTGGTATGTGACAATGGTGTGGGCCTGGGGTGCTGTGGCTGGATCTCAATGTAGAAAGCTCCTCAGAACTGATCTGTTGAAATCCTCAAAGATATTTTTTAGAGCAGAAGAGAAAAAAAGAATTCCCTGCAACTTAATGTGTAAACGTACCCCTAGTGATCCCAGCTGTACAGATAAGAATGTTCTCAATTAGCAAATGCTGCGTTAGTTGAGAATTAGCAGGAGATGCTACAGTTGGCTTCAGCACTCTTGGGCAGGAGAGTGAAACTCAGCATGGACTTTGGATGGGTGTGGGATAGACAACAAGGGTTTTAAAGGAGAGGAAATAGGGGATTAAGGTCATGTGTTTGAGGGAGATAAACATAATGGGCTTGGATCCGGAGCAGCAGCCAAAATGTGCATGTGAATAGAGATGGAGGAATTTCAAGATGCATAGGCAAGGCAGGGATTAGGATAGGCTGTAAACAGAGGATAGGGAGGAGACAATTACAGGAGTCCAAAATTAAAGTCTGAGGTCTCATGTTGCGATGAAGTTGACTTGTAGACAGTGTAGAGTGAGCTTGGAGCATCCATAAACCGGTGTGCAGGTTCAAAGACAGTTTTGGAGAAGGAGTGGACCTAGGAGCAGTTCGAAAGGCAAAACTATTAGTGGGTGCACTGCTGGAGATTGCTTAGTGGAACCAGAGGCCAAGCAGGAGTGGAGAGTCATCCATGAGCCAGAAGAGGTTGATCCAAGGGTCTGGCTGAGGTGTACATTGGCTTCGGATGTTAGCCAACAATCCTCAATAATGTCTCAATCCTCAGATGATCCCCTCAGAATGACCACGGATTGAGGCACAGGCAGGAGACTGAGAGGTATATACAATGCATGCTTCTGTTCTGAAATCATTCTGAGGACACCATGTGAATAAAGATTTCTCCCGGACCAGTTGACTGGTAGCCATTGCAAGATCTAATGTGGTCTATCTGGTGTTATGAATCCACAGCACACAAACCAGAGTACCAAGAGACAGCTGAACAACTTAGCAAACTTCGTCAGAGTTTCATTGGGCGAAACCCTTGCATTTCTACAACATGTTGCAGGAAGCTGAGAAGGTGATGGGCCTCTTCCTTCTTATTTCTAGCTGACATTGTGACAGATTAGCTTCAGTAAATGCCGCTGATGATCCAGTGTCGTCACTTAATCCGAGGGTGCTTGGGCAGATCGGTCCAGTGGTAGCGGTCAATGTGAGGGCTGGGATGAGCGCAGCAGGAGCTGAAATGTGTGAACTTGACAAAGATTGTATCAGTGAGGTGAATGGTCTATCCACACAGGGTATAAGAGCCCAAAAGCCCAAATCTATTCTTCAGTTCCGATTGGAGACAACAACCCTTCTTTCTTGCCAACAATGACTATCTAGATATTGATCTTAAAAATAGCACCCTTTTGACGAACAATTCTACTTCGTCATTGTCAGGCTATGTAATGATGTGAATCACCTGAAAACATCATGCTGCATCACTTACATGTCCATGACAGATAATAGGTGGCTGTCGTCACTCTGATAATGAAAATGGACCATTTATTTATTATACAATTACTATTTTAAAGTTTCAGCTTAAGCCTTTGCCCACGAGGCCATGAGCATTCGGAACAGTCCACTTCTGCCTGAGGATGTTGTAGATTCCTCTTCATCTTGGTAGCCAGCATTGCCCACGGGCCATCAATGCCACTCTGCCTCTATTGTAACATTGCTTGCTCACATGATAGCTAGTGAATGCTCTTGACAGCAAAGCTCTTTCTTTATCAAACTTCCACTGCAGATTGTCTCATCCCTGTGACTGTTTCATTTCACCAGACATGACTTGAAGGAATCACTCTGGGTATTCATCTCAATTTTTTAAAACTACAGGCAAGGTGCCTCTTGGGTTTCCCAATCCTAATATTTCTCTATTCACCACTAAAAGCCATTGGTATTTTCATTAGCCTTTTTAGAACTAAATAATATTCATGTTAACTGAATTCTCTATCCTAGATACAATAAATCATCTTCATTGTACTGAATACACTATCCAAGTTACTGTAAATCTTCACACTACTGAATACTCTTTCCTAGTTACAGTAAAACCTCATCATTGTACTGAATACTCTTCTAGTTACAGTAAAACCTCATCTTTGTACTGAATACTCTTTTCTAGTTACAGTAAATCCTCGTCATTGTACTGAATACTCTTTTCTAGTTACAGTAAATCCTCTTCATTGTACTGAATACTCTTTTCTAGTTACAGTAAATCCTCTTCATTGTACTGAATACTCTTTTCTGTTACAGTAAAACCTCTTCATTGTACTGAATACTCTTTTCTGTTACAGTAAAACCTCGTCATTGTACTGAATACTCTTTTCTAGTTACAGTAAATCCTCTTCATTGTACTGAATACTCTTTTCTAGTTACAGTAAATCCTCTTCATTGTACTGAATACTCTTTTCTAGTTACAGTAAATCCTCTTCATTGGATGGGATGTTGTACCAAGTTGCAGTAAATCCTCTTCATGTAACTGAATTCTCTATTGTTGGTTTCGGCAAATCCTCTTTATGGGACCAAATACTTCATCCAGGTTATAGGAAATGTTCTTCATGAGGCTGAATGCCCTATCCAAGTTATTAGTAATCATTGCTTTGGCAGTTGGACACTCTGGTCTTGAATACTTTAAATGTTAATGGAAGGTTCGAAGTGATTTTAATAACTCATCTCTCTAATGCTGGCAGCAGATTCTGATATCCGAGATAACTGCCGTGGTTTAAGACCCTTGCATTATTGATCTTCATGTTTCTTGTAGCTGTCTTTCAGGTTCAGAAATGAGGTTGCCCTCAAGATAGTTTTACATTTAGATGATATGTCCAATTGACTTCCTTGAAGAAAGTTTCCAGCAGCATGTTTATTCACACTGATTGGACTATCTGGAAGCTTGTGTTCCAATATCAAGGCACCATTGCCACCTAGTGGTGAAACGACACATTGTGGAGGAGGTGAGTGGCAGCTTGATGCCAGTTGACAGCAATTTTGTTAGAAGGATGGGCTACTAAAGTACAAGTTTAGCCCATGTATGATCTATTTCAGTAGTGCTAAATTCTCCTAACTAAACTCTCCTTGTAGTGCCAGGAGGAGTAGGATGGCTCCTGCAGGTTCCACAAGGAAAGCTTAGACCTCTTTCGCCGTGATCTCGCCCCTCCCCCCCGCCCCCGGTTGCGGGGACGGCCCGGCAGCTGATCCCGGCACTTACCCGCTGTCAGTGGGCGGCTTCCAGGCATAGTGATTGCCCACTGCTTCACACCCAGCCCGATTTAAAATACCCCGGGCCTCATTTTTGGAACAGCAGTTGAGTTTCTAACTCACCCGCTGAAAACTAGCCCGCAGTAAAAATCTTATCGTTATCTTTTTCTTTCATTCTTAAAAGCAGAATGAATAAAAATAAATCCTCAGCAAGGAAACCAGTTATTTAGCAGTGTTCTCACTGACTCCCTTAACATCACATCAATATCAGAAAATGATGTCATCTTTGCCCGCTGTAGATACAAAAACAAACCCTATCCATTGAACAGGTACTGAATAATTATCGCACATAAGCCATTTGGTACTGGTACAGTGAGCATATTATAAAAGGGGCTGTTGCATTGAAGGATTGAGCCATTAACTGTGTATGACATTGCTGAGAGTGTGTCGTACATTTTCTTTATTAATGAGAGAACCATAAGCAGTACTTGTTATACCCGAGTGTTATAGTTGAAGGTATATTACAGAGATAATGTATGATATAGTGAGTGTTAGAAGGCAGCCTTGTATCCTGCAGCCTTATGCCTTCACGCCTTGCACATTCATCGTCACACTTACATTTTTCGCCCACAAGGATACTTGACTTGAAAATGCACTGCACTGTATTGGTAACAAACATGTTACTGAATTCATATGAAATTCCTTCCTTCAAAGGCTTTAATCTGTTTGTTTTAAATTGAATTAACATCAGCGACAGAGGAACGTCATACTATAGTTATTTACTATAATTTCAAAGTGGAAATTTCAACCCGCGATGTCTTAATCATTCGAGAATGGATGTCAGAGAGAACGATTAGCGTCCATCACTGAAAAGGATGCTGGTCTCCATTCAGTCTCTGACTAAACCCATGTTAGCACTCTCCATGTTGTCCAAGTTTCTTCAAATACTCACAAATTCTAGGAATACTACAGGCTATTCTATGATTCTAGCTCACTCCAGATACTTTTTCCTTGTGCCCATTGTGAATGGTGTGATTCCGTAGGCAAGCCCACGCTCACTATTAACTAAAAGGTGACCTTACGTGCGGAGTAATTTGGGATAGCGTGTCCCGGGCGAGCAGTGAACCCTTTTATTGTTACTGAGCGAGACGTAGAAATGCCACTATTATCTCACATGGTGACTGGGTGGCGCGGTGTCTTAGACATTAGCTTTTCAGCTCTAGGAACTGTGTTCAAATCCAGCCCAAATTGAGGGGTAAAAGGCTCCTGCAAAGATTTTAGTCTCAATCAGTTCTTTGTGAGAATGGGCCTATAGCACGAACTGTCCCTAATTTAGAAATAACTGATAATTTCATTCAAAGGGACTACAGTTGGAAATGGAAAAAATGACACACTGGTGCAGTAGGGAGTGCTGTTCTGAGGTTGAGGCTGAGGCACATTGCTGGGATGGTGTAGAGTGAGCTTCATTCTGTATCTAGCTGTACTGTACCTGACCTTGGTGCGGTTAATGTTGACAGTGGGTACTGAAATGGATTGATTTCTACTTCCCAGCAATAAAATCATTTACCTTGATGAGCACAGATTATGCACTTTGAGTTTCTGTAGATATTTCGTCTCGTGGGGCAATATGGGCTTTTAAAGGAATAATTAACTTCCATTTTGAGTGTGATAATGTAAAACTAGTTAAAGTAAGAGACACCACAGAGAACTAATAAAAAACCACAGACAAAAAGGTCCATTTGTTTCACGTTCGGTACAGCCAGCAGTTTGTGACTATACCTCTGGATAAAGTGGTTGATGTCTCAGAGAGAGTAAAGGATGGAGCAAATCACAGCCAAGTTATAAAAGGTTTCTTAAGAAACCGTACATAAAGCAGTGTTTTATTATTTCACTTCAGTATCCATAGCCACATTTATTGTCCTCTTGTGTAGATTAATCAAGTAGTTTTACTTGTGGACTTATCTCAGTAGATGCGTAATAAAAGGAATAACACCTATCAACTCGGATTTTTACGAAGCACTTAATTCCTTATATGGGGATCCAAGAATGCACTGATCACATTCTATGATGCTAATATATCTGTATCGTCCATAAGTGACAGAAGATTGTACTTCACACTAGAACCATTCCTATGCCAACCCCACTGTCACTAATGGAACGTTGTAAAGATTGAGATTTAAGCCAACTAATTAAATGTCCCCTGGAAATATCATTTTCCTTGTATAACAGTAAAAATATGGATCCTTACCGTTTCAAAATGTGAAATCTAAGAACAATAGATTTGTTGCAGAACGTCTGAATGCACCAGGAATTGTACAGTAATGTAGAAACTGGGGTGGAAAATTGGTTGAAAATCTGACTCGAAAGGATGATTGAAGTCCTTCTGTCACCATTTATTATAGGAACAAGAAGTATCAAGTGTGGGGCTAACATGGCCATGCTCAATAACAACACTCAGCAGATAGAGCCCAGCTCCCTCTCAAAGAATGCCATTTAAGATTAAAGATAGCTACTCACACTTTATTTGCAATAAAAGAACAGGAATGGTCATCACAAAAACAATCCCACCACACCAATTGCCTTTCCAGGGCCCTCAAACAAGATAGTGCACGGTTGAAAAGAATGGGAGATAAAATGGCATGAATCACAAAGTAACGGTTAGGTGATACCAGACTTGAGTTTTAAAGATATGTAGTAGGAAAGGAAGGCTGAGGGAGGTAGAGACTTGAGCAATTTTGAGTTTTTTTGGCGAGGTGGGGAAATGAGGATGTGAATCAACTCTGAAAGATGGCATTATAGCTCTCACTGGTGGTTTTCACTGTAGTGAGTTTGGTTGGCTCAACCCTCTTCCTAGTACATGTGAGTTGGTAATACAAAACTGTCCATTATATACAGGTGAAGTAAGGGTACATTTTTGAAGTTGGGTATAGCACATTGCTAGGACAGAGGAGGGGGGACTTTGCACTGCATTTGACTCGTGTCCTACCTGTCCTGGGAAAGTCAGGAAAAGTATTATACTTCCCAGCATTGATGTCCCTCACCTTGTTGAACCAAAATCCCCCTGAAAAAGGAATTGGCATGGAGTGACTTCAGTGTGATGGAAATGTGGTGGACACAGCATAGCAGTGAGAGAACTGGAGCAACAGGGAGAGCATCTTTGGTGGGTCTGTACAAATAGAATCAAAAGCAGAAACTGTCTCTGACTAGAAGCCAGGACCACAGCTGGTTATTAGAAGCGAATCAGCCCAGTAAAATTGACTGATACGCCTCTACTGTGGCTCTGTGGATAAGTGTGTTGAGTCATAAGACTAGGTATAATCCAGGTTGAGTCCCCAATCTATACTGGTCTAGATGATTTCAGCCAGACTGGCAATAGGAGTTTCTGTGTCCATGGAGCACACAAGGGACTATCCATCGACCCCCCCCCCCGACCGCCCGATTTCACCTGTGTGGACATGAGATAAGGGCAGGATTGGACTCAGCGGGGGTACCTGCCTTCTCCCTCATCACCGAATATCCTCCTAACGATCACTTGTCTGAGCTTGTACACGAAGAATGGACAGGTGGGTGAAGCAAGGCAAAGCTGCAGAAGCCTGCAGAATTGAAATACAATGTGAGACCTGGGCTTCAGAAAAAAATATTAAAGACAAATTTCCAGCTGTTTTGCATTTGCAAGAATTGAGCTATTGCATTCGGAATTAATAGCTGCACAGTTTCTAATTAGATATTCCACCAGAGAGAGAACTATGGGGTTTCTGTGGAGGCAGACAAATAATATTGTAGCTATAGGAATGAAGAACGTTGTGTCGTAGGCAGACTAAAGAAGTCACAAGTTTGGGAGTGCAATAAGTCAATGTGTCCATTGATAGGTCACCAGGATGCTCAGGAGGGTCTGCGAGGTGCTTCATGCTGACAGGGAAAGGTCAACTTTTACTGCAGTACTTTGTGTTGCATCGAAGAGGAGTTTGATAGTTTGAAGATTCTGTCTCACGGTTTCAATGGAAATATGCACTATTTGATGTTGGGTGGGGAGCAGAACCAAAGCTTCAATTCTTTATAAAGGAATAAAAGGATCTGTAACTATGGAGGCAGGTAATGAGTTAGGAGACAGAAGACTGGGAGAGATCGAAGAGCGACCATGGCAAGTCATTGCAGATCAGGAATTAATAAAACAAAAAGCATGCTGAACTGCGTCGCCAGATCAGAAAAGTGGAAGTTTGAGGCAACTCTGCTCAAGTTGATCAGGCTACACCATAAATACTGTGTTCAGTTCTGGCCTCCTTCTAAGCTGTAACTATTCTATGATTCTATGTTCTCCAAGGCAGATGAGAAACATCTAATCCCTAGGAAGTGATGCAGAGAAGGGCTACAACGCTGATGATCCCTTGGCCCCGATATTTTCGGGGAGGTGGGGAGTGAGTGGGGATGCCTGTCAGTGGCCGGGAAAGGTGGAGGTCCTGCCAAATATAACGACAGGACCACGTTAGAATTTTTTTACTCCGTTTCCCGCCCGGCAGCCGGCCAGATTGAGAGGCTGGTTGCTAGGCGGGAAAGTCTGCGGTACAAGGCCACAGCTGGGGACCAGAGAGAGGGAGGGAGCGATCGCCAGGATGGGGAAAGAGATCGCCAGTGTGGGGGGTTGGGGGGAAAGAGAGAGCTCGCTGTTGGCGGTGGGAAGAGAGATCACTGTGGGGGGGTGCGGTTGGTGGGAGACATCAGATCGCGCGGGGGGGGGAGAGATCGCTGGGAGGGGTTTTTGGCCGATCACAGTGGGGGAGGCGGGGGGTGGGGGTTTGGAGATTGCAGAGGGGTTGGCAGATCATGACAGGTTTGCTTGGTCGGCCGGGGAGAAGCAGTCCTGCTCCTCCTGGCCCACAAGCACAGCAGTTCTCAGCTGACCATCTTTCCAACCCCTGGGAAACCCGGCCCGCAGTCGTTAAATCCAAATGGCTGCCAAAATCTGAGGCACGGAGCCTCATTAACATATTCTAATTACTGACCCACCTCTCCAGAGCGGGTTACTCACCCAACCCCCAACCGGCCCTGGTTAAACCTGAAGTAGGCTTGTTCATGATGGGTTGGGATCGGGTTTCCCATTTTTAAGAATTTTTAACCCCCCCCCCCAAACTGTCTTGCTCGTTTCTGGGGTTAAAATTCTCCCCATTGTGTCAGAGGACCGTGTCTTCAGAAAAACTTAGCAAAACTTGAAAGTTAGTACATGAAAGGGAACCTTATGAAGATATATAACATACTGAGTGGAATGGAAAAGATTAGTCCTCAGCACTGTCTCAAGTTAAACCATCACTGTGGGACGAGGGGACATAGACACAAACTATGGTAAAAGGCAAAGTCAGCACTGATGTCAGGAAGCACTTATTCACATAAAGAGTGATTAATACCTGGCATGGTCTCTGGGTAAGGTCGTGGGGGGAATGCTGTGGGGTCATCCAAGAGGCAGTTAGATGCTACAATTAGGCAGGAATGTAGGTTTCTATGGGAAGATAAGCTGGACTGGCTTAATTATCTCCCTCATCTGTACTTTGTGATGAAGAAGTGAGTTAAAACAGTATTGAGTTCTTCACCCACACTTCTTTCCCCTGTTTCCTCTCCTTATTTTGATAGCAAATGCAGAACAAACACCCACCAATTTACCATAAAACCTGGATTAGAAATCAGAAATGTGCCCAAATCATTGCCTTGTTTGCAATGTACAACGGTGCAACTGCAACCTTTCGTGAGTCCTTCCCACGGTTTCAGTAGAAGGAGGAAGGTGTGACACATGTGCACACTGTACAGTGGTTTTTCACTTTTAAACAGCAAGCCTCACCCACAGGTGAAAACTGAAAATCCAGGATATTTAAAGTCAAATAAGACAGAAAATGATGAAAATTCCCAGTAGGTCAGTCAGCATCTCGGAGATAAAGGCAGGCTGATGTTTGAGGTGTAGCGATACATGTCTTTATCTGTCGGGTATTGATCGGCCTGCCTTCCATTTCCCTTTCCCTCGAGCTAATGTTCTCACCTCCACTCTTCTCAAGGTGCTGAATCCTTGCTGGGGTCCTCAGTTGATCCCCACTCTCAGCTTCTGGCACCAGGAAGAGCTGGATAGCAATCGGGAGCAGGATCCCTGGATGATTCTTTAAATCCAGGCTACTGAGGTCAGTGCCCCGGCTAGAACAACGAAGACAGCACAGACCGAGAATTGAACCTCGCTCATCTGTGTGTGGGTCCAGCTGCTCACTGGCTAAACTCACCGAAACATCAGAGGAATGATCTTTTTGGTTGTTTCTTTTTTAATGTTATAATTTTGGTGAGTTTTTGTGCACATGTAGGTAATGTGTGTTGGTGCTGGTCAACGTGTCATGTCACTATTGAGCACTCGGGTCAGCACGAGAGAAAATGGCTAATTTGCATTGAAAGATTTTACTTGATGGTTGAACTTGTGCTTGTTTTTAATGGAAAGCCGCATTGCTTATATCAAATAGAACTCAAAGTGTCTCAGAGGCAGGAAAAGACAGGAGGCAGACTATGTGATTCCAGTTTGTTAGAAGTTCCAGTGGAACTAATTAACAACGGTGAGGGATATTATCCTGTAATCATCGCCTGTCTCCACGTGCTTCACTCATTAAAAAAAACATAAAGAGCGTAAAATAATTTAACATAAATCCATTACTAATCCACTTTATATTTATGACCATGTGACAGAGCTTTTGAGTTGTCTCTGTGGCATCAGTGGTAAAGTAATAGTCAAGTTTTATGTTAATAAAAACAAGCTGTCTTTATCAATTAGATAATCGGGCAGAGTATTCTGTCACTCATTGTGAAAGGCAATTGTCCCAGAGGCTGAATCCATGGGGTTGCCAACTCTGGTTGGACGTATTCCTGGAGGTATCATCACATGACCCTCCCACCTCCAACTGCCGTTCCCACCATTGGTCACCCGACACAACCAACCTCATGGCACATCGCCTTTCTACACCAATTGGAAAGCGAACAGGCTCTCCTTTACCTGATTGGATGCTTCTTGACTGTCAGTCAACAGTCTATTTCCCAATCTCCAGTAATTTTATAACCAATAAATGGAAGTGTTCAAGGAAAATGGAAAAAAAATTTTTTAATGGCACTAATAATTTTTCTCCAGAGTTGGTGGAAGCAGTGTCCAGGAGATTAATCTTTAATTCCTGGAGACGCCAGGACAATCCTGGAGGGTTGGCAACCCTAGTTGAGAATGCAGGTGGACTGCTTGGAGTCACAGTTAAAAGTGCACTTACAATTGGAGAATTTGGATGTTCTTACTCTCTAACACTTTTTAGCAGGCTACTTTCTAGTTTCTTGCCAAACTTCCAACTTGATATCTACCGGGTGAAGATTCAAATTTCAGTAGTTTTCTGCATTTAAACAGAAAGCTGTTTCTGTAATATCTGAAACCATTAATTTAGCCACTGATTATCAAACCTGTCCAGTTTGATGTAACACAACCAGTCGCATAACGTGCCGACAGACGTCTGCATGGTAGATACTGACCCAAGTGTCTGCCCCTCCACTGTTCTTTGGCGCGCTGTTGTAACTCTCATCAGGTCATGTCAACCTCTGAGATCCTTCCCTGCAGCTGTGCCTTTTGAACTTGCCTGCTCGGGAAGTCACCCAGCAAATGTTGACACTTGCGCCTGACTCCCCGGGACCCATTAAAGAAAGACTTACATTTATATATAGCGCCTTTCATGACCTTAGGACATCCCAAAGTGCTTTACAGCCAATGAAATACTTTTGAAGTGTAGTCACTGTTTTAACGTAGGAAACGTGGCAGCCAATTTGCACCCAGCAAGATCCCACAAATAGCAATGTGATAATAACCAGATAATCTGTTTTTTAGTGATATTGGTTGAGGGATAAATATTGGCCAGGACACTGGAAAGAACTCCCTGCTCTTCTTCGAAATAGTGTCATGGGATCTTTTACGTCCACCTAAGGAGGTAGATGGCACCTCAGTTTAATGTCTCATCCTAATTTCTAAAAGATTGTGATAGCTAACTAACGGCAAATAGTGCTGTCATTGAGAAAAGCATTTGTCTTACTATACGATAGCAGTGTGCTAATAAATCAACAAATACAGAAATCTGAGGAACGATGGACAGACATCTGCACCTGGAATTTCTATGGGGTTCTCCTGATCTCCCACCGTAACTTTGATGGAAGATCGTTGGAAACCCTGAAGAAACAGCACAAGCAGCCATTTATACCATTTCTCCGGACCTCCTGCCAAAATTACAGCCGGAGTGGGGGGATGGCGACCCCTAGGATTCACCTCACCAGCTCCCTAGGGTCTGGGGATCAGAGTTGGAAAACCTACGCTCTGTGTGTTTTGCCGGGTTATTATTTGCCTCACGTGCTCCCTTGTTTCTGCCCAGCTGCATCTCAGTGCATGGTGTTGTGGAGTCTTGCACCTTGAGTGCGTGGCCTAGTCAGCTGAAGCACTTTTGGTTGGAAGGTTAGCTGACCAGCAGCTGCTTTGTTCTTTCTCTGACTATCTTGTTTGTCACTTTTAACTCTCCAAGTGATCTTGGTTATTTTGCAGATATTAATGTGGAAAGTGAAAAACAGATAACAAAGTTTGGCAATAAATTTCTCAAATGAAGGCCAAGATAATGACAGTTGGGATGGATAATAGCGATGTTAACACTAAGCCCAGAGGGGAGGCATTCAGAATGTATATCATTGCACCAACCTTGGAAGCACAACATGCAGCCATGCTAATATATTAGAAACAATGTTGTCAGCCAGTGTTGGCAAAGCAACCGGTACTTTGAACAAACTGCACAGCATCTGGAGAAATACTAAACTACCCCTGACAACAGAGATCAAACTATACAACAGCAATATCTTATCCAGCCTACTATATGGCATTGAAATCTGGCCAATGACAAAGACTACTTACAAGAATCTTGACACTTTCAGTATTAAATGGGCTTTGTGAGTGTGTGAGGAGGTCCAGGCTAAGCAGGCAGATATAATTTTATTGCTCACGATTTGGACAATGTTTCTGTACATTTCACCACTCTTCCTGTAGCACCAAACACCACAGAATCCCTTATTTGTTCTTTTGGTTACAGGGACTTTTTCAGACTCCAAGGAATTGAATCTGCTAATATTGTGCAAAACAAAACGTCTGAACTGCATTGAAGTGCTGGTGGAAGCTGCGATGGTTCCTTATTTATGCTTCGTACCTTTTCCAAATAAAAAAGAAAACTAATAGTCAAAGCAGCAGACATTCTATGCAGCAGAGTGATTTCCCGAAGGGTTTTGTGTGGCTGACTGCACACTTATTGAAATATAGGTCTCCAAAAATCCAATGCTGTATAATTATTGAAATGAATGCTGCTTAGTTACCTGCAGGTAATGTGTGGTGCACTGAATACTACCATGGTGGTCACAGCTCAATTCCCTGGTCCCAAGCATTTATTTTATGTGTGCCTTTGTTACCTCTAGACTAGATTATTCCAATGCTCTCCTGGCCGGCCTCCCATCTTGCACCCTCCGTAAACTTGAGCTCATCCAAAACCCCACTGCGCGTATCATAACTCGCACCAAGTCCCGTTCACCCATCACCCCTGTGCTCGCTGACCCGTTAAAGGCACTAGATAGTTGTTGTATGCCTGCATTATTTGAAGAGGAACTGCAAGAACAGATCCTGGTTGAGGGATGAGGTGGGGGTTAGAACAGGGCAAGTCTGTGTGCCAAGACCAATACCGAAATGATATCTATGCATTGAAGCTAAGTGCGATTGCAACCATTCATATGGAATCACTTTTTGAATGTACTTGTGGACTTCTGAGAGAAAGATGGGGGTGGCTTAAAATCTCAGGTGGTGTCCCATTGTACAAAAAAAGAAAGAATTTGCATTTATACAGCGCCTTTCACGACCTCAGGATGTCCCAAAGCGCTTTACAGCCAATGAAATACTTTTGAAGTGCAGTCACTATTGTAATGTAGGAAACACGACAGCCAATTTTCGCACAGCAAGATCCCACAAACAGCAATGTGATAATGACCAGATAATCTGTTTTAATGATGTTGGTTGAGGGATAAATATTGACTAGGACACCGGGGAGAACTCCCCTGCTCTTCTTCGAAATCGTGCCATGGGATCGTTTACGTCCACCCGTGAGGGCAGATGGGGCTTTGGTTTAATGTCTCATCTGAAAGGCAGCACCTTCAACGTTGCAGCACTTCCTCAGTACTGCATTGGAGTGTCAGCCTAGATTTTGTGCTCAAGTCTCTGAAAGACACAAGCTACGTGTAAACCGTTGGCAGTTTGCTGTGTGATCTTGACAAGCAGAGGGATCTGCGACTACAAATCTTAATTAAATATATGCACGCTATCAAACTAAAGGATCAGGAACTGGAGACGCAGAAACTTTAGAGTCTGCTCAGGGGGGATAATGTGCAACCAAGTGATAGAAAGCCACTTCAGATAAATGTATTAATTTGGTAGAAGTGACAAACTGTTCTTTTTATGGTGTAGGACAATGTTCATAATCCACCAACTCTGCAAGTATGGTTCAAAATAAGTTTATTTTGAGTGATAAACGCACAGAATAATAATGTCCAAATAACCTGTCCGAAAAGAAAAATTCTTCCCTGTATTGCATTCCCTTTGTGCAATTCGTAACTGTAAATCGACCGTGACATCGCCTCCGATTAGTTGATTAAAGAAATTTCTTGTGCTTCCAGTGCTAGCAGGATAAGAAGGGGGAGGGGTGTGGACAAAAGGAGGGGTGGGCAAGGAAGGAGAAGTGGGAAAGAGGAAATGGAGGAGAGGGGAGGGGTGAGGAGGGAGGTGCAGGAGCAGAAAGGGGGAAATCGCAAGTTTGTGCATGATGGTGTTGCCCCAGAGAAAAGAAATTCTAAAAAAAAGTTTGAAATTTTAAAAAAAATAGATAATAGTGAGTTGACCCGGGAAGGTGGGATGGGGGTGATGGTGTGATGTTGGCATCAGAAGCTGGGGCCAGCTGCATTGTGGGTGGGGGTGTCAAGTGAGCCGGGAAGGACGCACCTGGTTTTGATTGACTTGTAATATGAAACCAAAACCCAGTATGAGTCAGTGCTTGAGGAGAGGAGGGGACAGATTTGGGAGGGGAATGGACGATGGAAACCCAGGTCAGACCCGAGCAGGAATAGGAGAGAAATTAGGGAGGTGGCAAAAGTCGGAGTTGAACAGGCGGGTTTCACAAAAGCTCTTGAATGTTGGGGGGGGGGTGGTGGTTGGTGGGGAGACGTAGCAATCTGGAGCATTTTAAGGAGAGAGTTTCAGAGTATGGCAACAAGGTGGCTGAGAGTAGAGGGAGTAAACCAGAGTTGGAAGAGCAGAAGATGTAATCAGAAGTGATCCCAAATACCTCAGACAATCTAAACCAATACCCCCTCTGCCAAAACTTATAGCTCACAATCAGTCAACTTCAATTTCTACGTCTTTTGAATTAGGAACATAGGAACAGGAGTAGGCCATTCAGCCCCTCATGCCTGCTCCGCCATTTGATAAGATCATGGCTGATCTGTGATCTAACTCCATATACCTGCCTCTGTCCAGTTCCAGTGACCATTCCCAACTGTACCTTACAGGGTTAGCGGGTGTAATTCCAGCTTGTGGTGCTGCGATTAATTGTGACATTGTTTAGTTAGATGTTGTAACTTTCCAGCAGTGGAATTTCTAAGTTGGGAAAATTTCTCACAAAATGCTGTTTTCCTTCAAAAGCATTTAAAATCCTCCTTTCTTCCTGACATTTGCTAGCCTGAGGTAAAATGAATTGAATCTCGCATCTGCAAGCATACTTCAATACACACGCAACCCATGTCTGGTTTTGACTGTGTTTCTAAGGCAGGGTCAGAAACAGCTGCATGTATTATAAATTTTTATATTGCCTTTAACGGTCCTTTATCACAGACCCTCAATAGCCATTCGAATTCCCATTATGCTGTGATTTGTAGAGGGAATAGTTTGTGTCTGAGCTTGTTTTACTGTGGAGTACAAGACATTGAGCTAATTTAACCTACTTGGCCATCACCTGATGAATTAATCATCACTCAGTCCCAAAGACTTCACTGAGTCATATATTATGCCCTTATCGAGAATGCCATTGAGTCGATTCTTGGTTTTTAATTATTTTGCAGCTCCCTAGACCAGTTTAGAGTGCCTTTAGTTACCACTGCAGCCTCAGAAGAAAAATCTTGCATTTATATCCTGCCTTTCACATCCTCGGAGCATCCCAAAGCATTTCGCAGCCCATGAATTGTAAGTGTAATCACTTGTTGTAATGTAGACAAGTGGGGCAGGCAATCTGCACAAGGTCCCACAAGCAGCAATGAGATGAGTAACCAGTTAATCTGTTTTGATCGGGTTGGTTGAGGGACCAACGTTGGTCAATGCTCGAGCAATGGACCTTATGTGTAACTGTACAAGGGCCTATGCAGTACCTGCACAGCACTTCGAATATTGTGGCAATCACGGTCTTCAGATCTATCTCATCAGAACAGTGCACTCACTAGTCCCTTCAGATTTACATGCTCATATTTTTTTTAGAAACCTCTCTCGTATCCTTTAATTTTGGCAGGGAAATATTCTTCATCCTTGTTAATTAGTTCCTTTGGAATTTGTAACAAAGTGTAATTACACAGGCTGCTCAACAAGCTCTTGTTTATGTGGCGTATTTTCCTACATATTCCGCCTTTGGAATTATATTTGATATAAGCTGTAGTGATTAAAAACAAGCAGAGGATACACTTTCAAGTTAAATACTCCAGTGCAAGTTAGCAATTTTCTCTTACAGAACAGCCGTGAATCAAGTAATGTCTTTGGGACTCTGGGCACCATCCAGAGGCCGACCTCTGCTGAATAAATTCCAATGTATTAGTTTGAAGGTATGATTACGATTTGGTGGAGTGCACCCAACACCAGTAGAACTGTAGCCCACGTGAGTTTGTGCCTTGAGGAGAGAAAACTGAGAGAGAAATTTCTTTCCTGCACTTCTGTCAATGAACTAATACAGAAACTAACACAACACGACAAATTACCAAAAATAAGAATACAATTCAAACTTGCCCTATCAGCACAAAATAAAAGTGACTGAGCATGCGTCACTGTGAACTGGCTGAGTGGGGGCTGCTCACCTGATTTGCAAGGAGCCACATTCAACTTATATTTTAAAAAAACTTGACGTGTTTTTTGAGGCCTCACTACCAGCATGCCCAGAACCTTCTTATACCTTCTGCTTTCAGTCCAACCACATGCAAATTAATTCCAAGACTAAATCAATGATTTTTTATGCTTCTACTTCATCTGTTCTGCTTGCTCTGGAGTGATTTGCTTGTCTGGCCTTGGGGAGTCTGCTGCCTAAGGTGTGTTTCAGTGTTCACTGTTGGGTCTAAAGATGTTTCTATTTTCTTTTTCGATGTCTTTACCTGCATTGCTTTTGTTGCACTCCTTTCCAGCTGCTGTTTGGCCTTGATTTTTGCATTAAAAAACCCTTTTTTTCTCCTCTGTCCACTGCTATAATTGACATGATCTTTGACTTATCGTAAGAATACCATCCAGCATGGTAATTCCATTGTGCATTCCTATAGCGCTAGATGAGGATATTTGGATGAGGAAGAAATGTTTCTGTGAAAACAACAAAAGGCAGGTGCGATTACACCTGAGGCGCCCACTCACACTTGTCCAGCCCTTGTCCCCAAAAACCTCATGTTCCAACTTAACCGGTTATGTCAGAAGAGACCTGCCCTTGCCTATACTTTGCAAAGAGAAGCTCTCGCCGCATTATGTCTCCTCCTCAGGATCGGCCTCTAGACAACTTCCACCATTGGGACAGCTGTACCTCTATCTATGAAGGTGACCACAGCATTCCAAGTTCAATGCCACTGAATCCTTCCCGCCACATCTGTCGGTCTTCTGTGCACCAACGGATAGTCCAAGTGACAGGAAACTTGTTTGTCAGAGAAAAGATTCCTAATTCTCTCCATGGAAAAGAGGCAACAGCATGAAAGGGCATAGCATTCTTGCCAGATGGTAGGATTCCCAAAAATACAGGGCTTTATTGTTTGCTCGTAACGGCTTTCCAGACCCCTCGCACCAACTCCACGGCCTACGTAAGTAAGGAAGAGAAAGAATTTGCGAGTGAATACCTGGTGGCATCGACAATGCCTTCATTCTCTGCCAGCCCATAATATCTGAAGGAAGACAAAGAATGGATGGATAGCTATTCGGGAACCAAGTATTCCCTCTAGAGCTCTGGCTGATGCCCTCATTGAGAAACGCATGAACAACTGCAGGAGGCTTATTGCTCCACTGGAATGCTGGTGGAGCATACCATTAGCATGTTCCAGCACCAGCTGTCCGCTGCTGTGCACTAAATTGTAATTTGAGGGGCTGGCTTCCTCATCCGTGCTGCCTCTTGTCAGGTACCCCCAGGACAGGGTGCCCTGGCACCAAAAAGGGTAACCCTCCTTTTCACGCAGCTACTTCGCCAGCCATCAAAGGAGGGGGCTTGAAGGGTAGCATGGAGGCAGTGGCACTTCACCAGTTGCCCACAGACACTGCTTCATGTCTCCACATCAGCTTTTCCGTCCTTTTTCTTTTTGCGCACCGCAGTTCCAAATATTTGTTCCCATTGAGACCACTTTCCTTTAAGTTGCTACATCCCTTTAAATATGTGTCGTAGCCCTTTAATGGCAGGATGCTCACCAGATTCAGCAGTCCTGCCTGTAATCGCACTCCGTGCGCTAGTCCCAGATGGCCCAGGGAGCATGTTTTCAATTGTATTCATGAGCTGGCCTCGCAGCCTCCAGCGAGGCCAGCTCATCATTTTGAATTGCTGTGTGTCGAAGGTTTATCCGTTTGTCCCAGTGCTTGACTGACATCGATGGCCAAGGTACACTGTGCAGTTGATGAGTGCTGATGTGCTCGCTGAATTGATTGTATTTGTGGTCCCATGAAAAATGACTGGAATAATCACTGCTGGATTGTTGGGAATTAACACTGTTACAGCTTTCTTGTTTATAGGAACAGTGGAAGAGACAATTATTATCATCCACCCACTCCCAAAGTTTGAAAAATACCACACCGTACTTTTGCTCAGTAGCTTTTACTGTAAACTATCTATCCAGTTTTCTCTTGAATTTTTTGATAGGATCTGCCCCTACTGTCTCCTTGAACAGTCTGCTATATATATTCATCTTCCTCTCTGTAAAATAGTTACATTTTCTGTTCACCTTCCTCTTTCTGAGCTTGAGTTTATACTAGTTGGTGATTATTGTGACAAAAATGAAGCATTTTGGTCCAAGATTTAGCTTGGTATTGGGTTCTGTAACTCTGTCCCACTATGCAATGGGTTAACAACCAGCTTTACAAATAGAAATCATCCTCCAACTGAGCATCATACAATTATGTCATCAAGGCAGCATTTGACCGAGTGTGGCACCAAGGAGCCCTGATAAAATTGAAGTCAATGGGAATCAGGGGGAAAACTCTCCAGTGGCTGGAGTCATACCTAGCACAAAGGAAGATGGTAGTGGTTGTTGGAGGCCAATCATCTCAGCCCCAGGGCATTGCTGCAGGAGTTCCTCAGGGCAGTGTCCTAGGCCCAACCATCTTCAGCTGCTTCATCAATGACCTTCCCTCCATCATAAGGTCAGAAATGGGGATGTTCGCTGATGACTGCACAGTGTTCAGTTCCATTCGCAACCCCTCAGATAATGAAGCAGTCCGAGCCTGCATGCAGCAAGACCTGGACAACATCCAGGCTTGGGCTCATAAGTGGCAAGTAACATTCGCGCCAGATAAGTGCCAGGCAATGACCATCTCCAACAAGAGAGAGTCTAACCACCTCCCCATGACATTCAACGGCATTACCATCGCCGAATCCCCCACCATCAACATCCTGGGGGTCACCATTGACCAGAAACTTAACTGGACCAGCCATATAAATACTGTGGCTACGAGAGCAAGTCAGAGGCTGGGTATTCTGCGGCGAGTGACTCACCTCCTGACTCCCCAAAGCCTTTCCACCATCTACAAGGCACAAGTCAGGAGTGTGATAGAATACTCTCCACTTGCCTGGATGAGTGCAGCTCCAACAACACTCAAGAAGCTCGACACCATCCAAGATAAAGCAGCCCGCTTGATTGGCACCCCATCCACCACCCTAAACATCCACTCCCTTCACCACCGGTGCACTGTGGCTGCAGTGTGCACCATCCACAGGATGCACTGCAGCAACTCGCCAAGGCTTCTTCGACAGCACCTCCCAAACCCGCGACCTCTACCACCTAGAAGGACAAGAGCAGCAGGTGCATGGGAACAACACCACCTGCACGTTCCCCTCCAAGTCACACACCATCCCGACTTGGAAATATATCGTCGTTCCTTCATTGTCGCTGGGTCAAAATCCTGGAACTCCCTTCCTAACAGTACTGTGGGAGAACCGTCACCACACGGACTGCAGCGGTTCAAGAAGGCGGCTCACCACCACCTTCTCGAGGGCAATTAGGGATGGGCAATAAATGCTGGCCTCGCCAGCGACGCCCACATCCCGTGAACGAATAAAAAAAAATAGTTTGTTTATCTGAGACATCTCTGGGCCAGGGGAGTCAAAGTCATTCAATTAAGATACAAATTTATTTTGGAATTTATTCAAGTATATGCTCATTTGGCAGCTTTTTAAAAAAAAATATTTCAATTTGCTTCATCTTAGTCCCTTATTTTTGGGAAGATATTAGATATCTATCAGTCCTTTTTCAAATCCAGGCATTTGTCTCTAGCCTTTGAAGATAAGTAACCACCCAGATAGATTCTATTGATGCAAAGAAAAGGAAAAGAACATTTGTAAAAGAATGCGGTCTACTCCTGTTAGCTTAAAGTTGTTTTTTTGCTCAAAAGACATTGAATAATAGATCATTCAAATTAAGCAACTTTGAATTAACAGTGGATTGTATTACTCATATCATGGTTTAGTCCAACAGTTGTGAACTTTTATCTTCTCCATGAGGATTTAGCTAAGCTAAACTACTGTAAAAATATCTTGTATTACTGCTCCTATTCACCTGTATTAAACAGTAATAGAACAATTGTTTGGCTGTTAAAACTTAAGTCAGTTTCTTGTGTAGTGTTGTTCTGCCACCTTCTGATGATGATGAGGATTACGTGGTAAAACCAGTAGTTAAAATTAATTGAAGAGAGTTCTCTGATCAGTTCCTGGGCACACTATGAAATTACCTGGATTTCTGAGCAATTGATAATGCTCTTTCTGGGATGTAGAGAGCTCGGGCTTACCTGCAACAGTAGGCTGAAGGACAGAAGCCAAAAAAAAATTCGGATTAAAAAAATTTTTCGACCTCCTCTCCCCCTTTACATTGTCAGTCATCTCTTGAAATCTCCCCCCCCCCCCCCAAAAGGTGCTGACGCATGTTGGGGTACAGCAGCCTTCTGGTACCTTGTCCATTCTTCAGGTGTGGCTAGACAGGGATTTGTCAGTAGGCTGTTAGACTTGAGTTTGCGATCGATCAGGAGAGATCACTGGGGTAACGATTAGGGATGGAAGTCCCAGTTAATTATCTTTTTGCCCCCCTTCCTCATCTCAAGGGTGCTGAGCCGAATTGTCGTATCCGAATACTACCCTGGGTGAGATCAGCCAGCTGAGCACAGCTCAAGAATCGAACCTGCGACAATCAACTCTCTATGACTCGGTCCCTTTCATTCATAGATTCACTGCACCATGCAGTGTCTGTGGCTATGAGGGTGGGTAATGTCACCAGTGCCGCCCTGAACCTGGATGCTACCAGTGTTGGAGCACCTTAGAGATGATTTTTCCCCAGAAGGTTTTGTCAGTCCTCTGGTGAGAATGGAATAATAGCAGCATGCCTGAAGTCCGGAATTCAGTGCAGGAAGGGTCATGGACTCCTCAGCTGGCCACGGCACAGAATCCTGTTACTGCAGTGTGGAGCATCACTATGCAATGAGGATAACTTATCGAGAGCACTAATGGCCTTTGGTAGCTCAGTAGTTAACACAGCTGTGTGAAGTTCCTTTGTTCTCTATTTGAATGCAGTTATTAACTCATATGAAATAAGCAAGGAATTTTGCACAGATGCATTTATCAGTGCAGTACTAGAGGAAATTAAATCCCTGGTACTTTAGTGTGGAGGTAATTGGCTGTGTGTCTATGAATAATAGTTAACAGCTTGCAGTGCCCCAGGGCAGGGCAAAGATTGAAAATGTACGAATATATATATATATATATATACACACACAGTATATACCGTTATTAGAAAGTTAGGCCAGTAATGGTCTGCTAAGCCAACAGAAATCTTGTTTTAGTTAGTGATGTCTGGGGTGCTCTGATAAAAGACCTGACAAGCATGGAACAGAAAAAAAATCAGGATGCCTGGTTACATTTTGTTCAGCTTGCATCAACCCTTCACCGCTTGACTGTTAATAGCCCTGAGTCACTTCTCAGGAAGAGATTCCTGAAATAATTCATCTCCGCTCGGCCAAAATGTGGGAATTGGACCCAGCTAGCTTCAGAAGGGGAAAAGATGTTTTTTTTAAATTATCCCTGAGTCGCTGGAACACTGGAATAAAAATGCGTGGTAGATTATTGGTTTTAATTAGTCATAATTTATGCTAATTGTAAGATTGATTTGAATTCCCTCTTTTCACAGTTTTGATATCCTACATATTACTTGCCTTGCAGTTAGTGTCTCCATTAGGAGCCACTGCTGGGACTGAGCTCCGCTAATGAACTGATTTGTGCTCTGCATTCCTGTTATCCTCTTTGGGCTCAGCGGAGATAAATAGCATCAATTATTTCCGGGGGCTTTTTTTCTTGCTATGTTTGTTCCTGCACCCTACAAACAGCTACAGAACCTTCCTTCCTGATAAATGCAGTGAAGGTTGATTCTCGTCTCATTTGTGACGTTCAACCTTTTTCCAAATGACAGCTCAGACAGATGACCACTAAGAGGCCTTCTGTAAACCCCGGCTCGTGTTTGTTGCTGCGTAACAAATTGGTGTTATTAAAAAATTTGGTACCTTCCATCTTTCTTCAGCACGCAGATCTTGTAAGATATGTCCCTCTGGGGGATTCGGCTGCCCATGTGTCACTGGCCCTGCCATGGTGAAAGATTCCATGTTTACCAGCTCATTTTGTTAAAAATTAAACAAGGCATTAACTCTAGTGTTTGTACCAGTTGTTCTATTTACAGGTCAGCATGTTTCCAAGCTGCTCTGCATATATTAAGAAGCTATGGGACACAAGTGATCATCATGATAACAGATTGGTGCTAGATACAAGATTACAATAGAACTGTTTATTCCAAAAGCCTGCAATTGATGGCCACAGAGCTACGATTTCAGAAAACAAGGGAACCTTCCCAACTTTAAACTGAGAAATAAGCATAGAGGCCACAGCAGCAGCTTATAATGTTAGAGGAGACGTTTAAAGTTGCTCTTAAGATTGTGCCAACAGAGCTCTATTCACAGAGTAGATGGAATTACTGATCAACAATGGTAGGCGTTGTTTCACTGGTGTTAAGAACTGTCATATTCATCAGTGCTCTGCATTACTATTAGTGCTAAGATGCTCCCTGTGCTACAGCTCTCTTAAAATTGCAGCTGGCAATTTAATCAAAACCACGGCAGAAACAGAAGTAAAACAATAACGCATGATGGGGTGTTTATAGTCTATTGTTCTTGGCCTGCTGCCCATATCCTATCCTGCACCAAGTACTACTCCCTCATCTCCCATCTCCTTGCTGACCTACAGTGGTTCCTGGTTCCCCCCCATCGCCTCAAATTAAGAATTCTCATCCTCATTATTAAAAATCCTTTCATGGCCTTATCACCCCCATCTCTGTAAACTTCTCCAGCCCTCCCTCCCCCCCAACCAAGCTCTCCATTCATCTCACTCTGACCTTTTGAGCTTTCCCCCCACCATTGCTGGCCATGCCTTCAGCTGTATAGCCCCTAATCTCACAAATTCCCTTCCTAATTTCCATCTCCTTCTTCTCCTTTAAAGCCCACCTCTTCAACCGGAATTTTGGTCACCCCTCCTAATGTTTCCTTCCTTGCCTCGGCATCCATTTTTTTTTAATTGCACCTCTGTGAAATACCTTGGGAAGCTTTCTACATTAAAGGCACAATATAAATATAAGTTGTTGTTGGCTGCTATTACATTGCAGCCACTGAACTTAGACCTGTATCCACTAACTGCAATGTGCAGTTAGCAGACCGTGGTTATACTGCAGACTGACCTCTCAGGTTGGTGCTGAGGTGCACTGACAGTGGAGCTCTTTGCCCTCGCGATTTGATGAAATGGGCCTCGTGCCCCAGCAGCTAATTTTTAACAATGGAAGATAGTTGATAGAAGCATCCAAGATTAAGAAGAATCCATGTGAAGTTTTTGAAGTTCTCAGGTGGTCCAAAGGACAGTCAACGCACATTTAAAATGCAGGCTTCTCCTCTTCTATGCTATCATGTGTTAGCTGTGAGACTTCCAGGAGACAGCCAGAAAGGCTTAAATTAACTATCCACAGCTTTATGCCTCCTCTCTGGAGAATCTTACAGTTCATTCAACAGCCACAGGGTATTCCAATGTGACTCTTTCCCCATCCCTGGGGAGTTCAGTCTCAGGAAACAGAAACACAAGTGACTTCATATTTTTTGACCCCTTCACACCATACAAAGGTGTTAGAGATTTTCTCCCCTCATCTCATAAAGACTGGGGGAAAATTTCACCGGGACCATCCCAAAGACCATTCCTCAAATGTGAGCCTGGACACTACATCTAAAGCTCAATTAGCTGATGTCAGCCAGTACTGGGGTTGGTCAGAGGGCAGTAGGTGTGGTACAATTGACCTTAATGTCCCAGATCTAAGGAAGGGGGAAAAATAATCAGCCAGGGTTCCTGCTCCTGGTCACCATCCAATGACTGTTGTTTGTGTAGATGTTAGATGATGACAGCACTCCCACCCAAAGTGGGATTAGCTTTCCAAAACTCACCATCTCAGCCAACCAAGGAAGGCTAGTCACCTGGAGGTGCTGGAACCTGCGGATCTGAACCCCAATGTCATTCGGCATCTTCAGGAGAAATCGGGAAAAGACACGAAGGGGGCATTGTCAGTATGGGTGCATTGTCCAAGGGTTGGCTGTCAAACTGGACCGTTTGCACTGCGTTCAATCAGTGATAGAACTACTGCTGCCTTTTTGGTTTGCCCCAGTTCTCGGCCCTTTTTCCCCTAGGAGTTTTGAACGAATGAAATCATTGAAAATGACACAGCTCTTGGCCTGTGTTTATGGATAAAACAGTGTGCACAAGGTCACTGTTGAAAATGGATAATAAATTGAATTTTAAATGGCATCCCTGTCAAAAGCTTGATATTTTTATATCGTCTCCTGCTGTCACTTCTTTTTAATTTCCTGGGCTGGAGCTTCGCCAGGACACTTTGTCACTTGGTAGTGTTGCTGACAGATATTAGTTGCTTTTTCACTTTCTCTTTTCTCTCTCCCTCACTAAATGAGTCACTGGAGAGGTGGCTCTGCCTCTGTTAATCAAATTATTAATACATTACCCACGCAATTCAGGAGATGCAAAAACATGCATTTAAGCTCGGAAGGCATCCTATCCCTCCAGTCATGTTTTGAGGCCAATTTTCATTTTAAAAAAAATCTTTTTCATTTCTCTTGAAGGACTTCTTTCAGTGAATCTTTGTGCTCTGATTTCAAGGTAAGGAATAAATAATACTTGTACTTAAGTAGCAGCTTTCACACTGAAATGTCTCAAACTACCTTTTGAATGTAGTAATCATTGTCAAGAAGAATGTCAGTGCTGAGGAACAGAATGCTTTCCTACTTCATGTTCCCGTTATTCAGTATTTTGTACCCAACCCCCATGGGTTGGGTACAAAATAAAGCCCCCCCTCTACTTTTCTCTAAGAATGCACCTTCGGCACCGCTTCAGATTAGCAACCCCTCTCTCAATCTATACCAGTGTGACGTTTCTACTTTCTACAACAGCCATCTTTATGATCTCTCCGAATGAAATGATCATGCATTCCCCCCCCCCCCCCCCCCAATCCGGACTGTTCCTTCTGAGTTGTCTTCGAACATAGTCTATGTTGAGCATTCTTTTCAACAGAGGACATTAAAATGCATGGTCTGTGCTGAACAGTCAGCGGTCGACGTACACACAGCAGTGTAAGGTGTTATGGTTAAGTTAAGATGGATAGTTGTTTGCACTGCTGTCTACCATTGACCATATTGGCAACACTGGGTGCACCTGCAGTAAAAAGGCCATCGAGACAGTAGCAGCATCTCTCCTGAGTGCTCCAATGACTGCTCAGGAGGCTTCGGAGACCAAACATCGTGATTCAATAACGACTAGCTTCAGCATGCTCCAAGATTCCGAGACCTGACAGATGCGCAGTGCTCTCTGCTTGGATAGATCAATGGGTATTGTGAGGAGACACTCTCCAGCTTGGTCAGGCATGGAGCAGCTGGTTGACTCTCAAGTCAGCAGCAATTCTCAACCATCACATAACCCTTCACAACGGGACACAGGCAGTGCATCTGAAAGAAAGGAGCTCACAGCGACTCTAGTAAAGGACCCCTAGCAATGATTCAGGTACATCAGTGTTAGTCACAAATTTCGGTTGTGGCTTTTCTGTGCTCCACAATGTTGATGACTTGACTAGACAGCAACATGCCAGTGGTACTGCTTCAACTGGGGAGCACTTAATGGTAACGCACATGAGCAGTCAATGCATGGTACACAGGGAAAGTGCATCAGCAAAATACATGAAGCAAAAACACCACACGAGCTGAAACCCAAAACAAAACGTAATATCTTCTAGCCTGTCATTCTTTCAATGTGCAGAAAATAAATCTTTATTTGTCCGCTGCATCTGTTCAATGGTGATGTGTACATAGGTGGGTATGTGACAATACACAGCTTAGTTACCTCCTTAATGGAACAGTCACTCGTGGGTGCCTTGAAGGATACTATGCCATAAAGTTTTGAGGCAGTTGTGCCCTTCACTTCCACTAGTAGGTGAATGTGGACCGTAGATGGGTAGCTGCAGGGTGAACAATGAACCCTCTTACCATTAGGGTGCGACTCCTCGGAACTAACAGAAAATACCAAGCTGCGAACCATATGATTCAGGCTCAAAAGTGCTAAATGGTCTTTATTAAGATACAGAACTAACACAGAAGCAACATGGATCAATCAGTAGAATTTAAAATAGTTCCAAACCAATCTGAAATTCCAAAGTTTTAGCGCTACTTTGCAGTAACTTTTGTAACTTGGACTGCACATCTTGATGAAAAGTTTTTGTATAAATCACTTCATGGAATCTCTACATCCAATGGCCCATATAATGGTGCAGAGAGAAGAGTTTGGGGGAACTTAGGGCACTAGCCCCAGCCATGTAGCTCTCTTTCCTTTGATTTCAGGCTGATGCAAAGGAAGGTAGACAGATATCGTTCACAATTAATCAAACATGACCCACTGTGGCATATCTGTTAACCAAATTGGGCTTCAAATGTATCAAGGTGGCTTCTGAGGGACCTGACTCAGGCAATTCATTCACCTTCTAGACAAAGCAGAACTGCACGTCTGATGATCAGGACTCCCCGTTGAGACAGCCATCAGTTAATGGCCTTTCAATTACAAATTAAATAAAGACAGTTGACAGCCTGGTGATCATTACTAACTATTTCTATCACCTGGGACAGGGAATCTATTGTCATTTGTTCGACGATACGACTAGCACAACTCTAAATAACATATGTGTCTGCTTAAACAATAAGGGCCATGATGTGGAGATGCCGGTGATGGACTGGGGTGGACAAAGGTAAGCAATCTTACAACACCAGGTTATAGTCCAACAGTTTTATTTGAAAATCACAAGTTTTCGGAGCTTATCTCCTTCGTCAGGTGAGTGAGGTTCTAAAATCGCATAGCATATATTAGGCTGGGAGACGGTCACAGCAATCAAAGGTGTCGTTGGTGTTCAGACAGGTTAGCCACGGAAAACATCACATCCCAGTACACTGAATACACAATGGGTCAGATTACACAGACAAAGAGAGAAAGAGACCCGAAAGGCAGAGAGAGAGAGAGAGAGAGAATGTCCAGTTGTATTAAAAACAGATAACTTTTTTTTCCGCTGGTGGGGTTACGTGTAGCGTGACATGAACCCAAGATCCCGGTTGAGGCCGTCCTCATGGGTGCGGAACTTGGCTATCAATTTCTGCTCGACGATTTTGCGTTGTCGTGTGTCTCGAAGGCCGCCTTTGGAGAACGCTTACCCGAAGATCGGTGGCTGAATGTCCTTGACTGCTGAAGTGTTCCCCGACTGGGAGGGAACCCTCCTGTCTGGCGATTGTTGCGCGGTGTCCGTTCATCCGTTGTCGCAGTGTCTGCATGGTCTCGCCAATGTACCATGCTCCGGGGCATCCTTTCCTGCAACGTATGAGGTACACAACGTTGGCCGAGTCACAGGAGTATGAACCATGTACCTGATGGGTGGTGTCCTCTCGTGTGATGGTGGTATCTGTGTCAATGATCTGGCATGTCTTGCAGAGGTTACCGTGGCAGGGTTGTGTGGTGTCGTGGACGCTGTTCTCCTGAAAGCTGGGTAATTTGCTGCGAACGATGGTCTGTTTGAGGTTGGGTGGCTGTTTGAAGGCGAGTAGTGGAGGTGTGGGGATGGCCTTAGCGAGGTGTTCGTCGTCATCGATGACATGTTGAAGGCTGCGGAGAACATGGTGTAGTTTCTCCGCTCCGGGGAAGTACTGGACGACGAAGGGTACTCTGTTGATTGCGTCCCGTGTTTGTCTTCTGACGAGGTCTATGCGATTCTTCGCTGTGGCCCGTCGGAACTGTCGATCGACGAGTCGAGTGTCATATCCCGTTCTTACGAGGGCGTCTTTCAGCATCTGTAGGTGTCCATCGCGTTCCTCCTCATCTGAGCAGACCCTGTGTATTCGCAGGGCCTGTCCATAGGGGATGGCCTCTTTGACGTGGTTATGGTGGAAGCTGGAAAAGTGGAGCATCGTGAGGTTGTCCGTGGGCTTGCGGTAGAGTGAGGTGCTGAGGCGCCCGTCTTTGATGGAGATTTGTGTGTCCAAGAAAGAAACCGATTCTGAGGAGTAGTCCATGGTGAGTTTGATGGTGGGATGGAACTTGTTGATGTTATCGTGTAGTCTCTTCAGTGATTCTTCGCCGTGGGTTCATAGGAAGAAAATGTCGTCGATGTATCTGGTGTATAGCGTTGGTTGGAGGTCCTGTGCAACCAACCAATCTCCAACCAATGCAGACACTGCGACAACGGATGAACGGACACCGCGCAACAATCGCCAGACAGAAGGGTTCCCTCCCAGTCGGGGAACACTTCAGCAGTCAAGGACATTCAGCCACCGATCTTCGGGTAAGCGTTCTCCAAAGGCGGCCTTCGAGACACACGACAACGCAAAATCGTCGAGCAGAAATTGATAACCAAGTTCCGCACCCATGAGGATGGCCTCAACCGGGATCTTGGGTTCATGTCACGCTACACGTAACCCCACCAGCGGAAAAAAAAGTTATCTGTTTTTAATACAGCTGGACATTCTCTCTCTCTCTGCCTTTCGGATCTCTTTCTCTCTTTGTCTGTGTAATCTGACCCACTGTGTATTCAGTATACTGGGATGTGATGTTTTCCGTGGCTAACCTGTCTGAACACCAACGACACCTTTGATTGCTGTGACCGTCTCCCAGCCTAATATATGCTATGCGATTTTAGAACCTCACTCACCTGACGAAGGAGGTAAGCTCCGAAAGCTTGTGATTTTCAAATAAAACTGTTGGACTATAACCTGGTGTTGTAAGATTGCTTATCTAAGTTAGATGGTTGTGGGCTCAGAATCCACTACAATCTTAAAACACATATCAAGGCTGACAATTCAGTACTGAGGAAGTGCTACGTTGTTGGATGTGCTGGCTTAAACTGAGGGTGTAAAAGATCAGAAGCACAATTTGAAGACGAGGAGGGAGTTCTTCTAGTGTCCTGGACAACATTCCTCACCAAAAACAGATTATCTGGTCGTCCATTCACTTCCTCTTAAGGGATGTTGACGTGTGTAAATTGGCTGTCGCATTTGCCTACATAACTAAACTTCAAAAGCAGTCTATTGGTGGTAAAGCACTTCTGCATGTTCTGAGGATATCATAAGGCGCTCTATAAATGGAAGTTGTTTCTTTAGCCAGGTTTGCTTATTCTCCAACATCCACTATACAGAGAAGCACAGACAGCTCTCCCAGAAGATGCATTTAAAATTGTTAAAATACTGGCAAGCTACAAATTCCAAATTAAAAATAAGATATATTTTAGAGGTTCCTGTGATCTGAAAAAAGGAGCAATCTCTGATCTTCTACAATACCCTCTGCTCTCCCAGGCCACCCACTCTTCCTGCCCGATGAACATGAATATTTCACGTAATCTTTTGCTAAGATTTATGTTAGATATTCAGCAAGAGCTGCTTTCTCCATGCTCTGGGGCAGAAATCCCCTCTGTTCTGTTCACTAATGTAATTGCTGTGGTGCTAGTTCATTAGATCTAGGTCTGACCTAGAGTTAAGTATTCACTTTTCAATTATTTCCCGTAATTCTGTTTGATTTTTTTTCACAAATGACCTTTAAGACCTCAACCAGTAAAAAATATGCTTCTCTCAGTTCTGGTACATTTTCACAATTCATTTTCGAACCGAAGCAAACCTCAGAGCAACATGAAACAGGGTTGAATATTCCATCAGTGTTTTCTGAGGTGCCGTTGATGTACACCCATTTTTCTTTTTGCTAAGGTTATGGAACAGAGGAAAATATTGCTCAGAGAGGCAAATATTCTAAGCACAGAGAGAGAGAGTGAGGTGGATGAGAAGGAGGGGGGTGGGGGGTTAAATGCATAGACGTGTTTATTTTCAAAAGCATGAGAAAGAAAATGTGTGACTCACACACTCCAAAAAGTGTGATGAGCTAAGCACCTACCAGATCAGGCTGCAGCCTTCCAGACAAATGCACAGGAGGGGATTTTGACATTCAAAGAAAAACCTATTTACATATATAATGAGATTAGCACAGGCATACGCTTAAAAGGACCTCCAGTCAGTGCCCAGATGACACTCTTTATAATGTTTGGGATTATGTGGTATATTAGATGGCTTCACTTGCTCTTGAGTTCTAGTTGCCTTTATTTTTAGTCAGTGGAGGGCTGGGACCATTTGGGAGCAGAAGTGGCCATCTTGTACTTGAAAGTAAGGGCTTGGCAGAGGTGTCAGTCACCTGTCCTAATATCTCCTTATGTAATTCGGTGTCAAATTTTGTTTGATAACGCTCCTGTGAAGTGCCTTGGGACGTTTTACTACGTTAAAGGAGCTATGTAAATGTGAGGAGTTGTTGTTGTTGTTGTTGTGCATTCCGTTCCTTCCAGGTCATGCCCAGCACTTACCTGCTGAAGGTTGCAGCCAAGGCCTTAGGTGCCAACCTTGATTCCAATCTTCAGGGTGGCTTCTGACCCATTAAGGTCCCTCGTTGCCTTTTCTGGTGCTGCTGAGACATCCCTGCTGCAGTACCACCAGCGTTTCCGCAGTTGCACTGGTGGGTGCACTCTTGATGGCGGAAATCCTGAATGAGCCTCGACTCAGGAAAATGGGTCATTGTTGGGGCAGCTATGGAGAGGCGGGCAAAAGTTCCTCTCTGCTAGAACACCACCCCAAAGAGGAGAACCCATCCTCCTTGAGTTCATATTATAAGATGAAGTTAGTAAACACTTCTACTTAGATTTATGAAGGGTGGGTGATGCTTGACTAATTCAACTGAATTTATCAAGAAAAACAGAGTGTATAGATAAAGGGAATTTGATCAGTGTTGACTGTATAAATGTTCAGAAGCCACTTGATAAGATGCCACATAGGAGATGTAATGAAAATTGAAGCATGCGGTATTAAAAGGAATGTAGCTTTAAGGACAAAGGGATATCTATGAGACAGAAAGCCAAAAGTAAGGCTAAATAGATGCCTTTTGAATTGGTGGGATGTTTGTAGTGGTACGCTCAGAGATCTCTGCTGTTCCTCTTTTGTTTTCCATTAAATAAGTAATTTGGACATGGAAACAAGAGGAATGATATCAAATTAGGGAGCATGGCAAACTGAAGAAGAATGCAAGACATTTCAAGAGGATGTCAAAAGAAAGACTTGCATTTATATAGCGCCTTTCATGACCTCAGTACTTCCTAAAGTGCTTTACAGTCAATGAAGTACTTTTGAAGTGTAGTTACTGTTGTAATGCATGCAACGTGGTGTTGGTTGAGGGGTAAATATTGGCCAGGACACCGGGGGGAGCTCCCTGCTCTTCTTTGAGTTAGTGCCATGGGATCTTTTACCTGAGAGAGCAGACGGGGCCTCGGTTTAACGTCCCATCTGAAAGACGATACCTCCAACAGTGCAGCACTCCCTCAGTACTCCACTGAAGTCAGGAAAATTGGCAGATAGGTGGCAGATGTAGTTCTGTGCAGATAAATGTGGTACGTTTTGGGAAAAAGAATAGTAGAAGGAAATATTCCCTAAATGTTAAGACTATAAGAGTGGGCGTACAGAGAAATCTAGGGTTGAGGTGCATACATCTTTAACGGTGGGAGTGCAAGTAAAGAGCGTAAAAAAGGCAAGTGAGATTCTCAGTTTTATACAATGAGTCATTGAATATAAATGCAAGGAGGTGATATTGAATACAAGATGTAAGCTACACTTAGATTTTACAAAAGAGTTCCGGGTACTCTATTGTAGGAAAGCTTTCAGAACCATGGCCAGGGTACAGTAAAGATTGACTAGAATGACACCAGGGACAAGAGATTATATTTATGGAGAAAGGCTAGAAATATTGGAGTATTTTTCACCAGAACAGAGAAAGTTAAAAGGTGTTCAAAATTATGGAAGTTTTTGAGAAGGTAAATGGTGTAATATTATCTCCACTGATTGCTGAATCAGTAAAAAGGGGATATAAACTCAGGACTATCACAAATCAAAGGGGAAAGTTAGAAGCAGAGGAAGATACAGGGCTATGGGGAGAGTGCAGGGCAGGTGGATTAGCTTTGGATTGCTCCAGCAAAGATCTGGCACAGACTCCAGGGGATAAGAATCATTTCTTTCTATGTTTCCATAGAGGTTTATTAAAGCATGGAATGCTTTACCACAAGTGACTATTGAGGCAGAAATTATAACATCATTTAAAAGGAAATTGGTTAAGTATTTGCCATGGAAGTTGTATGAAAGGAGATAGAGAAAGGACAGGGTAATGAGATTAGAGTAAATAGATTCTGTTGAAGAGCTAGTATCACACAAATTCTGTTAGATTTGCTGCTGTCAGCAGTGAACTCCTAATACAAATATAGTAGCACAGTTGCCATCAGATTCAGCGCACACTGCCCGGGTAGATAGCTTCCAACCATATCTCCAGGAGCAGCAGTGGCTCGGCTGCCAATATAGACTCCGCTATTACAGATGGAGGTGGCCATAGGGCATGGCCACATGCAGGCTGAGCAGTTATCGTGCACCTGCCTGCCTCTGCACAGATAATGAAACTTTCTCACCCTTGCTGCCTTATATTATGATACCCCAGCCATCGGGAAAGGTAGTACTGACGAGGCAATACTGACAAAGCAATCGCTTAAGAACAGCTGCACCCTTTGCACGATCCAGCAGCTGCGGGCACGGACCCGGTCCACTGCACTGGAGCAGGCACCGTTATCTACTTTGGAGAAGGCTTCGAAGTTAATGCCATAGATCGTTTGCAGCCCTTTCATATTATTTTTTACCGGCCACTGCACTCCTTGCTCCGTTTTAACCAGCATTCATTGACAGCTGAAATAAGCCTCCACCACCTGTAAAAGGAGAGCTGTGGTCAGCCTGTTAGCTGTCACCAGAGCGTCGTGAATACGCTGCAAGAGCATCTGAGACTCGAGCAAACTGATGTAAAGAGGGTGTAATGGGATGGCCACAGAACAGCTCCGGAACTAACTCCTTTCAAGACAGGAACACATTGGAGAAGCTCTTCTTGCCTCTCTCACTCTCTCGCTGCCTTTCTTGTCTTTCTCTACTTTGCTGATACATCATGGTCCTCTCAGCTATCCTCTGCAGTTCAAAGTACTTGCTCCAAATATGCTGTCGGACATATTCTTTCTCCTCTCTGTACGCTCACTTGTGTTGAAATCACAGCTTAAGTGCACCAGCTCCTACTCTCTCATTCTTTCCCAGCACTTCAGAGATGGAACTCTTCACCTCGTTCCATCTTCCCTTACAGGTTTTTAAAGCCCACATTCGATACAGTTTAACTTCTGCAACTTCACTTATCTCATCATCCATCCTGCTGTTTGCAACTTTGGTGCTGTCATGCACTTTTGGCCTTAGCCTTTCATCTAGGTTTGCATCTTTGATGTCCCAATGATTCCTATTGTACTATTCTATTTGTACCAAGTATAACCCTTGATACAACTTGTTTAATTGATGCTACATTTACCTGTCCATACATTTGTGTTTAATTTCTCGGGTGCACTTTATCACAAGTGCTGAAAGACTCGTGTGTTTCTCTTCAGTTTGTTTTTTTTTCTGTTGGCTGCACCATCTCTAAATGATCAATCTTCAGTAATCGTTCCTTGATCAATAGATAGGCTCTAATTCTCCTTCACCTGAGTATTATGCTGCTGGTAACCCACTGTTCCAAGCCATACGATGGTAAATTAGACTCTTGTGTACATCAGGTTACTGTCCCAATAGTCCTTCATGAAATTCTTTACAGTCTGCACTGACATGTATCCGTGAGTTGATTTGACTGAGAGTAGTTCGGTGCGTGATTAGAATCATAGGAAGTTACGGCACAGAAGGAGGCCATTCGGTCCATTGCGTCCGTGCCGGCCAAATGTACTGAACTGTAGAGGCAAATTCAAGTGCATTGATTTATTATTTGGAATTATATTGGTAATTTAAAGTGTATTCATTTATTTCTTGCAATTGTACAGGGAATGTAAAGTGGAGTAATCTATTACAGTTTTTGCTGCTAATGCTTCACGCATTTTTCCTGTTTTGCGGATCATAGCACGCCGGGAATGTTTCTGCAATGACAAAGCAGAAGAACATCTCTGAAAATGGTGCAGAAACTATTCCCGAGAAGATGGGATCTAGAAAATGTCTCCCACAATACCACCGTCATCCTATCTCACAGTGCACCAGTCCACCTAACTGGAAACTCATTCACGTGCTTTGCCCTTTGGCAAGTCAATGATACTGTAATGCTGGTGTTCCTTTGAAAGTGCCCCCATCACGGTATTGGTACAGTAGTTGAAAGAAGGTATGCCAGGGCGATCAGCAGGCACCAGAGTCAGACTGGGCCAGCACCTGTCGTTATGCCACCAACCATATCTAATGGCTCCGGCACATTTCCTGTCGGTGGCTATAAGGAACTGGTTCTGTCTGCATTAGATATGCAGGGTGTCTGCAGATCAGTTCCACCCACTGCAAGGATATTTGCAGGCAACTTGCACCATGGGAAGAGCTCTCTCGGCAGCTGGCACTTTCAGTATGGGTGAAGTTTCACTGGGTGAAGTTCTAGTGGTTCTGCTTGTTGGTTTGAATTATATTTTAAGCAGGATGATTTAAGATTTATTTATTGGCATTCCCTATTAAAAACTCCCTAAGCTGATGGACAGTGACGGTCAGGAGCAGCTATTTCATTTTCATGCACATAGTTATTTATGTAATTGTGGTATTTATTTATCTGCCTGCAGTAGAACCAAAACACTGGTTATTTATATTTCAGGAACAAATCAAAATATACTTCACTGTTTTTGCAGAGATCTCTTACAGACTTCTTTCTAAATTATCTCAGTGGAAATGTGCACCCTTTGCCCACTTGCCACACTCCCCTCCCTCTTATAAAAGAAAAGCCGCTGAGCAATGCCACAGGTGATGAGCTAATATCGAGGAAAAAATCTTTAAATCTGTGACCCTGCCTTCAGCTGCCTAGGCCTTACGATCTGAAATTCCCTCCCTAAATCTCTCCGCCTCTCTACCTCTTTCTCATCCTTTAATGGTGCTCCTTAAAACCTATCTCTTTGACCAAGCTTTTGGTCACCTGTCCTAATAGCTCCTTATGTGGCCCGGTGTCACATTTTGTTTGATAATCGCTCCTGTGAAGCGCCTTGGGATGTTTTACTACGTTAAAGGCGCTATATAAATGCAAGTTGTTGTTGTACATTGTTCGGATACAACTCAATAACATTCACTAACTCTTAATGTGCTGCTCATCAATAATGAACCTAGGAAAACTGATGGACAGGTTGATTGCCTGATTACCTCCCCCTTTCCTCTTGGACAGTGTTGTCCATTTAATTAACGCCTGACATTCTGGTCAGGTACGATACAAAGTTCGATTACCATATATTTATAAAGAATTCTTAGGGCAGAATACCATCATAGGAGCAGAACAAAAATCGAAAATGCTGGAACGGCACAGCAGGTCAATTAGCACATAGGAGGGAAAGTTGTTTTGGGCGGCGAGGAAGGGATTTCTCTGCCCTGACTGTGTTTGCTCTGAAGAAGGGTCACACCCAAAATGTTAACCTGTCCTCTTTCAGCTTGTGACTGATCTGCACACCTACACAGTATTACACAGTAGTTACAGCACAGAAACAGGCCATTCGGCCTAATTGGTGTTTATGCTCCACACGAGCCTCATCCCACCTTACTTCACTTGCAACATTTCCAGTTTTTATTTTAGGTTTCACAGTCCCCCCCAACGCATTTATCTTGCATTGCACTATTTTCTCCATTTCAGCTCGTTGAGTGCAGTTTTGAACTCCTGAAGATTGGATAAGGAGGTCTAATTGGAACTTTCGCAAAGTTGCACTTGGTGCATCTGTTGGAACCCTTTGAATCTCCTTCGAATTTTACATTTTTGTAATTTTGTGCTAAAATTTAAAAGTGGATCAGAGCAGAAATGATGACGTGATTGCTTTGCTGTGCATGCCGATCTCCACAGACCTAGTAAAGCGGCTTGCAAGCCACTTAACCAGACGGCAATACCACTTCAAATATTTCTCCCCTGTAGTCAGCAGCCATTAATTGAGCAGCATGGTTTTGCCCTGAAGGTTGAATACTTTATTAATATGGATCTTGCTGTAATTTTAATGAAGAAAAGTAATACTCCTTCCCAGAACATCAGTGTTTAATAATCTTTTTAATTGGCATCCCCTTGAGTGGCGCAGGCTAAATTGCCACCACCCGCTGGCGAGTCAGTGCACCATGGGCTGCTCTGCCATGCATCATGGCCTGCCCTGCAGTGCTGTGTCAATTCAGCCGCATCGTATTGTGGTCCTTTCTTGATTCCCATGAATGTCAGTGCTGCTCAGAGCAGAAGGAGGCAGTTGATAGTTCCCAAAATGCCGTTGGCTACGTGAACATGGTACGTGCAGGTCTCCATGGCAACACGAGATTTGGCCTATTGAGGTACCAACTCATGAATTTAGACCCGCGTTATACTGAATGCGTCACTGATATCTCTTAAGTGTCTCTCACTCATTCTATTGACTCTGGGGTTTGTGGAACCAGGAAAAGACAAGGAGGAGTCCAGCTGCGGAAGCAAGGATTTACTGAAACTCTGCAGCTGCCAATATCCTTTGCGTTTTTCAAAGTCACGCAAATCAGCCTTGCTAAACTGTTAAATCATCTGAGGTTCTGTGAAAGACAGAGCTGTGGCAAAAAAAACTGCTTTATTAAGCGCTGCAAAAATTACTGAATTCCATTCGGGAATGCATTCAAACATTCCCGTTTGAAGGCTCTTAGTTGGTATGAAGCCATTTTGTTTTAATTCCCAGTGTTTCATCAATTTTCCTGAAGATCTCGTCTCGTCTCCACAAAAATACTGGAGCTTATTCTGCAATGTTTCTCTGTCTCTATGAATTCCATTTTAGCTTGCATTATTTATTTTTTCCCCAAAATTTCTTTCTCTTGTCTCCTGAAAGCACTGATTAACGGCTAGGGTACAGTTCAACACATTGATACCTTGCCCAAGGTAACTCATCCAAGTCACTAGTATTCATGTGTGAGCTTAGGCAATGAGTTTGGCAGGGCTATCCACCCTTGGGAAGCATCACAGTCAAGCCCAATCCTATCCTCCCCAGACACCCATGCAAAAGAACTTTCTAACTGATACTAGATAGTTAGTAGGAACAGGAACTTGGAGTGCTTTTATTGTTGCTCTTAGCCCCACAACACTGAAGCTAACTGTACCATCTCTTTCACCAAACCTGGTTGTGATCAGTGAACTCAGCCTAGACCATGGATCAAGCTCAGGACCTTCCTCAGCACAGTGCACTTGCCAGCAGAGCCAACTCCTATCATTCAATGTGGGTTCTGGACCACTTTCTCTCCTGAGGTTGAGACAAGAATGGATCATTTGCTGTTCTCAAAATCATCATTGCACAGTTGCATTTTTATACTTCCAGGTAGAAGCTGCAGTAAAATTGACAAAAGAACATCAAATAGCTATCTATCTATATATAATTAAAAATCTTGTGCCCAGTGCATACTTATCACGTCTTGGCTTTCAGTGACTTACTTATGTACATAGATGCTCGAATGCACTCCTGTGAATGAAATTCAGGAACTGTGGCCTCAATGAGTGACGCATCTCAAACCAGCCGCATCACTGCTGCACATCGAAAATGTCCGCACCTCTAAAACGTTAAGTGTCTGTTGGGGAAAATGATGTGACTGGCCCAAATAACCACACAAACATCCAGTGAACTAAATATGAACAAATCAACGAGTAGGATCATATAATGGTTACAGCACAGAAGGAGGTCATCAAGCCTGTGTCGGCTCTTTGTAAGAACAATCCAGTTACACCCGGCATCAAGGGTTTAGATAAAGTAAATAAAGAGAAACTGTCCTCATTGGCGGAGGGGTCGAGAACTAGAGGACACAGATTTAAGGTGATTGGCAAAAGAACCAAAGGCGACATGAGGAAGAACTTTTTTAAACAGCGAGTAGTTATGATCTGGAATGCACTGCCTGAAAGGGTGGTGGAAGCAGATTCAATCATGGCTTTGAAAAAGGAATTGGATAAATACTTGAAGGGAAAAAATTTGCAGGGCTACGGGGGAATGAGACTAACTGGATTGTTCTTACAAAGAGCTGGCATGGGCTCGATGGGCTGAATGGCCTCCTTCTGTGCTGTAACCATTCTATGATTCTAACCTTTTCTGCTCTAAGGAGAACAACCCCAGCTTCTCCAGTCTGCCCAGGTAACTGAAGTCTCTCATCTCTGGACCCATTCTAGTAAATCTTTTCTGCATCCTCTCTAAGGCCTTCACATCTTTGCTAAAATGCGGTGTTCAGAACTGGACACAATACTCCAGCTGTGGCTGAAGCAGTGTTTTATAAAGGTTCAACATAGCTTCCTTGGTTTTGTACTCTATACCTCTATTTATAAAGCCCAGGATCCCGTATGCTTTTTTAACCGCTTTCTCAACCTGTCCTGCCGCCTTCAAAGATCTGTGCACATATACCCCCAGGTCTCTCTGTTCCTGCAACCCCTCTAGAATTGTACCATTTAGTTTATATTGCATCTCCTCATTCTGCTTGCCAAAATGTATCGCTTCGCACTTCTCTGCGTTAAATTTCATCTGCCATGTTTCCGCCCATGGCACCAGCCTATCTATGTCTTCTTGAAGTCTATCACTATCCTCCTCACTGTTTATTACACTTCCAAGTTCTGTGCCATCTGCAAATTTTGAAATTGTGCCCTGTACACCTAAGTCCAAGTCATTAATATATATCAAAAAAAGCAGTGTTCCTAGTACCGACCCCTGGGGAATACCACTGTATACCTCCCTCCAGTCCGGAAAAAAGTTTGACCTGATGCCATGAGATTTCATGGGGAATGTTGAGGACTCCACAGGGCCACTCCCTCCTGACTGTATATCACTGTACCGCCACCTCTGGTGGGTCTGTCCTGCCGCTGGGACAGGACTTAACCATGGATGGTGATGGAAGAGTCTGGGACGTTGGCTGAAAGGTATGATTCTGTGAGTATGGCTATGTCAGGCAGTTGCTTGACTAGTCTGTGGGACAGCTCTCTGTTTCCTGTCATTTAGCCAATTCTGTATCCATGCTGCCACTGCCCCATTTATTCCATGGGTTTCAATTTTGCTGACAAGACTATTATGTGGCACTTTATCAAACGCCTTTTGATAGAACGTATATATGAACCGCATTGCCCTCATTGACCCTCTCTGTTAGCTCATCAAGAAACTCAATCAAGTTAGTTAAATAGGATTTGCCTTCAACAAATACACGGGTACGGTAGCATAGTGGCTATGTAACTGGACTAGTAATCCAGAGGCCTGGATAATAATCTGGAGTCATGAGTTCAAATCCTGCCACGGCAGCTGGGGAATTTAATTAATTAAATAAAATCTGGAATTAAAACACTAATATCAGTAATGGCGGCCATGAAACTACCGGATTGTCGTAAAAACCCATCTGGTTCACTAATGTCCTTTAGGGAAGGAAGCCTGCCGTCCTTACCCAGTCTGGCCGATGTGACTCCAGACCCACAGCAATGTGGTTGATTCTTAATTGCCCTCTGAAACGGCCTAGCAAGCCACTTAGTTACAAAATCTCGCTTAAAAAAAGTCACAATAAGAATAAAACGAGACGGACCACCCGGCATCAGACCACGAGACACCGGACACGACAAAGGCAAACCAAGCCCAGTCGACCCTGCAAAGTCCTCCTCACTAGCATCTGGGGACTTGTGCCAAAATTGGGAGTGCTGTCCCACAGACAAGTCAAGCAACTGCCTGACATAGCCATACTCACAGAATCATACCTTTCAGCCAACGTCCCAGACTCTTCCATCACCATCCATGGTTAAGTCCTGTCCCAGCGGCAGGACAGACCCACCAGAGGTGGCGGTACAGTGATATACAGTCAGGAGGGAGTGGCCCTGGGAGTCCTCAACATTGACTCTGGACCCCATGAAATCTCATGGCATCAGGTCAAACATGGGCAAGGAAACCTCCTGCTGATTAACACCTACCGTCCTCCCTCAGCTGATGAATCAGTCCTCCTCCATGTTGAGCACCACTTGGAGGAAGCACTGAGGGTAGCAAGGGCACTAAAATGTACTCTGGGTGGGGGACTTCAATGTCCATCACCAAGAGTGGCTCGGTAGCACCACTACTGACCGAGTCCTGAAGGACATAGCTGCCAGACTGGGCCTGCGGCAGGTGGTGAGCGAACCAACACGAGGGAAAAACTTACTTGACCTTGTCCTCACCAATCTACCTGTCGCAAATGCATCTGTCCATGACCGTATTGGTAGGAGTGACCACCGCACAGTCCTCGTGGAGACGAGGTCCCGTCTTCACACTGAGGACACCATCCACCGTGCTAAATGGGATAGATTCAGAACAGGTCTGGCAGCTCAAAACTGGGCATCCATGAGGCGCTGTGGGCCATCAGCAGCAGCAGAATTGTATTCCAGCACAATCTGTAACCTCATGGCCCGGCATATTCCTCACTCTACCATTACCAACAAGCCAGGGGATCAACCCTGGTTCAATGAGGAGTGTAGAAGAGCATGCCAGGAGCAGCACCAGGCGTACCTAAAAATGAGGTGCCAACCTGGTGAAGCTACAACTCAGGACTCCATGCATGCTAAACAGCGGAAGCAACATGATATATACAGAGCTAAGCGATAACACAACCAATGGATCAGATCAAAGCTCTGCAGTCCTGCCAGTCATGAATGGTGGTGGACAATTAAACAACTAACGGGAGGAGGAGGCTCCATGAACATCCCCATCCTCAATGATGGCAGAGTCCAGCACATGAGTGCAAAAGACAAGGCTGAAGCGTTTGCAACTATCTTCAGCCAGAAGTGTCAAGTGGATGATCCATCTTGGCCTCCTCCCGATATCTCCACCATCACAGAAGCCAGTCTTCAGCCAATTCGATTCACTCCACGTGATATCAAGAAACAGCTGAGTGCACTGGATACAGCAAAGGCTATGGGCCCCGACAACATCCCAGCTGTAGTGCTGAAGACTTGTGCTCCAGAACTAGCTGCGCCTCGAGCCAAGCTGTTCCAGTACAGCTACAACACTGGCATCTACCCAACTGTGGAAAATTGCCCAGGTATGTCCTGTCCATAAAAAGCAGGACAAATCCAATCTGGCCAATTACCGCCCCATCAGTCTACTCTCAATCATCAGCAAAGTGATGGAAGGTGTCGTCGACAGTGCTATCAAGCAGCACTTACTCACCAATAACCTGCTCACCGATGCTCAGTTTGGGTTCCGCCAGGACCACTCGGCTCCAGACCTCATGACAGCCATGGTCCAAACATGGATAAAAGAGCTGAATTCCAGAGGTGAGGTGAGAGTGACTGCCCTTGACATCAAGGCCGCATTTGTCCCAGTGTGACACCTAAGAGCACTAGTAAAATTGAAGTCGATGGGAATCAGGAGGAAGTGGCTGGAGTCATACCTAGCACAAAGGAAGATGGTAGTGGTTGTTGGAGGCCAATTATCTCAGCCCCAGGACATTGCTGCAGGAGATCCTCAGGGCAGTGTCCTAGGCCCAACCACCTTCAGCTGCTTCATCAATGACCCTCCCTCCATCATAAGGTCAGAAATGGGGATGTTCACTGATGATTTCACAGTGTTCAGTTCCATTCGCAACTCCTCAAATAATGAAGCAGTTCGAGCCCACATGCAGCAAGACCTGGACAACATCCAGGCATGGGCTCATAAGTGGCAAGTAACATTCGCGCCAGACAATGACCATCTCCAACAAGAGAGAATCTAACCACCTCCCCTTGACATTCAACGGCATCACCATCGTCGAAACCCCCACCATCAACATCCTAGGGGTCACCATTGACCAGAAACTTAACTGGAACAGCCATATAAATACTGTGGCTACAAGAGCAGGTCAGAGGCTGGATATTCTGCGGCGAGTGACTCACCTCCTGACTCCGCAAAGCCTTTCCACCATCTACAAGGCACAAATCAGGAGTGTGATGGAATACTCTCCACTTGCTTTGATGAGTGCAGCTCCAACAACACTCAAGAAGCTCGACACCATCCAAGATAAAGCAGCCTGCTTGATTGGCACCCATCCACCACCCTAAACATTCACTCCCTTCACCACCGGCGCACAGTGGCTGTAGTGTGTACCATCCACAGGATGCACTGCAGCAACTCGCCAAGGCTTCTTCGACAGCACCTCCCAAACCCGCGACCTCTACCACCTAGAAGGACAAGAGCAGCAGGCACATGGGAACAACACCACCTGCACGTTCCCCTCCAAGTCACACACCATCCCGATTTGGAAATATATCACCGTTCCTTCATCGTCGCTGGTTCAAAATCCTGGAACTCCCTACCTAACAGCACTGTGAGAGAACCTTCACCACATGGACTGCAGCGGTTCAAGAAGGCGGCTCACCACCACCTTCTCAAGGGCAATTAGGGATAGGCAATAAATGCCGGCCTCGCCAGCGACGTCCACATCCCATGAACGAATAAAAAAAAATCTGTGCTGACTTTCCTTTATTAATCCACACATCCAAGAAACTATTAATTTTGTCCCAGATTATCGTTTCTAAAAGCTTCCCCACCACCGAGGTTAAACTGACTGGCCTGTAGTTGTCGGGTTTATCTGTTCAGACTTTTTTGAACAAGGGTGTAACATTTGCAATTCTCCAGTCCTCTGGCACCACTTCCATATCTAAGCAGGATTGGAAGATTATGGCCAGTACCTCCGCAATTTCCACCCTTACTTCCCTCAGCAACCTAGGATGCATCCCATCTGGACCGGGTGATTTATCTACTTTAAGTGCAGCCAGCCTTTCTGGTACCTCCTCTTTATCAATTTTTAGTCCATCCAGTATCTCAACTACATCCTCTTTTACTGTGACTTTAGCAGAATCTTCTTCCTTGGTAAAGACAGATGCAAATTACTCATTTAGTACCTCGGCCATCCCCTCTGCCTCCATGAGTAGATCTCCTTTTTGGTCCTTAATTGGCCCCACCCCTCCTCTTACTACCTGTTTATTGTTTACATGCCTGTAGAAGACCTTTGGATTCCCTTTTCCGTTGGCCTCCAGTCTATTCTCATACTCTCTCTTTGCCCCTCTTATTTCCTTTTTCACGTCTTGCGGCCCATGGAATAAAAGGGGCAGTAGCAAATGACAGGGAACAGAGAGTGGTGGTGAATGGTTGTTTTTCGGACTGGAGGGAGGTGTACAGTGGTGTTCCCCAGGGGTCAGTGCTGAGACCACTGCTTTTCTTGATATATATTAATGACTTGGACTTGGGTGTACAGGGCACAATTTCAAAATTTGCAAGTGACACAAAACTTGGAAGGGTTGTAAACAGTGAGGAGGATAGTGATAGACTTCAAGAGGAAATAGACAGGCTGATGGCATGGGCGGACACATGGCAGATGAAATTGAATGCAGAAAAATGTGAAGCGATACATCTCGGTAGGAAGAACAAGGAGAGACAATATAAACTAGAGGGCACAACTCTAAAAGGGGTACAGAAATAGAGAGATCTGGGGGTAAATGTGCACAAATCATTGAAGGTGGCAGGGCAGGTTGAGAAAACAGTTAAAAAAGCATACGGGGTCCTGGGCTTTATAAATAGAGGCATAGAGTATAAAAGTAAGGAAGTCATGATGAACCTTTATAAAACACTGGTTTGGCCACAACTGGAGTCAGGAAAGATGTGACGGCCTTAGAAAGGGTGCAGAAGAGATTTACTAGAATGATTCCAGGGATGAGGGACTTTAGTTCGGTGGATAGATTGGAGAAGCTGGGGTTGTTCACCTTGGAATAGAGACGGTTGCGAGAAGATTTGATCTAGACAGAGTAGATAGAGAGAAACTGTTCCCATTGGCGGAAGGATCAAGAATCAGAGGACATAGATTTAAGATGAGTGGCAAAAGAAACAAAAGTGACATGAGGAAAAACCTTTTTACACAGCGAGTGGTTAGGATCTGGAATGCACTGTCTGAGGGGGTGGTGGAGGCAGATTCAATCATGGCCTTCAAAAGGTAGCTGGATCAGTACTTGAAAGTAAAAATTTTGCAGGGCTACGAGGATAGGGCGGGGGAGTGGGACTGGCTGGATTGCTCTTGCATGGAGCCGGTGCGGACTCGATGGGCCGAATGGCCTCCTTCCGTGCTGTAACCTTTCTATGATTCTCTGTACTTTCTATATTCTGGCTGGTTCTCACTTGTGTTTTCAATCTGACATCTGTCATACGCCCCCTTTATCTGCTTCATCTGACTCTATCTCTTTCGTCATCCAGGGAGGTCTGGCTTTGGTTGCCCTACCTTTCCCCCTCGTGGGAATGTATCTAAACTGATCAATCAAATTAAGCAAGTAGTTTCTTCCAATGTTTTCATCTGCCATTTTCCTTTTTCACTCAGCTGCATATTTTTAGCTAGAAGTAACATTTAGAACATAACAAACATATACAAAATTGCATGATTCTGAAAAAAATTGCAAAATTTACCCATAAAATTGGTTGATTCGTGTTAAAAATACCTGCAAAAAGTTCCCTACATATTGGAAATTGCCTACCCACGAACATGTAATTTTAACCAGCAGTAAATTGACACTTCAGTGCTTTAAGGCAGGAACGTAAAAACAAGCACTGGCTGACAATGGAGAAAAATGGTGATGGATACCTGAAGATGCAAATGTGGAAGAAACTGATCTGCAGGAATAATGTGGTGGATTAAGCCATGATGGTTCTAAAGGGGTCAGTGCCAACTCGGGTCTCCTTCACCATGGCTCCTTTATCCTCCACAAGGCAGTTATACCCTGCTCCACCATAATGCTGCCACATCCCAGCACACCCCATACTGACAGACTTTGGTCCCACCCATGCTCTAAAACTTTCTCCCCAGTACTGCTACACCACAGGACTCCTCCTCCCATTCCTGATCCCAGGACCTCAAGTCTGGGTTCACCAAACCCCTATCCCATATTCCCCATGATCCCTGATCCCCAAGTTTACCAGAATATTCCCACACCTTGAGTCTTCCCTCCCCAAAGCTCCCAGAATCTGCTCCAGTGTTCCTTAAATTTCCCTCTCCACTGCTCCTGGAAACTTGGGACCCCTCCCCCCCCCTCTCCCAGTGCTACCACTTCGCAGGACGCCCCCCCATTAATAGTCCTAGACCCCAAGGCCTCATCCCAGTACTTCCAAACTGTGTACCCTCCTCTCAGGGCCGCCCTCAATGCTCTGACTGATTGTGAACAATTTGACAGTGAGATCTGCCAGTATATCAATTAACATTTTGGGTATGCACTTCCTTTGCAACTTCCTGTTGTCACGATTTTTGGCCATGCTTCTGTCTCAATTTGTAATATTGAAATTGCCTGTGTAAACATTTTGAACCAAATCCTTTTTTTAACCATGATGTGGAGATGCCGGTGATGGACTGGGGTGGACAAATGTAAGGAATCTTACAACACCAGGTTATAGTCCAACAAATTTATTTTAAAATCACAAGCTTTCGGAGATTATCTCCTTCGTCAGATGATTGAATGAAAAGGTTCTCAAATCGCATATCTTATACGATGTTGGGACAGCATCACACCAATCAAAAGGTGTCGTTGTTATTCAAACAGGCCAGTCACGGAGAACAGCACGTCCCAGTACACTCGATATACATTGTGTCTTTTACACAGGCAGGCAGAAAGAAACTTAAAATGGCAGAGAGAGAGAGAGAGAGAATTTTAAAAAACATATAAATTTTTTCCCCCTTCTCTGCCATTTTAAGTTTCTTTCTGCCTGCCTGTGTAAAAGACAAAATGTATATCGAGTGTACTGGGACGTGCTGTTCTCCGTGACTGGCCTGTTTGAATAACAACGACACCTTTTGATTGGTGTGATGCTGTCCCAACATCGTATAAGATATGCGATTTGAGAACCTTTTCATTCAATCATCTGACGAAGGAGATAATCTCCGAAAGCTTGTGATTTTAAAATAAATTTGTTGGACTATAACCTGGTGGTGTAAGATTCCTTACTTTTTTTAACCAGTTGCCCATTGTGTAATTGCAAACTCTGCCCACTAGGTGGTGATATTGAACAAGTTTTTTTTTACTCGAGCCTCAACTCCTTGTTTGCTCTACTGTTTGCACATGGCATTTTACTTTGTAAAGATTTTAACTTTATATATTTTTAAATGTTTTACTGTTCCCCTGACCAGGCCTCCTTGATCCCATTTTGGAATATTCCCAGTTCCGGCCCTGTACTCCCTGCCTTTCCCTACCTCTGCCCTTACAGGTTTCCTCTCCTGGGCTCCCCACTTTTCTATGGCTGCCTGTACCTCCCCACCCCTTCCTGAGTTCTGATCCTGGGCTTGTCTCCATCCCCAAAGCTGCTTCTGCTGCTTGGCCTCGGATACATCACCTCGCCACCTGACTGCTTTCCCTCCCAACCCTCGCAGCAGTTTGGGGCTTGGCCCTCAGCCTCTGGCCACCCCACCCACCTTCTCTCCCGACCCCCCCCCGGAGCAATTTGGTTCTCTGCCCACTTCCCCCCACCCCGGAGCCCTGGAGCAATTTGGTTCTCTGCCCACTTCCCCCCACCCCCCGACCCCTAGAGCAGTTCAGTTCTCTGCCCACCTTCCCTCTCCTGACCCTTGGAGTAAACGAGCCTTTTCCTCAGATTCCTTTCCTCTCCTTTAGTTTTCCAACTTTTTTATTCTTCATTGCACAGCCCAACTTCTAATGAGCATCTCTGTAGTTGATACCCTGCTCTGTGGGAACACAATATCTAAAGTGTATTGTCGCATACCAGGCAGAGAATTTACAGATAGCAACTGCCGAGGTACCTATGGCAGAATAAGATCAGAAGATTTCACTTTTTCGAAGTGTTTCACACTCCTTAGGCCATTCAATAAAAGTTCTAAGCTAACGGTCTTGCTGAGGGAGACTGATGTTCACTCTGGGATCAGGGGGGAGTGTTCCTGAGATACTTCGCCTCAGACATTGTGGTCAGAACCATTCAATCAGCCAGGCCCGAACCACGATGAATATCTGACCACCTGTTTTAGATGCTGGTCGTTGAGACTGAACGGCGGAAAGCAGTCCTGGGACAGTGTCCCACCAATGATGCCTTCAGCAAGAATTACAGCTCCAGTGTGGGAGGTAAAGGGGAGGAAAATATATTTTATAATCAGGAAAGGAACCAAGACTTTGGGAGGAAAGAATAAACAAATGCAAATATTTGAGTCTTGGGCATATGCAGCAAATCCACTGTGGGGAGGTGTAAAAAAAAACTAATCAATATTTTATATAATGTAAACAACCCATAATAAGAGGTTCTGTGGAGAGAAGAGCAAAACAGAACACTTGCAGCTTAAACGAGTTTTGTAAAGTGGTGAGTAAATAGTTTACAAACATTATTTGATTCTGGTCAATCAATGTCAGTTCTTGCTTCAGGAAACTTGCTGTCTTATGGTGTCATCCATGGCTCAGTGGGTAGCGCACTCACCTCTGGGTCAGAAGGTCATGGGTTCAAGCTCCACTCCAGAGACTGGAGCACATGATCAAGGCTGGCTCTCCCACCACACAACTTGAAGAACAGCAGGGGAGTTTGTCTTTCTTCCTTCTCTCTCTGTGTCTGTCTGTCTGTCTGTGGTGGGAGAGCCATTGTCACTTAGCAGGACCACAGTACACATTAGAAACTGCCCTCCGGGTCCTGGACTACCCTGAGCAACGTCACAGGGGATGTGCCAGTCTTTGTAAAAGAGAAAGCTAAGCAATACAAAAGGTTACCAGAAGGCCAGGATTTCGTTCTGTTTTGATTGCTTTTACAAATTGGCCAATGTTTTCTAATGGTTTGTGGGGCTGACAGGACTGGCACACACCCAGGTGCCATTAAACATGTCAATGATGCCCTCGCTTGGCTATTCAAATGAGCAGGGAGGCACCAAAACATATAAAAAAATATGTCAGCACGTGTTGAAGATTGTGGTGGAAGGCACAGCCGCCAAGGGAGGAGGGCTATACAAGATACTGGAGACTCAGGTGTAGAGTTTGAGGGGAGGGAGGAGTGATCATAGGACTGGAAAAGGCTACAGAGGAGCAGAGTGTCTTTGTTTGTACTCGGAGTGATAAGATCAACAGGGTAGAGTTTAAGATTGCCATCAAATTTGGCTACACAGCACAATTGGCTGAGGCTTCACCCAGGGGAAAACGTTTCCTGGGGTCGGGAAGGTCCCACAGTGACTATTGTTCCATTGGCCCTTGATGTGTTTCTTGTGACCTCCATTAAAGTCAACAAGGCAGACTCGAAGTCAGTCCAACTCTTGGTCTGCCTCGTTATCTCTATGCCTACAAACAAGAAACAGTCCCACACCGTTAGCACTGGTCCTAAGGGACCTGTTATGGCTTTCACTGTCCTGTGTGCTGGAATTGAGAATACAGCTGCTGCATGATAATATATATATATATATATATAAATAAAAACTTAAGCATTTCAACTGTGTGTTCCATTGTTGTCTGTAACCAAGCAGCTGTTTTTGAATTAAGTGAGACCTAAGAGCTCGTGATCTCCCTGCACACACAAAGCAGAACTTTGCTTCAGTTCTTCTGAATGAATTACGCAGTTTGAGAAACGGAGATTAGGCAGAGCTGTCAGTGTCGAGGAAGTGTTTCGAATGAGATTTACGATCACAAAGAGTGGCACAGATTGCAAATCCTCTTAAACATGTGTTGGAGCTTGTTTTTAAGAGTGACCCTTTTACCTGACGATACATTTCTGACACTGACGGTTTAGTCTAATGCCAAAGGTTATGAGGAGTGCACCAGCGGCATAAATTTCTACAGAATTCTTAATGTAACGCAAAATGTCTCCGAGCTCCTTAACAAGGCAGAAAAATGTTGACATCGAGCAGGAAAATGTTTGGGTCATTGAGAGAAGGGTAAAGGCATGACCAAGGAGAAGGTCAGATATGAGTTTCTAATGAGGCTTTTGAAGTGGGGTGGGGAGGGAGAGAGTTCCAGGGTACAATAGTGTGGTGACTGAATCTATTTTGTTCAGTATATGAACTACTAATACACAAGAATGAGAAAATGTGTATACAGGCATAACAACAGGCTGTGTTTTATTCAGGCAATCAACATTTCACACTCGATGTCTGCTTGCCCACGTCCGCAAATGAAAATCAGCACCGCGCCCCCAATCCTGTCCTCACCTCTGACTGAAGCTGCTCTTCCCTGGGATTGAAACACAATGGGGGGGGAATGTATGAACTTGCAATCCATCCCCTGGAGCAGCAGCTTCAAGTAGAGGTGATTTTAAAGCAATTTAATAATCAGATTTAGCAACAGAAGAGTACCAATACAGATTAAGCTGCGTATGGCGTTGGTATTGATGTGAGTGAGCAGCTGTTGAATCGGGAAAAGCGGAGCTCAGTTGGGCCCTATTTAAACACTTGCATGAACTCTGCTCACTGGCCTCCAACTGCCCGCCTTTCCCTCACAATTTCATCTCCTCCACGTCTCTCCTCAAGGTGCTGACTCTTACTGAGCGCTGGTCACCCTCAGCTAGCTTCTCCCTGTGGCCAAGCTTCATGTATGTGCTTACACCGGGAGTATCTGCAGGGCTTTTGGTTTCAGTTTTCAATCCTGAGCCTCCTGCCTCTCGTTGACTGAACTACCTCAGTTGGGAGGGTCTCCTCAGTCCCCGTCCTGAGCTGCCTATCCCTCAGTCCCAGTTGGGACAGTCGCTGTCCTTTACAGCAGTATTGTAAAAGGAGGAGCAGCAGTCTCCATGCGCGGTGAGAAGTTACATCCTTGGTAATGTTGTGCCCTTGGAGTTTAAACTGTTAGTGTGAATGGAGTTGCTCTTGCACCTTGTTCTGAGAAAAGATTAATGTAAAGAGTCTTACAACACCAGGTTATAGTCCAACAGTTTTATTTGAAAATCACAAGCTTTCGGAGGCTTTCGTCCTTCGTCAGGTGTCACACACCTGACGAAGGACGAAAGCCTCCGAAAGCTTGTGATTTTCAAATAAAGCTGTTGGACTATAACCTGGTGTTGTAAGACTCCTTACATTTGTCCACCCCAGTCCATCACCGGCATCTCCACATCATGAGAAAAGATTGACCTCAGAGCAATTAATTGTGGAATTTATCAGAAATGGAAACACATCAATCAGGGCATCTAACTCTATTTGTAAAGTCGTTAGAATTTATTCCTGCATTGTTACTGCAACATAAGGTCATGGTGACTGAGATCTAAAGAGAGCTTTGGGCTCTGGCTACTTGTGTTCACATTACCACATAGTCAGCTGGATTGAATTGTATTGATGTCAGGCTTGTGGATGTGGAAATGTTGTTGGCTGTGGGCACATTCCTTATTCACAAACAACTCCTTCAGGACTCTTCTTAAAACCAGCTCTCTACCAAAAAAAATTGTGCTAAGTCTTAACATCTGTTTGTTTGTGGTTATTTTAAATATACTTTGTTTGGACATTGAGTCCCGGGGATCTGGCTCGGAGCAGTTCCTGAACCTGATGGTAAAGTGATCTGAATTAACACTTGCAGTGGAAGTGACCTGATTACTGAAGCAATCAGCATCATTGATAGTGTCGCTGCTTAATGTGAATCTGTCCTCTTGAGGTGGATTGTGCTTGTCCGATTTTGCTCACGGGAGACTGGCACCTGTGTGTTGGCTGTATTCTTGTTGCTAAATCTGACTCTGTTATCCTAGCAACAGAATTGTGAGCCCAGGACCAATGCTGTGGGTTTAAACCCTAGCGTTACCTCTGTGGACAATGGGAGGTCCCCAAGCTTTTGCTGCCGCCAACTCGCACCCAGGTTCTCTGGAGTTGGGTAAGTGGGACACGTCTTCATGGGGAGAGAGCATGCACTCCATACTGGGCAAACTCCACTGCTGTGGATTTCTCAGGAGTTTGGCTTGGAGAGTTTTAAGCACGGTAAAGGATTTCCATGCCTGAAACCCAGCTGACCAAATAAAAATGTGTGCGAGTCTGGACACTTTGGGGGGGAAGGGTAGTCTCTTCTTTGGGGCAGGATGGGACTGTCAGCTGCCCCCCCCCTCGGCCCCCCTCCCCCCCAGCCCAACCCATCATTGCATTTGTACGACGAGCTCCTCCTGCTGGTGTGAGCAAGGAAACTCCGGTGGTGTTGCAGTGGGGACACCGCTGCAGAGGTGTCCATGGACCGTAAAGGGGCAGAAGCTCCACGAGCAAAGGCTCCCACCGAAGGCCTCGGCCAGGACTGAAGCCTTCAGCAGTTAAGTCTCTGAGGCTGACTGGAGGGAGGAGAGGCCACCACAAGGCCCTTCTCTCCCTCCGTTGGGGGGAAAGTCAGGGCCTTTACCTGGGGAAGCCCCAGGAAGTGGCAGTAACTTGGAGGGAAATATTTGGCCCTGGCCCCCATCCCCCCACTGGTCAGGGAATGAGAGGCCAGCGACGGTCTCAGTGGGGGTGATGGGAAGGAAGCCCTACTTAGAATCGTAGAAGGTTACAGCAAGGAAGGAGGCCATTCGGCCCATCGAGTCTGCGCCGGCTCTATGCATGAGCAATCCAGCTAGTCCCACTGCCCGGCCCTCTTGCGGTGGTGAGAAGACAGTTAGCCTGAAGGGTCTGAATTTTCCAACATTCTCCTGCGTGATCCCGCCCGATTTCAGGCGGGATTGCAAAAGGAAAATTCTGCCTTAGAGTCAACAAGCTATTTGACTGTGGACGGCATCACAGTTGAATCTGAACTTGTCCTCCCCTGACATCCCCACACACGCTTTCCAGCAAAGGTCACTGGAATGGGAATCCTGGCTGATTTTTCCCCTCATTAATACCAGGGTGTGAAGGCCAATAATAGTGTCCTGTTGCTGTGCTGGCTGAGAGTTGGCCAGGGATTAAATGTGGTAATTACTGGCCTATATGGCTCATAACTATACAGGTGTTGTGTTTACCCACTAAACCCTTTGACTTAAATTATCCCTATTACTTTCCTTCTCCCACTCTTCCTGTCCTCAAAGCATTGACTTCTCGTTGGGATATGGTTCCATAGACACTGTTTGCATTCTAATACCTTAGCCACGTGACCACCATGCATGTGAGGCCTTTACACCGAGTGCCAACAGCCCCTGATTCCGTCCTTGCTTGACTCCCAAACACAGGCACTTGCAACAGGGGTCGCCGGTTGGCAGCCAATAGCAGGAATACTAGCCAGTGTTTCCTTCCCAAATTCAGAGCACTGAGGCCAAATGTAGCACACTGGCTGAGAGCAGCTAACCCCGCTGAAGCTGGGAACTGAAGCTGGGACCTTCTCGGTATGCTGAGCCATGAGTGGAGCAATGCATCGGTTGCAAATGTATCTGTCCCTCTGCATTGGCCGAACAATGGCTTAATTCACGGCCAACAGAGCTGGGTGTTACACGAGCCAAGCTGTGCCAAGTTGTACACAGTCCCATGGAGGTGAAATTGACATGAAATTACTATTTGAATGGTAGCAAATTGTAGACTAGCCAGCAGAATTGAAAGGCACACATCCTGCCATTAGATCTGGTACCACAACATCTTAAATCACTTAAATCGGGCGAGATTTTCCGCCCGTGTTTACAATCCTCAAAAGCAGCCACTTATTACTCTCCTCCCCCTCCTCCCGCCAACCCAAAAGGCTGTGGGTTCTGGAACAATTGAAATTTTCATTACTGAGATCGATAGATTTATATCCAGGGATACGGAGCAAAGACAGGTAAATGCAGTTGGGTAACGGATCACCATGATCTGATTGAATGGCTTGAGAAGCTGAAAGGTCTACTCCTGTTCCCATTAAATCAGATGAAGAGGACCTACCTAATGGCTCATTTGGTAAACACAGTGCTCACCGTGAGTTGAGCTATACAGAAGGCCACTAGTTTAATCCCCTGATCCCAGCCAGGATAGTGATAGGCAGAGGGAGCAATAAATGGGTTTACATGTAACCATTAGCTGATGACAGGATCAGGCTCAGCTGTGTTGTCGTTTAGGGAAGGTGGGGGGTGTGGTGATGAATGGGGAAGGGGTGATGTTTGGGGAAGGGGTGATGTGGGGTGATGTTTGGGGAAGGGGTGACGTGTGGTGATGTTTGGGGAAGGGGTGATGTTTGGGGAAGGGGTGACGTTTGGGGAAGGGGTGATGTTTGGGGAAGGGGTGATGTTTGGGGAAGGGGTGATGTGGGGTGATGTTTGGGGAAGGGGTGATGTTTGGGGAAGGGGTGATGTGGGGTGATGTTTGGGGAAGGGGTGATGTTTGGGGAAGGGGTGATGTGGGGTGATGTTTGGGGAAGGGGTGACGTGTGGTGATGTTTGGGGAAGGGGTGATGTTTGGGGAAGGGGTGACGTTTGGGGAAGGGGTGATGTTTGGGGAAGGGGTGATGTTTGGGGAAGGGGTGATGTTTGGGGAAGGGGTGATGTTTGGGGAAGGGGTGAAGTTTGGGGAAGGGGTGATGTTTGGGGAAGGTGTGAAGTTTGGGGAAGGGGTGATGTTTGGGGAAGGGGTGATGTTTGGGGAAGGTGTGAAGTTTGGGGAAGGGGTGATGTTTGGGGAAGGGGTGATGTTTGGGGAAGGGGTGACGTGTGGGGAAGGGGTGATGTTTGGGGAAGGGGTGATGTTTGGGGAAGGGGTGATGTGGGGTGATGTTTGGGGAAGGGGTGATGTTTGGGGAAGGGGTGATGTGGGGTGATGTTTGGGGAAGGGGTGATGTTTGGGGAAGGGGTGATGTGGGGTGATGTTTGGGGAAGGGGTGACGTGTGGTGATGTTTGGGGAAGGGGTGATGTTTGGGGAAGGGGTGACGTTTGGGGAAGGGGTGATGTTTGGGGAAGGGGTGATGTTTGGGGAAGGGGTGATGTTTGGGGAAGGGGTGATGTTTGGGGAAGGGGTGATGTTTGGGGAAGGGGTGAAGTTTGGGGAAGGGGTGATGTTTGGGGAAGGTGTGAAGTTTGGGGAAGGGGTGATGTTTGGGGAAGGGGTGATGTTTGGGGAAGGGGTGATGTTTGGGGAAGGTGTGAAGTTTGGGGAAGGGGTGATGTTTGGGGAAGGGGTGATGTTTGGGGAAGGGGTGATGTTTGGGGAAGGGGTGATGTTTGGGGAAGGTGTGAAGTTTGGGGAAGGGGTGATGTTTGGGGAAGGGGTGATGTTTGGGGAAGGGGTGATGTGTGGGGAAGGGGTGATGTTTGGGGAAGGGGTGACGTGTGGGGAAGGGGTGATGTTTGGGGAAGGGGTGATGTTTGGGGAAGGTGTGATGTTTGGGGAAGGGGTGACGTGTGGGGAAGGGGTGATGTTTGGGGAAGGGGTGATGTTTGGGGAAGGTGTGAAGTTTGGGGAAGGGGTGATGTTTGGGGAAGGGGTGATGTGTGGGGAAGGGGTGATGTTTGGGGAAGGGGTGACGTGTGGGGAAGGGGTGATGTTTGGGGAAGGGGTGATGTTTGGGGAAGGTGTGAAGTTTGGGGAAGGGGTGATGTTTGGGGAAGGGGTGATGTTTGGGGAAGGGGTGATGTGTGGGGAAGGGGTGATGTTTGGGGAAGGGGTGACGTGTGGGGAAGGGGTGATGTTTGGGGAAGGGGTGATGTTTGGGGAAGGGGTGATGTTTGGGGAAGGGGTGATGTTTGGGGAAGGGGTGATGTTTGGGGAAGGGGTGATGTTTGGGGAAGGGGTGATGTTTGGGGAAGGGGTGATGTGGGGTGATGTTTGGGGAAGGGGTGAAGTTTGGGGAAGGGGTGAAGTTTGGGGAAGGGGTGATGTTTGGGGAAGGGGTGATGTTTGGGGAAGGGGTGATGTTTGGGGAAGGGGTGATGTTTGGGGAAGGGGTGACGTGTGGTGATGTTTGGGGAAGGGGTGAAGTTTGGGGAAGGGGTGATGTTTGGGGAAGGGGTGAAGTTTGGGGAAGGGGTGATGTTTGGGGAAGGGGTGATGTGTTGTCACATTTGTTGAATGAGCAGATGGCAGTGGAAGTGGAAGGTTTGTGTTTGCATTTAGGAAAAGAAGAGGAATGGCATGCTTTCACCCTTGTGGTGATCTGTGAGAGTGTCCTGAGCAAGTCCGGGCTTCGAATTACACAAAGTTTGGTGTACATCCCTCACTGGTCAGCCAGATTACCACCTGAGAAAGTAAATGTCCCTCTGCCCTGTTTTTCTGCATCTGCGTTCTCTACTTTCCCTCAGTTGCAACAAGGTGACTTTCTTTTTGTCGCAGTCATTCAAGGAAAATGTCTCTTTTTCCATAAATAACTTCAGTGATTCATCTCAGTATCATTTATAAGTTTGAAAAAAATCACAAAAATAATCTGTGGAAATTGAAGAAAACTGAAAAATGGATTTAGTCATTGAGGAGAGAAACTGGGAACTTGTTACCATAGTGACATCTGCTGTCTAATAGCTGAACAGTACTTTCATAAGGTGAAACACAGGACTTAATTCACTTGGACATGGTGGACAAACCCTGGTATCAGGCCTGGAAGGAACTATTTCTGCCCATGTAATAGTAAAGCCTGAGAAATTCACCATTGAACTGCAGCCTTTTAGTTCTCCTGGCAAAAACATCTCTCCCTCTATCTCTCTCTCTCTCCATCTCTCTATATCTCTCACCTTCCCCTCTCTCTATCTCGTTCTCTCTATCACTCTTTAACTCTCCATCTCTCTATCTCTCTCTATATCTATCTATATATCTATCCAACTATCTCTCGCTCTCTTTCTCCTTTCCGGCTCTATCTCTCTCTCTCTCTCTCCTTTCTCTCTCTGTCTCTCCCCACTCCCTCTCCCTCTCCTCCCCTCCCTCTGGGGTTTTATGGTCAATGCTCTCCACACATTCTTTTCTCCGCCCAGCATTGTAGACCTTGATTTTTGTGTTCCCTGCAACCTGCCTTCGGGATAGGCATGTCCTGTTTTGGCCCAGCAAATGCACAAAGCCGGTTCTGCTTGCTTGTGTCCTGAGGTAAGCATGGAGGTAGTATGGCTTCAATTGCTAGCCCTGGGCGTTCCTAGCCTGCCTATTCCCATTTCTAGTCATCTTTTATGTCATTTTAGAGGCTGCTTGGCTTCATGGGTCAGAGATCCAACCCACTCTCGTATACATAGAGATGTGTCTGGGACTCACTTTCCCACCTGACCCTCTGCCCCTTTTCCCAGACACCTGTCCAGGCCTTGCAACACCCAAAATTGGTGGATGGGGTCATTAGTGTGCACAGATCACACTTTATGTGGACTTTATGCCAGGGAAAGGGGGCAGAAACAGAAGTACAGCTCCAAAGGCCTCCATCTGTGAGGCTGGCCATTGGCATTGAGGAAGAGTAGCCAAGAAGGCCTCTCAACCTGACGATCCCAAGGTTCCCAGCAAAAATAAAAATACCATTCAGCTTTTTGTGCCTTCTTTGCCTTGCGGCCTGTTCCCCCCCTCAGATCTGAGGAGTACAAAGTACAAAGTCCATCGCCAGCTTCTTTGGGCACCCAATGTATCTGGATGCTGACAGAGGGAGAGTGCGGCAGGGGAGTCTGAACACTCCTTTCCCATCTCATTTCCATGGGAATGCTTGGGCTATGGTTGGATGCCCAGGCCTACCCCTTTGGTGTAGGCCCACACATCTCAGGGACCATAAAGCACAGCTGGATTAAGAATTCTTAGGGCCCTGAGCTCCCTGAAGCCCCCTTCTGAAGGCATTTAATTGCGAGAATATTTTGATCCAGCGGTTGTTTGCAGTTTTCCAGCATTATGGAGAGTTTTGCCGGGGGCCTATTGTTTGACTGGAGCTCCAGTGTAGGCCTATTGTTTGACTGGAGTTCCAGTGTGGGCCTATTGTTTGACTGGAGCTCCAGTGTGGGCCTATTGTTTGACTGGAGTTCCAGTGTGGGCCTATTGTTTGACTGGAGCTCCAGTGTGGGCCTATTGTTTGACTGGAGCTCCAGTGTGGGCCTATTGTTTGACTGGAGCTCCAGTGTGGGCCTATTGTTTGACTGGAGTTCCAGTGTGGGCCTATTGTTTGACTGGAGCTCCAGTGTGGGCCTATTGTTTGACTGGAGCTCCAGTGTGGGCCTATTGTTTGACTGGAGTTCCAGTGTGGGCCTATTGTTTGACTGGAGCTCCAGTGTGGGCCTATTGTTTGACTGGAGCTCCAGTGTGGGCCTATTGTTTGGCTGGAGCTCCAGTGTGGGCCTATTGTTTGACTGGAGCTCCAGTGTGGGCCTATTGTTTGACTGGAGCTCCAATGTGGGCCTGTTGTTTGACTGGAGCTCCAGTGTGGGCCTATTGTTTGACTGGAGCTCCAATGTGGGCCTGTTGTTTGACTGGAGTTCCAGTGTGGGCCTATTGTTTGACTGGAGCTCTAGTGTGGGCCTATTGTTTGACTGGAGCTCCAGTGTGGGCCTATTGTTTGGCTGGAGCTCCAGTGTGGGCCTATTGTTTGACTGGAGCTCCAGTGTGGGCCTATTGTTTGACTGGAGCTCCAATGTGGGCCTGTTGTTTGACTGGAGCTCCAGTGTGGGCCTATTGTTTGACTGGAGCTCCAGTGTGGGCCTATTGTTTGACTGGAGCTCCAGTGTGGGCCTATTGTTTGACTGGAGCTCCAGTGTGGGCCTATTGTTTGACTGGAGCTCCAGTGTGGGCCCATTATTTGGCTGGGGGCCCTATGTTAATCTGCCCCGCCCTAAAGCGAGCAGACACTCAGCATCGCAGGTATCCACCCCTAATTCCTGTCTTTGATACCCAAGAGTAAACGCTGACAGGAAATTCGGCCTTTATTTCTTACCAATTTGCCCCTAACGGACACTATGGCACAGGATTCAATCAGATGACGGGTAATTGAGAAGAGCAGTGCATGGAGTTCATCGGAACATCATTCTCCTCCTATGACCCAGTCAATAAGGTTTTAAATTTCACTGTGGATGTGACATTTAGGCATGAAAGGAGCACACAGGTGACCGTTTCTGTCTGTATTACCGTGCCTGAGAAAGGCCGATGGTGAGTCTGGACTAAGATCAGCGCTGCAGCAGTCAACAAATGCTTTGTATTGGGCAGACATTGCAGCATTTTAAACCTGGGAGTGGGCGACTCTATTCAAGCTGAAATAACAATGGTGCAGTCGGTTCGAATTAAACATGGTGTGTAAAAAGTCACGAAAGACTTCTGGTAAATCGGCAGATAATAAATCCCTGCCTGTAACACTGAGCTTTGAAAGAACCCACAGCTGCCCTGCTGTGTGCCCACAGCAGTGATCATTGAAAGCACTTGCTACTGAGCTGCATCTGTTATCTGTGTATCAATGTGTCTGACACATTCAAGTGATTTGCACAGGAAATAAAGTTAGGTGTCTCAGTGTCGGCACTCAATTCTATTATATATTAAAGAGTGAAAGGCTGCAACGTTCCAGTGGTGTTGTGCCTATACGTGGCAATGTGAGGGTCACGTTATGTGACCTAACATACTGTGACAGCCTCACTCCAATTACCCTGCACCCCCCTCCCCCCTCCTGTCAATGCAATGGAAAGTTTTTAAATTGTGCTACCCTGTACAATAACCTCCATATTCTTGGCCTTTGTTTCATCCCCTGTAGCTATTGTGATTGTTTTTGTCACCTGTACTGTTTATTGTTCAGGCTGTGTTCGGCCCACATTCCCCGCTTCACAGCAACACGTGATCGTCCCCCTCTCGGCCCGTCACTTGCGATATCAAAATCCTCCTGTCCAACGCTACGGGAGATCGTTCTAGTGCTTTAAATGCCAATTCTGTACAAAACACTGCAGTAATAAGAAGTGGGCTGCAGCTGTTAACGTGATTTCATCGTGGACTCAGTCACTGAGTTATGATGCTTGGCCCTGGTTGGTAAACTGCTTTAAGCCAGATGAGGGGGTTGTTGAAAGGGAAACAATGCAGTTCAGTGCATGAGAAATTGGGAGAATTGAACTGCTCTGGTATGGAATTAATCGAGTTAAATGAGAGACACTCGGCATGTGTGAGAGAAGGAATGTGTTAAATAAGACCCATGGAAACAAGCAGGGTACTGTACTGGCACTGGCCCAACCTTGGTTATTATCCTCTTGTAAATCCATATTATGTTGACAGTTCGATTAGGAGAGATCAAATTAAGAGCTGTGTTTGCTTTAAATAAACATTATAAAAACCACTGGTGTATTCAGTACACAGTGCAGACTCTGAAACCTGCATTGTCGCCTGATTCGGTGTAAAATTCTGGCCATTAGTAGTTTTATATCCTATTTTAATGCGAGAAAATAAAATATTAACGTGTTCAAGGAGAAAATATTCAAATATTTTAAACTTAAACCATCTAAAAATGCAAGTAATAAATGAAAAGCATAGAAATGCTGGGGGATTTAGAACAGACACGTCTGGTGGTTCCCTCTGGTTTGACATGAGGTGAATCAATCATTTCCTTCACAAGCACCCTTCCTCAGTCCTACCTTAATTCCCACTGGAGCTCTCTTTGTAGGCTGCTTGGTATCTTTCACCCTGACACCCCCGAGACATCCTACCACTGTCAATCACAAACATACCCGCCGATCTCCCTGATTGTTCCTTGTGTGCCCCCCACCCCGTCTCATTTCTGTGTGTGTGTGTGTGTGTGTGTGTGAGAGGTTTTCTGAATGTACCGGTTCTCGTGTTCTTTTATATGTGAAGTTGTCTGCTTGTTTTTGTTGTATAGATTTAAGTTAATTGGCAAAAGAACCAGAGGCGATACGAGGAAAAAAATGTTTGATCCGGAATGCACTGCCCGAAAGGGCGGTGGAAGCAGATTCATTGGTAACTTTCAAAAGGGAATTGGATATTTACTCGAAGGGGAAAAATTTGCAGGCTTTGGGGAAAGAACAGGGGAGTGAGACTAATTGGACAGCTCTTTCAAAGAGTCGGCACAGGCACGATTAGCTGAATGGTCTCCAGTGCTGTATCATTCTATGATTCTAGAGGTAGCTTTAACACTGTAAGAATAACTGATATATATAGCAGGATCTGTTTCTGCATCTCAGTATGTGAGCTATAAGGTTCAATAAAAATTGGCCATCCCAGGGATACGTAGGAACTGAAGGTAGTGTATGTATTAAACAGAAACGAGAGGTGCTTGTGATAGAAAGTGTGAAGTATTTCAGACCAGATAACAGCTTTTTGCTGCCTCCACCTCTCAGGTTACCTACAAGCACACACTAAGCTCTTGGCTGCAGTAACTTTGCTGAGGGTCACAATCAATACCAGCCTCCACAGTGCCTCATTACATGGTTCGACAAAAGTCATCATGGAGAATCCTCCAGACATTTATTACTATCCACACACGAGGAGGCACGGTCTATTCCTGTGTGTTTGGTGTTGCTAAGCAAACAGCAATGTGTATTACCAATGTTCTTTCAATAAGCGGAGCAATGAAAATCAAATTACTTTGGCTTATTGTCATCATTATAGAGAAGAATATTCTGTGTTCCATTTTGTTACTTATTTAATTCAGCGATTACTTAGTCTAACACCAGCTCTATCACATCTTTCTATTCTCCCAGTGTTTCCCAGCGAGTTCTGTAGCTGGGCCAGACATCCCAGTTCCAAACTAGGCGATATTTACTTTTTACTTCACGTTCAGGCTCAGCTCCCTATCAGTTTACTCTTGGAGTTCAGTCCCCACTGATTTCAGTGTTGAATTCACAGCAATTCAATTCTGTAGTTGTAGCCTCAAAAATTTTGCAATTTAGTCCCAATCCCTTCAATTGTTGAGACAATTTTCTCCTAGTTTATTTCGATAGTTCACTCCCCACCAATTTTAATCCAGGCTCTTTGTGTAGATTCAGGTTTCTAATTATAGAATGTTACAGTACAGAAACAAGCCATTCAGCCCATCAAGTCCTTACCACCAAGAAGCCACCTAATCTAATCTCAATCTCCGACTTGCTTCTCAACCCCTTTACTGCCCTTTTTCAAGCAACCAATTCCCATCAAAAAGAATTAGTGAATCTAATCTTAACAATGTGTGGCAGAGAATTCCATATTCTAACCACCCTCTGTGTAATTTTTTTTCTACTCTCTAATTCTGTTTGTGATTGTCTTAAGTTTGTGCCATCTTGTCGACCATTGGAAATATTTTATCACTATTTGCCTTATTATTATCTTTCATAATCTTGAAGACCTCTATCAGGTCACCCCTTCACCTTCTCAGCTCCCATGAAAAAGCCTTGACGTCTCAAATCTCTATCCTAGCTGTAACCCCTCATCCCTGGTATCATCCTACTGAATTTATGCTGCACTTTTTCCATTGCTTTTATATCTTTCGTGCAACAGGATACCCAAATCTGTATGCGATACTCCAACTGCAGCCTAACTAAGGTCTTGTATTAGTTCAAAATTACCTCAAACTTCTACAAATCACTGAAAGACTGATGATACGTATGAGATGCTTTGTTTTTGTTGGTTCCTGTATTATATATGAGCAGTTTGGAGAAAGCAGTGGTTATTAAACATGCTAATTCCATCCCATTAAAGCACAGTGAGCCTCCAGTGTTTTGGGTTTCATAAAAGTTACAGTGTGCACTTGTTCAAAACTGTCTTTAGTTGGAAGAAGAAAAACTGGCAAGTGAATGAACTCAGCTGAAGAAAACTAGTAGTCCAGAGGCTCAAATCCTTCCTCCAAATAAATCAAAAATGTGAAAGAAAAGCTGTAAATGCCGGAAATCCTACGCAAAAAATAGAAAATGGACACGCAGCAGGTCAGAGTGTGCAGACAGAACAGGAGGCATGGCATTTCAGGCTGGGTCCTTCTCCAGAACTGAAAAACAAAGAAAGAAAGACAGAAAGAATTTGCATTTGTATGGCGCCTTTCATGCCCCCAGGGAGTCCCAAAGTGCTTCACAGCCAATAAAATACTTTTTTTTATTCGTTCATGGGATGTGGGCGTCGCTGGCGAGGCCGGCATTTATTGCCCATCCCTAATTGCCCTTGAGAAGGTGGTGGTGAGCCGCCTTCTTGAACCGCTGCAGTCCGTGTGGTGACGATTCTCCCACAGTGCTGTTAGGAAGGGAGTTCCAGGATTTTGACCCAGTGACGATGAAGGAACGGTGATATATTTCCAAGTCGGGATGGTGTGTGACTTGGAGGGGAACGTGCAGGTGGTGTTGTTCCCATGTGCCTGCTGCTCTTGTCCTTCTAGGTGGTAGAGGTCGCGGGTTTGGAAGGTGCTGTCGAAGAAGCCTTGGCGAGTTGCTGCAGTGCATCCTGTGGATGGTACACGCTGCAGCCACTGTGCGCTGGTGGTGAAGGGAGTGAATGTTTGGGGTGGTGGATGGGGTGCCAATCAAGCGGGCTGCTTTGTCCTGGATGGTGTCGAGCTTCTTGAGTGTTGTTGGAGCTGCACTCATCCAGGCAAGTGGAGAGTATTCCATCACACTCCTGACTTGTGCCGTGTAGATGGTGGAAAGGCTTTGGGGAGTCAGGAGGTGAGTCACTCACCGCAGAATACCCAGCCTCTGACCTGCTCTTGTAGCCACAGTATTTATATGGCTGGTCCAGTTAAGTTTCTGGTCAATGGTGACCCCCAGGATGTTGATGGTGGGGGATTCGGCGATGGTAATGCTGTTGAATGTCAAAGGGAGTCGGTTAGACTCTCTCTTGTTGGAGATGGCCATTGCCTGGAACTTGTCTGGCGCGAATGTTACTTGCCACTTATGAGCCCAAGCCTGGATGTTGTCCAGGTCTTGCTGCATGCGGGCTCGGATTGCTTCATTATTTGAGGGGTTGCGAATGGAACTGAACACTGTGCAATCATCAGCGAACATCCCCAATTCTGACCTTATGATGGAGGGAAGGTCATTGATGAAGAAGCTGAAGATGGTTGGGCCTGGGACACTGCCCTGAGGAACTCCTGCAGCAGTGTCCTGGGGCTGAGATGATTGGCCTCCAACAACCACTACCATCTTCCTTTGTGCTAGGTATGACTCCAGCCACTGGAGAGTTTTCCCCCTGATTCCCATTGACTTCAATTTTACTAGGGCTCCTTGGTGCCACACTCGGTCAAATACTGCCTTAATGTCAAGGGCAGTCACTCTCACCTCACCTCTGGAATTCAGCTCTTTTGTTCATGTTTGGACCAAGGCTGTAATGAGGTCTGGAGCCGAGTGGTCCTGGCGGAACCCAAACTGAGCATCGGTGAGTAAGTGCCGCTTGATAGCACTGTCGACGACACCTTCCATCACTTTGCTGATGATTGAGAGTCGACTGATGGGGCGGTAATTGGCTGGATTGGATTTGTCCTGCTTTTTGTGGACAGGACATACCTGGGCAATTTTCCACATTGTCGGGTAGATGCCAGTGTCGTAGCTGTACTGGAACAGCTTGGCTAGAGGCGCAGCTAGTTCTGGAGCACAGGTCTTCAGCACTACAGCCGGGATGTTGTCGGGGCCCACAGCCTTTGCTGTATCCAGTGCACTCAGCTGTTTCTTGGTATCACGTGGAGTGAATCAATACTTTTGGAGTATAGTCACAGTTGTAGAAAATGCAGCAGCCAATTTGTGCAAAGCCAGGTCCCACAAACAGCAATGAGATAATGACCAGATGATCAATGGGTTTTTTTTGGATGGTATTGGTTGAGAGATAAATTTTGATCAGGACACCAGGGAAATTCCACCCCCCCACCACCCCCCCGCCACCCTCCACCAGCTCTACTTCGAAATAGTGTCTTTTACATCTACCCGAGAGGGCAGATGGGACCTTGGTTTAACGTCTTATCCAAAAAATGGCACCTCTGACAATGCAGCGCTCCCTTGGTACTGCACTGGAGTGTTGGATTATGTGCTGAAGTCTCTTGGAAAGAAAATGGAAGATAAGGAAGCACTATAATAGAATCTGAAAAAGGGGGCAGGGTGACATTCCAAGCACAGTGACAAAATTAGTGGGTTAAATAGCCTGAAAGCTGCTTGAAAGAAGAGCAGGGGATTGTTAGATGATATAAAAAGATCATCTCAGTCAAGCAATAGAAATACATTGAAGAGAAGGGAGACATTAAAGTTACAAAAAGACATGCAAATAACTATGGCAGTGAGAGGACCACCCAGGGACAAAGGCGGGGAAACTGAAAAGACGAGAGAGCCTGTAGGTCAGGTCTAACCTTAAAACTGCTGGCGGGGTTCACCAGTCCCAAAAGATAAAAGAAAAGGTGCCAACAACAAGGGTGCAATCTCTCCCCCCCGCACCCTCCAGCACTGTGCTCTGGCAAATCTGTCTTCATCCCAAATATTAACCATCCTCCCTCCAGGGACACTGACACACCCACCAACGTCCATTGCTATAAAGAAAATGGAGGATATGGTTAATGGTGTTAAGTTACTAATAATCAAAGATCAGGCTAGAGTGCTGCAGAGAGCCCAGGGAAAAGATAAGCTACTGTCCTTTAAGCTCGCGTTGAGGTTTTGGACCAAAAACGGAGAGGTCGGGTGGATGGGGTGGGGGGCGGGGTGGGGATGGGGGGAGTTAAAGTGGCCAGTCACAAGGAGTCGAGAGTTACACTTACTGACAGAACATTAGTGTTCAGCAAAAAGGGCGCTTAGTATAGAGGAGACCGCACCATGAGCAGCGAGTACAGTATACCCGATTGCAGGAAGTACATGTCAATTGTTAGATAGAATTGCATAGTATTTACAGCACAGAATCAGGCCATTTGGCCCAACTGGTCTATGCCGGTGTTTATGCTCCACACGAATCTCCTCCCCCCTTACTTCAACTACCCCAATCAGCATATCCTGCGATTCCTTTCTCCCTCATGTACTTATCTCGTTTTCCCTTAAATGCACCTGTGCTATTCGCCTCAACTACTCCATATGGTAGCAAGTTCCACATTCTAACCACTTTGTGTTGCAGCACAGAAACAGGCCATTTTGCCCATTAAGACTGTGTCGATGTTTTTTGCCGCGGCATCCACCTAATGTAATTTGACTCCTCCTGCTCACTCCCCGCTCCCTTCAATGCTGCTCTTTTTCAAGCAACAAATTCTATTTTTAAAAAGCTTAAGGTATCTGCCACAGCAGCTGGTGGCCGAGATTTCCACATTCCAGCCACCCTCTGAGTTAAGAGATTAGATTGTTCCCCCTTTTTCCTTTTGAGGATTCTGTTTAAATGCTCCTGTACCTTTCAGTTTCTTTTTTCAGTCTTGAAGAAGAGCCCAACCTGAAACATCATCCAGTCTTTTCTCTCCACAGATGCAGACTGACCTTATGGTCAAATCACTCCATGGCCTTTACTCTCCCTATCTATGTAACCTCCTCCAGCCATACAATCCCTCAAGCACCCCCAGCCCCGAATTCTCGGCTCCTCAAACTCTAGATTCTTGTGCACCCCCTTCACCCCACCATTGGCGGTCATGATTTCCGCTGCCTGGATCGTCCACCATAGACCCCTTCACCTCTCCACCTCTCTCTTCTCTCCTATAAGACCTTCCTTAAAACCCACCTCTTTGATCAAACCTTTGGTTACCCCTCCTAATCTTTGACTGGGCGTTCATTTTATTTATGACTACATGAAGTGCCTTGGGACATTTTTCTGTGTTGACAGCACGATGTAAATGCAAGCTGTTGTTGACCTGCGTGATTCCTGCATTTTCTGCTTTTGCTTCTGCATAAGTCCGATCAGGCCGTCAGCTAACTGTATACTCAGCATTACATTATTCTAAGTTCCACAGAACCCTCTAGGGAACACAACATTTTGTACCAGTGTACGTGTTCAGGAAACTGCCGAATACTTGCACAATCCTACACAACAGCAGAAACTGCTCCATCTCCTCCCACAGCAGCACACTATCTACATCTCAGAGTTTATGGCCCTTTGAGATATTTATTTTAAGAGCAGTTCTAGAATGCACCAAACATCTATCCCCTGAAAACCAAAATAAAACAATTCTGAAATCTGAAGGGGGAGTGGGGAGATACTGTTTCACATCTTGTCCGTTTAATGATATAATGGATCATTATTATCTTTCTGCTTATTGAATCCTTTCTCTAACTGTTATTACTGCTCCTCCAGTTCTTGCCTCTTGCCCCTCCCCGATTTTCGTCACCCCACTATTGGTGGCCGTGCCTTCAGCTGTTTAGGCCCTAAGTTCTTGAATTCCCTCCCTAAACCTCTCCGCCTCGCTACCTGGCTCTCTTCCTTTAAGACGCTCTTTAAAACCTACCTCTTTGACTAAGCTTTTGATCACCTGTCTTAATATCTCCTTATGTGGCTCGATGTCAAATTTTGTTTGATCGCTCCTGTGAAGAGCCTTGGGACGTTTTACTATGTTAACAGCACTATATAAATGCAAGTTGTTTTTATATCTAACCTCTGTTCCATTATGGGCTCAGTAAGAAAACCTGCAGGAAGAGAGGATAGAGAACTAATTAAAGCACAAATTGAGAACGAAGAGTTAATTTCTATTGAGAAACTTAGATATGCACCAAGAACAATAATCCAGGATTCTAGGTAGGTTGAAAGAGTAGGACAGGGGGAGAGATAAATCCATTGATAACAATTTTGTTTTGTTTCTTTTTCCTTTTGGAATTTGCATGTTTTGAGTTGGTTGTGAGTTCAAATGTATTTTTTTTACCATGAGTTAATGATCGCTGCTGAGAATTTCTGGATTTGCTCAACTACATGGGAAGAAATCTAAATAGATGCTTTAAATGTACTGACCTTTAAATAGATGCTTAAATGTATTGACCTTTAAATAGATGCCCTAATCAGGATTTTAAAAAAACATTTGAAATAGGCAACCATGTGAACTGGATATCCAGAGCAGAACACTATATGTTACGGAGGACACATAATTGGGAACAGTGTGTCTTGGAGAGACAACATAATCGATAGCAGCATGCTTGGTCTGTGCCGAGATTTGTGTTGTTCAGCATTCAGCAGAATTAAAAACTAGCTCTGAGATTGTTCCTGTCTCTAGAAGTTACCATAGAGAACCAGCAGGGCTCATCTCAGACACAGATACACACAGAGTTCATTTTCTCATTAAAGCTTATGTTACTGTTTAATGTGGTATTCAGCTCCTCAAAACATCATTGACAATGAGCTTGGTTCTTTTTTAATTTGACTTCCCTTTTCTCTCATCCTGCCCTGAAGACACAAACTCACACTAGGGTATGATTGGACTGATGCCAATAGACCTGTGTTCAAGTGCCCACTGGTCACGTGTGACAGTGTACAGTGAGTGTTGTTAATTTACTTAACTGTGGGAGACTTGCAGTTGAAACCCCATGATCCCCTCACCAAGTATCCATGCATGTACCTTCCAGCAGGGGTCAGTAGTTTGGGATCAGGAATGAGGTGCTGGGGTGGGGGAGTGGTGGTGATGATGCACTCGGGCTAATTTGAATATCCTTACCACTGCCAGGGCCGAGGTCCACTGACTCACCACAAACCAGGGATTAAACAGCACAGTTCCACATTGCCAGTTTGGACATCCTCTTTCAAATATTCTTCCCTGACCCTTCAAAGGTGACCGGGCAAGCCCCAGGAGACCCCAAAGCTGTTAGTTATTTCTTTGGAATAATTAGCCTTACCTTCCATATGCTGTGGTTACATTATTTTTCGAATGTGCCTCTGACACCTCGTGTAGCACCATAAAGCATCAGTCCTCACTGCCGCCTCCAGAATCGATCATGTCTAGTGTAGACTACTCCGTGATGTAGACGTTATTTGAAGAACCTATTTAGCGTTGCACAAGGAACGAAAATGCCAGCAATAGAAGCTAAACAAAGGAGATTTAGTATGAGTTCTGGGAGATTAAACTGTCTTGTCTAAGGCGTTGCACTCGCAAGACTGAATCAGAGTAAGTCATAGTTCTGACAGACTTCATTGTAAAGTTGCTGATTGCTGAAAATGTTTAAAGAAAGGCCACGTTCAGCAAACATGCAGATTGGGCCCAGGTCAATTCTGGAATGGAGTTTCTCTGAAAGTGACTGAATGCACCACCGAGATGGAAGTGAATGTATCAGTGATGTTGAAACTGTCATTGTAATTTGTCAACTCTGATAACTTCTAGCAAAGGGGTTAAGGCTCACATTATGACAAATCGCCAACAAAGGAAAAAGAAACAAGTGCCTCCAATTCTCTCATCAAGAGGTTTTGGAAATCTTAACTGAGAGAGATTCCCTTGGAAAGATCTAATGAAGCTGTTAGGGACAAACAGCGTAGGTTCTTTGCAAGGATTGGACTGCATATTTGCTATTGAATATTTTTGACGCTAAAAGGCCATTACGATTTGATCAAAACTGGCCGAAGGAAATTTCGGATTGCAAGACATTGCAGCAGAACATGACATTTTTAGTGACAGTCCTGGAACGATAAAAGGAGTTAGGGCTAGATTTACTCTCCATCCTGACACATCGCGGAATGATCTGAGAAACTTGGATTGGATAAACCAATAAGATCTGTTGGCCCTGAATTTTCTGGAATGCCATAAATTATGCCATGTCGTGCCCCCGGTCTTCCTGTTGTGAACTTACTGAAAAGATTTCCTGGAGAAAGGATATGAATGTGCTCCAGCAAGCGTAATGGTGAATCAGGGCCCTCGGAAGCGTCGCAGCCAACAGCTGACCCCCATCTGCATCAATGAACTAATTCAGCAGATCAATATTTCCATGACCTGAGTCATAGAATTCTGAACTTCAAATCCTTTTACTCTGCCGAACTTGATCACTCGCTGAACATTGTCTGAGTTTTCGACACTCAGATGTGGTATTCGGTTTTCAGGGACTTTCTAACTTACAGATTTTTTTTGACTATTTATTTAGAAGATGATATTGGTAATTTAAACTACCTGAAAAAAATAAGTGAGTACTAAACAAACGGAGGGTGAAATTGGACTTTGTTTAGCTCGTTTCTTGCGTGAGCAAAGGGGACAATAAGGTCCAGTTTCAGGAATTAGTCCCGCACCTCAAGGGCGTCCGAAATGCACCTGATGTCATATTGGCTCAGGCGATATTCAGACAACCTGGTGGCTGCCTTAAACAGGCCATGGGTCCCTCATTAGCGTATACAACGGGCCTAACACCTGTTTAAGGAACCCGCTCCGAAATTAGTGAGAAACTGAGTGAAGCAGGTGCCAGCTTAGTTTTCCCTCTTCCATCTGCGGCCTAACAAGTGGTCCTCAAAGGGATTGCTGGAGGCCGCCAACATAAAGGTAAGTTCTTTTTAACTTACCTTAATGTGGAGCCAGGAGGATCAGGAATGCTCCTTCTGGCTCCACAGCACTACTGCGTGGTGCTGTCAACCCGTGCTTGCCTCCTCCCTCCTGTTCACCCCCACCCCTTGCCTCCTGGGCTACGAGAGGGCCGCTGTCAGGGCCAATAAAGGAAAGTATACTCTGGAAAATCCCTCTGCTGATCAAAACCAGTCCAGGAGATGGTATGGACCAAGTGTTATCTATAAACACTCACCTTCTATATGATGCGATCACTGCCCCAGTCAAGAACCAATCCAGCTCATTCTTGAAGGCAGAGAGTCAGCACCCACCACACCAGCTGGTAATGTATTCCAGAGTCTCACTACTCTCTGAGAAAAGAAGAACTGCCAAACCTCCAGTCTATCCCTACTCTTGCATAGTTTAAACTCATGTCCCCTGGTCCTCCCTATTCTGTTACACTGGAATAATCTCTCAATAGGCACGCTATCCAGCCCATTGATTATTTTATAGATATCGATCAGATCACCTCTAAGTCTACATTGCCTCAGGAGTCCCGACAAGCGCCCGCAGCTCACTGGGATTGTTCTGATGAGGGCCCATGCCAATTTCGAATGAACCTCGGAATTCTGGTGTGCGCTACGAGTGCATCGACCATTTCAGGCCTGAAAATAAGCCTAAACAAGCTTCTCCACCATTCTCACTTTCATCTGTGGCATGTGGAGGCACTTCACCGTGCACACAATATGCACTAAACCTAACACACAATGACGAAGAAGAAGTGTTTTGATGGGTTTTAGCTAAGAATTAAAAATGTCAAGAAAGAGCAGAGATTTTATTTTACTTTAATCAATTATTTTGAACTCATCAATTTAAATACGTTCACCCCGCCATTATTTTTCAGTCTAAGTGGCTGCAGCGAGAAAATTGGCCTAAATCCAGGAAATTCTGGGCTTATATATTCTACAAATAAGAGATGTCAGTTCATTTACATGTTCACTGTCAGAAGGCAAAGAGTCCATTTCTATATGTTCACCAGTACAGGTTAAAAACTGAAGACCTGTTTGTGGTGTTCGAGGAGGTGAAACATTCCCTGAACTTGATCTATCAGAGGCGTATCAGCAGATGTAGTTGAAGACAAGCACTTGAGAGTTGACAATGATTGATGCGCATTGAGAATTGTATCTGTACACTCAATTGCTCTTTAGAATTCCATCACTGCCTGCTTTGTTATAGCAGATAGTGGACATGATCCTACTAGGATTGTGTTTTGCTATTTGTTTCCGAGATGACACATCAGTCATGGTATCTGACACAATAAGCCACTTGGTAAATCTAAATGGACTTCAGTCAAGTTAATAGCAGTGTGGAATTCTCTATAAGAAGACAGAAATTCTACTTGTAGAGCCTGCTGTTGTGCACTTTGGGGATAATATTGGAAAAAAAATGCTCTTTCTGCATCACCCAGAAAGGTAGAAGCTACAACGAAGGCTTCACATGCATGGGATATCAGGGATCCTGTTCATTCTCATGATATGTTATGAAGGACAGTTAAATTCAAATCTGTTAATGGTGGGACTCCTGAACCAGGTCGAAGAGGGCATCGATCACAATGTGTCTAAATTGTCAGCTCGAATAGCTCAAGATCACCCATTGCATCACATGTTGACCAAGACCAAACAAGATTACACACACCAGCAACAATGACTTGTATTTATGTTGTGGAGATGCCGGTGATGGACTGGGGTTGACAATTGTAAACAATTTTACAACACCAAGTTACAGTCCAGCAATTTTATTTTAAATTCACAAGCTTTCGGAGGCTTCCTCCTTCCTCAGGTAAATGTTCAGGAGCTCCTCGAAGCCTACGCATTTATACATATAGAACAATACATGGTGTTTACAGAATGCCCCTGCTTGTTTTTCCTGTTTGTTTTTTTGTTGAATGTGTATTCGGGGGTTCTGCAGGTGACACCTCTCTGTCTGAACACGGTGATTGCCTTGGCAACGGGCAGTTGCAGGGGCATTCTGTAAACACCATGTATTGTTCTATATGTATAAATGCGTAGGCTTCGAGGAGCTCCTGAACATTTACCTGAGGAAGGAGGAAGCCTCCGAAAGCTTGTGAATTTAAAATAAAATTGCTGGACTATAACTTGGTGTTGTAAAATTGTTTACAATTGTATTTATGTAGCACTTTTAACGTAAAAGTTCCAAGATGCTTCATGAATGGTAATAGATAGGATAACGGACATCAAGCCAGAGCATGTAGGGTTAGGGCAGAACAAGGGCATGGAGGGATTCAAAGATGAGGAATTTAAATTTAATATGTTGGGGAAAAGGAGCCAGAGTATATCAGGTAGAGAGCGATGGGCAAGCAGGATTTGGGTGGCTGTGTTTTGGACAAGTTAGAGTTTGTATCGGGTGGAGGATGGGAACCAGAAAGGAGGGCATTGGAATAATGAAATCTAGAAGTAACAAAAGATTAACGGTTTAAGCCGCATAGGGGTTGAGTTAGGGGTGGAGGTGGGCAGTGTTGCACAGGTGGAAATTGGCATTCTTAGTGATGGATAGGATGTGTGGTTTCAAGCTCAGCTCAAGGTTGAACAGGCCATAAAGTTTTTTCATGGTCTTTTTCAACTTGAGTGACTGAGCAAGAAGGGGATCGTATCAGTGGCATGGGAGAAGACTTCAATGGATGGTTGAAAGAAGTCACAGAGCTTGGGTGGGGTGAGGCCATGACTAGGATTAGAATTTTAAATTTGTGACGTTGGAGAACCGGTAGCCAATGTAGGTCAGTGAGGACAGGGGTGATGGATGAGGGGGACTTAGTGCAAGATAGGATACGGTCAGTAGGGTTTTGAATGAGCTGAAGTTAATGGAGGGTGGAAGATGGGAGGCTGGCCAGGAGAGCATTGGAATAGTTGGGTCTGGAGGTGCCAAAGGCATGGATGAGTATTTCTGCAGTAGATGAACTGAGGTGGAATGGAGGCAGGCGATGTTACAGGAGCGGTCTTTGTGATGGAGAGGATAAGGGGTAAAAGCTACGCTTGGGGTTGAGAATCATGTTGAGGTTGTGAACAGTTAGGTTCAGCTGAGACACTGGCCAAGGCAAAGGAACAAAATCATTGGAAAGGGTATGGTGTTTGTAACGGAGGCCAAAGACAATGGGTTGTGGCTCATCCATAACCAGATGTTGGTCAAGCAGTCTGATCAGACAAAGACAGCAGACGGTTGAAAAAAGGTGGGCAAGGGGAAAGGGGGAAGCAGCAGGGGTAGCTGAGTAGGTGGTCTGTATCTTGGTGACAAAGAAGTCCATGAGCTCCTCACGCTTATTGGAGGGAGGAGTTTAAGGATACAGTTAGTTGTGGAGAAAAGAAGCCGGGGGTTATCTTTGCTGTCCCGGTTGATCCTAGAGTAGTGGACTGTTTTGACAGAGGAGATTGAGGTCTGGTAGAGCTTGATGAGGTCCATCCATAGGCAGGTATGGTAGCATAGTGGTTATGTTACTGGACTGGTAATCTAGAGGTCTGGACTAATAATCCAGAGACATGAGTTCATAATCCCACCATGGCAGCTGGGGAATTTAAATTCAGTAAATTAAATAAAATCTGGAATAAAAAGCTAGTATCAGTAATGGTGACCATGAAACTACCGGATTGTCGTAAAAACCCATGTCCTTTAGGGAAGGAAACCTGCTGTCCTTACCCAATCTGGCCTATATATGACTCCAGACCCACAGCAATGTTTTACAGATTCTTCACTGCCCTCAGTTGTCAAGAAGGCGGCTCATCACCACCTCATCAAGGGCAATTAGGGATGGTCAATAAATGCCGGCCTTGCCAGCGATGCCCACATCCATGAATGAATAAGAAAAAAAAAAGCCAGATCCGGTGATGAACGACTAAGCTAATTGTATGCCAGATACACTCAGGTCTGCTCCCCTTGGACTTGAAGGATTGAAGATGAGGGCCATACCAAGGGATATTACCAGATGGGAGACATTGAAGGCTTTGTTGGGGACAAGGGCATCAAAGATGGAGGTGAGGGAGTGGTTTAGCAAATCAACAATTTCAGAGATGATGTGGCGAATGGAGGGCCAAAGTTGGGAATTTGAAAGTGTTTTAAGCGACTTGGGAGAGAGTTTTTCTTGGGGTGGACAGAAAGAAGTGGGGTTGGAAGGGGGTACGGCATGTAGGTAGTGAGGGATACAATGAAGTGGTCAGAGATAACCTTGTCAGTGATTGAGACCATGGGAGTAGAGATGCCTATAAGAGCTGGAAAGGTTGAGGGTGTGGCCATGAATATGGCTAGTAGAGAATATATGGAGGGAGAGGTGTAAGGAGGATTCCGAAACCACAGGGCAAGGGGAGCTGAGATGGAGATTGAAATCACCGAGGATGAGAAGTCATTGACTGTGAAGCATTTTAAGATGTTTCTGCGAAACTTGATAAGGTTGAATATAAATGCAAGTCTTTATTCTTCCTCCCTTATTTACTCTACCATACTCAGTTATATTACAGACTTCTGTATTGTGTATCGATACGACTATCAGTTGCAGCTGCCATGCAAAGTATAAAATAAAACCTGCAATCTGGTCTTTTATTGGGACAAGCAAATAAGTCTGAAAATTGGTAATTGGTGATTTGGTCACCAAATATTGTTGTTCAATCTCCCAGGATAACTTAAGTAAAAGTGAATCCATCTGTCGCTATACTACTGCAAAGGGATATAGGCTGCAAAAGGATATAGACAGGTTAAGTGAGTGGGCAAGAAGGTGGCAGATGGAGTATGTGGGAAAGTGTGAGGTTATTCACTTTGGTAGGAAGAATAGAAAAACAGAATATTTTTTAAATGGTGAGAGACTATTAAATGTTGGTGTTCAGAGGGATTTGGGTGTCATTATACACAAATCACAGCAAGTTAACATGCAGGTACAGCAAGCAATTAGGAAAGCAAATGGTATGTTGTCCTTTGTTGTAAGGGGGTTGGAATATAAGAGTAAGGAAGTCGCTGCAATTATATAGGGCTTTGGTGGAGTACTGTGTACAGTTTTGGACTTCTTACCTGAGGAAGGATATACTTGCCTTAGAAGTAGTGCAACAAAGGCTGAATAGATTGATTCCTGGGATGAGAGGGTTGTTCTGTGGAGAGATTGAGTAGAATGGGCCTATATTTTCTGCAGTTCAGAAGAATGAGAGGTGACCTCATTGAAACATATAAAATTCTTAGTGACCTTGACAGGGTAGATGCTGAGAGGATGTTTCCCCTGGTTGGAGAATCTAGAACTAGGGGTCATAGTCTCAGGGTAAGGGGTCGGTCATTTAGGACTGACATGACGAAAAATTTCTTCACTCAGAGGGTTGTGAATCTTTGGGATTCTCTACCCTAGCGGGCCATGGATGCTCAGTCGTTGAGTATATTCAAGGCTGAGATCGATAGATTTTTGGACTCTAAGGGAATCAAGGGATTTGGGATAGGGCGGGAAAGTGGAGTTGAGGTAGAAGGTCAGCCATGGTCTTGTTGAATGGCGGAGCAGGCTCGAGAGGCCGAATGGCTGCTCCTATTTTTTATGTTCTTATGTACTAATTATACTTATTACGCACTTCATTAGTTCCTAATACACCTGACAGAATATGCCTATTGAAACTTTGCTGTTATAAAAAAAATTTTTTTCTTCATTCAGGCAATTCACCATCTGATGAATCCGAGGAACGAGAGAAGGATCCCAAGTCTTTAACTTTTCCAGCCTACATTGGCAGCCTTCTGGACTCTGGTGCTGAGCTCATGGCATCTGGAGTGAGAATGTACTGCGAAAACAGGGGAAGTTGCCCAGCGTCCTGCCACCTATGCCACACAACAGGGGGCCAGAACAGGCAAGAAGAACCTGTGCTACTGGAAGTCACCAAGGCAGCTCTGTTGTATGAGCTGCTTAGTGACAATGAAACACAGAAGGTAAGTTGTACAGACCAGCAGGGTAGAAGTCAACTGTCAGAATAAGCACTGCATGGGTGTAAGGTAGAACGCAGACAGTAAGGATGTCACGACTGATAGGGTCGGGAGCTGCGAACTTCTATCTCGAGCACCTCCCGACTGACCGCTATCTCTGGTGAACCAGACTGCGGTTCGCTAGCCAGGGAGACCATCCCAATAAATAGATTATATTAAAGAATTAATTGTTCACTTAGCATCGGATTTCTCCACTTATATAAATCTCTCTCCTATATAAAGGTGGTTTAGTTCATCAAAAAGCCAGGCATGTAACAGAATGTTTTATGTACGCAACAGCAATACAGCCAAAAAAATATATATAACTTCACCCACAATCGTTCTATTGTCTGCCAAGCAGGCAGCTACAGATCTTCGACAGCAAAGGTTTCATTTGCTTGCAGGTTCATTGACTCCTCCTCGCCTCCTGCGATGCCACTTCATTATCGCATTCTCCCCCTCTTTTTTAAGTTTTCTCCCCCTTCCATAGCACCTACTTCCTTCTGAGTCGAGTCTCCTTGTGCTTAGAACAGTCTGTTCCCTTTCAGGAGGAAATGGCCCATTGAGCAGGAAGGGGCCCCATTCTTCCACAACAATGTTGCAACAGTAGGGACCAGTAGTCTGGAAGTAGTGGGGGGGGGGGGGGGGAAGGGGGGGTCAAGTGACCTGAAGTACCCTCATCAAGATACAAATCTATCTTGTGATCTTGAGTGACATGTCCGTGTTTATACACTTATACCCAGTGTAAGCAGCCATATATAGTATAACTGACTGCTTAGATAGACAGTCAGCAAAAAAGCATTTGGAAAAAGGAAACTGGAACTGCATTCATCTGCAACTAGGAGCAGGTTTATATGGAGCCTGGATGGAACTCCACTATTGAAGAGTGCAGGAACAGAATACAAGTCAGTTTATAAGATTAAGTGTTGGAAAAAGTGTAGCACCCAAACAGTCAAGACCGGATATTGGATGTAAGCAGGGCAAAACTAAAGTAGCAAAGAGCAAACATTCATAAGGTCACGGTAGAACTTAAATACTAAAGAGGAAATGTTGCAAATGACCAAAATTGAACCCGGCATATTTTGCATTGGAATAGGCAAAACTCAACTTGAACAGACTAGATGTTGTTAAGGAGGAGAGTAGAATTCTGACAATAAAGAGCAGGGTATTTCTGAGATAATAAATGGTGGAGATTGCAACTCAGATTCTAAAGACTCAGTGCTTGAACTTTGCCCTACTCCAAAACAACAATACTATCAACTACCAAATGTAGTCTGGTAGCAGAGCGCCATAAGATTGAGTTGCAACCAGGGATACCTGCCCCATGAGCTTCAACTCACTTGGAGTTTCCTTCTCAGGGGGAGTACCAGGGACTGAACCTCTCCCATTTCTGCTCATAAAATCTCTGTGCCTCAAATGCCGATTCCTGTGTTGGATCTTTACCCGTAGTCATGTCAGTAAAGGATTATTATCTGCCAACCCAAAGCAAATTGAAGTACTCCTGGCCATACATCAGTAAGGAATGCTGGAGAATAATGAAGAGAAAAATGGATTTTAAAAACCAAATAAGCACATACAAATGGCCCACTAATTGTTTTAAAAGGGTTCATACTACAGTCAGCCTTACAAGTCTTTTAGAACGACAATCGTACACGGAAAGCTGCTGCTGACTTCACAGATATTGGAACCAACCTTTTTATCATGGCTGTCATGCTACACAGAGGCACCTTCACAATGCAGGCTGTCACTGTCTTCATTCTGACACTCAGCTGCACTTGTACGTAACAGAGGGATGTTCTGCAGCCAGTAGCACAGCACAGATGAACCTAGAGGTTTTAAAACAGTTGGTGCTCAAAAAGCAGTGCAGTTCATCAATGAGCCATTAAGAACAGCGTGCTGGAAAATAGGTGAAGAAGAAAGAAAGTAGACTGTTATTACTACTTTTCCTCTCCACACGAGGGAGAAAGGAACAGAAGGATATGTTGATAGAGTGAGATGAAATAGGGTGGGAGGAGGCTCGTGTGGGGCATAAACTCCAGCACAGACCAGTTGGGCCGAATGGCCTGTTTTGGTGCTGTAAATTCTATGTAATTCTACGCAGTAGATACGGACCTTCCAGCTAATCTTTATTTTGCCATCCACATCTCCAGACAACCACTCACTCATTTCCACACTGTTAATCATCACCTGCAGTTTTTAAATATACATATGATCATTTCATTGCATAGCTTAATTGGATATTTTGTTTCAAATCTAGTCTCTGCGATAACCTTCAGTTCATTTCATATTGCTGCAGCTGAGAGTACTTATCATTTGGCTGCTCGCGAACCATGTGTACAGGTCTTCTGCAGTTATAATTCTGGTCATCCAACTAACAGGTGGAGCAGATGTGTCAGAAGCTCACCAACCACAAGGGCACAGGGAAGGGCTAATTCACCATTCAGCATGTGAGGAGGGATGTAGAGGACCTGGTTTGGGGTGGGGGGCGGGGGGGCGCTTGTATTTTGGTGCTGAGGCCACGGCCAAAATTTTAATACAAAAAGAGGACACATATGTTGAGCACATGTTAGCGTTGTGTAGTGTAAAGGTTTTTCACTGATGGTGTCCATTAGCAGCATCAGGTGTCCCCAGGATAGGAACCATGTGATGCAGAGTAGAGATCCTTTGGCCTTCAATCACATCCTTTCAAATTCATTTTGTCTGTTCCCCTTCCAAGTTTGCTACCAATTATCAGCGTATAAAAATAGTGTGAAATGTCATTATGGAGAGTGCATTGCACTGCTAGTAAGCTGGAACCAATAATGTATAATTAGATCATATCCTTGTGTGTTTTAGGCTATCTATGAAGCAATGTTAAGCCTACTGTGGTGTTCAGGAGGCGGTGACGTCATCGATGACTGGTGTAGATGTGATTCTACAACCTTTAGCATTGATGGGCTACCAAACTGTGCACCTCTGCCTCAGCCAGTGTAAGTATCTGTCCTTCAGTATCTTTTAATGAGGTTGTGACACATTCTGACAACACTCAATGTGGTATATTTTATTAGATGTGGAAGATACCCCACAGGTCTGATCCTCGATTAAGAAACGTGTGGGTCCAACCACGCAGCACATAAGCAAGGAAGTGGCAGCCCACCAGGACCTGTGTGGTATTTCTATTTCTACAGGTTAACTGTAGGGATAACTTTTACTGTTAAATTTGTTTTTAAATATTTGCTGAAAGAAGGAAAAATCGAAGTACTGTATTAGAATCATAGAAAGGTCACAGCACGGAAGGAGGCCATTCGGCCCATCGAGTCTGTGCCAGCTCTATGCAAGAGCAATCCAGCTATTCCCACTCCCCGCCCTATCCCCGTAGCCCTGCAAATTTTTTCCTTTCAAGTACTTATCCAGTTCCCTTTTGAAAGCCACGATTGAATCTGCCTCCACCACCCCCACACCCCTGGCAGTACATTCCAGATCACAACCACTCGCTGTGTAAAAGAAGTTTTTCCTCATGTCGCCTTTGGTTCTTTTGCCAATCACCTTAAATCTATGTCCTCTGGTTCTTGACCCTTCCGCCAAAGGGAACAGTTTCTCTCTATCTATTCTGTATAGACTCTTCATGATTTTGAATACCTCCATCAAATATCCTCGCAACCTTCTCTGTTCTAAGGAGAACAATCCCAGCTTCTCCAGTCTATCCACGTAACTGAAGTCTCTCATCCCTGGAATCATTCAAGTAAATCTTTTCTACACCCTCTCTATGGCCTTCACATCTTTCCTAAAGTGTGGTGGCCAGAACTGGACACAATACTTCAGTTGTGGTCGAACCAGTGTTTTATAAAGGTTCATCATGACTTCCTTGCTTTTGTACTCTATGGGCGCTAAATTGGGCCGTGTCGCGCCCGTTGTTTTGGCGCACATTTCCAGCTTGACGTGCACCGGACGCCATCTTGGTATAGGAGTTAGCGCATGCGCAGATACCGAACGCTGGAAGCATGTAAAGTAGGGAGAAAATGCATGCAATCAGTGTGCAACGCTGATTTAAAGTGACAGACACCATTTTGGACCTTAACGCTCAACTCAACGCTCAGTCTTAACCCCGACCATCTAAACATGTCTTACAGTGCCTGAAGGACCCCCCACCAGCACTATTTAAAGGGGCCATGCAGGTGTTACAGGTTAATTGCTGGATTATTGCTTCTGGCTGCTGGTGGAGTAGGAAGTGTTTTTTGAAGCTCCTTATTCTTACTGAGAGTTCCTAGACTACATTTGAGAGTGGTTTGGCAGGTACTGCCTTACGGTTCAGAAAGTTAAAACCATGGTTGAACAACATTCCTGCCAACCATGGGCAGTCTGCGAGGGCTCCCGCTGGGCAATGAGCATGACTGGGAGCATGCAGAGAGGCCACGTCTAGCAGGTCAAGCTGCGAGGAGACGGAGGACGAGGAGGTGCAGGACATTGAGTAAGAGGCCCTACCCAATGAGGGCCTTCCAGGACCAATTCTCTTACCTCAACATGACCGAGGAGGATTGCATCCGATGCCTGAGGTTCACCAAGGAAGCTGTGACCGAGATCTGTCAACTGGTGCAGCCACAACTGCAGCCTCAGAGCAGGGCGAGGACAGCATTGCCTCTGGCTGTGAAGGTAACTGTGGCGCTGAATTTCTACGGTTCAGGAGCATTTCAGGCCTCTGCTGGTGACATGTGCAACATCTCGCAGTATGCAGTGCACTGCTGCATAAGGGAGGTCACAGACTCACTGTACCACACGAGGAACAGGTTCATCACCTTCCCTCTCCACGGAGACAAGCAGAACGAGCGAGCACGGGAGTTCACTCGCATTGCTGGCTTCTCCATAGTGCAGGGTGCCATGGACTGCACACATATTGCCCTGCGTGCTCCGCACATCAACTCAGCCATCTTCGTCAACCAAAAGGGCTTCCACTCCCTCAATGTGCAGCTGGTGTGCGACCACACGCATCGCATCTTGGAGGTCGATGCCCGCTACCCTGGGAGTAGTCACCATGCCTTCGTCATGCGGCAGTCCAACATGCCAGCTATCTTTCACCCGATTCGGCAAGTCAAAGGCTGGCTACTGGACGACGAGGGCTATCCCCTCACGACGTGGCTCATGACACCGGTCAGGAATCTATGCACACGTGCACAGCAGGCCTATAATGAGAGCCATGCTGCCACACGCAACATCGTGGAACACACCATAGGCCTCCTCAAACAACACTTCCACTGCCTCGACCGGTCTGGAGGAGCCCTGCAGCACTCCCCTGAGCGGGTGGGCAGATTCGTGGTGGTCTGCTGCATGCTGCACAACCTCACCATCGTGAGGGACCAGCCTTTGCCACCAATGATTGGAGAAGACCCTGAGCCAGAGGTGGAGGAGGAGGAGGCTGAGGAGGAGGAGGAGGAGGAGGGGGTGGAGCCACAAGAGGAAGTGAAAGAAGACGCAAGGAACCACACACCTCGTCTGCAAGGGCTCTGGGGGCTCTGCGGGCTCGCCTGATCCGTGCCCGTTATCAATAATGTGAACTGCATCCCCCAACTCATCAACAGTCCTACACTCACCACCTTTGTGCTCCCACAAGACAATCAAATCGCCCTCCATCTGATTACACATTGGTGACCCTCTCAGCTCATTGCATAAATAGAAACCACCACCAAATGCAAAATCAAACTCTCATTTATCAGTAAATAAATGAAAATATGCAAACATAACAGAACTATTCATCCTTTTGCATTCCCTTAGTGCCTTTTGTTCATGTGCCTTTACCTATCTTAGAGGTGCTTCCCCAGTGGCTGGAGCATGGGTGGTGGAAGGCTGCTGGCCTTCAATGGAGGAACATGCAGATGGCCTTAGAGGACGATCTCGAGTAGCTCTGGGCCTGGAGAGCCCGGCTTCAGACTTGCACCATCTCAGCATGGGCTGCAGCAGTCTGGCCTGGCTGGCCGATAGGCAACAACAGGGGCACTGGCAGAGTGGCAGGAGTTGGAGCAGGAATGCTGTCGACCTGAGAAAGGACAGCAGGTCCGACTGCCATGGCGCCACTGCCACTCTCCCGGGGCGGTGCCTGAGCAATCCTGGTGATCGGCTGGAGAACGGATTGCTGTGAGTGCTGTGATGCCCTGGCAGCCCAGTTCCACGGTGGTCCCCAGAGCTACGATAGCAGCAGCCTGAGCTTCCAAGGCAGCAGCCTGAGCTTCCAAGGCAGCAGTCAGACCTTGGATGGCAGATGTTTGTGCTGCAATGGATGCTGTGACATCAGTCATCAGACGCTGCATCATGGTGGGTTCCACAGGTGCGCTGATGGAGGTGACCACCCATTCCATGTTGGAAAGGATGGGCTCCAAGCTCTGCGCAAAGCCCTGTGCCAAGTTGGAGCTGGACTCCTCCATGTCCCTTCTCATTATGCGCAGGCTTTCTGGTAGGCCTTCCAGTGCCCCAAGCATTTGTTGGTGTGCGCCCATCAGCCGTCCTCTGTAGCCTGGCCCATCGAAGTCCTCATCTGACTCCTCTGCAGCAGAACTAGTGAGTGACCTCGCCCTCCGCGAGCTGGCACCTGTGGAATCCGATCCCTCACTCCCGTCCCGGCTCCTGCGCACTTGTGCTCGATGTCTCACCACGTGCAGATCCCTCCTCTAACCTAACCGCTAAAGGACGCGCAGTGTCAGCCTCTGAGCTGGTGGAAGCAAGTGTCAGATCGAGTGATGGTGTGGCTTCAGTGTCCTCCTCCTCCTCCTCCTCGGAGGGTGCCGTCACATGTTCTTGGGTATCTGCAATGACAAAGGGAAACAGGTTGAGTTGTGGAGTGGGGAGAGGAGTAAGTAAGAGGTGCGTGCTGACAGCATGTGCAGCACGTGAGTCAGAAAAGATTATGGGAGGAGGGAGATGTGGAAAAGGAGAAGGAGCATTAGATATGCAGAGACCCCCTTGACCAGGACCTCCAGCGCGGCACGTTGTAACGGCTGCAGCGACGGCCCGCCCAATGATCCGCAGCGCCGTCTCCTCTGGCATGCCCGTCCACCCTCAGGCCCCTCCCGCCGCCGGCTGTTATGCACCACCTTCTCCTACAAGACAGAGGACAGTGTGTCAGTGAGTGTCCTGCAAGGTGTGCGGGTGATGTGCCTGTCGTGGTAGAATAGCTGCCAGTTTGTGTGACATGTGGGTGGTGGTTGTGTGGCCTGCAAGTGTGGTACTATGTGCGGTTGAGATGCAGCATGCCGAGTGCAGCATTGTGTATGGATGGGCAGTGTTTGTTTGGTGGGGTGGGTGACCGGGGGTGTGATGCATGGAGCAGTGGTGCAGTTGGTAGGTTGTGTCACTTGACACTTGCATTCACTCACCTTGACCGCTCGTGTCAAATCATTGAACTTCTTTCAGCACTGCACCCACGTGCGTGGTGCAGTGCTTCTGGCATTGACTTCCTGTGCCACAGCCTGTCAATGCCTGCGGAGCTGCAGTCTGGAGGGTCTCCGGCCACCCTGCACGTATATGTTGGCCCTCCTTTCGTCCACCCCTTCCACCAGGGCCTCAAGAACATCATCAGAGAAGCATGGAGCCCTCTCTCCTGCCTGTCCTGCTATGCTCGTGGCCATCTTTCCCTTCTCCAAGTAAGCTGTGTACCTGCCATTTGAAATGTGCACCTACACCTTTAAGAGGTGCAGGCTGCTGTTGACGTGCGCTGTGCACGCCCCATTTCCAACTTCCTCATTCTGCGTGCAGCCTCTCAGCAGCGCGGGTTACACTGGCTGTACGGAGATATCATGGTAAGTAGCAGGCAGCACGAAGTTCACGTGCTGCCTGCGTAGGGGCCACAGGCGGGGGGTACTAGCACATCACGCTACCCCCGCCGAAAATGGCCCTTATCAAATTTTTTCCCCCACTGCCTCTATTTAAAGAGTCCAGGATCCTGTACGCTTTTTTATCCGCTTTCTCAACCTGCCCTGCCACTTTCAAAGATTTGTGCACATACACCCCCAGATCTCTCTGTTCCTGTACCCCTTTTAGAATTGTACCCTCGAGGTTATATTGCCTCTCCTCATTCTTCCTACTGAAATGTATCACTTTGCATTTTTCTGCGTTAAATTTCATCTGCCACGTGTCCGCCCATTTCACCAGCCTGTCTATATCCTCTTGAAGTCTATCACTATCCTCCTCACTGTTCACCACCCTTCCAAGTTTTGTATCATCTGCAAATTTGGAAATTGTGCCCTGTACACCCAAGTCCAATTCATGAATCTATATCAAGAAAAGCAGTGGTCCAAATACCGACCCCTGGGGCACACCACTGTACACCTCCCTCCAGTCTGAAAAACAACCATTCATCACTACTCTCTGTTTCCTGTCACTTAGCCAATTTTGTATCCATGCTGCTACTGCCCTCTTTATTCCATGGGCTTCATAAAATCTTGGATTGTATTGGAGGACATGTACCGAGGCAAGTCATAATGAACGAATGCAGCAGCCGTGAAGATAGTAATTTTCTGTATTTAGTATGGAGACGCTGAGCTTTTAAGTTAACTCAGGGTCTGTATGGTTCCTTGGACAAGTTTTGCTGGTTTAAAATCCTGTGCGTGCGTGGGCATGAGATTTAAATTGATGTAGCGGCAGTTGCTAGTTTTCCAAGATTTGGGCGGGTGGGTGTCGTGGGGAGTGGGAGGAGAAGGACAGACCCCGAGCGTTGCACAGCTCATTCTAAAAGTAGCATGAGCCATAGCTCGTGCTGCTTGGCAAAACTCACGGGCACAGGCAGGCAGGGGTGGGGGGGAATGGGATGGTGAAGTCAGCTGGCACCAAAGACGGAGAACCCGGAAGGCACCGAATGTGGAAGACTGCTGACAAACCAGAGAGAGTGAGTCGCTCGCGGAGGAGCGGCACGAGGAAAGCGGAGAGAGTACGGGAAGATACAGAGTGCGGAGAACGGGTGGCAGGAAGGACAATGATGAAAACAGGAGGTAGGGTTAAGGAGAGCGAGAGAGACAACAAACTGCATTTAAATAGTGCCTTTAATGTCAAAAACATCCCAAGGTGCTTCATTGATAGGCACATGGAAAACCAACACCAAGCTGCTGACCGAAAGGATGACTGAAGAGATGAGTTTTGAGGAGGTTTCTAAAGGAGCAGATGGAAGTCGAGGGGTTTAGGGACGAAATTCTAGAGAATAGGAGCCAGGCGACTGAAGGCTTTGCTGCCAATGGTGAGGCGAAGGGTGGGGTTGGAGGGGGGAGATGTGTAAGAGGCCAGAGTCAGAAGAGTGAAGTGTTTGGGGAAGTGATTATAGTGCTGGAGGTGGTTACAGAAATAAGGGTGGAGCAAGGCAATGGAGGGATTTAAAGGCTTTGGTGAGGATCTTAAATTTGAGCTGTTGCGGGTGTAGAGCCAATGTAGGCCGGCAAAGACAGAATGATGAGTTTGAGGGACTTAGTTTAGGATAAGATACATGCAGTAGAGTGTTGGACAAGTTGGAGCTGATAAGAGACTGGAAAGTTATGGGATGCGAGTGCTGAGAAGTAACTAAGCAAGTACAGAAGTGAGGGGGATGGATTTGTGACAAAAATGAAGAAACATTGTCTAACATTTACCGTGGTATTGCTGCCTTTAATTCTGTCACTGTATATATGAGGTTGATAAACCAGCTTCACTCATTAAGTCCCAGCTTAACTTAATCATGTAACAGATTTTAGTTGGCTTGTCTATGCCTGGTGTCTGTGGGAAGGACCCAGCCATTCAATTGAATAGAAGCATCTTTTGGAATTTGTTGAAATAATATGTGGCAGCTTGTAAACAATGTAGCTAAGTTATTTAAATCTGCTTGGTCCCAGGCATTTTTTGAAGGCATTTATCAACCTGTCTTGTTCAGATCAGGGAATTTGTAGCTTTCAAAAATACATATAGTCAGGCCAGATTACTTCTGTAAACAATGAGAAAAAGAAAAGAACTGCTGCATAAGAAATTTACTAACAGTTTAGCACAGGACTTACAAACTATTTAATATTTTCTACTATGTAAGGTAGCCGAGCTTAGCAACTGTTGGAAAATTATGTTGTGTTATTACCACTACATATTTACTCTATTACTGTTTATTTGGCCATTAAAGCCTTCATCAATGTCTTGTGTTATTCTGTTGCCTTACGAATGCAAGGAGTATCACATGGGATAAAACCCAGTGAAATACACTGAAGAGGTTTTTTTTAATCTTTGTTCATTCCCAAGGCATGCTGTGAATTTACCTAGGTATGTGGGCAAATACAAACACTTGCTCTGGGAGCTTGGGCCAATGACAACTAGAGTAAAAAAAAAACATAAAGAAATCTTAAAAATGGAGCAGGAGTAACAAAGAGAACGCTGCAGTGAGCGAGGAGAGGAGGAACCAGGGAGACTGAGACACTGGTGTGAGGAACCCCAGTGAGAGACGTAGGATAATGAGAGCTTGGATCTGAGAGTGGGTCATCCCCAGGAGCTGCACTGAGGCAGCTACAGATGTTGAAAGTGTGCAGAGTGAATGTGCACAAACAGCCAGGGTTGAGAAGGACACAGCCAGCAAGACTGGCAGCGCAGAGCCCTGGGGGCAGGAGGAGAGTGCCTGTGGAGATCCCAGAGTGCCATCTGTGTGGCACAAGCCCAGAGAGAAACGAAGAGAGAGAGATCACTTAGGGAGGGGGGAGAGCTTTGAGAGCCAGCCAGGCAGGGAGAGGTCCGAGAGCCGGCCGGAGGGGGAGAGGCCCGAGAGCCGGCCGCAGGGGGAGAGGCCCGAGAGCCGGCCAGAAGGGGAGAGGCCCGAGAGCCGGCCGCAGTGGGAGAGGCCCGAGAGCCGGCCGGAGTGGGGGTGGTCCGAGAGCCAGCCGCAGGGGAGAGGCCCGAGAGCCGGCCGCAGTGGGGGAGGACCGAGAGCCGGCCGGAGTGGGAGAGGCCCGAGAGCCGGCCGCAGTGGGGGAGGACCGAGAGCCGGCCGCAGTGGGGGAGGACCGAGAGCCGGCCGCAGTGGGGGAGGACCGAGAGCCGGCCGGAGTGGGGGAGGTCCGAGAGCCGGCCGGAGGGGGAGAGGCCCGAGAGCCGGCCGGAGTGGGGGAGGTCCGAGAGCCGGCCGGAGGGGGAGAGGCCCAAGAGCCGGCCGCAGTGGGGGAGGCCCGAGAGCCGGCCGGAGTGAGAGAGGCCCGAGAACCGGCCTCAGGGGGAGAGGCCCGAGAGCCGGCCAGAGGGGGAGAGGCCCGAGAGCCGGCCGCACTGGGGGAGGCCCGAGAGCCGGCCGCAGGGGGAGAGGTCCGAGAGCCGGCCGGAGTGGGGGAGATCATCCAAGGAGAGGGAGAGGCCTTCGGTGAATTGGAGGGAGATCAATCTTTAAGAAAATAAGATCAGGAGTAGGCTACATGGCCCCTCGAGCCTGCTCCACCATTCTATAAGGTCATGACTGATCTTCTACCTTAACTCCACTTTTCCCGCCCTATCCCCATATCCCTTGATTCCCTTAGCCTGTACAACCTTGCCAGGAACCATTCATTTTGAAGAAAGATAACCTGACCTGGTCCCACATCATTGGGCCGTGTCTGTATACACAGGCCTGCCGCTGCCAAGTGGAGTAGTTTAGGCTTGGAACTGAGGGGCCAGAGTGTGCTGAGCTATATTACCTTGTAACATGTAGTGTAAAGATGAGCTCACCCAGTGACTGTTGAAGAATCGAGCCCCACTTCTAAACTGACTGTAATTGAAGTTATTTTTGTCTCTGTTATGCCCCATAAGTGGGCATACACCCATGCTCCTACCAAAATGCACCTCCTCACACTTAGCTATATTGAAATTCATTTGCCAATAGCACGCCCATTCTACAAGTATATCAATGTCCTCTTGCATTTTGACACACTTTGTATTAACTACACGCCCCAATTTGGTGTCGTCTGCAAATTTTGAAATTGTATTTCCAATTCCTGAATTCACATCGTTAATGGGGGACGTCCCTGCAATTTTGGGCCATTTACACCGGTTCCAAATGGATTGATCAGCACGTGCGGGTACAATGGGCATTCAGCAGTGGCTGGGCAGGAACCGAAGGAGGCTCTTCTAATTGAAAGGACTGCAGTTTTGCAGTCAATTGCTGTCAGCTGGGCAAGCAGCCATCAGCGCTCTCGGTCAGGTGGGGGAAAAATCAGCCAGGGTTCCCGGTCCTGATCACAATCCAGCCACCCTGGCTGGAAGTGTGCATGTGTGGATGTCAGGCGAGGACAGTGTTGTGCTGGGCGGTGATGGCCCCCACGGTGGAACAGCCGACCCAAAGTCTCACACGTGTATAATGGCTGGCTGAGTGAGGTGCAGGAGTGGATCGGGATTCGATTCCATCAAGGGGTTGAGAAAAAGCAGAAAAGAAGTAAATGCAAAGGAATAGAAGGATAGAAGGTGAGATGAAGTAAGGTGGGAGGCAGCTCATGTGGAGCATAAACATCGGCATAGACCGAATGGCCTATTTCTGTGCTGTAAAATTCTGTGTAATTAAAAGGACTTGTGGGCACGGTCGCCATCGGAAAAGCACTTCATTGCTGAGTCAGCGACCGTCCGTCACTCGAGCAGCTTGGTGGTAGGAAGGACACTTGAGGATTCAAAATGTTCCCCCGAGACCAGGAGTCGACTTATCTGACTCTGTACATTTGTGACTTTGATTTATCTGGGGAAAGAAAAAAAAAACACTTTTCAATAATGCATGGAATTTTAACAGAAGTGATCTCTGAGTATTGCGTTTTAATATTTTATATACATTCTGTTTACGTGACTGCATTAATCACACAAAGTGCTCGGATTAGAACCATAAAGGCTGATTTCTGATTTATAGACTGGAGCAAACAGACAGTAATTAAAATGAAAGCATTGCCATCAAGTCATTTTAATCCACTAATATGAATTCAGTGCAATCTCTGAAGCACTTAATATTTCTTTGTTAAAATAATGATCGTCACTCAAAGAAAGACTGTGCTTTGAAGAGCACGGGTGAAAACACCATTTTATTCATCTGCTAATAAGGGTCGAGTGTCTGGGATGAAAGGGTGTTACCCTCAAACTAAATGATGGTACCATGGACAGGATTTAGATTTGTATTTATTTTTAACGCCATTCCTCTTCTTCCTCCTTCCAATTCTAAGTTGGTCTTCCCTCTCGCTTCTTACCCTTATTCTCCTGTCAGCGCTAGAAAGGGATGCACTAAGGCAACTCAGATATTGCTCATTGGAGGTCAGAATGAGCTTCCTCCGATATTCGATCCTAGAATGAGGGGGAGAGCTGATTGAAGAAGTGGTGTGTCTGCTGGACTCCTCCCGTAGATCAGTTCGAGAGGACAACCAGGACGGTTGCATCAATAATTTTAATGATCAAGTACGACTAGTTACACATATTAACAAGGCAGTAAGTGCAGAAGATGGATATTACCCCAATCCTTTGGAGAACAGGCGATCGTGTTTGTCTGTCCCTTTGCTCGTTGCTCCTGTTCTGCCCTTCTCCCTGAAGATAATTCCTTATACACCCCAATTCCACGTGGTCTCCACATGGCCATGACATTATCCACTCTCAATGACATTGCAACCCCTTTCACCCATATATGGACATGCTTCCATTTTATTTCTCCCAGTTTTCCAGCAGACACACCTTAAAGCAAACTGCAGTAAGACAGTTTAGGATTACACTTCTGAAGCGAGATTCTTGGCTCCCCTCAATTGGTAAATGAGATGCACGGCCTGGTGCTGAGCCGTACAGACTAGAACATTCCAAGGTTACATCTTTCATCTCAAGTGGACCAGCTGTCCTCGTACTAGAAATGGCCTTGGTGCCCTGTGCCATGAAAGTGGTAAAGAAATGTTACCTGGGAGTCCTGCTCCTGCAGGTGTAAGAACATCGGGTGAGGACAGAAGTTGGGTCACCTGTAATGCCCCCTATAGGCAAATAGCCTGCCAAAACTCACTGTCCCGGCTCGCACATTAAGAATGATCAATCAAGCAGCCAGAACTCATTGACTCAGCCTTCAGGAGAGGAGAAGAGAAAATTCGGGGGGTGGTGGTGGAGAGATAAAGAATCTTGCCATCAGGGGCCCTTTTAAAATCAAACTCTTAAGATTAGCATCATAGTTACTTGCGTTTCGTGTTGCTTTTATTTTGATTACTGTTGTTTATTGAATGCGTACTGATGACATAATTGAGAAAACTGGCAGAACGGAGTCGCTGAGTCCAAAGCTGAATTAAAGGTGGAAGGATATGAAATCTGAAACTTCCAGAGGTGTCAGAAAGAGTTAATTCCTTGTTTCATTCACTCAGATTTTCTTTGGAGCAAATGAGCTTTCTTCCTTGATTTAATTATCTTTTAATGTGAAAGAAATGTTCTCTTCTATTGTACAGATTTGCATGTTTGATACAAATGTGTCAGGGTTCATATCTGTCTTGAAATATACATTATATTTGCAACATCAATTTCTCTGTTAATTGTAAATCCACATAATTACAAGTTTTGCATCTAGCACACAATGTACCTTAAATTTTGGGGTAGGGTTCAGTCAGATGAGCGATGTGGCAGCAGTATTTAAATTATTTAGCATACATACTGCTCGGTATATTTTAGAAACACAGGCTTCCCCGCTGTCCTCTCCATACAATGAAAGCAGCTTTCAATACAAAAGAAGGCCCTTTGGCCCATCCTGCCTGTGCTGGCTCTTTGCTAGGGCAGTCCAAAACTAATCCCACTGCCCCACTGTCTCCCTGTAGCCCTGTATCCTGCTCTGCTTCAAATGTTTATCTGCTCTGTCCTTAAAAGATGCAGCTCTCTGTACTTCAGTTATTCCCGGTGGTAATGCATTCCGTGCTCCAAAAACTCTCTACATAAAGAAATTTCTCTCAACCTTTCTGCTCACATTCGCAGTGGCAATTTCATATCAATGACACCTTGTCACTGACTTTCTCAACCTGAGAAAAGAGACTCTCCATATTCACTCTATCAAATTCCTTCATCATTTTAAAAACCTCCATTAGCTCTTAGCCAATTCTGCTCCAATGGAAATAGTCCCAATATCTCAAATCTGTCCTCGTAACTCTAGTTTCTCAACCCTAGTATCATCCTGGTGAATTGGTGCTTTATGCTGTCTATGGCTTTAATGTCCTTTCTATAAGGGAGCACCCAAAACTGTGCACAGTACTCTAACTGTGGCCTAACCTTTTGCCTTAAGGAAATTTATCAGTACTTCTTTGATCTTTATATTCTATGCCCTTATTTATAAAACCTAAAATACTTTGGCCTTTTCTTAAATGGCATTATCTACCTGCCCTCTCATTTTCAAGGAACTTATGATTTGAACCCCTAGGTCTCTTCATTCCTCTGCTCCCATCAGCATCTTTCCATTGAGTGTTTACCACTGTTACTTGCTTTTCCTCTAAAAATGCAGCACCTCACACTTCTTCACCTGCCTGCCCATTCTGCTAACCTATTCATGCCCTCCTATTCATGTTCTCACTGTTGGCCAAACCGCCTACTTTTGTTTCATCAGCATATTCTGATATAGTGCCCACTCCAAACCATGTATAGATATCAAGAACAAAAGACCAGCACTGACCCCGGCATCCACTTTTTCCAACCCATCTCTCATTCAAACAACACTCATTAACCACAACACTTTGTTTCCCGTTGATCAACTCATTCTCTATCCATGCTGCTACATTTCCTCTTATACCGTATTCCTTGTAACAATCCTTTTGTGAGACACCTTATCAAACCACAAATATATAGACACAACATCTACTGTATTCCCTTTTTCTATCCAATTGGTCACTTTTTCAAAAAACTCTATTAAGTTTGTCAAACATGTTGGTTGCTCTTAATTAGCCCATGCATGTCTAAATGCTGACTAATTTAATCTTGACTTCTGGATTCTCAGAGTCCCCAAACTGACTGACTGACCTATAGTTACCTGATTTTATCTTTCTGTCCCTTCTTGAATGGAGGTTTTACATTGAGGACCCTCCTGTCCCCCAGCACTATTTGCATATTTAAGGAAGGCTGGAAAATCGTGGTCCAAGCCTTTGTTACCTTTTCTGTTCCTTCAACAGCCTGTGATACATGCCTTCAGAACTCGATGACTTACCCACTTTAAGTTCCACTCATTTTTTACAGTTATCTCGAACAATTTTTAAGTGTCCTACCCCAGAACAATTCCATCATTATTTTTAAACACTGACACAAAATACTTAATATCTCCATCATACCCTCACAATAAGATCTCTCCCTTCATCCTGAGCAGTCCTCTTCATTATTCTGTTACTTTTAAAATACTTATAAAAGCTCTTACGATTGCCTTTTATGTTATCTGCTAGACTTGTCAAATTCCCTTTTGCCCTTTTAATCTCTCTTTTCATCTCCCTACTACACTTTCTACATTCCTCTTTAGTAGTGTTAGCCCTCATCTTATCATTAGTCTCCCTTTTAAGGTTCCATTTAGTTTCAATCACTATTTATCCACAAAACTATCTTTCATTGCAATCCCTTCTTGCATTGTCGAGATATATCTGTTCCGTGTTTGATCCATCTCATATTTGAAGATTCCCCATTGCTGATCCGTTAGCTGTTCGCGAGCTTTTCTTCCCAGTTTTAAAAAATTTGTTCATGGGATGTGGGCATCGCTGGCGAGGCCGGCATTTATTGCCCTTGAGAAGGTGGTGGTGAGCCGCCTTCTTGAAATGCTGCAGTCCGTGTGGTGAAGGTTCTCCCACAGTGCTGTTAGGAAGGGAGTTCCAGGATTTTGACCCAGCGACGATGAAGGAACGGCGATATATTTCCAAGTCGGGATGGTGTGTGACTTGGAGGGGAACGTGCAGGTGGTGTTGTTCCCATTTGCCTGCTGCTCTTGTCCTTCTAGGTGGTAGAGGTTGCGGGTTTGGGAGGTGCTGTCGAAGAAGCCTTGACGAGTTGCTGCAGTGCATCCTGTGGATGGTACACACTGCAGCCACTGCGTCGGTGGTGAAGGGAGTGAATGTTTAGGGTGGTGGATGGGGTGCCAATCAAGCGGGCTGCTTTGTCCTGGATGGTGTCGAGCTTCTTGAGTGTTGTTGGAGCTGCACTCATCCAGGCAAGTGGAGAGTATTCCATCACACTCCTGACTTGTGCCTTGTAGATGGTGGAAAGGCTTCGGGGAGCCAGGAGATGAGTCACTCGCCGCAGAATACCCAGCCTCTGACCTGCTCTTGTAGCCACAATATTTACATGGCTGGTCCAGTTAAGTTTCTGGTCAATGGTGACCCCCAGGATGTTGATGGTGGGGGATTCGGCAATGGTAATGCTGTTGAATGTCAAGGGGAGGTAGTTAGACTCTCTCTTGTTGGAGATGGTCATTGCCTGGCACTTATCTGGCGCGAATGTTACTTGCCACTCATGAGCCCAAGCCTGGATGTTGTCCAGGTTTTGCTGCATGCGGGCTCGGACTGCTTCATTATTTGAAGGGTTGCGAATGGAACTGAACACTGTGCAATCATCAGCGAACATCCCCATTTCTGACCTTATGATGGAGGGAAGGTCATTGATGAAGCAGCTGCAGATGGTTGGGGCAAGGACACTGATCTGAGGAACTCCTGCAGCAATGTCCTGGGGCTGAGATGATTGGCCTCCAACAACCACTACCATCTTGCTTTGTGCTAGGTATGACTCCAGCCACTGGAGAGTTTTCCCCCCGATTCCCATTGACTTCAATTTTACGAGGGCTCCTTGGTGCCACACTCGGTCAAATGCTGCCTTGATGTTAAGGGCAGTCACTCTCACCTCAACTCTGGAATTCAGCTCTTTTGTCCATGTTTGGACCAAGGCTGTAATGAGGTCTGGAGCCGAGTGGTCCTGGCGGAACCCAAACTGCGCATCGGTGAGCAGATTATTGGTGAGTAAGTGCCGCTTGATAGCACTGTCGATGACACCTTCCATCACTTTGCTGATGATTGAGCGTAGACTGATGGGGCGGTAATTGGCCAGATTGGATTTGTCCTGCTTTTTGTGGACAGGACATACCTGGGCAATTTTCCACATTGTCGGGTAGATGCCAGTGTTGTAGCTGTACTGGAACAGCTTGGCTCGAGGCGCAGCTAGTTCTGGAGCACAAGTCTTCAGCACTACAGCCGGGATGTTGTCGGGGCCCATAGCCTTTGTTGTATCCAGTGCACTCAGCCGTTTCTTGATATCACGTGGAGTGAATCGAATTGGCTGAAGACTGGCTTCTGTGATGGTGGGGATATCGGGAGGAGGCCGAGATGGATCATCCGCTCGGCACTTCTGGCTGAAGATGGTTGCAAACGCTTCAGCCTTGTCTTTTGCACTCACGTGCTGGACTCCGCCATCATTGCTGAGCCTCCTCCTCCCGTTAGTTGTTTAATTGTCCACCACCATTCACGACTGGATGTGGCAGGACTGCAGAGGCCCAGATTCTTTCTCCTTTCACTAAACTTTTCCCCTTTCCAGTCCAGCATGTTTATCTTTGGATCTTCATTATCCTTTTCTATTATCACTTTGTCAACTCTGTTACAGTCGCCGTCTCCCAATTGTTCTTCTGCTCTCACATTAATTATTGGTCTGGTTTTATTTCCTCGAGCTAAATTAAGCAATGTTTCTTTCCATGGTGGATTAGAAAAATACTGATCGAGGAAGTGGTGGGAGAGAGAAGGGCAGCAGTGGCAAGCATTCACATGGGGGAAATGATACAACTTTCAGTGTGCATTACAGACCACCAAACAGAAGGGATGATGAGGAGGGGGAATGCATTCTCTAAATCGCTCCCCACTCGATAATGATAATATTTCTGTGATTTATGATGTGGAAGCATTAGTTAATGATGATCAGGTTTTAGCAAATTTTCATCAGCGACAAAACAATCCTCAGAAGGCTGATTCGGCAAAGCTCCAGTCGTGCTGCCGGTGGCGGGCATGAGACATAAAATCCAATATGGAACCTCATGCATCCAACTCAGGAACAGAGAGATCTGGGGGTAAATGTACACAAATCGTTGAAGGTGGCAGGGCAGGTTGAGAAAGCGGTTAAAAAAGCATACGGGATCCTGGGCTTTATAAATAGAGGCATAGAGTACAAGAGAAAGGAAGTCATGATGAACCTTTATAAACCAGTGGTTTGACCACAACTGCAATATTGTGTCCAGTTCTGGGGACCACATTTTAGGAAAGATGTGAAGGCCTTAGAGAAGGCGCAGAAGAGATTTACTAGAATAATTCCAGGGATGAGGGACTTTAGTTACATGGATAGACTGGAGAAGCTGGGGTTGTTCTCCTTGGGACAAATAAGGTTGAGAGGAGATTTGATAGAGGTATTCAAAATCATGAAGGATCTATACAGAGAGAAACTGTTCTCATTGGCAGAAGGGTCAAGAACCAGAGGACATAGATTTAACGTGATTGGCAAAAGAACCAAAGGTGACATGAGGAAAAACTTTTATACACAGCGAGCAGTTAGGATCTGGAATGCACTGCCTGAGGGGGTGGTGGAGGCAGATTTAATCATGGCCTTCAAAAGGGAACTGGATAAGTACCTGAAAGGATAACATTTGCAGAGCTACCAGGAATAGGGCAGGAGAGTGGGACTAGCTGGATTGCTCTTGCATAGAGCCGGCACGGACTCGATGGGCCGAATGGCCTCCTTTCAGGCTGTGACTTTTCTATGATTCTAACTCATTGCATATCACATTTCCTGCATGTTTTTTCAGGAGGCACAATGAGGCCATACTGCAGAAGTGTACACGCCACGTTTATATGGTGTATTTATTTAAATGGAGGTCCATTCCCAAATTTCACAATTTTGGGCAAGGCTTGGCCCCCAGTGTGCTCCTTGCCCATATTTAATGGGTGCAAGACTGCTAAATTGTCAAAGCCCACTTTCGAGTGCTTCTAAGAGCAAGGTTGCTATTGTCTCAGTTATTCTTGAAGCCCAATCTGGTTTGGACCCTTGAAACAGCCCTGATAAAAGTCACAAATGGCATCCTCTGTGACAGTGACCATAGTGTATTTCCCCCCTCCTCGTTCTTAACCTCTCAGCAGTCTTTGACATGGTCAACCACATAATCCTCCACCAATGCCTCTGCTCTGTTTTACAGCTCAGAGAGAGAGTCCTCGATTGGTTCCACTCTTAACTATCTGATCGTACTCCAGCAATGGCTTCTCTTCCCACCCCTGCACCGTTATCTCTGGAGTCCGCCAAGGATCTATCCTTGGCCCCTCCTCTTCCTCATCTACATGCTGTTCCTTGAAGTCATCATCTGCAGATGTGGGGTCAGCTTCCACATGTACGCTGACAACATTCAGCTCTACCACTCCACCACCTCTCTCGACCCCTCCACTACCTCTGCTGCCAGATTGCTTGTCCGACATCCAGTCTTCGCCCCTTGCCACGAAATGCATACCCTCGCCACCGATTCCATCCTCCTCCCTGCCATGGTCTCAGGTTGAACCAAAACTGATTCCAACCTTAGAACCTGAACTTCTGATCCCATATCCTCTCTATCACATGGACAGCCTACTTCCACCTCCATAACATCGCCAGTCTCCTTTCCCCCTCAGTGAAACATATCTTTGTTATCTCTACACTCAAGTATTTCAGTGCACTCCTAGCCAGCCTCCCATCCTCCATGCTCTGTAAACTTCAGTTTATCCGAAGCTCTGCTGCCCATATCCTACCTTGCACAGATCCTGCTCACCCATCACTCCTGTATTTGCTGACGTACGGTTCCCCCAATGCCTCAAATTTAAAATTCATATTCTAATATTTAATTCCCTTCATGGCCTTTCCCCACCCTGTCTCTGTCACCTCCCTCGACCCCCACACCAAGGGGTCGATTTTACGATGGCCGAGCGGGTGCGTTGGGGCCGGGGGGTGCTCGTAAAATCGGGGAATCCCGGAGCGGGTCCGGAGCCCGGCTCCAACCCGCCCACTTCCGGGTTCCCCAGTGACGTGCTCGGGTGCGCGCGCAACTCCCGCATGCGGGACTCCCACCGGCAATTAAAGCCGGCGAGATGACAATTTAAATACTTGCTTACCCTCGTTGAGGTACTTGACAGACCTCATTGACAGGAGATTTTGGCAAAGGTGCAATTTTCATGGACCCTCAGCGTGTTTCCCGTGCTGTGGGAAACACTCCCTGTTGGAGCAGACATGTTTTAGCCAGCAGCCAGTGGGAGATGCAAAGGATTTTTTGACAGTTGGGGGGAAAACCTCATGTATTGCAGCAGGGCACTCTGTCACTTCAGACAAAGTTTTGGCTGCAACACCTTTGTCTTTCCACTCAAAATTATTATTTTATACCCTAAACTCTGCTGTGCAAACACATTTACCTACTTTGCGGACCCCCTCAAACTCACACTGTCAGGATGGGGGGCACCATGGCTGCATTTATCACTTCTTCCGAGGACGAGCAACATCACCAGCCTCGCCAGGCACACCGTCCACCTCCGCCACGTGGAGCTCCACAACACAGTGCTGCGCCACAGGCACCTGCACAAAATAGTCGTGCAACTACACATACACCCACTGTAGGGTGACCCAATGGGTGGCATCAAGTGTGGGTGTTCATGAAGAACCTCATGAAAGGGACTTATTGCACAAGCCAGTCAAGAATGGGCAAGATGTGGCAGTAGTGGTGACAATATAATATTTAATGTGAGTTAAACCAAAATCAAATATAAATAGAAAACATGACAAACCGTCAAACACCCCCTTGTGCATCCCCTTTGTGCTCACGAAACCTTTGCCTTACGCTTCCTACTACTCATACGTGATGCATCCCCTGTGGCTGCAGCAGAGGTAGTGGCAGGTTGGGTGAGGGTGACCATGAAAGAGATGCATCAGAGGGTGAGTATGAGACAGAGCCATGAGATTGTATGAGGATTGGGTTGAGTGGTAGTGGTGGGATGAGTACTGGCGAGGTGAGTAAGTGCAGGTAAGATGTCGATGAGGTTTGAGTGGGTGTGAGGAGTGATGTGATAGAGTAGTGTTGGCAGTGCAGAAGGAGATGTGGGGTGGAGGCGGTGATGTGGCAGACAGAGTGTAGGGGAATGAGTAAATGTACTCACTTTGGCTGACCTAGTTAGGTCATTAAAGCGCTTCCTGCGCTGTATGCAGGTGCGGGATATGTTGCTGGCGCTGCTGACCTCCTCTGCCACCTCGAGCCAGGCCGTCTTGGTCACTTCCTCCCGTCCACCGGGTAGAAGATTTCCCTCCTCCTCCTCACCCCATCCAGTAAGACCTGGAGTGAGGCATCATTAAACCTGGAAGCAGCCTTTCCCCGGGCTGCTCCATGCTGTAATTTTGACTGTTTGCTGCAGGAGCAGCATTGGAGGACTGCCCCTTTAAATAGGGCTCCTCCAGCTGACAGCCTATGATGCGGGTGCGCAGTCCACCCACTGCGCAGGTTTCCAACGGCTTCAATTTACTCGCAATCGCGTGGGGAACGCACCGATTTTACTGGGCGGGTTACCCACGCGTCCAGTCAACCCCCCCACTGCCAACCCACCTCCCTGCTAATATCGGGGCCCAAGACTCCCCGGTCCTCCAATTCTGGCCTCTTGTGCATCCCTCCCTCCCTTCACCCCACCTTTGGTGCCCGTGCCTTCAGACGCCTAGGCCCCACTCTCTGGAATTCCCTCTCTTAAACCCCCCTGCCTCTTCACCTCTCTCTCCTCCTTTAAGACACTCCTTAAAACCAACCTCTTTGATTGGCACTCTATAAATGCAAGTTGTTGTTGTAGTTTTTTGACTCGAAGCATTTTTGCCCTCCTGCAATGACAATTTTGTATACTTATATTTCCTTTCATAGTTCTGCCTTTTTGCTGGACCCTTCTGCTTGCAAAGCCACCCTCCACTGAAGTCTTTTCAATTACCGCTTAGGTACAAGTTTCACCTAACAAGCTGGGGAGGATAAGAATTCCTTTGGTTGTTCCCATAGTGCTGCGTGAGTTGGACGAGGAGGACCAATTCATAAGAGGACGATGCCTACATATTCAAAGACAGCTGAGATGCCAGTCCGCTGACAAGGGTTGTGCGGTGGTTGCAGAGGGCCCCCAACCCTAACCCTAATGCAGGGTTGGTGCCCAGGAGCCCAAGAGCTCTTTATCCATGTCTGGTTAATAAACTGATATTCGAATATTTCAGTAAAGCATGCATTAGCATAGTAGTGGTGTATATTATCCCTCATAGTGTGTTTATTCCCTAGTCTTTAACTGTCACTGCATGCAATCTCTCGATAATAGTAAGATTTTTTAAAATCTTTGTTTTCCTTCTCCAGTTTGAGATTGTCACCTGCACATGAGCCAAGTAGCTCATTGGTGGTTTTAGAGTGGGACCACACAGAACCTGCAATTGGAGTGAAGATTGTGGACTATCTGATCAGCTTGGAAAGGGCCAGCATCACAGATCGAGCAGAAATGTCCAAGGTGGAGACAGGTGAGTGTGGTCCAAGTTTGGCCAGAAGAGTTAAAGATGGAGAGAGGTGAGCATGGTCTAAGTTTGATCGCCCATCAGAAGAGTTAAAGAGGGAGAGAGGTGAGCATGGTCTAAGTTTGATCGCCCATCAGAAGAGTTAAAGAGGGAGAGAGGTGAGCATGGTCTAAGTTTGATCGCCCATCAGAAGAGTTAAAGAGGGAGAGAGGTGAGCATGGTCTAAGTTTGATCGCCTCTCAGAAGAGTTAAAGATGGAGAGAGGTGAGCATGGTCTAAGTTTGATCGCCCATCAGAAGAGTTAAAGATGGAGAGAGGTGAGCATGGTCTAAATCAAAAGCAAAATACCGCGGATGCTGGAAATCTGAACTAAAAACAGAAAATGCTGGAGAAGCTCAGCAAGTCAGGCAGCATCTGTGGAGAAAGATAAAGAGTTAACGGTTCAGGTCGATGACCTTTCATCAGGACTGGAAAAAGTTAAAGGTTTAACAGTTTTTAAGCAAGTACAGAGCCAGGCAAAGTTGAGGTGGGGGAGGAAGGGGAGCAGAGGAAAGGACAAAAGGGAAGGTCTGTGATAGTGTGGAGGGCAGGAGTGATTAAATGACAAAAGGGATGATGGTGCAAGGCAAGGAGCTGTAAATGGCAACAGCAGAACTATTACCAGCACCTGCTGTCTGAAACAATGGGAGCAGTTGTTTTAAGTTTGGCCATCGCTCAGAAGAGTTAAAGATGGAGAGAGGTGAGCATGGTGTCAGTTTGGCCATTGCTCGGAAGAGTTAAAGAGGGAGAGAGGCGAGCATGGTGTCAGTTTGGCCATTGCTCGGAAGAGTTAAAAGTGGGAAGGGTTGAGAGTTGTTGTGTAAGGATAGCCTGTATTAAAAGTATATCCCTGAGGAATTCGCAAACAATGCTTGACTTTCCCATTTTTACAGGGAATATGTTGTTACCAACAGAACAATGAGAGGGGAAAGTAAATGTCAGTGATGAATGGGAAGTTAAAAATATTTGTTCAGATAAGAACTTGTACTAGAAATGGCAAAGTGATCTTACAATTTAAAGACAAGGTACAATTCCTTAAACATTAAAACTAGCATGGATAGTCCTTATTAAAAAAAAACAATTTTGTCAACCATTTTACTGTATAATAGACACTCAAGTTTTGCTCAGTTGCTAACTTTACAACTCTGAATACACTCAGAAGTAAAAGAAATTAGAATTTGTTGACTTATTGACCAATCCAATTTAAATAAGTTCAAATTGGGATCAGTTATTGACCTATCTGGGTTTAAGTAAGTTTGGATTTGGCTCAGTTACTGACCAACCTTGGTCTCAATACACTTCGATTTTTCGGCTGGATTTGTGCTGTGGCCCAGGAGGAACGTGATTTTATTGCAGGTGATGAATTTAGGGATCAGAAAATGTAATTTTAAAAATATCAACTGTTACTTCAAACAGTAGTATTCACCAATTCTTCAGATTTTATTTGTTTGTTTGTTGCTACAGCTTCTGCCCTGATTTACCCAATTGAAAAAACTTTAGACCTTGTATTGTAACTGAACATTTCTTAAACGGTGCCACCTTTAATGCATCAGGAGTTGTTCTGCCTCATTGTAACATGTTTTCATTGGGCCGATAACGTTGCTGCAGTGTTTGATGCTGATTAATCCTGATTTTGTTGATGGAGAAATCCAGCCTTTATGTGTCTGCAAATGTTGTCAACAATTCCTCTGATTACATACAGCCTTGATGGGATTAATAAGATATTCTCAAATGGTGGCAATTGTTAGGCATTTCTGAATGATCTTTGCTACATTACGAGAAGCATTTGCCAATGTCCCCATTGTATACGGTATGTCTCGTCTTTGGCTGTGATTGTTGACTATGTTACCAGTGAACTTGTTCATCCATATGTTAAGATAGTACCGACTGGTGACCAGCATATGGCAAACCAGAATTCATTTACAGGTGCACTTAGGCCTCTGTGATGACTCACTGACTAAATGCACTGTCTGGTGTAATACCGAGCTGTACAAGCCAAGGGGATCCCAGATTAGATCCCTAGTTTTTGTTAGGTTAGCTGATTTCAGTTGGAGCAGCACCGATGCCCCAGCAGCCCTGGGGAAAGGCAGGACGGGGGTGAGAACACTGTCAGGGTTCCTGCTCCTGATTGCTATCCACTACCCCCTGCTAGAAAGTGCATTTGTTTAAACGCTGACTGAGGACAGTGTATGGCGTGGCAGCGATGCCCCCACAGTCTAATAGCCTGCTGACACACACCATCCAGGTCCATGAAAAATGGGCACTGGGATGAGATACCAAAGATCTGCTAAGTACCAGCGGAACTGTGATTGAGTAAAGAGAGGAAAGAAAACAAGGCAGGGGAGCACTAAAAGTTTTATCAAGATCTGCACGCCAGTAAGTTATGAGCAAGATACCTCAACAGTGGTGGTGAGTGCCAGATATTGTTACCCTCACCACAAAGATTGGCTATGAAACTTGTGAGTTATGGGGCCATGCATAGTCATCTTTCAAAAGACCAACAAGATTAAATTAAGAAAGAACTTGAAGGAAAGAAATTGCATTTACACAGTGCCTTTCATGACCTTAGGACGTCCCAAAGATCTTCACAGCCTATGAAGTACATTTGAAGTGTAGTCACTGTTGTAATGTAGGAAACTCAACAGCCAATTTGCGCACAGCAAGGTCCCACAAACAGCAATGTGATAATGACCAGATAATCTGTTTTAGTGATGTTAGTTGAGGGATAACTATTGGCCAGGACACCAGGGAGAACACCCTGCTCTTCTTCGAATAGTGCAGTGGGATCTTTTACATACAACTGAGAGGGCAGACGGGGGTTCAGTTTAACGTCTCATCCAAAAGACGGCACCTCCGACAGTGCAGCACTCTCTCAGCACTGCACTGGAGTGTCAGCCTGGATAATGTGCTCAAATCTAGGGTGTGGGACTTGAACCCACAACCTTCTGACTTAGCGGTGAAAGTGCTACCCAATGAGCCACGGCTGACACACGTAGAGAATATTATACCACTAAAAGTGTACAAATGGGTTTATGTCCCTCTTGAGAAGCCCAATGTGCACGAAGAGCCCTAATCCTAGCAAGGACTATTTCTGTATTTCCACACATTCAGTTTTTAAAAATTCGTTCATGGGGTGTGGGTGTCGCTGGCGAGGCCGGCATTTATTGCCCATCCCTAATTGCCCTTGAGAAGATGGTGGTGAGCCGCCTTTTTGAACCGCTGCAGTCCGTATGGTGTGGTTTTAGTCTCATCTTCCTGTAATAGCGCTCAGCAAAATTTTCAGTGGTGAAGATTGATTTCTGGATATGTCTTTGGGCTGGACCATCCTGCCCAAGGACATTAAGAATAAAATTAATGTGCGCGTTTATGTGGGGGGTGGGGGTAGAAAGAGAAAATGATAATAATGGGGATATTTAGAATACAGTCACTGAATCACTGGATATCTGAAGGCTTGCAGGCACTTTCTGCAAGTGATGTTGAGCACCAGAGCTGACCTCTTACACTGTCATCTTCTGAAGATGAATACATGTGTTTCTGAGCGTACACAGTAATGGATGGCTGCTTTACCCGACCAGTAATTTTTTAAAAAACAAATTAAATTCCTATAGTACCATTTTTATTGTTCTTTTTATTGCACGCACCGTTCACAGTTATTCTTCCAGTAAGTGCTGTAATTTCTTTAATAAAGAGCAGGGAAACAGCAAAAGTGAATCAAAATTGTTGCAGATTTGACCGAGTGCCATTTGCCCATCCATAAAAACGGCCTTGCCTACAGATAAAACCTACATGATACTTAATAATGCTGCAACCTATGCATTAGATTAAATCCAGCACTGTATCTGATTCTGTTAGATTGCTGTTCCTTTCAAACATATAATTGAAAATAAGTGTGGTTGAGAGAGGGAGCAGCTATTTTGTATGGTTTTGATATTTTGAAAAAAAGGGATTTTTTTTTTGAAGATCAGAGATGAAAGAAGCATTTGAAGCTTAAAAGGGGAAGTATGTTGAGTATTTAGCATTCAGTCTTCCCTCATTGTTTATTTAAAAATATTGATTAAAATTTTGTCAATTTTGTTTTAATGAAAGGTCAGTGGAGACCAGGCATATTGGATCTCCTTGCCTCCAGTCCACTCCAGTTAATGTTTGGAAGGAGCCCCACATGTCCCAGATAATCAGTAGAGCTGAGGCATTTGGACCAGCATGGGAGTTGATCCAAAGCTGGCCAACCATGGGAGAAACACACTACGAGCTGAGTAGGCAGTGTTTTAAAAACAAAGTGTAAAAAGAAAATGAAGGAATATTGAAATTAATTCGACTCCCTGTTCGACTTCCGCTTTCCTGCTCGGTGTGAAGCTGGCATTTGAACGAGGATGAGAACAGTGAGATCAAATCCATCTGTTGTCACATTGACCAGTTCTTGGAGAGCCCATCAAGAACTGTATGTGAACTCCTTTAAAGGTACAAAATGCTACAGATGGATCAGGGAAACAGACTCTATGGGCTCAATTTTAGGAGGGAGGCAGGTTGGCAGCGGGGGGTCGACTGGGCACTTGCAGCCGCATCATAGGCTGTCAGCTGGAGGAGCCTTATTTAAAGGGGCAGTCCTCCACTGACGGATACTGCAGAAAGGAGCCAGAATTACAGCATGGAGCAGCCCAGGGGGAAGGCTGCTCCCAGGTTTAATGATGCCTCATTTCCGGTCCTACTGGATGGGGTGAGGAGGAGGGGGAGGACAGAGATCTTCTCCCTGGCGGACGGGAGGAAGTGGCCTGCCTCTGCCACCACGAAGGTCTGGCTCGAGGTGGCAGAGGAGGTCACCAGCACCACCAACATATCACACACCTGCATACGGTGCAGGAGGCACTTCAATGACCTAACCAGGTCAGCTGAAGTGAGTACACTTACTCATTCCCCTACACTCCGTCTGCCACATCACCGCCCCCACCCCACATCTCCTTCTGCACTGCCAACACTACTCTATCATATCACTCTTCACACCCACTCAAAGCTCATCCTTATCTTACCTGCACTTACTCACCTCGCCAGTACTCATCCCACCACTACCACTCAACCCAATCCTCATACAATCTCATGGCTCCGTCACATACTCACCCTCTCATGCACCTCTTTCACGGTCAGCCTCACCCAACCTGCCACTACCTGTGCTGCATCCACAGGGCATGCATCACATATGTGCAGTAGGCAGCGTAAGGCAAACGTGTCATGTGCATGAAGGGGATCCACAAGGGGGTTTGAGGGTTTGTCATGGTTTTTACTTATATTTGATTTCTGGTCAACTCACATTACATATTATATTGTCACCACTACTGCCACGTCTTTGCAAATCTTGTCTGGTTTGTGCAATAATGCCCTTTCCTGAGGATCACCATGAAGACCCACACCTGATGCCACCCATTGTGTCACTGCAGAGTGGGTGTAAGTGTATTTGCAGGGCTCTTTTGTGCAGACGACTGAGAGACGTCAGCGATGTCCCCGGTGGCACCCTGGAAGGATGCGGAGGAGAAGTTGTTGAGGGCAGTGATGACTTTGACAGCGACAGGTAAGAAGATGGTGCTCAGGCCAGCCGGGAGCAGCTCGGCATGAAGGAGGCTGCAGATGTCCACGACTACATGTCGAGTGACTCTGAGCCTCCGTGTGCACTGCTGCTCAGAGAGGTCCAGGAAGCTGAGCCTCGGTCTGTAGACCCTGTGCCGAGGGTAGTGCCTTCTGCGACACATCTCTCTCTGCGGTTGGCCTCCCTCCTGCTGTGCAGGTGGATGTGTCACAGCACTGTGTTGTGGAGCTCCATGTGTCAGAGGTGGACGGCGAGGCCAGTGAGGCTGGTGATGCTGTTCGTCCTCCGAGGAGGTCATGACTGCAACTACGGCGGCCCCCGTCCGGAGATGTACATCTGAGGGGGTCCGCAAGGTAGGTAAATGTGACTGCATACCAGGGTTGAGGTTGCAAGTTGGTGAATTTTCTTGTCAGGAGGAGGGTGGTGGAGGCCAAACTTTGTCCAAAGTGACAGAGTGGCCTCCTGCAATGAGTGAGGGTCTCCCACCCCCACCTGTCAAATGGACCTTTGCAGCTGCCACAGGCTGGTGGCTGTAACACATCCATTTCAACTGGGAGTGTTTCCCCCAGTGCGGGAAACACGCTCAGTTGAGTTGAAAATCCCACCCCTCCTAAAATATCCTACAAATCAGGTCTCCTAACGACCTGAACTATCTAATTAATTGCTTTAAGTGGGATCCCGCCGGCTTTAATTGTCGGTGGGAGTCCCGCATGCGGGGGCTGTGCGCGCATCTAAGCACTTCACTGGGGAACCCGGAAGTGGGCAGGTTGGAGCCGGGCTCCGGACCCACCCCGGGAATCCCCGATTTTCGGAGCCCCCCCCCCCCCCACCTCCGTCTCGAACGTCCTAAAATCGAGCCCTATCTGTTGAAGAATCACGTCAGCATTTCTGAACCAATAGAAAATTATGCCAAAAAAGGACAAAAAAACTTACAAATGTTGGAAATCAGAAATAAACACAGAAGATGATGCGAATACACAGCCGGTACTTCAACACCTGTAAAGAAAAAAAACGGTTAATATTTCGACCAGTCCTTTCGTCAGAACGGAAAGCTGAAACATAAGGAAACCTTAATTAGTGTTGAACCATTGTAACAGCAAGTGACCCGATGAAGGTTAAGGGAGTAACCAAGTTATTTTGTATGTAATCTTCCCCCTTCCCCCTCCCGTGCATCTTAAGAATACCATCCATGGTCCACCAGAGAGGTGCCATGCAGATTGACACCTCCAATTTATTACACAATAAACTCCTGGTCTCAGTTATTGAGAGGGGCAATTTGAAACTGAAATCAGATGGGTAATCACCCTTGATCACTTGTCTTCCAATAGCTTGCTGTTGAGATTCATTGGCTGATTCTGGAAGTAGGTCTCCAGTCCAGGCTCTTGGCTATAAAAAGTGTACGGGAGGGAAAAGGAAAGCAATTACTGTATGATGTAATTCTGTCTCTGTTTACCATCTTTATCTTTTTCTGGTTTTTCACTCCTTTCTTTGTTCCTCCTTGGTATTCTATCTTATTTGCTATTTTCTTACTTTGCCTTTGTTATCACTCTTTCCTCATTTTATTTTTATTTTCTCTTTCCCCGACCCCCCCTCTTTCTTTTCTCCCTTTCTTTTTTCTCTTCCTCCTCTTAGTGTCCTTTCCCCATCAACCCTATTTTCTTTTGCCCTCCCCCACTCTACATTTTTATCCTTCTCCTCATTCCTTTTACTTTTCATCTTTATGTTCCTCCCCTCTTTCCTTTTCTCATCCTCCCTTCTTGTTCCTTTGCTCTTTCCCCATCTCGTTCCTTTGCTCTTTCCCCATCTCGTTCCTTTGTTCTAGCCCCATCTCGTTCCTTTGTTCTATCCCCATCTTGTTCCTTTGTTCTATCCCCATCTCGTTCCTTTGCTATATCCCCATCTCGTTCCTTTGTTCTATCCCTATCTCGTTCCTTTGCTCTTTCCCCATCTCGTTCCTTTGCTCTATCCCCATCTCGTTCCTTTGTTCTATCCTCATCTCGTTCCTTTGCTCTTTCCCCATCTCGTTCCTTTGTTCTATCCCCATCTCGTTCCTTTGCTCTATCCCCATCTCGTTCCTTTGTTCTATCCCTATCTCGTTCCTTTGCTCTTCCCCCATCTCGTTCCTTTGCTCTATCCCCATCTCGTTCCTTTGCTCTATCCTCATCTCATTCCTTTGCTCTTTCCCCATCTCGTTCCTTTGCTCTATCCCCATCTCGTTCCTTTGTTCTATCCCCATCTCGTTCCTTTGTTCTATCCCCATCTCGTACCTTTGCTCTTTCCCCATCTCGTTCCTTTGCTCTATCCCCATCTTGTTCCTTTGCTCTTTCCCCATCTCATTCCTTTGTTCTATCCCCATCTCGTTCCTTTGTTCTTTCCCCATCTCATTCCTTTGTTCTATCCCCATCTCGTTCCTTTGCTCTTTCCCCATCTCGTTCCTTTGCTCTATCCCCATCTTGTTCCTTTGCTCTTTCCCCATCTCATTCCTTTGTTCTATCCCCATCTCGTTCCTTTGCTCTATCCCCATCTCGTTCCTTTGCTCTATCCCCATCTCGTTCCTTTGTTCTATCCCCATCTCGTTCCTTTGTTCTATCCCCATCTCGTTCCTTTGTTCTATCCCCATCTCGTTCCTTTGTTCTATCCCCATCTCATTCCTTTGCTCTATCCCCATCTCGTTCCTTTGTTCTATCCCCATCTCCTTCCTTTGCTCTTTCCCCATCTCTTTCCTTTGTTCTATCCCCATCTCGTTCCTTTGTTCTATCCCCATCTCGTTCCTTTGCTCTTTCCCCATCTCGTTCCTTTGTTCTATCCCCATCTCATTCCTTTGTTCTATCCCCATCTCCTTCCTTTGCTCTTTCCCCATCTCGTTCCTTTGCTCTATCCCCATCTCGTTCCTTTGTTCTATCCCCATCTCGTTCCTTTGCTCTATCCCCATCTCGTTCCTTTGTTCTATCCCCATCTCGTTCCTTTGTTCTATCCCCATCTCGTTCCTTTGTTCTATCCCCATCTCATTCCTTTGTTCTATCCCCATCTCGTTCCTTTGTTCTATCCCCATCTCGTTCCTTTGTTCTATCCCCATCTCGTTCCTTTGTTCTATCCCCATCTCGTTCCTTTGCTCTTTCCCCATCTCATTCCTTTGCTCTTTCCCCATCTTGTTCCTTTGTTCTATCCCCATCTCGTTCCTTTGTTCTATCCCCATCTCGTTCCTTTGTTCTATCCCCATCTCGTTCCTTTGTTCTATCCCCATCTCGTTCCTTTGTTCTATCCCCATCTTGTTCCTTTGTTCTATCCCCATCTCGTTCCTTTGTTCTATCCCCATCTCCTTCCTTTGCTCTTTCCCCATCTCTTTCCTTTGTTCTATCCCCATCTCGTTCCTTTGTTCTATCCCCATCTCGTTCCTTTGCTCTTTCCCCATCTCGTTCCTTTGTTCTATCCCCATCTCATTCCTTTGTTCTATCCCCATCTTGTTCCTTTGTTCTATCCCCATCTCGTTCCTTTGTTCTATCCCCATCTCGTTCCTTTGTTCTATCCCCATCTTGTTCCTTTGTTCTATCCCCATCTCGTTCCTTTGTTCTATCCCCATCTCGTTCCTTTGTTCTATCCCCATCTCGTTCCTTTGTTCTATCCCCATCTCGTTCCTTTGTTCTATCCCCATCTCGTTCCTTTGTTCTATCCCCATCTCGTTCCTTTGTTCTATCCCCATCTCGTTCCTTTGTTCTATCCCCATCTCGTTCCTTTGTTCTATCCCCATCTCGTTCCTTTGCTCTTTCCCCATCTCGTTCCTTTGTTCTATCCTCATCTCGTTCCTTTGCTCTATCCCCATCTTGTTCCTTTGTTCTATCCCCATCTCCTTCCTTTGCTCTTTCCCCATCTCGTTCCTTTGTTCTATCCCCATCTCGTTCCTTTGCTCTTTCCCCATCTCGTTCCTTTGTTCTATCCCCATCTCATTCCTTTGTTCTATCCCCATCTCCTTCCTTTGCTCTTTCCCCATCTCGTTCCTTTGCTCTATCCCCATCTCATTCCTTTGTTCTATCCCCATCTCGTTCCTTTGCTCTTTCCCCATCTCGTTCCTTTGTCCTATCCCCATCTCATTCCTTTGCTCTTTCCCCATCTCATTCCTTTGTTCTATCCCCATCTCGTTCCTTTGCTCTATCCCCATCTCGTTCCTTTGTTCTATCCCCATCTCCTTCCTTTGCTCTTTCCCCATCTCTTTCCTTTGTTCTATCCCCATCTCGTTCCTTTGCTCTTTCCCCATCTCGTTCCTTTGTTCTATCCCCATCTCGTTCCTTTGTTCTATCCCCATCTCATTCCTTTGCTCTTTCCCCATCTTGTTCCTTTGCTCTTTCCCCATCTCGTTCCTTTGTTCTATCCCCATCTCATTCCTTTGTTCTATCCCCATCTCCTTCCTTTGCTCTTTCCCCATCTCTTTCCTTTGTTCTATCCCCATCTCCTTCCTTTGCTCTATCCCCATCTCATTCCTTTGTTCTATCCCCATCTCGTTCCTTCGCTCTTTCCCCATCTCCTTCCTTTGCTCTATCCCCATCTCATTCCTTTGTTCTATCCCCATCTCATTCCTTTGTTCTATCCCCATCTCCTTCCTTTGCTCTTTCCCCATCTCTTTCCTTTGCTCTTTCCCCATCTCTTTCCTTTGTTCTATCCCCATCTCGTTCCTTTGCTCTTTCCCCATCTCGTTCCTTTGCTCTATCCCCATCTCTTTCCTTTGTTCTATCCCCATCTCGTTCCTTTGCTCTATCCCCATCTCGTTCCTTTGTTCTATCCCCATCTCGTTCCTTTGCTCTATCCCCATCTCTTTCCTTTGCTCTATCCCCATCTCTTTCCTTTGTTCTATCCCCATCTCATTCCTTTGTTCTATCCCCATCTCGTTCCTTTGCTCTTTCCCCATCTCTTTCCTTTGCTCTATCCCCATCTCTTTCCTTTGTTCTATCCCCATCTCGTTCCTTTGCTCTATCCCCATCTCGTTCCTTTGTTCTATCCCCATCTCGTTCCTTTGCTCGATCCCCATCTCTTTCCTTTGCTCTATCCCCATCTCCTTCCTTTGCTCTATCCCCATCTCTTTCCTTTGTTCTATCCCCATCTCGTTCCTTTGCTCTATCCCCATCTCTTTCCTTTGCTCTATCCCCATCTCGTTCCTTTGCTCTATCCCCATCTCGTTCCTTTGTTCTATCCCCATCTCTTTCCTTTGTTCTATCCCCATCTCGTTCCTTTGCTCTATCCCCATCTCTTTCCTTTGCTCTATCCCCATCTCTTTCCTTTGTTCTATCCCCATCTCGTTCCTTTGTTCTATCCCCATCTCGTTCCTTTGTTCTATCCCCATCTCCTTCCTTTGCTCTTTCCCCATCTCTTTCCTTTGTTCTATCCCCATCTCATTCCTTTGTTCTATCCCCATCTCCTTCCTTTGCTCTTTCCCCATCTCTTTCCTTTGTTCTATCCCCATCTCATTCCTTTGTTCTATCCCCATCTCCTTCCTTTGCTCTTTCCCCATCTCTTTCCTTTGTTCTGCCCCCATCTCGTTCCTTTGTTCTATCCCCATCTCGTTCCTTTGTTCTATCCCCATCTCATTCCTTTGCTCTATCCCCATCTCCTTCCTTTGCTCTTTCCCCATCTCTTTCCTTTGTTCTATCCCCATCTCATTCCTTTGTTCTATCCCCATCTCGTTCCTTTGTTCTATCCCCATCTCGTTCCTTTGCTCTATCCCCATCTCATTCCTTTGTTCTATCCCCATCTCCTTCCTTTGCTCTTTCCCCATCTCTTTCCTTTGTTCTATCCCCGTCTCGTTCCTTTGTTCTATCCCCATCTCGTTCCTTTGCTCTATCCCCATCTCGTTCCTTTGCTCTATCCCCATCTCGTTCCTTTGCTCTTTCCCCATCTCGTTCCTTTGCTCTTTCCCCATCTCGTTTCTTTGCTCTATCCCCATCTCGTTCCTTTGTTCTATCCCCATCTCGTTCCTTTGTTCTATCCCCATCTCGTTCCTTTGCTCTATCCCCATCTCGTTCCTTTGCTCTTTCCCCATCTCGTTCCTTTGCTCTTTCCCCATCTCGTTTCTTTGCCCTTCTCCCCTTTCTTTGCCCTTCTCGTTACACTTGACCTGCGAGTGCTCAGTAATACACCAGGTGTAAAAAATGAGCAAGTGGTTAATGCAGGAGCATTGACAACACTCACTTTAAACAAAAGATTCACTCAAAAATAATTTTTTTAAGAAGTGTAAAATGTTTCAGTCACAGAATGTGCTATGAAAGCTGAAGTTGTCTGTTGTTATACAAGTTCTTATCCAATCCATTTTCCTAATTGTACCTTGGAACATTCAATAACAGGAACCAGTTGTACTGATGTTACAGGAATAAAAAGAATTCAGTATTATTAAATGCGCAAATATCTTCAATGGTAATCACTTTAGGGATATTTTGGGCACATGGTGAGATTGAGCTTCTGACAGGGAAGATTCTGGAATAAATTATAACGAGCATTGATTTATGTTTAATGAGTAATTGGACATTTCTTAAGTGATATTTTTAATTATTTCAAAATTGGTCATTAAACAATTCCCCAAAGTGAACATAGAATGATTTCAGCTGTCCCATGGTTCAGGTCTGTAATATTTATAACCCATTCTGAGACTAGGGTGTTCTTCAGCAGAGCTTTTGCTTCAAGAGCCTGGTTTGAATCCAGCGCACAGTGATAGGATGTCTCACATGAAATCAATCTAATTAGTCTCAACCCATTTGCTTGTGTGCACGGGCTCACAGCACAGAAGATTATTCCGTTTTTTCAGTCTAGAGAGTAGACAGTTAAGGGGAGGCATAGTCAAAGTTTATAAAATATTAACCTGACGATAGGTAGAGTGAAACCAGAATATTACTTTAAAGTAAAGTAGGAGAATGAGGGTAGGGACATAAATTTAAAACTAAATTTAAAACAGATATTCAGAAGAGCTTTATGATTTACTGAGAACAACAATTATTTGCCAGCCTGAATAGTGGAGGCAAAAACACTGGGATCGTTCTAAATGCAGTTCGATGCTGTGCTGGGAAAGTTAGAGTAGGAGTTGGTTAGGGCACCAGTTGATAAGCTTTGATGGTCCACCTTTCGTTCACCCCAATTTATAAAAATTGCCCCTTGTTCAGCACTCAGTTGAAAGTCACCAAAACTCAAAGGCACCAGAACTGACCGGTGTGGTAAATGAATATGTTACACTGTTGCAATCGGGTTACTGTTCTGAGTTGCAACGCAATGTTGCCACAGAGTAGAGGGTGTTTTAATTTAACATAGCTGTCCTTATCTCATCTGGGAGTGCTCGATGCTGATACTGGATTCCTGAAATAGGAAAGTATTCCAGTCTTCCGTATTAACATACTTCACCATTATCAGCATCACCAAAAAAAAAATGTTTTCAAGAGGTTTCCATTGTAAACCTGGTTCCAGTTGATGTTGGTGCTCAGCCCCATGAGCATTTTGGAATCTAATAAATTCATATTTAAAAATCACTGCCTGATCTTTCTGGAGACAAATAAGGAATCAAATTTAAAACATTGAAAGTCTTCTCAATTTTTACATTTTGAAACCGTTTACTAAAGACTGTCTGTGCACTAACGATCTGTGTAAGGACAGTTTGTATCTGGCATTCTCATGGATCTGTATAAGGAGAGTTTGTATCTGGTGTTCTCATGGATCTGTGTAAGGACAGTTTGTATCTGGTGTTCTCATGAATCTGTGTAAGGACAGTTTGTATCTGGTGTTCTCATGAATCTGTGTAAGGACAGTTTGTATCTGGTGTTCTTATGGATCTGTGTAAGGACAGTTTGTATCTGGTGTTCTCATGGATCTGTGTAAGGACAGTTTGTATCTGGTGTTCTCATGAATCTGTGTAAGGACAGTTTGTATCTGGTGTTCTCATGGATCTGTGTAAGGACAGTTTGTATCTGGTGTTCTCATGAATCTGTGTAAGGACAGTTTGTATCTGGTGTTCTCATGGATCTGTGTAAGGACAGTTTGTATCTGGTGTTCTCATGAATCTGTATAAGGACAGTTTGTATCTGGTGTTCTCGTGGATCTGTATAAGGACAGTTTGTATCTGGTGTTCTCATGAATCTGTGTAAGGACAGTTTGTATCTGGTGTTCTCATGAATCTGTATAAGGACAGTTTGTATCTGGTGTTCTCATGAATCTGTATAAGGACAGTTTGTATCTGGTGTTCTCGTGGATCTGTATAAGGACAGTTTGTATCTGGTGTTCTCATGAATCTGTATAAGGACAGTTTGTATCTGGTGTTCTCATGAATCTGTATAAGGACAGTTTGTATCTGGTGTTCTCGTGGATCTGTATAAGGACAGTTTGTATCTGGTGTTCTCATGAATCTGTATAAGGACAGTTTGTATCTGGTGTTCTCATGAATCTGTGTAAGGACAGTTTGTATCTGGTGTTCTCATGAATCTGTATAAGGACAGTTTGTATCTGGTGTTCTCATGAATCTGTATAAGGACAGTTTGTATCTGGTGTTCTCGTGGATCTGTATAAGGACAGTTTGTATCTGGTGTTCTCATGGATCTGTGTAAGGACAGTTTGTATCTGGTGTTCTCATGAATCTGTGTAAGGACAGTTTGTATCTGGTGTTCTTATGAATCTGTATAAGGACAGTTTGTATCTGGTGTTCTCATGAATCTGTGTAAGGACAGTTTGTATCTGGTGTTCTCATGGATCTGTGTAAGGACAGTTTGTATCTGGTGTTCTCATGGATCTGTGTAAGGACAGTTTGTATCTGGTGTTCTCATGGATCTGTGTAAGGACAGTTTGTATCTGGTGTTCTCATGAATCTGTGTAAGGACAGTTTGTATCTGGTGTTCTCATGGATCTGTGTAAGGACAGTTTGTATCTGGTGTTCTCATGAATCTGTGTAAGGACAGTTTGTATCTGGTGTTCTCATGAATCTGTGTCAGGATCTAGCAAAGGACAAAGCATGAGTAAGCTGAGTTCAACTGCAGCATTAGGTTACCAAAGAATGTGGATGTAGCTGTTTTACTGTACTGCCAGATGTAGCATGCCTCCAACTGATTTTAATTGGCCTGGGATGGATTTGTGCAGAGGTTCCAGAGGTGAAAAGGCACAACTCCTGTCTTATGTACTCCCATTCGTACTTGGAGTTTATTTTTCTGCAATAGTCTCTCCCCTCCCTGATGTGTACTCATTAAGATATTTCCTCCTGATACTGCTGCGGATGATATTGAATCCATAGATAACCAAAACGTGTCCTACTATATTCATGCTGCAAACAGTTTCTGACCTGGAGATGGATCAAACCTGCCACACGATTCTTAGAGTTCTCCATAGGCCATGTGACTTTACAGTCTGACTCCTTAATTAATCTACATTAGTTATTCTCAGCCTCTGTTGTTTAATGAGCACAAGTACATATTCCTTTCATTAGCAAGTTAATTATACCAGTCTCCCCACTGTTGGGCTCATTTATCTTTTAATAATAATAATTTCAGATGTCCTGTTAATTAATTGAAATAAGTCTGAGACAAGACGATTAATTAAATGTACCGGCAACAGTGATTTATGCAGAAAAGAATGTGTTGGTGCTGGAACTGTGTTGAAAAAGGTGAAGCTGCAGCAAGTGCTGGGATATCAAGCAGATCCCCTACTTCTGTTCCAGTATAAAGTCTGGCCTTGAAGTTCTGATGGGCAGAAGGGCAGAACATTTTTGGGGGAGCAGAATTTTTGGCAGACCTCACTCCCACCCCCCCCCCCCCACCCCTACAATGGTGGACCCAACCGTCTTGCATTCCCTTGGGTTTTCTGCCCCTTTCTTCTGCCAACACCTGACCAGAGTGACCCTTCTTCACCTGAGCTTAGACAATGAGGGTCAGCCAGCTATTTGATCGTGAAGGGTGCAGCAGATAAGCCTGAATCTGCCCTTACCTGATAGCTACGCATGACAGCAGGGAACACTTAACTGGGAAGCATGGCAGACCAAACCCCAACCCCTCCCACCCACCAGTGAATGCATGACGCCAATTTACAGGATGTTTTACTGCCATCCCAATTGAGGCCAGCCAAGTCAGCATGACTAAGGATCAAACCCGAGAGTGGGACAGTTTGTGTTGTATTCTCTCGTGTGGTGCTGGATGCCTGTTTGCTGTGTTTTGATTAAAGGCTTGACTACTCATTGAATCTATTTGGGATGTACTGGGACATTATGGCTGGGTGCTACATCTAGCCGTCAAGCCTTTGGACGAGTTATTTGGAATCTGTTTTAATGAAATAAGTGGGTCTCTTACATCACGATTCCGTTTCACTTTCACTTTCACCAGTGAATAATGCTTGCAGAGCTTTAGTGTCATGTCAGCACTGAAAATTGAGAATTGCAAATGTTTATTCTTCCATCCTTACTCCTCCAAGTACTGCACAGGAATTACATTGTCCGCAATGGAAGCATATAGTCTGTAAAGGAAATAAAAGAAGTATATCCTCTGATAAGGAGCTCCCTCCAGATACTTTCTTGCACCCAATGCAAAAGTCTGCTTGATAAGTAAGCCCTCACACCCCATGAAATCAGTACATGGCTTTATGTATGAATTACTTTGGTACCTAACTGTACCCTCGTGATCTCTCCGACCAATACATTCTGACATGCAGTAAATTTTTGATTGGGAAACTAAGAATCAAGTTTATTATAATATAAGATTAATATTAGCAATAATAAATATAACAGCAATTGGGCTTGTTTCCAACACCACAAAAGAATTGTTGATCAAAATAGACTTTAAAGGTATCTGGGTGGCTCACCTCCTCAGAACCCTGTTTCTAGCCACTCTCCCACCTCCAGGTGAAGCAGAGCTGTGAGCCTGGTAAATAAATAGCTCATTTTGCGACACACATCAAGCTCCAGTCTTTGCCTCTTTCCTACAGAGACCCTCCTACTCAGCAATACATTAGCAACTTTGCTGTTCTGACCAGCAGTATGATACCAACTGTGCTGGGTACAGGAGACTGGTGTACGTCACCTACTATTTTAAGATGCGGTTAGCACTGTACAGGGTACAGTTGGCACGATGCTGCAGTTAGCACTGTACAGGGTACAGTTGGCACGATGCTGCAGTTAGCACTGTACAGGGTACAGTTGGCACGATGCTGCAGTTAGCACTGTACAGGGTACAGTTGGCACGATGCTGCAGTTAGCACTGTACAGGGTACAGTTGGCACGATGCTGCAGTTAGCACTGTACAGGGTACAGTTGGCACGATGCTGCAGTTAGCACTGTACAGGGTACAGTTGGCACGATGCTGCAGTTAGCACTGTACAGGGTACAGTTGGCACGATGCTGCAGTTAGCACTGTACAGGGTACAGTTGGCACGATGCTGCAGTTAGCACTGTACAGGGTACAGTTGGCACGATGCTGCAGTTAGCACTGTACTGGGTACAGTTGGCACGGTGCTGCAGTTAGCACTGTACAGGGTACAGTTGGCACTGTGCTGCAGTTAGCACTGTACAGGGTACAGTTGGCACGATGCTGCAGTTAGCATTGTACAGGGTACAGTTGGCACGATGCTGCAGTTAGCACTGTACAGGGTACAGTTGGCACGATGCTGCAGTTAGCACTGTACAGGGTACAGTTGGCACGATGCTGCAGTTAGCACTGTACAGAGTACAGTTGGCACTGTGCTGCAGTTAGCACTGTACAGGGTACAGTTGGCACGATGCTGCAGTTAGCACTGTACAGGGTACAGTTGGCACGATGCTGCAGTTAGCACTGTACAGGGTACAGTTGGCACGATGCTGCAGTTAGCACTGTACAGGGTACAGTTGGCACGATGCTGCAGTTAGCACTGTACAGGGTACAGTTGGCACGATGCTGCAGTTAGCACTGTACAGGGTACAGTTGGCACGGTGCTGCAGTTAGCACTGTACAGGGTACAGTTGGCACAATGCTGCAGTTAGCACTGTACAGGGTACAGTTGGCACGATGCTGCAGTTAGCACTGTACAGAGTACAGTTGGCACGATGCTGCAGTTAGCACTGTACAGGGTACAGTTGGCACGATGCTGCAGTTAGCACTGTACAGGGTACAGTTGGCACGGTGCTGCAGTTAGCACTGTACAGGGTACAGTTGGCACTGTGCTGCAGTTAGCACTGTACTGGGTACAGTTGGCACGATGCTGCAGTTAGCACTGTACAGGGTACAGTTGGCACGATGCTGCAGTTAGCACTGTACAGGGTACAGTTGGCACGATGCTGCAGTTAGCACTGTACTGGGTACAGTTGGCACGATGCTGCAGTTAGCACTGTACAGGGTACAGTTGGCACGATGCTGCAGTTAGCACTGTACTGGGTACAGTTGGCACTATGCTGCAGTTAGCACTGTACTGGGTACAGTTGGCACTATGCTGCAGTTAGCACTGTACTGGGTACAGTTGGCACTATGCTGCAGTTGGCACTGTATTGGGCACAGTTGGCACAACTGCAGTCGGCACTACTGCGTACAGTTGGCACTGCTGCAGTTAGCACTGTACAGGGTACAGTTGGCACGATGCTGCAGTTAGCACTGTACAGGGTACAGTTGGCACGATGCTGCAGTTAGCACTGTACAGGGTACAGTTGGCACGATGCTGCAGTTAGCACTGTACAGGGTACAGTTGGCACGATGCTGCAGTTAGCACTGTACAGGGTACAGTTGGCACGATGCTGCAGTTAGCACTGTACAGGGTACAGTTGGCACGATGCTGCAGTTAGCACTGTACAGGGTACAGTTGGCACGATGCTGCAATTAGCACTGTACAGGGTACAGTTGGCACGATGCTGCAGTTAGCACTGTACAGGGTACAGTTGGCACGGTGCTGCAGTTAGCACTGTACAGGGTACAGTTGGCACAATGCTGCAGTTAGCACTGTACAGGGTACAGTTGGCACGATGCTGCAGTTAGCACTGTACAGAGTACAGTTGGCACGATGCTGCAGTTAGCACTGTACAGGGTACAGTTGGCACGATGCTGCAGTTAGCACTGTACAGGGTACAGTTGGCACGGTGCTGCAGTTAGCACTGTACAGGGTACAGTTGGCACTGTGCTGCAGTTAGCACTGTACTGGGTACAGTTGGCACGATGCTGCAGTTAGCACTGTACAGGGTACAGTTGGCACGATGCTGCAGTTAGCACTGTACAGGGTACAGTTGGCACGATGCTGCAGTTAGCACTGTACTGGGTACAGTTGGCACAATGCTGCAGTTAGCACTGTACAGGGTACAGTTGGCACGATGCTGCAGTTAGCACTGTACTGGGTACAGTTGGCACTATGCTGCAGTTAGCACTGTACTGGGTACAGTTGGCACTATGCTGCAGTTGGCACTGTATTGGGCACAGTTGGCACAACTGCAGTCGGCACTACTGCGTACAGTTGGCACTGCTGCAGTTAGCACTGTGCTGGGTACAGTTGGCAAAGACTGCAGTACTTTGTGTTCTAACCTTTACTACATTTGCCATGGTGGAGGGTACAGTTGGCACAGTGCTGGGTGTAGGAGACCGGTGGACTTTGTGTGCTATTTTGTGCTGCAGTTAGTACTGTACTGTGTACAGTTGGCACTATACTACAGTTGGCACTGTTGCAGGTACAATGAGCACTGTGCTGGGTGTAGGAGAGTGGGACAGTTTGTGTTCTATTCTCTCGTGTGGTGCTGTATGCCTGTTTGCTGTGTTTTGACTAAGGGCTTGATTACTAATTGAATCTATTTGGGATGTACTGGGACAGTTCTCTGTGTATTGGACTGTGCTTCACTCCTTTCACTAGCGGCTGGATAGTAAACTGCTTCTGCTGGAGCAGATCTCACAGCATTCTTTAATGAACTGAGATCTTCAAACATACCCAGGCTCGCAGCATGAGATGAAAAGAAAAAAATTGCAAACGCTGGAAACTGAAATAAAAACAGAAAATGCTGGACCTGCACAGCAGGCCAGTCAGCATTTCTAAAGAGAAAAGAAGAGCTTAAAGATGAGCTTTGATAAAGGGTTTACACCTGAAGCATTAACCCATCTTTTCTCTTTCCAAATGTTGACGGATCTACAGTTTCGTGTTTCTATTTTAGGTCTCACAGCACACTCTAGTGAACTAATTCCTCTACTACATCTGGTAATGTGGTACAAGTGAGGCACATTAAAGCAACTGTTTCACACGCACAGGCTATTTAATACATAAGCTACATCCTACATCACAAGTTTGTGACTTGAGCGTTTGCTCTCTGAGTTTCATGGGAATCCAGGATGCGCTGTGTACAGGCCACTTGGTCAGCTATGTACCTGTTGAATTAAATTACTTGCATGTGTCTACCAGAAGAAGAGGTCGGGCACATTCTGGTAAACATATAGGATGGTTTCAATGAAGTTGCTATTGCAACATTGGTTTCTGGGCCACTGTCAACTCAAATTATTAGACTGGAGCCAACACTGTGTTCCTTCAACAATTAACTTGCTACTTTGGTGAGTCAGTTGAGGTGAAGCAGCCAAATCACCATGCAATTTCACTGCACAATATTATGTCACTCACTTTAACATTTGGACAGAGAGAATGGGGTTGGCATGCTCAATTTAACATTGAGGCTGTTGGGATATGAGGGGAGACCCTCACTTTAATATTGAGATTCAGGATTTGATAGGAGACCCTCACTTTAACATTGAGGCTGTTGGGATTTGAGAGGAGACCCTCACTTTAACATTGAGACTCAGGATTTGATAGGAGACCCTCACTTTAACATTAAGGCTGTTGGGATTGGAGAGGAGACCCTCACTTTAACATTGAGACTCAGGATTGGAGAGGAGACCCTCACTTTAATATTGCGACTTGGGATTGGAGAGGAGACCCTCACTTTAATATTGAGACTTGGGATTGGAGAGGAGACCCTCACTTTAATATTGCGACTCAGGATTGGCGAGGGGACCCTCACTTTAACATTGAGACTCAGGATTGGAGAGGAGATCCTCACTTTAACATTGAGGCTGTTGGGATTAGAGAGGAGACCCACACTTTAATTTTAAGGCTGTTGGGATTAGAGAGGAGACCCTCACTTTAACATCAAGGCTGTTGGGATTGGAGAAGAGACCCTCACTTTAACATCAAGGCTGTTGGGATTGGAGAGGAGACCCTCACTTTAATATTAAGGCTGTGGGGATTGGCGAGGGGGCCCTCACTTTAACATTGAGACTCAGGATTGGGGAGGAGATCCTCACTTTAACACTGAGGCTGTGGGGATTGGAGAGGAGACCCTCACTTTAACATTAAGGCTGTTCGGATTGGAGAGGAGACCCTCACTTTAACATTAAGGCTGTTGGGATTGGAGAGGAGACCCTCACTTTAACATTGAGACTCAGGATTGGAGAGGAGACCCTCACTTTAATATTGCGACTTGGGATTGGAGAGGAGACCCTCACTTTAATATTGAGACTTGGGATTGGAGAGGAGACCCTCACTTTAACATTGAGACTTGGGATTGGAGAGGTGACCCTCACTTTAACATTGAGACTTGGGATTGGAGAGGAGACCCTCACTTTAACATTGAGACTTGGGATTGGAGAGGAGACCCTCACTTTAATATTGAGACTTGGGATTGGAGAGGAGACCCTCACTTTAATATTGCGACTTGGGATTGGAGAGGAGACCCTCACTTTAACATTGAGACTTGGGATTGGAGAGGAGACCCTCACTTTAATATTGCGACTTGGGATTGGAGAGGAGACCCTCACTTTAATATTGAGACTTGGGATTGGAGAGGAGACCGTCACTTTAACATTGAGACTTGGGATTGGAGAGGTGACCCTCACTTTAACATTGAGACTGTTGGGATTGGAGAGGAGACCCTCACTTTAACGTTGAGGCTGTTGGGATTGGAGAGGTGACCCTCACTTTAACATTGAGACTGTTGGGATTGGAGAGGTGACCCTCACTATAACATTGAGGCTGTTGGGATTGGAGAGGTGACCCTCACTTTAACATTGAGGCTGTTGGGATTGGAGAGGTGACCCTCACTTTAACATTGAGACTGTTGGGATTGGAGAGGTGACCCTCACTTTAACATTGAGACTGTTGGGATTGGAGAGGTGACCCTCACTTTAACATTGAGGCTGTTGGGATTGGAGAGGTGACCCTCACTTTAACATTGAGGCTGTTGGGATTGGAGAGGTGACCCTCACTTTAACATTGAGACTGTTGGGATTGGAGAGGTGACCCTCACTTTAACATTGAGGCTGTTGGGATTGGAGAGGTGACCCTCACTTTAACATTGAGACTGTTGGGATTGGAGAGGTGACCCTCACTTTAACATTGAGGCTGTTGGGATTGGAGAGGTGACCCTCACTTTAACATTGAGACTGTTGGGATTGGAGAGGTGACCCTCACTTTAACATTGAGGCTGTTGGGATTGGAGAGGAGACCCTCACTTTAACATTGAGGCTGTTGGGATTGGAGAGGTGACCCTCACTTTAACATTGAGACTGTTGGGATTGGAGAGGTGACCCTCACTTTAACATTGAGGCTGTTGGGATTGGAGAGGTGACCCTCACTTTAACATTGAGGCTGTTGGGATTGGAGAGGTGACCCTCACTTTAACATTGAGGCTGTTGGGATTGGAGAGGAGACCCTCACTTTAGGATTGGGATAGTGGAAATTGTGGGGGGGAAGGGGGTCCTCATGTTGTTGTGATAGTTAGGATTAGAGTGAGTGAGCTACACAATAATTTGTCTGTTCTACATATTGTGATAGATGTAGACATCTAAATGATTGACCTAGGAAGTATACAGGCAGGGTGTGGCATAGGTGCACATGACTGAGAGAGAGATGATATCAGGAACAGCATGTAAAATATTTTTAAACAAAAGTATTTCTGTATGTTCATTGCCTTCAATTTAATATTGAAACAGTAGAAAGTTTTATCATTTGTACAGTAAGGGTTTGCCCTTTTGTACATGCATGGGATAATGGTGGGACATGACAAAATGTTAGCAATAGAATGATGTGTAACTGGACATACATTGTTTGAAATTTACCTGGAAGTGTTTAGACGTCTTCTTCAAAATGGATGCCTATATGTCATATGGCATTATAAAATTAGTATCATGTGCTGTATTCTGAACATCATATAGTATATTATTATATTATAATTGTTTCTAAATGTGTACTTTCAATATACTTCCTCCCCCAGCTGATCTTTAAATGTTGCCCATGGGTTGTCCAATCAATTCTGTCCCACAGGTTTAAGCAGAACTTGTTGACTCCCTATGTAGTTTGATCAGTCTTCAATGTGCAGCTTTAATTAGGAACATAGGAATAGGAGCAAGCCATTCAGCCCCTTGAGCCTGTCCCACCATTCAATTACATCATGGCTGATCTGTATCTTAACTCCATTTACCCACCTTGGTTCCATATCCCTTAATACCCTTACCTAACAAAAATCTAGCAACCTCAGTTTTGAAATTTTCAATTGACCCCCAGCCTCAACAGCTTTTTTTTTGTGGGGTGGGGTGGGGACTTCTTCCAGATTTCCACTCCCCTTTGTGTGAAGAAGTGCTTCCTGGCACCACCCCTGAACGGCCGAGCTCTAATTTTAAGATTATGCCCCCTTGTTCTGGACTCCCCCACCAGAGGAAATAGTTTCTCTCTATCTACCCTATCAAATCCTTTAATCATCTTAAACACCCTAATTAGTTCACCCCTTAGACTTCTATACTCGAGGGAATACAAGCCTGGTCTAAACAACCTGCCCTCACAATTTAGTCCCGGTATCATTTCAGTGAATCTGGGCTGCACCCCCTCCAAGGCCAAATATCCTTCCTGAGGTGCGGTGCCCAGGACTGAACACAGTATTCCAAACATCGTCTAACCAGAGCTCTGTACAGCTGTAACATAACTTCTACCCTTTTGTTTTCCAACCCCCTTGAGATAAAGGCCAAAATTCCATTAGCCTTTTTAAATTATTTTTTGTACCTGTCCACTAGCTTTTAGTGATTTTTGTACTCTGACCCCTAAATCTCTCATCCACAGTTCTTCGCTTCTCGCCATTTCGAAAATACTCTGATCTATCTTTCTCAGGTCCAAAGTGGATGACCTCACACTTTCCCACAGTGAACTCCATCTGCCACAGTTTTGCCCACTCACTTAATCTATCAATGTCCCTTCACAACTTTCTGCTCCCATCTACACTATTTACTGTGCAACCTATTAGCTTTGATAATGATAGAATTCCTCATTTCGAAATTTTACCACCAGCAGCCAACCATTAAACTCATGTAAGCAGCAATGTCATTATAAAATATATGGAGCAACATTAAAATTGCATTATAGGGCAGTATCATTATACAGACATATTCAATGTTATCATATTATATATTATAAAGCAGTACCATTATATCAGAGACATAGGGCATGATTTTTACTTGGAGCTGGGAACTCAGTGGGTGGGTAGATTTTGCGTGGGACACCCGAAAGAGAAGTGAATGTGTCGGAATCTGCGATTGCAACTCAGTTGAAGGCAATTATTTTTGCTTCCGGGTTTCCCCAGGCGACAGCCAGCCAGATTGACAGGTTGGGAGGGAGAACAACTGGCTAAGTCTGAGATCGAGGGTTGGGGGTCGGGGGGGGCCGGAGACATCATTGTGGGGGGAGGGGGGGGTTGGCCATCGGTGGGGTGGGGAGAGGTCTCGGGCGTCGGTGGGGATCACAACCATTGCGGGGGGGATCTCGAGTTGAATGTTGGTTGAAATCCTAACCCGCAATATGCCAGAATTTCTGCTTAGTGGTGGACAGGAGAAGGTTTGTTGTCCTATCCTGGAATTTCTGCCTTGTGTTTGTGGCCCTATGCTGTGGGGATGCATTGGGGCTTATGTTCATTTTTTGGGTGGTTGTTCACAGATATATATACTCATTGGCTTAGTTCCCAATTTTTGCTCTGTAGGTGGGGTTTGATTTGTTTTTTTTTGCTGAGTTGAGTGGGGGCCACGTTTATTATTCTCCCGGGGGATGTAAAAAGTGATGCAGTGTTGGTACTGTGGGGGGAGAGATTTCTTTTCGTTGGTTGCAGTTTTTTGCTGGTTGATTTCCCCTAGCATTATACATGGGGAGTTAAAAACAATGAAACTTTCGAGGTCAACCAAGGGAGATAATTGAACCAAGACAAGGAGGGGAGGGGTGAGAGAAAGGGAGAGGGTGAGAACAGTGAGGGGGAGAGGAAGTGTAGGAAAGGGAGAGGCAGCGAGGGGAAAAAATGGGATGAGGAGAGAGGGTGGATAGAGAGTGAGAACAGGGGAGGGGTGGGATGAGGAAGAGATGTGGGGATAGGAGGATAGTAAGCGAGAGGAGAGATGGAAAATGAAAGAGGAATGGAGGAACAGAGAGGTAGCAGAAGGAGGGGAGAGGGAGAGAAAGTGAGGTGGAGGAGGAGAGAAGCAGATGAGTGGGAGAGAGGGACGAGTGGGAGAAGGGGCAAGGAGGCAGGAGCTTGAGATTTATCCGATTTCTAGATGGGGTATCTTGGTGCTTCCCAAGAACTCGGCAGCAAGTCCGATTGGTAGTTTCTTCGGCAGGTTGGAAGTTTGCTGAGGTATTTGCAGGATACGTACGCCTGCCGCCAGTCACAAGTGTAATTCAAGTAGATTTGTTAACAAACTTTGTCAATAATTTTTGGTTGGCTTTTGTGTTTCATGTTATTTGAGATTCATTCTTTGGAGTTGCCGAATCCTCTGAGGATTCTACTGTTGATTCTGTGAGTGTTTCCACCATCTTGGATTTCCGCAGATGTTTACTCTTTGTAGGTTACACATCTTGCTGTATTCTAAGGTACTCTACACTTCCTTATGCTTACAAACAACTTGAGGTTTTTATTACTGACTGTATATTGGTGGGGAGAGGCCAGCAGACAACATATACCAATATTAAACAAGGAAAGACCTGCAACCAACAGACTGAAGTTGAGCAGGGAGTCAATGGGGGCCACCAACATCTCGCACCCACTGCAGTACATGCTGGTCTGCATTGAGGCTGCAAGGGGAGGAGAGCATGAGGAGCTGGCTCCAGATTCAGGCCATGAATAAGGAACATATACCAGGGTGAGCAGGAGAGAAGTGATTTGATGATCTGTACAATATAAGTAACATTCATATTTTGAACTTCCTAACAGCACCGGCATTAGCATTGAAAGATAAAAGCATAATGGATGTCCCTGGCAGTTATATTCCACTGCATATAGGAAATGTGGTGGATTCAATCAAAGGGCCTGTCAACCACTGCTGAGGGAAGACTCAGCTGTGGAAAAAGAAAGACCTTTAGGAATTCTGGTGTGGAAAGTAGATTTATTAGAGCAGATATGACAGAGAAGGATAAAATTGGAGAAAGGGATGAAGTATTTACTGGAAGTAGGGAGGGAAGAAACACAATCCAAATAGTTGTGGGAGTCTGAGCTTGTAATAAATATGGAAAACCTATTGCCAAAGTTGGAGAGAGAGAAAGCCAGAAAAAGAAGGAAAGAGATGGACCACACAAAGGTAAAGAATGGATAAGAATTGGAAATGTATTTGGAGTTCTATAATTTATATTAGCAAAACAGCCAAGTTCTTATAAAATGTTATGATTCTTTCAAGTAACTTGACTGAGAATATTCCAATATTTCAGATGTTGTCATCATTCTGAAAAATATAAGCTTGTGCACACACTCAACATTGATTCAGGACGTTAACAATTGATTATTTTCAGTTAATTTAATTTAATTGAATGATGGCTGGAAGAGTGAAAAGAGATCCAACACAAACAACTCTCAGCTAAACGTTTGCCTGAGAGAACTGAGAGACCAGCTGCAATCCCTGAGCTTTCATTGAGATGTGTCAATCACAGGTTTAAAGGGCCAATTCAATTTCTGCATGAATCTCGTCTCCGTTTCAATGTCGAGATTCAGAAGCCATGCGAAACCCATGTAGTTGAAGTAAAATTTGTTTCAAGTTCAGAATCAATAAAAAATTATCTACCTCAAGTATTTGAAGTAGGTAAATTGCTCCTTTAATGATCCGCCCGCTGGCATTAATCGGGTTTTGGCAGCACGCAGCCATCCAAACGCACCTGGGTTAAACCTGGAAGTGGGCGCGTTGGAGCCGGGTTGCGGCCGGGCTTCAAAAAGCTGTTATTTCAACCTTCCACCCACCCCCAACCCACATGTTCTTTGGGGTTAAAACTCCCCCCATGGATGCTATCAATTTATATTGAGGACAGTGTTATTATTTCAGAGATGTTTCCTTTTATCAGATTATATTTATTACTGTGTCATTATACAAGAAAATTTCCATGTTATTACATTATATGTAGGGTAATGTCATTTTATCAGATATATTGTAGGGAAGGTCAAAGCAAGAGTATAAGAATCTACAGTGAAGGCTACAGAACTGGAAAATGGATCAAATTACACAGAATCACAATGGGGGTGACAATCCTGGTCACTTGTTGCAGGCAGTACTTACCGCTGTACCTGAGCACAGATAACCTCATAATAAAATGTTTTTTGTCTGCCTGTATAGTTGACTATCCTCCCTGGCAGGAAGGTAAGCAAGGTGTCCTTGGCGTCAGTATAGTCCTGTGATGACATGCCTTTCCATGGGAGATTGGGATCCAGTCAACCTTCTAATGCAGAATTGGTAATTTGATATCTGAGCCGGGGAGGTCTCCTGGCCATGCTGTTGGTGATTCACCAACCATTGTGGGACCTGGAGGAGTAGACCTGTCATTGCCTTTCTGCTCAGCTACAGAGGTAGAGTGTTTCTAGCTGGACAAGCAGCAGGACGTTTACCAGTTCCGGTACGCTGCACAGTTTTAGCCAGTTAAACTCCAGTAATACCCCTACGTAGCCTTGTGGTTCTCAAAACTTTTTCCCACATTATTTCGGCTATGGAATGAGTCGTTATGGGGAAGAGAATGTGGACTCCATATCAGGCAAACTGTTATCTGCATAGATTTCTCTGTAGTTTGGTTTTCAGACTCGTAAATATAGTAATGAAGTTCTATGCATGTCAGACATCAAGCTGATCAAAAAAAAACCTTTCTGTGTAGTTGTATTAAGTTTCCCCCCCCTCCCCCCCGCTTTAAGCAGAGACTTCCTGTCATTGTACTTTGTCCCCTATCCCTTTCTGTTGAATTTGCCCATGCCATTCACTATCTCTGTCTGAGAAAGCAGGCTGGTCACCCTGGTCCCAGGACTTTGCCGATGTTGCTTTTTAGTCAGCTGCTGAGATTTGAGAGGGTGGCTCTGATTTTCCTTTACTCCCTGTGGGGAAGAGCCTGCCTTCATTTGACGCCTCCCTACTGTGGCAGGGCTGAGATTGGTGGCTCAACGTGTGAATAATGACGACTGCAAGGCCGCTTCCACCATTGCATGGTGCAACAGGCACATTGCCTCATCGTGAAACGTAGCACATTGAGTGTGAGGTATATTCAACCTGACTCTTTGTTCCAACATTGACTTTGATATCTAACATTATTCGATGGTGGACAAGGTGCCAATCTAATGAGAACTTTTCTCCAGTTTTTAATTTACTGATTTTAGCTCATTTGTGTTTTTGCCCCTGAACTGGGTGTAGTCATCGGAAGGTCAAAAGGAGAATCACTCTGGCGTTATCAAAAATGGTCACTCCTACTTTTTAAATTCTCAGAATGGGGTAAAACACAACTTGTAAAAATCACAGTAGAGTTCTGTTTTCTGCTGCTTGCTTTGATATGTGAGTTCGTCCATGCTGATGGCATCTCCTAGATCCTGTTATCATGGCATCAACATCTTAATAGTCGTCCTACAAGATGACATAACCCCATTAAAATTCAGTCACGGTCATCTTTCAGTGAGATTTTCTCCCACCTATATTATCCATCCCTTTTAGCATTTAATAAAAACACACATCATATCGCCACTCAATTTTTTTTTTCCCAATCAAAAAATGTTCAGTTCTGTGAGTCATTCTGAGTCAAAATAAGCTGTTCAACTTTCTAAATAATTGATTTGGCTGCATACGTAATGCCGTGTGCAGTCAGGGTAGTGCAGCTAGGATGATTCTTAGACGTAGAGCTCTTTGCATCATAGAACTGAGTTTACATCTGCCCTCTCATGTAAAAGATCTCATGGCACTATTGGAAGAAGAGGAGGGGAGTTCTCCCCAGTGCCCTAACCAATATTTATACCTCAATACAACATCCCACAAACAGCAATGTGAGAACGACCAGTTTAACTGGTCGTTCTCACATTGCTGTTTGTGGGACTTTGCTCTGCGCAAATTGGCTGCCTCATTTTCTACACCACAACAGTGGTTACACTTCAAAAGTATTTCATTGGCTGTAAAGCGCTTTGGGACGCCCTGAAGTTGTGAAAGGCGCTATATAATTGCAAGTCTTTTTTTCTTTCTTTCTTTGTACTGGGGAGAAGATTGAGGAAGGCCGGGGCAAAACTCAAATCTTCAAAATGCTGAGAGGCATGAATAATATGGGTCTGCACAGGTTATTTAACTGAGAATATGATTGCAGAACTGGAGGGCATGAGTACAATCATAATAAGATTCAAGTAACCTTGGAGAGCAGAAGAAATCTTTTTATTCCCCCATAGAGCAGTCAATTCATGGACTAGAGCCCCTCTAAAGCAACTAATGCTGTGTCGATTAATGAGACAGGAAGCAGACAAATACCTGTTTAAGAATGGGGACAACTATTATCAAGGCAAGAGATGAAATAAGTGATGGAATATAATGCTTTCATGTGTCGCTCAGACCATGGCTGAGTCATCTGTGGAATGCAACAGATCAGAGGTGTTAGGTTATAGAGATAGGGAAGGGTGATTAACTTTGGAGGTTGAAGAAAAATGTACCTTCTCGTAACAATATTAGTCGGTCCCCTCTCGGATGTACTGGGAGGAGGAAGTGCACGAGAATGCATCGTCTAATAGACAAAGTGAGCAATGATGGGCCTGATTGTTTTTTCTCACCCTTTTTGTACGTTCTTACATAGCACGTGGCCCAGTTGTAGAATGCTGTGCCCCAGTAGTGTGGCCTGGAGCAGTTTGGTATTTCCATTTTCCCACTCCTGCCATCTTTATAGGACCAATTCAAGTTGAGTTATGGGCAGTTTTGTGTCCTGAATTTTTGCCCATTAAGAACTGGATTGAGACTGCCCCGAACCCATTTTATGCATGACAGTCACAACCGGCACACAGAGGAGGTTTTCACTCCATTAATATGAGCTGCTCCTAGTCAGTTTGGTACCAAACTGTCCCACACAGTTGCTTCAAAATACCATCCAGTGCACTTGGCAAACTGTACAACAACAAAAAAAAAGGGCTATAATAAAAAATCTCCCTTGATGGCCTATTGTGTAAAAGGGCACCACCTAATGTAGCACTAAGTCACATTGACCAGAAAGGCCCACATTCTACCCTGGCCTTTGCAAGGTTGGCTGATCTCAGCAGGGGCAGCAGTTTGGGGATGATAACGGAACTCAATATCCTTGGCTCAGGAAGGGAAAAAAATAAGAGGTTCCTGATGACTATCCAGATTACTCCTACTGGATGTGTATGAACCTCTGTCGAGGATAGAACTGAGCTAGTTATTGATGTCATAAGAACATAATAAATAGGAGCAGGAGTAGGCCATAGGGCCCCTCTAGCCTTCTCTGCCATTCAATCAGATCATGGCTGATCTGCAACCTCAGCTACACTTTCCCACCCAATCCCCATATCCCTTGATTCCCCTAGAGTCCAAAAATCTATCGATCTCAGCCTTGAATATTCTCAACGACTCAGCATCCACAGCCCTCTGGGGTAGAGAATTCCGGAGATTCACAATCCTCTGAGTGAAGAAATTTTCTCCACATCTCAGTCCTAAATGGCCGACCCCTTTATCCTGAGACTATGCCCCCTAGTTCTAGACTCACCAGCCAGGAGAAACAGCCTCTCAGCATCTACCCTGTCAAGCCCCCTCAGAATCTTATATGTTTCAATGAGATCGCCTCTCATTCTTCTAAACTCCAGAGAGTATAGGCCCATTCTACTCAATCTAATCCCCTTCCAAATATACCTTAGAAACTAAGAGCCATGTCCGCCCCCTTCCTCAGCCTCCCTGGAATAACCTAACAGCACTCACCATCTAGTTGAAGAATAGTGCCATTGGAGGTTGTCTGAAGCACGTGGAACCATATCCCAGTAAGAAACAACCCCATCAGGAAAGGAGGGGTGAAAAAGTCTTAAAAAAGTGATACTCTCTGCTTCCTTTGTATAGTTTAGCAGATGAAAATCTGTATTTTATCACGCAGTAAGTATGATGTAATTGTCAACAGCGCTTACATGAGATGTAGATTCAACAATCGTCCCCATAAGCCAAGGATGCCCTCCCCCAAACCGTGCTATTAGTGATGTGGCATTTCTAAAGCACACAGTATAGCTTATGCTAAATATACCTTGGAAACTCAGCATCAAATTTAGCTGTCAAAGCCTTTAGAGTTACTGTCAGGTTAACTTGCTCCTGAGGACCATTTTAGAATGAGTTGCTATTTGCACCTACACGTATTGAGGTTAATATACCCCTTGCGCTGCTGACCGAGAATCTCCAGAGCTCTCAGCAGTGTCAAAGTTAATAACAGGAGGGTGCCGTCAATACTACTGCTTTCGGTCTCTACATTATATCAAATATTAATGAAAAGGACATAAAGTGCTATGTGACAGAATCTGAAGGGCGGATAGTTTGTATTTACTGCTATGAATATTTTGACAGCCAGCGGGCCATTTACTTTGTTTGTGAGCAGTGGACAGGCCACAGGTAATGGCACTGGTATTTTCAAGGAATATAATTTATCCATCGCAAATGTCTGCGCTCTCACCTCGGACAAGAAACCTGACATTGTGGAGCGTTCATTGTGCCCTGCAAATGAAAAGCACAAATGGAAATAATAAACAAAAACATTTCATCGTAAAGCATGAAGATTGCATGTACTTCTACAAAGGCCCAACATCAAGGATGTCCCCCCTTCAAAATGGATATTTTCAATTTGTCAGAAATCATAGCCATATGTGTGTGTATATATATATATATATATACACACACCCACACACACACACACACCCTAATAGAGGCCTTTAAAATTATGAAGGGGTTTGATAGGGTAGACGTAGAGAAGATGTTTCCACTTGCTGGGGAGACGAAAACTAGGGGCCATAAAAATAAGATAGTCACTAATAAATCCAATAGGGAATTCGGGAGAAACTTCTTTACCCAAAGAGTGGTAAGAACGTGGAACTCGCTACCACAAGAAGTAGTTGAGGCAAATAGCATGGATGTGTTTAAGGGGAAGCTAGATAAGTACATGAGGGAGAAAGGAATAGAAGGATATGCTGATAGGGTTAGATGAAGTAGGGAGGGAGGAGGGTCATGTGGAGCATAAACACCAACATAAATCAGTTGGGCTGAATGGCCTGTTTCTGTCCTGTAGACTTGATGGTAGCATTCAAGAGCTGGAGGCCACGGTGGACTGCATGGCAACTCCGCAACCATCTGCAGTGGAGACCCTCGGGTCAGGGGTCTGAGGTCCAGGCACAGCTTTTTCTCTTCATTGCTTTATCAATGAACTTGGGCCCCTGTAGAAAAGATTTCCTTTTGTCTAGATTTAACATCAGATTGAAAGAATCTTGATGCAGAGCCTCACTCTGTTAAGTGCTGCCTAGGGGGTCTCATCCTGATGGTTGTGCCCAGTGACTGGGGAATGGCAGGAGTAGGCAAGAATGAGGGTGTTGCCTCTCATCCCTCTTCCGTCCTTAATATTTAATAATAGATAAATCAGGGAACAATACATTTTAACCCTCATCAGTGGCAGTCTACCAGCCCACAATTAAATGAAAACAGCTGCCTTCAATACATGGACCTCAGGCGTTGGGAATTAATCGGCAGGTCACTTGTGAATTAATTCATAAAATATTTAAATAGTCTGGCCAATAGATGGAATGGGACTTCGGGACAGCAAGCAAACCAGCAAATCATTCGATAAATAATTCAGCCCTAAATACACAAAGTCGGGCTTCAGCAGCACCCAACCAACCATGAATTAATAAATTGAATAAATCTGCCCTCAATACATTGGGAGAAACATACACTAGCCTCTAATTAATCAATTAAGTATGTTGCAGCTGAATAGCTGCAATAAGGCTTCAGGTACTGTAAGACTACCACAAATTAATTAATGAATTTATCCTCTCAAATCCCATCACCACCTTGCTTACAAAGCGTTATTTCCTTGGAGCTATTGGCAGCCTTGTGATGGGAGGCCCACTCATAGTTTAAATAAAGCAGACACATTGTCGTCTGTGACCCGACTTGCATCGCTCGGCTTCACTGAAGTTGAAAGTAAAGCTCAGCACAGTGCTTTTATGGAGCTGCAGCATTTTAAACGCTCAGCTGTAGGTCACAGTCAGAGTTTGTCATCTGAGTGCGAAGGGGGCCGTGTCTGGCAGGTCACACTGATTTCTCATTCCCATCCCAACTTAAGCTCACCGACATGGGAGAAATGATGAGCTCCTTGTTTGGACGTGACATTCTGATAAATTGGCTACGCAGCAGAACTCACCTCATCAGGACCTTTAACCACCTGTATCAGCAACACTTACATTTTATTTTAAAGGTCTGATATCTTCAGAGCCGAACTTGACCTTATTTCCCTCTATCCTGATTATCCCCAGCTTTATTCTAAGTTCCATTTTTCCTTCCAATTATCTCTCATCCTGGTCCTGATGTGGTGACTTATGCTGGGGTGCAACTTAATGGTCAACCCCTCTCAGCACCCCCTTGAATGTGTGAGTTTGCTGTAACTCACCAACAGGTACCCAATGTCTTCCATTTGTTCACAATCTGATCCCGTCTAAGTAGTCACACACATTAAACATGGGGCAGTGCTCTTTCACCAAAACACACAAAAAATAAACACAGTACAGAACCATTATACCAAAACCCACACACACAATACACCATTACACCTAAACACACACTGAACATGGAGCTGTGTGATTACATTGAAAACACACATACACACTCTCAACACATGGATCGTGTGATTACACCTAAACACACAGACTGAATAAGGGCAGAGCGACTACATTGAGAACATAGTTGCTTACACACACACAAACACACACACACAAACACACACACAAACACACACACACAAACACACACACACAAACACACACACAAACACACACACACAAACACACACACACACACACAAACACACACAAACACAAACACACACACACACAAACACACACACACACACACAAACACACGCACACACACACACAAACACACACACACACAAACACACACACACAAACACACACACACACACACAAACAAACGCACACACACAAACACACACACACAAACAAACGCGCACACACAAACACACACACACACAAAAACACACACACACACACAAACACACAAACACACACACACACACAAACACACACACACACAAACACACACAAACACACACACACACACAAACACACACACGCACACAAACACACACACACACACACACAAACACACACACACACAAACACACACACACACACACACACAAACACACACACACACAAACACACACACACACACACACACAAACAAACGCACACAAACACACACACACACACAAACACACACACACACACAAACACACACACACAAACACACACACACACAAACACACACACACACACACAAACACACGCACACACACACACAAACACACGCACACACACACAAACACACGCACACACACACACACACAAACACACACACACACACACACACACAAACACACGCACACACACACACACAAACACACGCGCACACACACACACACACACACAAACACACACACACACAAACACACGCACACACACACACACACAAACACACGCACAGGCTGTGCGATTCTACTTAAACACACAGGTAGTGCACACATGGGGTAGTGCAGTTATATCTAAATACTTTAATAGCACGTTTGACCCTTGGTACTTCTCCCCTTAAAAGAAAACACCCTCAAACCATCCACCTGCTCTAACTACGCCTCCATTTCCATCCTCCCTTTCCTCTTTAAGATCTTCGAACCTATTGCCGCCTCTCATCTCTGTGCCCGTCTCTCCCCAACTTCCTTTCATATCCCTCTAATCTGCCGTAGCCAAAACTACTAAAGGACTGTGGCCATGGAGCGCTCACCTTCTTCATCCTCTTCAGTCACTGAGCACTGTTAGGCACAGTCGACCATGCCAGCCTTCTCCGTCATCCAGCTCTGTGGTTCAATTCCTACCCATTTGAATGCCGCCCACCCATCAACACTCCATTCTTTTGACTACAGCACAGACTGTGCATCCCCCACCTCATTTTAGCCCACCATTAATAGTTGAGCCTTCAAACACCTTGGTTCTACCTTTGGAACTCCTTCCCTAAACATCCTCACCACTACACTTCTCTCTCTCTCTCTCTCTCTCTCTTTCCACCCCCCCAATCTTTTTGAAAACCACCTCAAACCCGTTTCTTTGACCGGGTCTTCAGACACCCTTCTAATCTCTTCCTGGCTAAGGTCTGCTTTCCCTTTGGTCCATTCTGTGAAGTTCTCTGCGGCCTTGCATTTTACACTAAATGTGCTATATAAATGCAAACTGTTACAGTCGTCTTCCTAAGTAAAGATATTTTTGTAGGCATTGAGGGAAGATATGAATATCCATTGCTCTTCATCCAGGAAAAAAAAATGGTCCCTGAGAAATTGTAAGCCCCCGATAAAACTAAATTCTAATGTTCGGTGGTCCAAATGGTGAAATCAGTGGGTAACTGAACCATACACACCAGAAAGATCCCAGAGATGCCCCATGCTTGTGGTATTGCTCCCTGGCAAGGTGTCACTATTTATGGCGGGGGGGGGGGGAGAGGGACAAAAACAATTATCGAAAAAAGAAGGAAGAAAAGAAATTGAGATGTTGTTAACCTAATTAATAGCAAAGCAGCCACGAAGTTAGCCAATCCATTCCAGACCATCTTTAATTGGTTTGAATCACACAATGTAACTTCAGTTACAGAGTCCCAGATGTGAAATGCTTTCTTTTCCATCTGTGTTTACTTCCCCTGAACACACTCAGATCTGCTATGAAAACAAACAGCTGCTGCCGAGGTGATGTCATTGCTTTGAAGTCTGTGCTAAGTGTGGCTTCCCTTTCAATGCGTGTGGCACATGACGGCAGAGCAGTGGGCTCGCAATTCTCTGAGGCCTTCATTCGCTCTGCTTGCGTGAAGTGAACACATAGCAAACGTTTGGTCACTCAGAGATATGAGGTAGACCTTGGGCAGCCTCCATCCGCCCGCCTTGGAAGCAGGTGGACCTTCAGTGCTCTGAGCAGCTTTTGTGTTTGTTTCTGCAGTGGAGGACTGACGCTTTTTATTCACAGTATTCTGCGGTTAGGTAGAAGCCAGACCCGAGAATGGCAGATCGACGGTTAGCTGCTGCATCGCTGCAAGCTTCAGTCAAATGCATGAAACCAGTTCTGAAATGGCATAAAGGGAAAGAGATGTGTGTTATAATATGGACCTTGCACATAGAATCATAGAAGTTTACAACATGGAAACAGGCCCTTCGGCCCAACATGCCCATGTCGCCCAGTTTATACCACTAAGCTAGTCCCAATTGCCTGCACTTGGCCCATATCCCTCTATACCCACCTTACCCATGTAACTGTCCAAATGTTTTTTAAAAGACAAAATTGTACCCGCCTCTACTACTGCCTCTGTTTTTTTTAATCCTGAAGACATTGACTCCACTACTTTGCCCTTCATGTGTAAGCCCAGATAGGATCATTGGAACATTAGGAACATTCAGCCCCTCGAGCCTGCTCCACCATTCAATTAGAACATGGCTGATCTGCACCTCAACTCCATTTACCCTCCTTTGCTCTATATCCCTTGATACCCTTATCAAACAAAAATCTATCGATCGCGTCTGTGAAATCTCCGATTGACCCCCAGCATCCACAGCCTTTTGGGGGAGACAATTCCAAGTTTCTACCAGCCTTTGTGTGTGAAAGAGCTTCATGATTCCCCTCCCGAATGGCCTGGCTCTAATTTTAAGATCATGTCCGTTCGTTGTTGATTCCCCCATCAGAGGAAATAGCTTCTCTTTTTCTAACCTATCAAATCCCTTTAACATTTTAAACGCCCTCAACATTCTATACTCAAGGGAATACAAGCCAAGTTATGCAACCTGTCCTCATAATTTAACCCCCTAAGCCCCAGATAGTGAGCGTCAAAGGCACCGCAGCTGAGTCCTCACTTGTTGTCCACACAAGCACTTGATAGCAGTCAAGAGTGTGAACCCTGGTTGATGTTTTCATTAAACAGCCATTACAATTAAAAGGTCCAAACTGCCAGTGGCATCCTGACTGAGATAATCTGACACAGCACAATCTGGAGATCAAACTGAACAGGCTGGGGCTTTTTTCTGTAGAAAAGAGAAGACTGACTTTAATATTATGAATGGATCCGATAGACATTGACAAGATGTTTCCACTTGTGGGGGAGACCAAAGCTAGGGGCCATCAATATAATTGTAAACAATTTTACAACACCAAGTTATAGTCCAGCAATTTTATTTTAAATTCACAAGCTTTCGGAGGCTACCTCCTTCCTCAGGTGAACGATGTGGAAACGATCAGGTGAACATTTTCCACATCGTTCACCTGAGGAAGGAGGTAGCCTCCGAAAGCTTGTGAATTTAAAATAAAATTGCTGGACTATAACTTGGTGTTGTAAAATTGTTTACAATTGTCAACCCCAGTCCATCACCGGCATCTCCACACCATCAATATAAGATAGTCACTAATAAATCCAATAAGGAATTCAGGAGAAGCTTCTTTACCCAGAGAGTGGTGAGAATGTGGAACTCGCTACCACAAGGAGTCATTGAGGCGAAAAACATCGATGAATTTAAGGGGAAGCTCGATAAACACATGAGGGAGAAAGGAATAGAAGGAAATGCTGGTAGAGTTAGATGAAGTAGGAAGGAGGAGGCTCATGTGGAGCATAAACTGTTTGGGCCAAATGGTCTGTTTTTGTGCTGTAAATTCTATGTAAAACCAGGGACCTACCTGATTTCTATGGCACAGCATAACCATACCTGGGGGTGTACTTAGCAATTGTAGCTTGTAAATTTAGCATTTGTAACTTGTAAATTTCCTTAATGTGACTCAAAGAATGTGAACAAAATGATACCATCTGAAAGGAAGAATGTTCAATTCCAAGATTGTAACAGCTTGGAGCTGCTGTTTGCAATAACCATATAATGAATCAGTCATGTCAGACAGATATGATCATACTGCAGTTATAACTTAAAATATTATCATCAACCCAGATAACCAAGTTATAATAGGCAGTTAGAGCACTATCTTTTGACACCCCCACTTTCATTCTGAGACTCTGTTATAACACTATCTCTGTTATATCCCTCCCTCAATGTGGTATTCTGTTATAACATGATCTTCATTATATCCCCCGTCACTGTAACATGTTCAGTTATAAAGGTATCTTTTATTAATACCCTCAATTATAGCATTATCCCTGTTACAGTCCCCATCGCTGCTTTAATTCTCTCAGTTATAATACAATCTCTACACCTGACAGCGTTAGAGTCGAAAGTCTTATAATGGGGCAGAACTTGCTCCCGAAATAACGGAGGAGCTCAACAGCACTCTCCATTTTTAAGGGCGAATTCAAGGTTCAAGTTCCCGCGTTTGCATTAAAACGCGGAAATCGTGAACTTACTCCTATTGGTTCACCGGTGATTTGACAGCTTCGAATTAAAGGGACATCGCATGCTGCAATCAGAGAAATCATTGAAAAATCACAAACTTGCTCATCTGCCCAGCTGGGAAGTAACTTATTATGCCACCAAACAGGTCGCTTATAAATACCAGGTTTTAAATACTAAGTTTTAAAAGCAGGATTAGTCTTAATGATTGCCAAACAACTAAAAATTAAATTTTAAAAATGTGGAGTCTCATATTGCTCCTTATTTTAATAGTTTTAGTCATTTTTTTAAATTTTTCCTTTCTGTCTCTTTAGTTTAGTTCAATTATTTCTTTGGCTTTTTAATATAAAACATTTTTTTTTATTTACAATGACATCCAGAATACTAACTTTCAATGAATGAAGTCTGCTTGCCTGCTTGAGCAATGCAGCATGAATCTGTGGGCGAGACTTCTCTTCCTGACAGATTTTTGTGGGCGTGTCTTCGCTCACAGACTGTTCCACGTGCGTCAACTCATGCTGCTCAGAGGCTGGGTTGATAGCACACAATTTTTAAAAAGTTCAAAATCAAGCAAATCGACGCTATAGAGCCCGCAGTAAGTACTTTTGTCAATTTAATTCGCAGGAACTGCGGTGAGCATTGCCACACTCCTCTGCCCGATTCCTGGCCCAATTTCTCTGTTATACACCCTACCCTCTTTATCATATCTGTATTCACGTGCAAAATTTTGAAAACCATTCGTGCTTCAAAGCCCTATTCAGAGACCCAGGTTTTTTGTTGCTGAAATGTATCCATGCAGAAAAATAATCCAGTCATTGTTTGGTTGTGTGCGGTTCCTGGTTTTGACGCGATTTGGTTCCATCCATGATATGATCTATAGAATCCGGGCTTCTCATAAGCTGCAAAACCAACTAATAGAGCCTGTTTTCAGTCAATGAAAGCTTTTTTTCTAACTAGCTGCTTGTACCTTGAAAATGGACGTTGGAAGAGGCAAGGAAGAAAAAAAAACTGTAAGAAACTGGAACCAACAACATAGGAAGGAAAAGGGTTGAGGCCCTGCAGTCAGATTTTCAGGAGCTAGGGAGGAATTTAAAGAGCAGGACCTCAAAGGTCTGGATCACACCTAGTGCCGTGTGCAAGTGAGTATAGGAGCAGTAAGATAAAGCAGGTTAATGCGTGGTTGGAAAAATGGTGCAGGAGGGAGGGCTTCAGATTTCTGGGGCATTGGGACCAGTTCTGGAGCAGGGGGGATCTGTTCAAGATGGACGGGTTGCACCTCAACAGAGCTGGGACCATTGTCCTTGCAGGGAGGTTAACTAATGCTGTGGAGGAGAATTTAACCTAATTTGGCATGGGGAGGGGCACCAGGATAAAGCCTTAAGGAGGAGAAACAAGGAGCACAGGGGACTGGGAGAGACAAACTGCATTAGAATAAAGAGTAGTTCAGAAATAGCAGGGATCAGACAGTGGGGAAGTGCGAGGCAGTCTAGAATGGATTTGGAATGCATGTGCGTAAATGCACGGAGCGTGGTAAATAAGGTTGGTGAGCTGCAAGCTCAAATTGCCTCATGGAATTATGATTTAGTGGCAATAACGGAGACCTGGCTCAAACAAAGGGAGGATTGGGAACTTAATATTTCTGGCTACATTGTATTCAGGAATGATAGAGAAGGAAAGAAAGTAGGGGGGAGGTGGCAATATTGATCAAAGATACTATTACAGCACTGGAATGGGATGATGTACTTGAGGGTTCAAGGACGGTATCTATTTACTTAGAATTAAGGAACGATGGAGGAGCTATTATACTGCTGGGTCTTTACTATAGGAGACCAAATAGTAGGCTAGAGAAGCAAATTTTAGATAGATACAAGAACTATAGAGTAGTGATAATGGGGAACTTCAATTATCCCAATATAGACTGGGACAGTAACAGTGTAAAGGGCAAAGAGGGGGAGGAATTCCTGAAATGTGTACAAGGGAACTTTCTTGATCAGTATGTTTCCAGCCCAATGAGGAAGGAAGCAGTGCTGGATCTGGTTTTGGAGAATGAAGTGGAGGAGCATTTGGGAAACAGTGATCACAATATCATTAGGTTTAGAGTAGCTATGGAAAAGGACAAGGAAGAATCAAAGGTGAAAATACTCAACTGGAGGAGGGCTAATCATAGAATCATAGAATCATAGAAGTTACAACATGGAAACAGGCCCTTCGGCCCAACATGTCCATGTCGCCCAGTTTATACCACTAAGCTAGTCCCAATTGCCTGCACTTGGCCCATATCCCTCTATACCCATCTTACCCATGTAACTGTCCAAATGCTTTTTAAAAGACAAAATTGTACCCGCCTCTACTACTGCCTCTGGCAGCTCGTTCCAGACACTCACCACCCTTTGAGTGAAAAAATTGCCCCTCTGGATCCTTTTGTATCTCTCCCCTCTCACTTTAAATCTGTGCCCCCTCGTTATAGACTCCCCTACCTTTGGGAAAAGATTTTGACTATCGACCTTATCTATGCCCCTCATTATTTTATAGACTTCTATAAGATCACCCCTTAACCTCCTACTCTCCAGGGAATAAAGTCCCAGTCTGTCTAACCTCTCCCTGTAAGTCAAACCATCAAGTCCCGGTAGCATCCTAGTAAATCTTTTCTGCACTCTTTCTAGTTTAATAATATCCTTTCTATAATAGGGTGACCAGAACTGTACACAGTACTCCAAGTGTGGCCTCACCAATGCCCGGTACAACTTCAACAAGACATCCCAACTCCTGCATTCAATGTTCTGACCAATGAAACCAAGCATGCTGAATGCCTTCTTCACCACCCTATCCACCTGTGACTCCACTTTCAAGGAGCTATGAATCTGTACTCCTAGATCTCTTTGTTCTATAACTCTCCCCAACGCCCTACCATTAACGGAGTAGGTCCTGGCCCGATTTGATCTACCAAAATGCATCACCTCACATTTATCTAAATTAAACTCCATCTGCCATTCATCGGCCCACTGGCCCAATTTATCAAGATCCCGTTGCAATCCTAGATAACCTTCTTCACTGTCCACAATGCCACCAATCTTGGTGTCATCTGCAAACTTACTAACCATGCCTCCTAAATTCTCATCCAAATCATTAATATAAATAACAAATAACAGCGGACCCAGCACCGATCCCTGAGGCACACCGCTGGACACAGGCATCCAGTTAGAAAAACAACCCTCGACAACCACCCTCTGTCTTCTGTCGTCAAGCCAATTTTGTATCCAATTGGCTACCTCACCTTGGATCCCATGAGATTTAACCTTATGTAACAACCTACCATGCGGTACCTTGTCAAATGCTTTGCTGAAGTCCATGTAGACCACGTCTACTGCACAGCCCTCATCTATCTTCTTGGTTACCCCTTCAAAAAACTCAATCAAATTCGTGAGACATGATTTTCCTCTCACAAAACCATGCTGACTGTTCCTAATTAGTCCCTGCCTCTCCAAATGCCTGTAGATTCTGTCCCTCAGAATACCCTCTAACAACTTACCCACTACAGATGTCAGGCTCACTGGTCTGTAGTTCCCAGGCTTTTCCCTGCCGCCCTTCTTAAACAAAGGCACAACATTTGCTACCCTCCAATCTTCAGGCACCTCACCTGTAGCGGTGGATGATTCAAATATCTCTGCTAGGGGACCCGCAATTTCCTCCCTAACCTCCCATAACGTCCTGGGATACATTTCATCAGGTCCCGGAGATTTATCTACCTTGATGCGCGTTAAGACTTCCAGCACCTCCCTCTCTGTAATATGTACACTCCTCAAGACATCACTATTTATTTCCCCAAGTTCCCTAACATCCATGCCTTTCTCAACCGTAAATACCGATGTGAAATATTCATTCAGGATCTCACCCATCTCTTGTGGTTCCGCACATAGATGACCTTGTTGATCCTTAAGAGGCCCTACTCTCTCCCTAGCTAATTTCAGTGAGTTGAAAGGGGATCTGGCCCAGGTAGATTAGAATCAAAGTTTGGCAGGTAAAACAGTAAATGAGCAATGGGAGGCCTTCAAAGAGGAGATGGTTCAGGTACAGAGTAGACACATTCCCACAAGGGGGAAAGGAAGGGCATCCAAAGCTAAAGCTCCTTGGTGACTAAAGATATAGAGATTAAAATGAAACAGAAAAAGGAGGCTTATGATAAATGTTAGGCTCATAATACTGTAGAGAACCAAGCTGAAAGTACAGAGGAGAACTGAAAAAGGAAATGAGGGGCAAAGAGAGTGTATGAGAATAGATTAGTGGGTAACATAAAAGTCTTTTATCAACGTATAAATAGTAAAAGAGTAGTCAAAGGAAGGGTGGAGCCAATTAGGGACCAAATGGAGGCAGAGAGTTTGCCCGAGGTACTAAATGAGTTCACTAAAGAAGAGGATGCTGCCAACGTCACAGTAAAGGAGGAGGTAGTCGAGAAATTGGATAGGATAAAAATAGATAAAGAGGAGGTAGTTAAAAGGTTGGCAGTGCTCAAAGTAAAAATGTTACCAGGTCCAAATGGGATGCATCCTAGGTTGCTGAGAGAAGTAAGGAGATAACAGAGGTTCTGGCCACAATCTTCCTAAGAAATGGGTGCCGTGCCAGAGCACTGGAGGATTGCAAATGTTACCCCCCTGCTCAAAAAAGGGGAAAGGGGTAAACCCGGCAACTACAGGCCAGTTAGCCTAACTTCAGTGGTGGGGAAACTTTTAGAGACAATAATCCGAGACAAAATTAATTGTCACTTGGAAACTTACGGGTTTATAAATGATAACCAGCACGGATTTCTTAAAGGAAAATTGTGTTTGACTAACTTGATTGAGTTCTTCGATGAAGTAAAGGAGAAGGTTGATGAAGGTAGTGCAGTTAATGTTGCGTATGTGGTAGACTTGTTAGCAAAATTGAAGCCCATGGGGTTAAAGGGGCAGTTGCAGTATGGATATGAAATTGGCTAAGAGACAGAAAGTAGAGAGTACTGGAAGGTAGAGACCCAGGGGTCAGTATTATTTAGACTACTGCTGTTTTAGATATATACGAATGACCTGGACTTAGGTGTACAGGCATAATTTCAAAGTTCGATGATGACACGAAACTCGGAACTGTAGTAAACAATGTGGAGGATAGTAACAGACTTCAGAAGGACATGGACAGATGGTTGAAATGGGCAGACACATGGCAGATGCAATTTAATGCAGGGAAGTGTGAAATGATGCATTTTATTAGGAAGAATGAGGAGAGGCAATATAAACTAAATGGTACAATTTTAAAGGGGGTGCAGGAACAGAGAGACCTGAAGGTGTATGTACACAAATCTTTGAAGGTGGCAGGACAAGTTAAGAAAACTTTTAAAAAGGCATATGGGATCCTTGGCTTTATAAACAGAGGCATAGAGTACAAAAGCAAGGAAGTTATGCTTTAAAAATCACAGGTTATGCCCCAGCTGGAATTTTGTGTCCAGTTCTGGGCACCACTCTTTAGGAAGGATGTCAAAGCCTTAGAGAGGGTGCAGAGGAGGTTTATTAGTCTGATACCAGTTATGTGGAAAGTCTAGAGAAGTTGGAGTTGCTTTCCTTAGAACAGAGAAGGTTAAGGGGGGATTTAACAGAGGTGTTCAAAATTATGATGGGTTTTGATAGAGTAAATAAGGAGAAACTGTTTCCAATGGTAGAGGGTCAGCAAATAGAGGACACAGATTTAAGGTAATTGACAAAAGAACCAGAGGCGAGATGAGGAGAATTTTTTTTATACAGCGAGTTGTTATGATCTGGAATGCACTGCCTGAAAGGGCGGTGGAAGCAGATTCAATAATAACTTTCAAAAGGGAATTGGATAAATATTTGACAGGGAAACATTTGCAGGGCTATGGGGAAAGAGCAGGGGAGTAAGATTAATTGGAAAACTCTTTCAAAAAGGCACAATGACCTCCTTCTGTGCTGTATTATTCTATGATTCTATGAAACTAAGATTTTGAAAATATAAGATGCAAGAAAAAAAGTGTTTGAATAGGGAGAAAAGAGACTATTAGCTAGAATTTTTTTAAAAAAGGTTATCAAGGGAAGAGAAAATGGGAAAAGGAAAATAGTTAAAAGGTTTAGTTTCTTGTTTAAAATTATATTGTAGGTGTTGAGTAATGAAGAGGGCCCTGATGTTTCAGCTGCTTATTTTAATATTAATGTTTGTTTCAGTATTACAGTGCATGAATTGAAAACAAGCAAAACTGGTCAACCCAGTAAGATAAACATTTCTCTGAACCTACCAGTAGTCTAAAAGTTAAATGGCAAAGAAGGGGAACCAGAAGGGGGTAGAAAATAGCAGGAAGTGGGGAATTTAAACAAATAGAGTTGAACTTTGGTGTGAAATTTGATGTAGAAGTAGTTTAGGCTGAGGCTCTTTTGCCTGGTAAAGAGAGGGTTGAGGGGTGACCTAGTAGCGCTCTTAAAATTATGAAGGGGTTAGATGGAGTAAAAATGTTTCTGCCTTTGGGGGAACCTAAAACTAAGGGTCATCAATATGATAGTCACTAATAAATCCAATAAGGAATTCAGGAGAAACTTTTTTTACCCAGAGTGGTTAAAATGTGAAACTTGCTACCACAAGGAGTAGTTGAGGTAAATAGCATGGATGCATTTAAGAGGAAACTAAATAAGTAGATGATGGAGAAATGAATAGAAGGATATGTTGATAGGGTGAGATGAAGTAGGGTGGGAGGAGGCTCGTGTGGAGCATAAACACCGGCATCAATCTGGTTTAAATGTTGCGAACTTCACCAGATTTTATTGCAAGAACCAGCATAGACCAGTTGGGCTGAATGGCCAGTTTCTATGTAATTTATGACTTAAAATGCATTCCAACTTTAACCCTACGTGAAGTCTGCCCATTGTTGAGTATTTGTTTAGCTGATCTTGGCTCTCAAGAATACAATTTCAGAATATTCCACAGATGGACAACTTGAAAGAGAGGATGAAGGCAGCAGCAGAGTTGCATGGTGGAGTTGGTACCGCAATGTGTTATCCCTCACAATGGTCGTGCCCATGACTTGTCCTGTATGTGGACTCTCCGGTCTAAATTATGGAATCAGGAGATGTCACTGGCAGGTGTGTCACCCACAGAGGTGTCCTCTTGTATGGGCCTCTCCTAGCAACCACGTTGAGAATGGGCCTCAAAGAAAGGCTCATGAAAAAAACATTGTTAACTATGGCAAAGTTTCAAATAGCGAGGGGCACAAGTTAAAAATGAGGAAGTTAGAAGTAAGAATGGGAGTCAAATGAATTTTTTCACCCAAAGGAGAATAGAGTTGTCGAATAAGTTACCAAGGAAAGTCAGTGAAATGGACGGCGCAGTTCGACTCTAGAGCTAATTAGATTTGTTTCTGGAGAGAGAAGGGACTGAGGTATATTGTTAGTAGGCAGGAAGATTAATCAATGAAAAAGGGACAGGCTTTGGAGGATCTAATTGCCTTTTCCTTGTTCCTAAAAGGTTTCATATTCTACAAGGCACCGAAACAGTTAAATTAGATTTGACAATGAACCTCCCTAGATGCAAGCTTTGGTGACATTAGATTGAATGCTTAATGCAATTGTGGAAATAATGTATTCCACATGTGAGTAGGCTAGATTAATCATCTACGTGGGCACTTCTAATGCCAACTGTAAATGGCCTGCAGTCCAACTGTGCAATACTATGTTGATATTTCATATAAAACGCGTAGAACAAGACACAGATGTTGTTTACTGCTCCTGCCTCTTTGCCAATTTGTTCCATATATACGTGAAGACCTTGCTCTAAAGAGAAGTCAGTTGCACACTCTGGGTAAATGCACTGTCTGCTGTGCTACAGGTTCATACAAAGCATGATGGCTCCTTCCTTAATCCGTGCTGAGGTTAATGTCATCCAGGGTTCCCACCACTGATGGTTATCAAGAGAAAGTACTTTGGTGACTCTCCATGGTCAAATAACCTGCCAAAACTCATTGTCTGGACCCACACATGGAGCTCAGCAACCTGGGTGAAGCACCAGAGGATCCCTGGTGTCTGTGAAACTGTAAAGTAGAATGAGTCACCATCTTCAGGAGAGATGGGGAGAAAGATCATAAGATCATCAAATTGGAAATGCAGTGATGGAAATGTTCACTTTGTGCAGTACATGCCCGAGGCTGATTTGAGAAAGAATTTCTGTCAGTACATTATTGCTTTCATGTGTATACTCTGGGTAGGAGTGTTGTAACAAGGTAATAACTCTGATGATATTGCAGACACTTAAGTGTGTTGTTGAATGATTCCCACCATTACACTGTGAAGGTTCACTTCGGCTTCAAAACACAATCCCAGCGATTAGTTCATTTATATGATAATGAATAAGACAGATTGAATTTACTCAGAACATTACAGCTGTCAGTAAGGGGTGAAAGAACAGTATCTAACCTACTGCACCACCCAGACCCTGGTTTGTTCTTGTTGTGTTTAAATCCCCCCGTGGCCTTGCCCCTCCCTACAAACCATCCTTCCCTCCCGAACTCACCGTTCCTTTGACTCTGACTTCTTGTGCGTTCGACTCCCTCTTTCTGCACCACCATTGATGGCTGTGCCTTCAACTGCCCAGGTCCCACTCTTTGGAATTCCCTCCCTAAAGCTCTGCCTCTGCATCTCTAAGATTCTCCTTAAACCTGCCTATTTGACCTAGGTTTTGGTGAAGCCTCCTAACCTCTCATAGAATCACACAGCACAGAAGGAGGCCATTCAGCCCATCGTGCCATTGCCGGCTCTTTGAAAGAGCTATCCAATTATTCCCACTCCCCTGCTCTTTCCCCATAGCCATGTAATGAGAAAAGAGCAGGGGAGTGGAACTAATTTAAGAAAAAAATGAGTTAATTCTCTTTCTTTTTCCTTTTCAATGTTCTCACTGTCCCTCCTCTCCTGAAGGCTTTAACTCTCAGCTGTTCCACAGGGACTGGATGCCCACTAGTACCTCCCCAACTGGGCATCCTCAGCCTAGACAGTGAGTATTGCCAGGCCATCTGCCCGAAAGGAGCATCGCAGCTTAGCTCGACGCTGTCATTGAATATATTTACCCTCTTTGGCTCAGTGTCTTGTTACCTTGCATCTCTGTGCAGTGCTTTGGAACAGTCTTCTGTGTTAAAGACACTTTATAAATTCAAATCATCATAGTGGTTATTAAATTCCTTTGAAGTGAAGTGACTGCTGTTACACAAGTAAACTTCACACTTATTTTAATCTCCTACAAATCTTCCTTCCCTAAGGTAGGTTCGGAAAGAGTGTTTTTTTTATTCATTCATGGGATGTGGGCGTCGCTGGCAAGGCCGGCATTTATTGCCCATCCCTAATTGCCCTCGAGAAGGTGGTGGTGAGCCGCCTTCTTGAACCGCTGCAGACCGTGTGGTGACGGTTCTCCCACAGTGCTGTTAGGAAGGGAGTTCCAGGATTTTGACCCAGCAACAATGAAGGAACGGCGATATATTTCCAAGTCGGGATGGTGTGTGACTTGGAGGGGAACGTGCAGGTGGTGTTGTTCCCATGTGCCTGCTGCTCTTGTCCTTCTAGGTGGGAGAGGTCACGGGTTTGGGAGGTGCTGTCGGAGAAGCCTTGGCGAGTTGCTGCAGTGCATCCTGTGGATGGTACACACTGCAGCCACAGTGCGCCGGTGGTGAAGGGAGTGAATGTTTCGGGTGGTGGATGGGGTGCCAATCAAGCGGGCTGCTTTATCTTGGATGGTGTTGAGCTTCTTGAGTGTTGTTGGAGCTGCACTCATCCAAGCAAGTGGAGAGTATTTCATCACACTCCTGACTTGTGCCTCGTAGATGGTGGAAAGGCTTTGGGGAATCAGGAGGTGAGTCACTCGCCGCAGAATACCCAGCCTCTGACCTGCTCTCGTAGCCACAGTATTTTTATGGCTGGTCCAATTAAGTTTCTGGTCAATGGTGACCCCCAGGATGTTGATGGTGGGGGATTCGGCGATGATAATGCCGTTGAATGTCAAGGGGAGGTGGTTAGACTCTCTCTTGTTGGAGATGGTCATTGCCTGGCACTTGTCTGGCGCGAATGTTACTTGCCACTTATGAGCCCAAGTCTGGATGTTGTCCAGGTCTTGCTGCATGCGGGCTCGGACTGCTTCATTATTTGAGGGGTTGCGAATGTATCTGAACACTGTGCAATCATCAGCGAACATCCCCATTTCTGACCTTATGATGGAGGGAAGGTCATTGATGAAGCAGCTGAAGATGGTTGGGCCTAGGACACTGCCCTGAGGAACTCCTGCAGCAATGCCCTGGGGCTGAGATGATTGGCCTCCAACAACCACTACCATCTTCCTTTGTGCTAGGTATGACTCCAGCCACTGGAGAGTTTTCCCCCTGATTCCCATTGACTTCAATTTTACTAGGGCTCCTTGGTGCCACATTCGGTCAAATGCTACCTTGATGTCAAGGGCAGTCACTCTAACCTCACCTCTGGAATTCAGCTCTTTTGTCCATGTTTGGACCAAGGCTGTAATGAGGTCTGGAGCCGAGTGGTCCTGGCGGAACCCAAACTGAGCATCAGTGAGCAGGTTATTGGTGAGTAAGTGCCGCTTGATAGCACTGTCGACGACACCTTCCATCACTTTGCTGATGATTGAGAGTAGACTGATGGGGTGGTAATTGGCCGGATTGGATTTGTCCTGCTTTTTGTGGACAGGACATTCCTGTGCAATTTTCCACATTGTCGGGTAGATGCCAGTGTTGTAGCTGTACTGGAACAGCTTGGCTAGAGGCGCAGCTAGTTCTGGAGCACAAGTCTTCAGCACTACAGCTGGGATGTTGTTGGGGCCCACAGCCTTTGCTGTATCCAGTGCACTCAGCCGTTTCTTGATATCACGTGGAGTGAATCGAATTGGCTGAAGACTGGCTTCTGTGATGGTGGGGATATCGGGAGGTGGCCGAGATGGATCATCCACTGGGGTAAGATATTGTATAGTAGGATAAAGTGACCAAAATTCCACATAACAGGTAAACTATTAGCTCATTCAACAGACAAGAACCCCCGAGATTTACACCAATGCAGTCATTAGCAGGAATCCATTCATTGAGGGGTAAAGGAGAAAACGATGATGTTTCGGGGAACTAATCTAGGCTTGATTGCAACGCTTCTTCACTCTTGGAGCAAGTTGAAAATTTCACACTCCCCATCACGGATCTTTTACTCAGCGATTGTAAACTGATTGTGAATATTGAGACTTGGGGTGAGTGGGGGTCGGTTTTGCAAAAAAGAAATGAGAATAAAAGGCAGCAGCAAGTGCACAACCTTTGTTGGTTTTAGCATTCCGATCTAATTTTTAAACAGAAAAAAAAGATTCCTTTAATACTGTGTCATTGAATGTGTACCATGCTCATGGAGTTCAATGATGGATAGAAAGCTGGTTGACAGACAGGAAACAAAGGGTTAGAGTTAATGGGTGCTGCTTGGATTGAAGGGGGGTGGGGAGCGGTGGGCCAGTGCTGCGTCCACTTTTCTTTTGGGTACATATAGATGAATTGACACTTGGGAATTGGGAGCATGTTATCGAAATTTGCTTTCGGCACTAAAGTCGAGTGAAAGCCTTCAGGAGAGCATAGGCAGGTTAGTGGAATGGACAGATGCAATTTAATGTAGAAAAGTGAAAGTTAATATATTTTAGGAGGAGAAACAAGGAATGGGAGTATACACTCAATGGAAAGATGTTAAAGAATGGGGATGAACAGAGAGACCCCGGAGCTCAAATACATAATTTCCTGATAGTGTTCGCAGGTAAAGCCATAGAAAAGGCCAGCAGCATTTTGGGTTTTATAAATAGGCAGATAAAGTATAAGATGAACGAAGTAATGATAAATTTGTGTAAAAGATCAGTTCGGTCACAGTTCAAGTACCGTGTGCAGTTTTGGCCGTCCCATTATAGAATGGACATTAAACTCCAGAGTGTACAGGAGTGATTCACCAGGATGATCACAGGGATGGGAAATTACAGTTACCAGGAGAGAATTGAAATGCTGGGATTTTTTTCCACTGGAGTAAAGGAAGAGATTTAACAGAAGTAATTTAACATTATGAAGAGTGAAGAGGGAAAGAGTATTTCCTCTGGCTGTGTAGTCAATGACAAGGAGCCATCAACTTAAAATTGCAGTAAGAGAATTTAGGAAAAATTTATTTGCAAAGTGAGTTGTTGGAGCATTGAATGCGTCGCCACAGGGGATGGTCGAGGCAGAGACCATTGCATCTTTTAAGATAAAAATGGATAAATATTTAAAACAGGTGAATTTCCAAGGCTATTGGGGGAGAGCAGGACCGTGAGATTACTTTTGTGATTGTTCTAGCAAAGAGCCAGCATAGTCACGATGGGCTGAATGTCTGTCTTCTCGGGTTCTATGCCCCAAACCGCACGAGTAAAGTTTGAGTTGATGAGAAGTAACAGGATATAAAGCAGAGCGAACAAGAGACTCAGCTTCAGGCTGGCAAACGGCTGGGGAGAGAAAGAGGCTTTGCTCGAGGTAGGATAGATATTCAACTAGCAAGAGGAGAGTTAATTTGCCTCTGGTGGGCAAGAGGGAGAGAGATTCAATTAGGGAGGTGGGAGAGACATTCCACAATGGGCTGGCAAGAGATTGATTTATTGAAGGGGATAGAGGTTACATATAGACAAGAAGGGGGTAAGATTCAAATAGTGATGGGGAGGGAGATGAGGTCAGGGAACGGCAGAGAGACACTATGTTGCATGGTGGAAAGAGAGGAAGTGGAGATTTATATAAAGATTTAGGCAGGCGAAAGAAAGTGGACAGAAATTCATTTATGCCCAAACAAGATATTGGCCCGGAATTTCCTTGAAGCTGTTCATGCTCCATCGCCGTAAACAGGGTTCCCAGAAAGAGTATCTCTGAGGAAATTCCAGGCCAGGATAAGATCATAAAACAAAACAACGGAAAATGTTGAAAACATACAGCAATTCAGTCAGTACCTGTGGAGAGAAAACACAGGTTAATGTTTCAGGCAGGGCCCTTTTATTTTTGATTGTAAGATCATGTTGGAAAGAGGCAGTTACCATTCAAGGCTCGACTTTATCTATTGTACGCACTCAATTAAAAAGCTGAATCAGACAAACAATGGCTTGCAAATTGGCTCTGGCGCTTGAATGCCATTCCCCAGCCAATGGATTTGTCCAAACAGCATTTTGATTTTTCAGGAGTGCCTTTTGAAAATACAAACGGCATATTTTAATCATCAGAGAATGCGAGAACACCCGACTTTGGTGGAGACTGCAGCCAGCTTCTCCTAGCCACTTCAAAGTACAGATCCTAAAAACAAAAACACTCATCACATTAATGAGTTATGCCTCCTGCTTCATCTTCAAATTATTACTCACTATCTTGATATTCTTATTGAGTCAGCATCTCCCTGTCTCACGAAGTATGATTAATGTCCAGGAAATGAAGCTGTTGATCGGCAACCACTGATCTCTACTTAGGAATGTGGGATTTTACTACACATGTTATTATTTGCTCTCGAGGAGTGGAGCGATGTGCCCAAATATTTACTTGTAGGAACAAACCTGCAGCAAACCACTGGGATATGAGATCCAGATTGTGTTGGCTAATCGGTGGGTGATATAAATTACATAGATTGTCCAGATTATAAGGCTAAAGGATTATTGTGTGAATGTATTGTCCAACCAAGTAGAAAAAAAAAGCTCATAGCAGCTAACCCTTTAGAGTAAACCTTTCAAATATTTTACCCGTAAAACAAAATTGGTCAAGACAAATATTGCCAATTAAAGACGTACCCAAGAAAGTGTTCATGCCCAATATGTTGGCAGCTGTCAGGTCCTTAAGCATGCCGCACTGCCTGATTAAAGTTCAAGTGGGTGGATTGTATTGTTTAATGTACATCAGCTGGTGACTGTACCAGCTGCAAACTCCTCTCCAGAGACTCAGGTCAATGGGTAGGTTAGGAGCAACAGCAAGGGTGTGGTCAAATAAGAAACATAAGGTAAAGCAGATTAACAAAAATCACATACAAAGTCTGGCCACAGCAACTTTGTCACAAGTTTGTTTTCACTATACACGATTATAGATGATGTAACAGATGCACTTCCTTACTGCAGAGCACAGCCATGACTTGACAGTGCTCGTCTGAAAAATAAAATGTTCTGATTCATAGACACATAGATTCCTGCCTCTGGTGTATTGCCAATCTCGGCTGTGTTCATATAAGAGCCCGGGCAGGGTAGAACGGAGGGATTCTACATCGTCATTGGAGACCTGGGAGTGGGCTGCGTGCCCCCTCCTCTTCACCCTGATGTGTCTGAGGAAAGGGAAGAAAACCAAATTAAAAGGAGGTCAAATTACTACAGTTCACCACATCACCTCTCAGCCAGAAACAAAATCTCACTTCTGAACATTGCTATGCAAGTGGACACTGCTTGGAGACAGGATTGGACATGGCTGTGATCTGTACACATTCCGCCCGCCCCCCACCCCCCACCCCCACCCCACCTCCACATAAACAGTCAACTGGCCTACCGACACTCATTGTCTAAACTCACATTTGGCCAAGGCACCTGCTGCAGGCCATGTCCATGCAACTGTGACCCAACACGAATCATAGAAATTTACGGCACAGAAGGAGGCCATTCGGCCCATCGTCTGTGCCGGCTGAAAAAGAGCTATCCAGCCTTATCCCACTTTCCAGCTCTTGGTCCGTAGCCTTGTAGGTTGCTGCACTTCAAGTGCTTATTCAAGTACTTCTTAAACGTGATGAGGGTTTCTGCCTCTACCACCCTTTCAGGCATTGAGTTCCAGACCCCTACCACCCTCTAATCCTTCTACCAATTACTTTAGACCTATGCCCCCTGGTTATTGACCTCTCTGCGAAGGGAATTAGGTCCTTCCTATCCACTCTATCTAGGCCCCTCATAATTTTATACACCTCAATTAAATCTCCCCTCAGCCTCCTTTGTTCCAAAGAGCAAAAGCCCAGCCTCACCAATCTTTCCTCAAAGCTAAAATTCTCCAGTCCTGGCAACATCCTCGTAAATCTCCCCTGTACCCTCTCTCGGCCAATCGCATCTTTCCTGTAATGTGGTGACCGGAACTGTACGCAGTACTGTCGCTGTGGTCTAACTAGTGTTTTATACAGTTCCAGCATAACCTCCCTTCTCTTATATTATATGTCTCGGCTAATAAAGGAAAGTATCCCATATACCTTCTTAACAACCTTACCTATCTGCCCTGCTACCTTCATGGATCTGTGGACATGCACTCCATGGTCCCTCTGTTCCTCTAAACCTCTCAGTATCCTCCCCTTTATTGTGTACTCCCTTGCCTTGTTTGCCCTCCCAACTGCATTACCTCACACTTCTCCGGATTGAATTCCATTTGCCACTTTTCTGTCCACCTGACCAGTCCACTGATATCTTCCTGCAGTCTACAGCTTTCCTCCTCACTATCAACCACACGGCCAATTTCTGTATCATCTGCAAACTTCTTAATCATGCCCGCTACATTCAAGTCTAAATCATTGATATATATCACAAAAAGCAAGGGACCTAGTACTGAGCCCTGCGGAACCCCACTGGAAACAACCTTTCAGTCACAAAAACACCCGTCGACCATTACCCTTTGCTTCCTGCCACTGAGCCAATTTTAGATCCAACTTGCCATTTTCCCTTGGATCCCATGGGCTTTTACTTTCCTGACCAGACTGCCATGTGGGACCTTGTCAAAAGCCTTGCTAAAATCCATGTAGACTACATTAAACATGCTACCCTCATCGACCCTCCTCAAAAAATTCAATCAAGTTATTCAGACATGACCTTCCCTTAACAAATCCATGCTGACTGTCCTTGATTAATCCATGCCAATCCAAATGATGATTAATACCATCCCTCAGAATTGTTTCCAATACATTTCCCACCATCAAGGTTAGGCTGACTGGCCTGTAATTACTCGGTCTATTCCTTTCTCCCTTTTTAAACAATGGTACAATGTTAGCAGTCCTCCAGTCCTCCATCGCCACGCCTGTAGCCAGTGCAGATTGGAAAATGTGGTCAGAGCCTCCATTATTTCCTCCCTTGCTTCTCTAACAGCCTGGGATACATTTCATCCGGGCCTGGCGATTTATCTACTTTCAAAGATGCTAATTCCTTTGATACTTCCTCTCTCACTTTGCTTATCCCATCCTATTTTTCACGCTCCTCCTCCTTAACTGCAAGAAAAATAGGGTGGTAATAGTAGGGGACTTTAACTTTCCCAACATTGACATGGACAGCCATAGCGTTAGGGGCTTGGATGGAGAGAAATTTGTTGAGTGTATTCAGGAGGAATTTTTCATTCAGTATGTGGATGGCCCGACTAGAGAGGGGGCAAAACTTGACCTCCTCTTGGGAAATAAGGAAGGGCAGGTGACAGAAGTGTTAGTGAGGGATCACTTTGGGACCAGTGATCATAATTCCATTAGTTTTAAGATAGCTATGGAGAATGATAGGTCTGGCCCAAAAGTTAAAATTCTAAATTGGGGAAAGGCCAATTTTGATGGTATTAGACAGGAACTTTCAGAAGTTGATTGGGAGAGTCTGTTGGCAGGCAAAGGGACGACTGGTAAGTGGGAGGCTTTCAAAAGTGTGTTAACCAGGGTTCAGGGTAAGCACATTCCTTATAAAGTGAAGGGCAAGGCTGGTAGAAGTAGGGAACCTTGGATGACTCGGGAGATTGAGGCCCTAGTCAAAAAGAAGAAGGAGGCATATGACATGCATAGGCAGCTGGGATCAAGTGGATCCCTTGAAGAGTATAGAGATTGCCGGAGTAGAGTTAAGAGAGAAATCAGGAGGGCAAAAAGGGGACATGAGATTGCTTTGGCAGATAAGGCAAAGGCGAATCCAAAGAGCTTCTACAAATACATAAAGGGCAAAAGAGTAACTAGGGAGAGAGTAGGGCCTCTTAAGGATCAACAAGGTCATCTATGTGCGGAACCACAAGAGATGGGTGAGATCCTGAATGAATATTTCACATCGGTATTTACGGTTGAGAAAGGCATGGATGTTAGGGAACTTGGGGAAATAAATAGTGATGTCTTGAGGAGTGTACATATTACAGAGAGGGAGGTGCTGGAAGTCTTAACGCGCATCAAGGTAGATAAATCTCCGGGACCTGATGAAATGTATCCCAGGATGTTATGGGAGGTGAGGGAGGAAATTGCGGGTCCCCTAGCAGAGATATTTGAATCATCGACAGCTACAGGTGAGGTGCCTGAAGATTGGAGGGTAGCAAATGTTGTGCCTTTGTTTAAGAAGGGCGGCAGGGAAAAGCCTGGGAACTACAGACCGGTGAGCCCGACATCTGTAGTGGGTAAGTTGTTAGAGGGTATTCTGAGGGACAGGATCTACAGGCATTTGGAGAGGCAGGGACTGATTAGGAACAGTCAGCATGGTTTTGTGAGAGGAAAATCATGTCTCACGAATTTGATTGAGTTTTTTGAAGGGGTAACCAAGAAGATAGATGAGGGCTGTGCAGTAGACGTGGTCTACATGGACTTCAGCAAAGCCTTTGACAAGGTACCGCATGGTAGGTTGTTACATAAGGTTAAATCTCACGGGATCCAAGGTGAGGTAGCCAATTGGATACAAAATTGGCTTGACGACAGAAGACAGAGGGTGGTTGTAGAGGGTTGTTTTTCAAACTGGAGGCCTGTGTCCAGCAGTGTGCCTCAGGGATCGGTGCTGGGTCCGCTGTTATTTGTTATTCATATTAATGATTTGGATGAGAATTTAGGAGGCATGGTTAGTAAGTTTGCAGATGACACCAAGATTGGTGGCATTGTGGACAGTGAAGAAGGTTATCTAGGATTGCAACGGGATCTTGATAAATTGGGCCAGTGGGCTGATGAATGGCAGATGGAGTTTAATTTTGATAAATGTGAGGTGATGCATTTTGGTAGATCGAATCGGACCAGGACCTACTCCGTTAATGGTAGGGCGTTGGGGAGAGTTATAGAACAAAGAGATCTAGGAGTACAGGTTCATAGCTCCTTGAAAGTGGAGTCACAGGTGGATAGGGTGGTGAAGAAGGCATTCAGCATGCTTGGTTTCATTGGTCAGAACATTGAATACAGGAGTTGGGATGTCTTGATGAAGTTGTACAAGACATTAGTAAGGCCACACTTGGAATACTGTGTACAGTTCTGGTCACCCTATTATAGAAAGGATACTATTAAACTAGAAAGAGTGCAGAAAAGATTTACTAGGATGCTACCGGGACTTGATGGTTTGACTTATAGGGAGAGGTTAGATAGACTGGGACTTTTTTCCCTGGAGAGTAGGAGGTTATGGGGTGATCTTATAGAAGTCTATAAAATAATGAGGGGCATAGATAAGGTAGATAGTCAAAATCTTTTCCCAAAGGTAGGGGAGTCTATAACGAGGGGAGAGATACAAAAGGGTCCAGAGGGGCAATTTTTTCACTCAAAGGGTGGTGAGTGTCTGGAACGAGCTGCCAGAGGCAGTAGTAGAGGCGGGTACAATTTTGTCTTTTAAAAAGCATTTGGACAGTTACATGGGTAAGATGGGTATAGAGGGATATGGGCCAAGTGCAGGCAATTGGGACTAGCTTAGTGGTATAAACTGGGCGACATGGACATGTTGGGCCGAAGGGCCTGTTTCCATGTTGTAACTTCTATGATTCGATGATTCTATAATCTCTGCATTGTCCCCCTCTTTTTTTGAAGACAGATGCAAAGTATTCATTAAGAACAATACCCATATCTTCTGCCTCTGTGCAACTTTTGGTCTCTAATAGACCCTACTCTTTCCTTGGTTATCCTCTTGCTCTTTATGTATTTATAAAACATCTTTTGGTTTGCCTTGATTTTACATGCCCTCTCTTTGCTTTCCTAATCTCCTTTTTAATTTCACCCCTGTACTTTCTATTCTCCTCTAGGCTTTCTGCAGTATTGAGCTCTCGGTATCTGACATAAGCTTCCCTTTATTGCCTTATCCTACCCTGTATGCTCCTTGACATCCAGGGGGCTATAAATTTGGGAGTCCGAACCTTTTTCTTTGTGAACATATTTGTTCTGAAACCTCACTATCTCACCCTTGAACGCCTCCCATCGCTCTGACACTAATTTACCTTCAAGTAGTTGTTTCCAGTCCACTTTTGTCAATTCACATCTCAGCTTAGTAAAATTTGCCTTTCCCCATTTGAGAACTTTTACTCCTGTTCTATCTTTGTCCTTTTCCATAACTATATTAAATCTAACTGAATTATGATCACTACCACCAAAATGCTCTCCCACTGATACTCCTTCCACCTGCCCAGAATCAATCCCTAAAACTAAATCCAAATCCAAAACTGCCCCCTCTCTTGTTGGACTTGCGACGTGCTAGCTAAAAAAAAGTTCTCATTTTAAGAATTCTGCACCCTCTATACCTTTCACACTGATAGGGTAGTTGAAATCCCCCAATATTACTGCCCTATTCTTTTTGCACATCTCAGAAATTTGCCTACATATTTCCTGTTCTATCTCCCTCTGACTGTTTGGGGGTCAGTAGTACACTCCCAGCAGTTTGACTGCCCCTTTTTTGTTCTTCAATCATCAGAAGAGAAAGAGGGAAAATTGGAAAGAAAATAAAAGGGGAGAGTTACCTCTACCGAAGAAAAAGAAAAGAGAAGGTGGACTCGCCCGCCTGGGATGGGTGGATTGGATTGACCAGCAGCTCAATGAGGCACAGCTTCCACCTCCTGTTCGACTCCAGGCCTGTGGGGTGATTACATAGAATTTACAGCACAAAAACAGGCCATTCGGCCCAACTGGCCTGTACCGTTGTTTATGTTCTACGCGAGCCTCCTCCCAACCTACTTCATCTCACCCTATCAGCATATCCTTCCATTCCTTTCTCCCTCATGTACTTATCTAGTTTCCCCTTAAATGCATCCACGCTCATCCCCTGAACTACTCCTTGTGGTAGCGAGTTCCACATTCTAACCACTCTCCGGGTAAAGAAATTTCTCCGGAACTCCTTATTAGTGCTGCTCCTGAAATACTAACCTGGGTGGAAAGAGTTCTTTTTAATCTAGCACCATGGGAAATGGTTGCCAAGGACAACAAAGCCCACAGTGAATTCCCTTGCATTGCTGACTTGAGATACTGCAGGCAGCCCCAACTGCTCAAGGAATTTTTCTGTAATGAATATTTGACCGATTTTTATGCAGCCGAAATATTATTGGAAAGGGTCAGGTGGCATTCAGTTATTTTGGGATAGCATGCCTGACTCCTTCCAAACATACTTCATAGGACATTGGGATGGGCTACGATGAAGAATTTTTTTTTATTAACGGATTTCAATCTTTTTTTTGTTGTGTGAAATCCAGGACCTGTCAGCTGATAGATGATAGATGGCGAATAGGATACTTGGTATCCAATGCAACATCATGCACTTGCAAGTCAGGTACAAAACTGAATGGACGCAGGGTAAAACTCTCGTTTAACTGTGCCAAGAAGCACACCCAGGCGAAGGATAGACTGAGGTGTTTAAGATGATTAAAGGATTTGATAGTGTAAATAGAGAGAAACTATTTCCTCTGATGGGGGGGTCCGGAACAAGACGGCATAAACTTAAATGTAGACCTAGGATGTCAGGAAGCACTTCTTCACACAAAGGCTAGTGGAAATCTCAAACCCTCTCTTCCAAAAAGCTGTTGAGGCCGGGGGTGGGGGGGTCAATTGAAAATTCCAAAACTGAGAATGGCAGATTTTTGTTCGGCAAGAATATTAAGGGTTACAGAACCAAGGCGGATAAATGGAATTAAGATACAGATCAGCTATGATCTATTTGAATGGCGGAAAAGGCTTGAGGGGCTGAATGGCCTTCTCCTGTTCCTATGAGATTGCTGTGGAGAGAGCAAGTGTGAGAAGGTTTATCACAATGCACGATTATGAGGCAATACAGAACAAAGGGTTCAAAGGTTAGAATAATATTTAAAATGAACCCTGATATAACATTGCCCCATCAATGGAATCCAATGATCATCATCTGTACAGATATAATTGTTTGCCAATGGTGGGTGCAAGCTCTGAGGGACATGTCAGTGCTCATGTTCTCATGGTTTGAGTGACGAGTGTGGGAGATTAAACTAATGCAATTTGTGAGCTCACTAATGGAGTACCATTACTAAGGTGTGTTTAAAGTGAGGTATGGAGCTATTGCTGCTGTGTTGTACCTGTGTTGGTAGGCTGAGCATTGGCCTCTGGAGGACAGGGCTACAGCCAGAAGCTGATGAAGGACGGAGCCAATTAGAAAATAACAGAGGTATAAATAAACAAAGGGATTAAAGGAAAACAAAGTAAAATTACAGAGAGAGAAAAAGAGGACATTAGGAGACAAGCTACACTTTTGACTGGCACGATTGCAGCTTGTCCATTGTGCTGACATAGTACAAACATTTATAGTCATTCCTTTGTTCAGTAAGTTTCGATCTTTCGGATCAGTTTGAGGATTGTTACAAATTTGGGTCTACTGTAGTTGCCTTCTCGAGTTCAGTGGTGTTAGTCGCTCTCGTAAGTGGACTGGCAGAGTAGACTCACAATGCACAATACCTGCTTACATGATAGTGTAATTTAACTCACGGAGTAGCAATGAAAACTCCTTGTGATCTGAATTCACACATAACCGCACATACCCCTGTGCAGGCTAGCATGTAACCTCACACGTCTCCCCAATATTTGAACGTACAGAGCATCAGCTCTGATCAGACTCATTTAAAGTCTAAAGGCATTGTGTCTTAATGCGCGGAGCACTCGCAACAAGGTAGATGAATTAACAGCGCAGATGGATATTAACGGGTATGATATAGTTGCGATTACGGAGACATGGCTGCAGGGTGACCAAGGATGGGAACTGAACATCCAGTGGTATTCAATATTTAGGAAGGACAGGCAAAAAGGGAAAGGAGGTGGGGTAGCGTTGTTAGTAAAGGAGGAAATCAATGCAATAGTGAGGAAGGGTATTGGTTTGGAAAATCACAATGTGGAATCTGTATGGGTGGAGCTAAGAAACACCAAGGGGCAGAAAACGTTGGTGGGGGTTGTCTATAGGCCCCCAAACAGTACTGGAGATGTAGTGGAGGTCATTAAACAGGAAATTAGAGTCGCATGCAAGAAGGGTACAACTATAATCATGGATGACTTTAATCTACATATAGATTGGTCAAACCAAATTAGTAATAATACTGTGGGGGAGAAATTCCTGGAGTGTGTACATGATGGTTTTCTGGACCAATACGTTGAGGAACCAACTAAAGAACAGACGATCCTAGACTGGGTATTGTGCAATGAGAAAGGATTAATTAACAATCTTGTTGTGCGGGGTCCCTTCGGGAAGAGCGACCATAACATGATAGAATTCCTCATTAAGATGGAGAGTGAAGTAGTCGAATTCAAAACTAGAGTCCTGAATCTAAATAAAGGAAATTACGAAAGTATGAGGTGTGAGTTGGCTATGATAGATTGGGGAACTTTACTAAAAGGGATGACAGTGGATAGGCAATGGCTAATATTTAAAGAATGTGTGCAGGAATTACAACAATTATTCATTCCTGTCTGGCGCAAAAATAAAACAGGAAAGGTGGCTCAACCGTGGCTTACAAAAGAAATTAGGGATAGTATTAGATCCAAAGAGGAGACATATAAAATTGCCAGAAAAAGCAGCAAGCCTGAGGATTGGGAGCAGTTTAGAATTCAGCAAAGGAGAACAAAGAGATTGATTAAGAGGGGAAAATAAAGTATGAGAGTAAACTAGCAGGGAACATAAAAACTGACTGGAAAAGCTTCTATAAATATGTCAAGAGAAAAAGATTAGTGAAGACAAATGTAGGTCCCTTACAGTCAGAAATGGGGAAATTATAATGGGGAACAAAGAAATGGCAGAACAATTAAAGACATACTTTGGTTCTGTCTTCACAAAGGAGGACACAAATAACCTGCCAGAAATGTTAGGGAGCCAAGGGTCTAGTGAGAGGGAGGAACTGAAGGAAACCAGTATTAGTAAAAAAAAATAGTGCTAGTGAAATTAATGGGGCTAAAGGCTGACAAATCCCCAGGGCCTGATAATCTACATCCCAGAGTACTAAAGGAAGTGGCCCTGGAAATACTGGATACATTGGTGATCATCTTCCAAAATTCTATAGACTCTGGAACAGTTCCTATAGATTGGAGGGTGGCAAATGTAACCCCACTATTTAAAACAGGAGGGAGAGAAAACACAGGGAATTACAGACCAGTTAGCCTGACATCAGTAGTGGGGAAAATGCTCGAGTCTATTATAAAGGATGTGATAACAGAACACTTGGAAGGCATTAACAGGATTGGACACAGTCAGCTTGGGTTTATTAAAGGGAAATCATGCTTAACAAATCTACTGGAGTTTTTTGAGGAGGTAACTAGTAGAATAGATAGGGGAGAATCAGTGGATGGTGGTGTATTTGGATTTTCAGAAGGCTTTTGATAAGGTCCCACACAAGAGGTTAGTGTGCAAAATTAAAGCACATGGGATTGGGGGGAATATACTGGCATGGATTGAGAATTGGTTGACAGACAGGAAACAGAGAGTAGGAATAAACGGGTCTTTTTCCGGGTGGCAGGCAGTGACTAGTGGGGTACCGCAGGGATCAGTGCTTGGGCCCCAGCTATTCACAATATATATCAATGATTTGGATGAGGGAACGGAATGTAACATTTCCAAGTTTGCAGATGACACAAAGCTGGGGTGGAATGTGAGCTGTGAGGAGGATGCAAAGAGGCTCCAATGTGATTTAGACAAGTTGGGTGAGTGGGCAAGAACATGGCAGATGCAGTATAATTGGATAAATGTGAGGTTATCCACTTTGGTTGTAAAAACAGAAAGACAGATTATTATCTGAATGGTGATAGATTGGGAAAAGGGGAGGTGCAACGAGACCTGGGTGTCCTTGTACACCAGTCGCTGAAAGCGAGCATTCAGGTGCAGCAAGCAGTTAGGAAGGCGAATGGTATGTTGGCCTTCATTGCAAGAGGATTTGAATACAGGAGCAGGGATGTCTTACTGCAATTATGCAGGGCCTTGGTGAGACCACATCTGGAGTATTGTGTGCAGTTTTGCTGTCCTTATCTGAGGAAGGATGTCCTTGCTGTGGAGGGGGTGCAACAAAGGTTTACCAGACTGATTCCTGGGATGGCAGGACTGACGTATGAGGAGAGATTGGGTCGACTAGGCCTATATTCACTAGAGTTTAGAAGAATGAGAGATGATCGCATCGAAACATATAAAATTCTAACAGGACTAGACAGACTAGATGCAGGGAGGATGTTCCCGATGGCTGGGGAGTCCAGAACCAGGGGTCACAGTCTCAGGATACAGGGTATGCCATTTTGAACTGAGATGAGGAGAAATTTCTTCACTCAGAGGGTGGTGAACCTGTGGAATTCTCTACCACAGAAGGCAGTGGAGGCCAAGTCATTAGATGTGTTCAAGAAGGAGATAGATATATTTTTTAACGCTAAAGGGATCAAGGGATATGGGGAAAAAGCGGGAACAGGGTACTGAGTTAGACGATCAGCCATGATCATTTTGAATGGCGGAGCAGGCCCGAAGGGCCGAATGGCCTACTCTTGCTCCTATTTTCTATGTTTCTATATTTCTATGTAATTCAATCAATACAACTTAATTCAACCAACATAAAAATATTAAAGACACAATGCTATCTCACATCATTGGATTGCTCTGTTTAACTTGGACATAAGGGAAAATAAAATTGGATAAGGGCCGTTTTTGGGCGCGGGTAGCGTGAAGCACGATTATCCCTCGTCCAGTGACCCCTGCACAGCAGGACATGAGTTTCGGCTGGCCTGAGTACGAACCTGCAATCAGCGTTCCATTCCGGTCCTTGCACGTGGAATTAATGCAATTCACACTTTCCAGCAGCAGGAGGAGCCCAATCTCTTAAAGGGGGGATGTTTCTTCGAAATCTTTGAAAGGTAGCTGATGCTGCCTACTGTCTGCACGGAGTCTGAACAGAGATCAGACATCGCACAAGTAGAACACAGGTGCAGGTCCCAGCCCTATGTTTACACACTGATGAGTTCTGTTAAAACATTGAATAAACGTTGCGCACTACTAAATCCCACATTCTCCGATCTGTACGCAAGACCTCACCAATCTGCCGATCTGAGTTGGTACCAGGACTGCGAGAGTGCATGCACCAAGGTTCTCTGCTGATGCACTAGAGACCTTGGTGCAAGAGGTGGGCAGAAAGAGGGACATCCCATATCCGCAGGGAGGGGAGGGGGGTGGCAAGAGGCCCTCCAGACATATATCCAAAAGACAGTGGGAGGCAGCGGGGGGACGAAGTCAATGCCAGGCGCACAGCATCATGAACATGGATGCAGTGCAGGAAGAAGTTCAATGCTTTGACATGAGTGGTCAAGGTGAGTGAGGTCAACTGTCATGTGGTGTCTCCTACCAACTGCACCACACACTACACACCCCATCACCCACATACCAACAAACTCTTTCCATCAGTACTCAACTCTTCCAACCAGATGCTTCCTCTCACCCTTACATATTACCACTGTTGCAAACCGCCCACCCACAACTCACAGGCCACACACACTGGCAGCTATTCAACCATGACAGGCACATCACCCTCTTTCTTACAGAGGCAGCAAGTGGCAGTGGCATTTAGCCCCTCGAACCTGTTCCACCATTCAGTGAGATCATGGTGGACCTGTGACCTATCTCCATATATCCATCTTAGCCCCATATCCCTTAACACCCTTGGTTCACAGAAATCTATCAATCACAGATTTAGAATTCATAATTGAGCTAGCATCAACTGCCATTTGCAGAAGAGCGTTCCAAACTTCTCCCACCTTTTGTGTGTAGAAGCATTTCCTAACTTCACTCCTGCAGGTCCTGGCTCTCAATGTTAGGCTATGTCCCCGTGTCCTTGTATTCAAGTATAGATCTCCAGATACAGTTCCAAATGTCTCAGCAGCCAGAAGCAATAATCCAGCCACTAACCTTTAAATCCTGCATGGTCCCTTTAAATAGCGCTGGTGGGGGGTCCTCCAGGCACTCTAAGACACGTTCAGATGGTCGGGATTAAGACTGTGCGTTGAGTTGCGCATTATGTCCCAAAATGGTGTCTATCATTTTAAATCAGCATTACACACTGATTGTATCCATTTTCTCCCTACTTTACATGATTCCAGCCTTCGTTATCTGCGCCTGCGCAAACTCCTATACCAAGATGGCGTCCGGCGCGCGTCACGTTGGAAACGTGCATGCGCAGCCAAGATGCCATCTTGGATGCCGGAGAGGCTGTGTAGTGCCGAAACAACGCGCGCTACACAGCCAAATTTAGCGCTGAATTACTCCTAATTACCCTCCTGCATTTTTCACCCTCCTTCCAAGCCGGGTGAAAGCTTGCCCTAGTTTTCTAGTGGTTTTCTGTTTGAAGACCTGGGTCTCTGTCTGTTTTTATCTCCCTATGCCACAAGCCAAGAGGAAGACCTACACTAGGCACCCCCTGTCGAGTGCCCGCATCCAGGGAGCTCCCAACACAATGGGTGTGAGGTGTTAATCGATTGCCAAGACAGTCGAACAAATTGCTGATTGTTTACAGTTTTGGGGGAAAATTAGCAACTTAACCACCTTTCATCTCATTGGGCTCGAATTTAGCAGGCCTGCGGGTTCCCAGCGAGTGGTCCTCCGGGAGCGTGGTCAACACGCTCGGCGAAATTAGTGGGTTGCCCACGCGATCGTAGCAGGCAACCCACTAATAGGAATCAATTACCTGCTCCTCCGGGGTCCACGGCGCTGGCCTGCGCGTCGGTCGGGCTGCGCATGCGCAGTACGATCTGTCAGCTGGAGGCTCTCTAGTTAAAGGGGCAGTCCTCCACTGACAGATGCTGCAACCAATGGAACAAATTGCAGCATGGAGCAGCCCAGGGGGAAGGCTGCTCCCAGTTTAATGATGCCTCACCCCAGCTATCATCAGATGGGGTGAGGAGGAGGGGGAGGACACAGATCTTCCCCCCGGCGGGCGGGAGGAAGCGGTCTGCCTCTGCCACCAAGAAGGCCTGGCTCGAGGTGGCAGAGGGGGTCACCTGCACCACCAACATATCGCCCACCTGCATACAGTGCAGGAGGCGCTGCAATGACCGCAGTAGGTCAGCCGCAGTGAGAACACAAAGTCTTTCCCCTACACTCCGTCTGCCACAACACTGCCCCCACCCCACATCTCCTTCGGCACCGCCAACACTATTCTGTCACATCACCCTTCATACCCACTCACACCCCATCCTCATCTTACCTCCACCTACTCACCTCGCCAGTACTCACCCTGCCACTAACACGCAACCCACTCCTCATACAATCTCATTGCTCCATCCCATACTCACCCTCTCGTGCATCTCCCTCACGGCCAGCCTCACTCAACCTGCCACCACCTGTGCTGCAGCCACAGGGCATGCATAACATATGTGCAGTAGGCAGCGTAAGGCAAACGTCTCGTCAGCATGAAGGGGGTGCACAAGGGTGTCTGAGGGTTTGTCATGGGTGTTACCCATATTGAATTTCAGAGCAACAAACAGCACACATTATATTGACACCACCACTGCCATGTCTCCGCGAATCCTGTCCGTTGTGTCCAATAATGCCCGCTCCTGGGTATCACTATGAGGACCCACCACTGATGCCACCCATCGTGTTACTGCAGAGTAGGTGCAGGTGTATTTGCAGGGCTCGTCCGCGCAGACGACTGAGAGACATCGGCGGTGTAGCCGGCTGCACCCTGGAAGGATGCGGAGGAGAAGGTGTGGAGGGCAGTGGTGACTTTGCCAGCGACAGGTAAGCAGTTGGTGCTGGGGCCAGCCAGGAGCAGCTCGGCATGAAAGAGGCTGCAGATCTCCACGACTACATGTCGAGCGAATCTGCGCCTCCCTGTGCGCTGCTGCTCGGAGAGGTCCGGGGAGCTGCGCCTCGGTCTGTGGACCCTGTGGCGAGGGTAGTGCCCTCTGCGACGCGTCTCTCTCTGCGGTAGCCCTCCCTCCTGCTGTGCAGGTGGGCGTGCAACAACACCGTGTTGGGGGGATCCACGTCTCTGTGGCGGACGGCGTGGACTGCGAGGCTGCTGGTGCTGGTCATGCTCTTCGTCCTCCGAGGGTCTCCACACACCACCCAACTGGCAGGTGTTGGTCTGAGGGGTTGTGCAGGGTAGGTGTGTGGTTCCTCGGACTGGGGCTGCGGTTTCGTGTCGGTCTGTCCTCTGGCTTGGCGGGGGGTGGTGGAGGGCAGGGGTTGCCCTATGTGACGCGGTGGCCTCCTGCGTGGGTGAGGGCTCTCCCCCGTGGAGCGCACCTTGGCACCTGCCACAGGCTGCTGGCTGCAACACGCCTGGTTGGAGGGAGACTGTTTCCCCCAGTGTGGGAAACTCACTGCCTTGAACCTAAAATCCCACACTTCCTCTTTTGACAGCTGCTTCAGCTCATTAACTGACCACAACGAGCAAGGTAAGTACTCTCAAGTGGAACCCCGCTGGCTTTAATTGCCTGCAGGATTCCCACCAGCGGGGCTTGCGCGCGCAGCCCCCCACGTCAGCGCGGTACCCGGAAGTGGCCGGGATTTCGTCGCGATCCGGTCACGTGACCGGAGATCGGGATTTTCGGGGCCACCCCGCTGGGAACCCGCCGGAAACACGATCCTAAAATCGAGCCCATTGTGTTTTTTCTTTTAAAAAAACTTGTGTGAATACGCTTTGCTTTAAAACACAACACGTAAATGTAATTCCTTTTTGTCAAATCTTTTCTATGGGAAAAATGGTCAAAGAAAATTCCCAAGTTGTGACGAGGACGTAACCTGAAGACATTACTTTAACAATCAGCACCTGACATCCAGGGGGAGCTCTTGCTCGTCCTGCACTTGGTCATTCTCCATCACCTGAGTGCAGTGAATACAGGAAGATCGGGTGTTGTCAGAGCGCCCACCTGTAAGGGAGCCCATCCGAATCTTCTGTATTTGCTTCACCCAAGGCAATCCAATAAGCTCAGGCGCAGGACCAGGAAAACCTCCAGCCTCGAGACTGCACCAACTAAGAGTCTGCAGACTGGAGTCTGTAAGTAAAGCTGCTGAATGCTTCTGTACATCAAGTGTTTTATACCTTAAGAAAGTTTGCATTTAATCTTGGATTACAAAGAACCCTAAAATAAACTCAAGTAAGAATTTTACGTCCATTAGAGAAGGAAAGCACCCGTGTATCGACATCTGGGGGGTCAGAAAGTAAATACATTTTGCATTGCAACCAAAAGAACTCTCATTCCCCCGGTGAGGACGGGGTGGGGCAGGACTGTGATGCTCATCATAGTTGAATGGCCTAACACTTAACCTTCATGGTTCCCACATGAAGAAGGTCCGTGAAAGTGTACCACAGTATGAGTTACTGTTTTTCCGGAAAGTAATGGGGAGGGAAGATGGTCCATGAAAACGGTCAGTATTCTCACGAGTGAGCGAAACACAAGCTTGAAAAGAAGGGTGGACATCAGATTCTGGAGATTAAATGGTGTAACAGAATTCTTATTAATAACCTTCCCAGTCAGATTTCCTGCTTCATCACCCACAGCGTATCGTGTGTGGTATTTTGGTCACTCGTTTAAGCGTTTTTAAAAACTACTCCCCACCCTCCAGTGCCCCTTGTTTTTCTTGAAAGTGCCAACTCCTGCGGAGGCCCAGCTCCCTGGGTGCTGGCTCCCCTTCGCCCAGCTCCCTGAGTGCTGGCTCCCCTTCGGCCCAGCTCCCTGAGTGCTGGCTCCCCTTCAGCCCAGCTCCCTGGGTGCTGGCTCCCCTTCGGCCCAGCTCCCTGAGTGCTGGCTCCCCTTCGGCCCAGCTCCCTGGGTGCTGGCTCCCCTTCGCCTGGCTCCCCTTCGCCCAGCTCCCTGGTGCTGGCTCCCCTTCGCTCAGCTCCCTGGGTGCTGGCTCCCCTTCGCTCAGCTCCCTGGGTGCTGGCTCCCCTTCAGCCCAGCTCCCTGGGTGCTGGCTCCCCTTCGCCTGGCTCCCCTTTGCCCAGCTCCCTGGTGCTGGCTCCCCTTCGCTCAGCTCCCTGGGTGCTGGCTCCCCTTCGGCCCAGCTCCCTGGGTGTTGGCTCCCCTTCGCTCAGTTCCCTGGGTGCTGGCTCCCCTTCAGCCCAGCTCCCTGGTGCTGGCTCCCCTTCAGCCCAGCTCCCTGAGTGCTGGCTCCCCTTCAACCTGCACCTTTCCCTCCTAGCTCTCTTTCATATGTAAGCTTTGACAATATGTGCAAATCGGCACCGACAGGGGAGGAGGAGAGAAAATTTGGCAACAAAAAAAAACAGCCCATAAAGCTGTCACTACTGAACAGCACAGGCTGTTATGTTGAAAAGATATGAGCAACAGTAAAGGGGTCATTCTGTTTCATCTTCCAAGGGCAGAGAAGTGAAAGGGATCTCGATGTTCAGTTTTTAATGGTATTGTTTTGTCAGAATATCTTGGGTCACATGGCCTTTGTTGCCTTGGACGAGTGACAGTGTTTAGTTTGGCAGCCGCACGCCCAGAATCCTGTTAACCACCCCCCTGCTGAGCTGAACTTTGGGATACAAAAACAGAAGCTGTGTGAGGAGAATACCAGCGCAAGCTTGAATGCAAAGCTTCCACCTGCCATTCTTCTCTCAGCAACTTCAAAGCAAACAACAAATTTCTCCCCATCACTAGTGGTGTCCAAAGAAAAAATTGCCAGTTTGTGTTGAAACAGATGGAGCTGACGTCTGTTCATTCAGTTTGTAGAGGTAAAAAAGAAAGAAAGACTTGCATTTATATGGCCCCTTTCACGACCTCAGGACGTCCCAAAGCACTTTACAGCCAATGAAGTACTTTTGAAGTGTAGGCACCGTTGTAATGTAGCAACAAGGTAGATATGGGATGGAGAGCACGCGTTTATATGTCAAACGCCTATGTGCTTTCTCCAGCCTCGAGCACAATTAGCATACACACCAACCTAGGAAACGAGCAAAAGCTTCAACAAAAAAACCTGTAACAGGCCCCAAAGTATTAGCACTCACAAGGGAAGAAGGGAGAAGGCCAGACATTGAAGGAACACAGTTGGTTGTGTAGTTCTGGGGGGTCTGCAGGCATGGTTCCTCAGAAAAGTTTTAATTTTTAAGTAAAAATGACACATTCAAGCACTTTTATACTGCACAATGAATGGATTTTTAATCTGAAAAAAGAACAAAAACAAAGTGACATTCAGATTTTCTACAGCGGCAGGAGTGGCGATGAGGAGAGTCGAATCCATTAGCAGCCAGACTTGGGGTAGGAATGGGAATGGGGGTAAAGGGGAGCTGATTGTGCTGATTTTTATCAGCAAATGTTGGTCAGTCCCCCAAAATGCCCACTGTAAGCTTGAAATGATGAGGGTTGGCTCGTAGGAGGAAAATAATGCCAGCATGAATTGGATGATGAGGGAAGAGTGGTTGCATGAACTGAGGATGAATTACAGATATTTTAATTAAAATAAAATAGTTGCTACAATTGGCATAAGATCTTTGTACTTGCTGCCTGTATCACTCAGTACTACAGCAGGTAGTGCATTCCCCCAATGAAACTTCAACATTTCTTAAAGCCTATTTTAATAGGTTTACTTCTATTCATTAATGCTGATTAAACCACCTAAGCACAAGGAGAAAATAGCTGTATTGGGGTCGGGAGGTATTTGGAATAAGGCCTACAATCTTTGTTACACTATTTAACTTATTTTTGCAGTAACTTTACAATAGCTTTACATTTCATGTGGCTCTTCACTGAGGACAGATGTCATTCATTTCCTTTTTGGGGACTATAGAGGCAGTAGAGTTCAAAGGAACCATAGAACCAAAGACGCTTACAGCACAGAAGGAGACCAATCAGCCCATCTCTGTGCTGGCTCTTAGCTAGAGCAATCCAAACTAATCCAACAGCTCTGCTTTCTCCCCATAGCCCTGTATCTTCCCATGCTTCAGATATTCATCCAATTTTCCCTTAAAAGATGCAAAGGTCTCTGTGTGAACCATTCCCTGTGGCGATGCATTCCATGTTCCAACAGCTCACTTTGCAAAGAAATTTCTCTTCACCCCTTCACGCTCTTAGAGACAATTTTATATTGATGACTCTTCATCACTGACTCCACAGTCAGGCAAAATAGTTTTTTGTTATTCACTCTATCAAAACCCTTCATAATTTTAAAAACCTCTACAATGTCTCCTCCTAGCCTTCTTTGCTCCAGTAAAAATTTTCCCAGTATCACAACTCTCTCCTTATAGCTATAATTTCCCATCCCTGCCGTCATCCTGGTGAATCTACGCTGTACTCTTATAGCTTGAAGTCCAAAATTGCATACATTTGTTTAGCTTTGGCTTAACCAATGTGTTGTACAAATTTATCATTACTTCTTTGCTCCTGTACTCTGAACCCCTATTTATAAAATCTAAATTGCTAGTGGCCTTTTCGATGGTTTTACCAACTGCAATTTCAGGGAATTATGTATTTGAACCTCTGGGTGTTTCTGTTCATCCACACCTTTCAGCTTCTGTCCATATCTCTGACCCCTGTGTTCTTTTGAAAACTTGTACAACCCTCCTCGTTGTTTTTCAAATCCTTTACTTTTGTGTCACTTTCAAATTTTGAGCTAGTGTTTCCTATGCCCAAGTCCAATTCATCTATCTAAATATAACAGATGCTGCAAAACTTTATATTCAAGACTATTAAGCAGCTCACTTTCTTTTCATGCCAGGCTATTAGTATCCTCCCTTCAAAGCAAAGTCTGCAGATGTGGGAGTGCAGATAACAGCAGCTGGGCACAGAGCAGCTCTTGTACTGCCCGGCCTACCTTGCTACCTTGGGATGCTTTTGGAATGGTGGTCCTCTTCATCTCAGCATCTCAGATAGGGGGGTTCCCACTGGGAAACCCATTGGTGCCAATAATGGTGCTGCAGAAAAATAAGATTGGCACAAAGGCCCCGAGAAACTAAAGTGCGGGGGTGGGGGGAGCACAAGAAAAATGGCTGCAAAACTGCTGCAAGAATCTTTTTTTCCTGGCCCTTTAAATTTACTTCCCTGAATTGCTCGGTGTCTAGAAAGATTGCAGTAATCACAGCCATTCAGTTGAAGTAACGTATGAATGGTGTAAGGGTTGTAAAACTACCCTGGGGTACTTCAGATTGGCGTCCCAGCGTCATTTACACATTACAAAGAAGCTCTTGCCTGTTTCAGATAGGAGTTTCCCTCCCCTCTGCGTCCCCCCAAAGTATCTTGTGCAAAAAGGAGCAGAGACCCAATGTTGCCTCTGCACTCAAGGGGTGTTACGGACAGGAAGATCAGCTCCTCTGTGTCTGGCCACGAATTGACGATGCCTCCAGACCCCTTAATCTCTGCTTTCCACAAGTGCAAAACATCAACTTTTAAAGTTTGTTTTTTTACCGCAGAGAAGAAGTGATATTTGTGCTAGATATCGGAGGAATGTACTATAACACTTTGGTCAGAGCCAGGCGTTTTGCTTTGAGATAGATGTCGTGGCTTGAAGCCCACTGAAATAGCACGGCAGAACTGGGAGAAGGGAAATTGTTGCTTATTGGAGAAGTTGCAGCCAGTTTTGTTGGAACCTCCCTGTTCACATTCTTCTGACAGTTGACACTGGTCTCACCAAGTGATATAATGTGACAGCTCATATTTGCTGGGGATATCCAGATTGAACCAGTGCACTACTTGAATAAGGCGTCATGTCTTTTGCAGTATTTGCAGTGGGAGAATTGTATTCTGGTACATTCCTTCAAACTGAGCACACTCGGTTGATAAGGTGATAACATAATATTTTACAATGTGCTAAGGGCCTTTTCACCGAAATGATGCCGTTACAGAATTCATTACCTTATGCTTTTTTTGAAAAAGCTGGGCGCTTTTGTTCTTTAACAGATAGTTATAGATCTGTTTGTGCTTTACTTCATGGAACAAAACATACCCCATTCATTTTGACAGCCGTCGGGTTTAATTGGCACGTTAGCTTGGTGGCCATCAAACTCGTTTAGCAAGCCAGAGGTCATGAGTTCACAATCCCACCATAGCAAGTTGTGAAATTGAACTAAAAAAAAAATCTGCCACTTTGTGGGCTAGCACTAGAAAAATGGCCAAGAAAGCTGCCAGACTGTGGTAGGAACCCAACTGGTTGTTTAATGTCCTTCAAGGTCTGACCTACATGTGACTGCAGTCCCATTCTACAGGGTTGACACAATGTCCTCAGCGAAATAAGTGATGGGCAATCAATACCCCAGCTGAAAGCAGCGAATTCAGTATAAACCTTTCTAGTCTATGTGGCTCAGTGTCGCAGCACTTGGTGCATTCATCCACTGACCAGCTGACGAGTTCAAAATCCCACGTCAATTGTTTTGTGCCTTTTGAAGGAACAGCATTGCCAGTACCCACTATACATCCATGAGTTGTATATTTTTTAAATGCTTGTGATTGTCGCAGGAAATTTAATTATGTTGAAATCTACTTTTGAATTTCTGGTTTGAATTTAAAGTATTAAAAAAAAACTTCTGCAAGTCAGAAGACTTGCGAGTGTTGCCAATGCTGAAAATGTGCCTTTTTCTGATGTACTGTGGAACATCAGTAAGACATTCTGTACATACTAAACACTTAAATCGTGTAGCGAACCCTTCCAGGGTCCTTGATTGTGGCTTTTGATTTGAATGTAACTGTTGATTATTCATTCAGTTTTCAAGAGTTAACAAACAGACTGCATTTTGTAAAGCCGTGCACTTTGATTGCACATTGCTAGTGTGACAACTCATTGGTCAATTTGATTTGTTGGCTGTGCACACTCTGGGCACAATGTGTCATTAAGGGTTGAAGCGGTTAACTTGGTGTCGGCTCCTGGGTTCAATTAGGCTGTGCAGGAGTAGAACAAGAGTAGACATTAGCTAGCCGTCCAGCTGATTGAGGTTGCTGCCTTTGTGTGGATTAACTCCGGTCACTATAACTGCCTTGTTTCCCCTCCTTCTGGGTCTGTTTTAACAGAACTCATCATTGTGTATGTTCCATTTAAAGTTTAAGATCTGTCATTTTAAAATACAGTTTTCCACACAATTCACCCTTAAGAGTATCCTCCAGTGTGAAAATGTTGATAGCTTAAACAGTGGGAAGTCCAATTTAATATCTACAGAACTATTATATAAATAAGGAACCAGTGTAAAACACACATTCAGCCTGGCCCTTGAACCCATATCACATTCACAAACCCAAGCTGATATTGACTGGCCCTCCTAAAGACAGTATTATTATTATTGTTTTCAAAAAAAATGAAATGCACAATGTTAAAACACCCCTGGCAGCATGAAGCTCTTGGCTTTTTTAACTGTCCGATTAGCCTCCCCATTCTCCACCGCCCCCCAACTCCTTTCAGGAAGACTGCGTAGAAACTTTTACCAGACATACTAACAAGTGTGCCATCATTCTAGTGGGCACACGTACTGATCGTTGAGGTGTTCCAGTGTAATACTGAGGAAATGCTGCTTTGTTGGAGATACTGTCCTTCAGAGGCCCCAATCTGCCTCTTCCAATGAGTATGCTCTCTTTGGGATATTGCTTCAATAATGGCTGTGTGTTTGCTTCTATAACAATCACTGCATTTCAATGTAATGTATATGTTTCTGAGAAGTTTCATTCTCTTTCTTTCCTTCCTTCGAATTGCCCATGACACAATTTAGAATACTGGATATCCCACCATCAGTGCGTGAGCAAGAATTCAGAGAACAGAGACAAGGATGTTTCTGTGACTTTTGAGTTCTGTGTTATGAAGAGAGACTCACAGTTGAACGAGATTCACACCCCTCTAGGAAGTTGATTTGGACAACCCAAACTCATTTCAGATAAGATTCTTACAGGCAAAAGACCAAAGAGATTTTTGTCCCTTATGACAAGGCTGGATTTGAACCCAAAGCCCTGGGGTGAGAAGGGCCAGTATGTAAACCTACTATGCCATCCAATCCCAAGTTATACTTTTTGACACTGTAAATATATGAAAAATAATGTGACACTGCATACACTGTGTAAGAGTGTAGAAGGTTCCAATACGTCCCATCAGGTGTTCAGCCAAGCTGATGCCCATAGCTCTGGATCACTTCCACTATTAAGACATGCAAATGAATCTCCAGTGCAGTACTGAGAGAGTGCTGCACTGTCGGAGGTGCCATCTTTTGGATGAGACATTAAGCCGAGGCCCCTCTCCTCAGGTGGACATAAAAGATCCCATGGCAATATTTCAAAGAAGAGCAGGGGAGTTCTTCCCGGTGTCCTGGCCAATATTTATCCCTCAACCAACATCACTAAAACAGATTATCTGTTCATTAACACATTGCTGTTTGTGGGACTTTGCTGTGCGCAAATTGGCTGCTGCGTTTCCCTAAATAACGACAGTGACTACTCTTCAAAAATATTCATTGGCTGTAGAGTGCTTTGGGACAGCCGGAGGTCATGAAAGGCACTGTTTAAATGCAAGTTCTTCCTTCTTTTAAAAAAAAATATTTTTATTGAAATGAAGGAGTAAAATCTCATAAATTAAATCATTTGAAAAGACTCCCAACCATTCAAGGCACAATGTGCATTGGCTATCATTTACAGAAGAGAAAGGCAGTTTTTCAAAGAACTGAGCTCTGTTGATGGCTCTGTGAGTCTATTGATTGAGCCATACAGACCGGTAATGTCTTAGGGTTAATCGTGCTCTGTGGAGAGTTAACTGATTTCAGCTGGGCAACTGGTAAGGGCACTACTCTGGGTAAGAGTAGTCGATTAGGATTCCTGCTTCCGATTTTTCTCCAGCGACCCTTGTTAGAATAGCAGCTGTGAGACACCAGGTGAGGACAGGCTCAGCCTCAGCTATACGTTCTCTGCACCCCCCCACCCCTCCCCTCCCCTCCCCATTAATGAATAGTTTGCTTACATTCAGTATCAAGCCTCAACCTTGAATAACGGCCCAGCATCTCTGGAGCCATAGCCTAGCAAGGACTCAGCACCATTTACAGAGGAGGGATGGGGCAGTGGGAGGGGGGGCTGCTGGAGAAAGTCAGTGAGGAGAGAGAAAAAAACAAGCAGGTGCACAATCCAATTTCTGCAGCTCTCGGTTAAATAAAGGAAAATGTTTGTTTGTTCACCGAGGTGTTTCCATATAGAGAACAGTGCGTTTTCTATAAAGAGGTGGAAAGCACTTTCCCAGCTGCACTTTGGTGTTGGTAGAAGTTCTGACTGAGGCTGGTAGTCAGAGCCAGGATACATTAAGGGTATTAGGTCAGCTCTTTAAATCCCACAGGCTGTTTTATTTGGAGGTGTAAGCAAGTGCAAACTGAGTGAAGAAAGCACATGATTACAATCTGTACTGTGCGTGTGATCTCAAGCTGGCAGCGTCCCCCAGGTAATTTGGAAGAGCACCAATGAACACAGCAAGGATTTGCTTTAACAAGCAATAAACTTTTTTATTAGTTTGTGGAGGAGATTGTGAAAAGGTTAGCTAGCTTAATCTACTAATTCCCCACTATCATTCAGTGTCTTTGCAATGAATGGTTTTCCCTCTCTTTATTATGAGTTAAATAGTTAAGTAATTTTTGGTATGTACAGATTACACGGCACAGCACACTGTACATGGTATGTACAGGTTACACGGCACGACACACCGTACATGGTGTGTACAGGTTACACGGCACGACACACCGTACATGGTGTGTACAGGTTACACGGCACAACACACCCTACATGGTATGTACAGGTTACACGGCACAGCACACCATACATGGTGTGTACAGGTTACACGGCACAACACACCGTACATGGTATGTACAGGTTACACGGCACAGCACACCGTACATGGTATGTACAGGTTACACGGCACAACACACCGTACATGGTATGTACAGGTTACACGGCACAACACACCGTACATGGTATGTACAGGTTACATGGCACAACACACCGTACATGGTATGTACAGGTTACACGGCACAACACACCGTACATGTCATGTACAGGTTACACAGCACAACACACCTTACATGGTATGTACAGGTTACACAGCACTACACACCACACATGGCATGCATGGGTTACACGACACAACACACCGTACATGGCGTGTACAGGTTACACGGCCCGACACACCGTACATGGCGTGTACAGGTTACACGGCCCGCCACACCGCACATGGCATGTACAGGTTACACGGCACAACACACCACACATGGCATGTACAGGTTACATGGCATGACACACCGTGCATGGTGTGTACAGGTTACGTGGCCCAACACACCATACATAGCATGTACAGGTTACATGGCCTGCCACACCACACATGGCATGTACAGGTTACATGGCATGACACACTGTGCATGGTGTGTACAGGTTACCCGGCACAATACACCGCACATGGCACGTACAGGTTACACGGAACAACACATAGTACAAGGCATGTTACAGGTTATATGGTACAACACACTGTATGTGGTATGTATAGGTTACATCGTATAACACCATATATGGTATGTACAGGTTACACGTTACAACACCCCATACATGGCATGTACAGGTTACACAGCACAACACACCGCACATGGTATGTACTGGTTCGACGGCACGACACACCGCATATGGCATGTTACAGGTTAGATAACAATTGAGTCCTCTTATCCTGTGGCAGTCAGAAGGCTTTATCAGGATAATGCAGCTCTTGATGTATCCTTTCCTTGCAAGGCTTCAATGTGCACCAGGAGCAAACTGATTAAAAGTAGATCATTTTTGCTTGGGTTCGGTTCAGAGAGAGCTATGGATGTGACTTCTGTTTAAGCTTTGTCAGCTTAACGGGTATGTGAACATGGTTGACATGGTTGAGCTCTTGGTCGACCATCACCTAACACCAGCTGCTATCTTTGGGCCTGCACCCTCTCCTGCACCAGCGGCCATATGCAACTTAACTTGGGAAGCTCAAATGAGCAGCATTCCTTTTAAATGAAAGAATGATGGCCTTTATGATGGTACACTGCAATTTCCATTTCTTTGAAACTTCCTTCCTTTCTTTCTGTTATCACAAAGGGTTTGGCACAGCCACCAACCTGTCCCTGTCCATCTGGGAATAAATATTTCCGTTTAATCGCCGAGATATCGCCGTCCCACTAACCTCCCAGTTTCTCTAAACAGCACTTGAGCAAAAGTTGCCTAACCCACATAATAGAGGAGCTGGGAAGGACATAACATTATAATGTTTCTCAACAGTCTTATTACTTGATTATGTTACAGCGTTACATAGAATTACTTAGAATTGACAGAACAGAAACAGGCCATTCGGCCCAACTGGTCTATGCCGGTGTTTATGCTCCACACGAGCCTTCTCCCTCCCTACTTCATCTAAGCCTATCATCATATCCTTTTATTCCTTTCTCCCTCATGTGTTTATCGAGCTTCCCCTTAAAGGCATCTATGCTATTCACCTCAACAATTCCATGTGGTAGTGAGTTCCACATTCTAACCACTCTCTGGGTAAAGAAGTTTCTCCTGAATTCCCTATTGGATTTATTAGTGATTATCTTCTATTTATGACCTCTAGTTTTGGATTCCCCCACGAGCGGAAACATTTTCTCTATGTCTACCCTATCAAACCCTTTCATAAGTTTAAAGATCTCTATTAGGTCACCCCTCAGCCTTCTCATTTCTAGAGGAAGGAGCCCAGCCTATTAAGTTCTTCCTGATAGTTATAACCCTTCAGTTCTGGTATCATCCTTGTAAATATTTTTCGCGCCTTCTCCAGTGTCCCTAGGATGACAGCCAAAAGAAGCAAGTCTTTGTATCACTATACATGGCAAAACCAGAGATAGCACATCACCGACAATCCCATACGATAATGATAGGAATTGGATCTTGGTGAACTGCAGGATTTTGCATACGTTTGTGTTACTATTATGAATTGCTTCAATCATCTGTCCTTCAGCATGATATTCTACAGCACCCTTCCTAGTTTGTAGCCATAGTGAATAGTTAATAGAAGGAGTCAGATGCTGCATGCTCTTACTATGTGGGTAGATGGTGCTGTCTTCCTTTCTGTTTTTCACCACGATCTATGGGAAATTGTGACTAACTAAATAAGGCTAAGGACTTGGAACCTGTTTGAGCATTTATTTACCTTCAGGAGTGTTTTATGTATTTTCCTGACAACTAACTTCTGCCCCAACAGCACAGCTTCTCCACAGATGGGTAACAGTCTCCTCCACTGACACCAAGGTATTAAATTCAATGGCACCACGCCTATTTTTCAGGCACTAAATGGACGCCTAAGCTTCCACTATGGCCAGCAGGAAGGACGTGCTTATTACGAGCTGGAAGTGCACCGCCCGCCATGTTGATGCAGACAAAAAAAATAGGCATCGAGGAGTCACACCTGAAAAGGTGTTAGACTCTTTGCATATGCAAATAAGGGGCCTAATGCCTGTTTGAGGCCCCCTGTGTGAAATTGGGCTGCCCTGAATGCAGCCAGCACAGGGGCAGCTGAGTTCAGGAAAACCAGGTCTGCATGCGGCCTAACCGGTGGTCCTTAAAGGGACCGCTGCAGGCCGCCACCAACAAGATAAGTTTCAAAAAATATATACTTAGTTGAATGTGGAACCACGAGGAGTAGGAGTGCTCCTCCCGACCCCACATTAAAACTTTGGTCCATCGTCCTGACTGTCGCCTCGACCCCCCCATCTCAATATCCCGATTGCCTTCCCTTTCCCAGTCGCTCCCTTTCTGGTCGCTACTTTCCCCAGTTGCGTCCCTCCCAATCGCTTCCCCTTTAATTACCCTTTATTCGAAACCTCTTCACCGGCGAGCTGCCTGGGGACACCCTGCAAGTGTCCGCAGCTCGCCGGCCTCATTTAAATGTGGCCCATGGTCCAATATCAGGTGTGCCTCAGGCCTATCTGTTAAGGCGTAGAGACCGGGGCGAACTAATTTCTAGGCCCAGGAGTTCCTATAACCATGTGTGGGCTTCAGCACGCAAAAGTCACCAATTTCTCTTTTTGGTAATTAATAGAGAGAGATCTGGTTCTCCTATGACCTGATTGCAGACAGGCAGTTGGACGGCATAGTGACAGGAGTGGAATCAGGTGGTAGGACAGACGGAAAGATGGTTGTCGCCTGTGACATGTTTTACACATCGGACTCCTGGTCATGTCAGTTTTCACTCTTCTGGGTTTTGATTATCTGCTTTCTTAACCGGCTAAAACCCAATTTCGTGAAGTTTGTTTCTGCCTCCAAAATGGACGGTGGAAAGAAAAAGAAAAACTTGCATTTATATAGCGCCTTTCATGACCTCAGGATGACCCAAAGCGCTTCACAGCCAATGAAGTACTTTTGTTTAAAGCGCAGTCACTGTTGTAATGTAATATAATAAAGAAGGTAAATAAAAAGGTTTAATATCGGTCTTTTTAAAGAAATAAGGTGTAGAAAAGGTTAATAACTTAAAATTAAAGTTGAACAAAAACAAGATAAAGGTGGAATGGTGAAGAGGAGAATGTGGGTAGAGTAGCAACCAGAATTGAAGTGTTTGTAATGAAAAATCTTTTATTTTAAAATATTGAATGTTTTAGTATTCGGGGTTATTACAACAGTAATTTGCTATTCCTGGCCCTTGACTAGCATCACACTGTATGAAATGAAAAATGACCAAAGTGCCCAGTTCAGGTCCCTGTCACCTAAAATCAGGACAGCATACAATTGGATGTCAGCTCTGATTGGGGATCTAAATTGTCCAATTTATGCTAGTTGATGATGTAGTTTCTCATTGAATTAATGGAGGAATGCTCATTCACAATTTGCCTCTTATAGTTGAATAGTCTGCCAGCAATCGTCGTCGACACCCACAGGTGAAGAATGGCCACTTTGCTCAGATACTGGAGTGTGCAGGTCGCCAGGGTGCCATACACTGCTATGAGTCAATGGCCACAGGAAAGGAAGGAAGAAAAGTAGTTGGGGCAGAGTGACATAAGAAAGCAGGTGAATGGGAGAGACTAAAACAGCAGGGGAAGAGAGAAAGAATGAGACAGGAGAGCTGTTGCTACAATGTACAATGGATGATAGAGTAAGAGGGAGAGAAAGACAGGAGGAAGACCCAACCAAAGATCAAGAGAGCAAGATAGGGAGAGAGAGGTGGGAGCATGAGAGAAAGAATGAATTGGGAATGTGATTTTGTGAGACATGGGAGAACTGGAGGATGAGTAAGTGAGATAGGGAAGAGAAGAAAAGAATGAGGTGTGGGAGTTAGGGTGATGAGCAGAATGAGACGGGAGCAAGTGAGCCAGACGGAGAGAGGTGAGAGATTGGAATAGGAGAACTGAGTGAGACAGGAGAGGGAGATGAGTTTGAAATAGAAAAGGCAGGTAATCAGATAACCGAGATTGGGACAGGAGAAAGAGGAACAGGTGGAGAAATGAGGGGAGACAGGGAGCCATAGTGAAATAGGAGAGAGGGGCAAACATACATGAGTGATTGGAGTGAGAGAGTGGGACAAGTGAGAGAGACAGAGAGATGAAGATTCTTTATGTGGAACTGCAGCATCTTGTCTGTAGATGGCAGCTTTGCTCAGATTTACTCCAATCACCTGAGATTCCTGGACCTGGAAAAAACAACTGTCAGCTGTCTCAAATTGACTTAAGGCCTTACAGTATGTAAGTAGTGCAGTTAAATATAAGCAGAGCCTGTTATTACTGTCGAATAAATGTGTCTTTGTTTCAAAAAATAAGGAAACAAGATTTTTAACAGATGATGCGTAGCTGGCGATGTTACACTAAAATTTTGAGTGGACAAAATGTCAAATATCAAAACCTTGAAACAATTATGTAACCCTGCATTGATTATTGAACTGTTATTGATGTGTTATTGTTCTCAGGTGGGGACCAGAGGCTGCGGCCAATTTCTAGCCCCTTGTTCACATCCCGATGTAAGCCAACCTGAGCAGCACAATGGCCTAGTGTTGCATGAAAGAGATTTGACTGTGTGTGTAGCACTATTGTTTAGCGTGGTGCCTGTGCATATTGTTCTCATCATTAACACATGTGGAAAGCCCCACGAGCAGAAAATACCTTGCTCACTTTATGATCAGGTATTAGAAGTATTGTTAATACATAGATGGTTCTGCCATCGTTCCTGCGAAGTTCACACCAATGGCCGTCTGGTAAAATGGTACCCGACATCATCAGGCTGGGTCAGTGGGCTCATGTTAGGATGTGAGTCCTGCCTCTCAGCCTGCAATTTAGGAAAAGCAGAGGAGTCTGGGTCAGTTCTTGGTCGGCTTTCTGTAGAATTGACCAATCGGTTAAATCTGCGTTTTATCAGCTGGTCTTGCCCCTCCATATCTCTGTCACCTCCTCCAGCCCTACAACCCTCCGAGAGCTCTGCGTTCCTCCAACTCTGACTTCTTGTGCGTCTCCTGTTTCCTTCGTTCCACCATTGGCGGCCGTGCCTTCAGCTCTCTCAGCCCTAAGCTCTGGAATTCCCTCCCTAAACCTCTCTACCTCTCTCTTCCCCCCCCCCCTTTGAACCTTACAACCTTTGACCAGCTTTTGGTCACCTGTCCAAATATCTCCTTATGAGATTCAGTGTCACATTTTGTCTGATAATGCTCCTGTGAAGCACCTGGGGACATTTTACTGTGTTAAAGGTGCTATATAAATGCAAGTTATTGTTTTATTGTTGCTTTTTCTCAGTGATGCTGTTTAAATCTTTATTTCTCCCTTTTTCTGCTAATTTTCTCTTCTTCCCCTCCTAGAACATAAGCACATAAGAAATAGGAGCAGGAGTAGGCCATCCAGCCCCTCGAGCCTGCTCCGCCATTCAGTAAGATCATGGCTGATCTTCTACCTCAATGCCATTTTCCTGCACCATCCCCATATCCTGTGATGCCTTTAATATCTAGAAATCTATCGATCTCTGTTTTGAATGTACTCAATGACTGAGCCTCCACAGCCCTCTGGGGTTCCAAAGGTTCACCACCTTCTGAGTGAAGAAATTTCTCCTCATCTCAGTGCTAAATGGCCTACCCCTTATTCTGAGACTGTGACCCCTGGTTCTTGATTCCCCAGCCAGGGGAAACATCCTCCCTGCATCTACCCTGTCGAGCCCTGTAAGAATTTTGTATGTTTCAATGAGATCACACCTCATTCTTCTAAACTCGAGAGAATACAGGCCTAGTCTACTCAATCTCTCCTCATACGACAATCCCGCCATCCCAGGAATCAGTCTGGTGAACCTTTGTTGCATTCCCTCTATGGCAAGTATATCCTTTCTTAGGTAAGGAGACCAAAACTGCACACAATACACCAGGTGTGGTCTCACCAAGGCCCTGTATAACTGCAGTAAGACATCTTTACTCCTGCACTCAAATCCTCTTGTAATAAAGGCCAACATACCATTTGCCTTCCTAATTGCTTGCTGCACCTGCATGTTAGCTTTCAGTGACTCATGTACAAGGACACCCAGGTCCCTTTGAACATCAACATTTCCCAATCTCTCACCATTTAAAAAATACTCTGCGTTTCTGTTTTTCCTACCAAGTGGATAACTTCACATTTCTTCTCTCCTGAAGGCACTGACACCTTGCTGAGCTCCAGACCCATGGGCTCTCTGGTACTGCGCTGAAATAGCCGTTCTTCATGTGTCAGCAGTGAGTGTTGGCAGGTGTACGGGCGCTATCGGTGCACCCAATCCTGCTCTCACTGAAGTCCACACACTCGTACACCCAGAAGGGGTCATTAGATACCAGTCTGGAGCAGGAATCCTGGTCAACCTTGCCCTCCCAAATCACTAGTGATGAGGCCAGTTACAAGGCCTTACTACCACCCTGACGGAGATCAGCGAACTCAACACAGGTCTGAGTGGCTCAGCTGCTCACTCAGTGCCTTAACCCGTTGAGCCATTGGGGGAGTCTGAAAAATAGACTCGCATCTTGAGGGTAAGGCACCTGAGGAAGTTAATGAGTTTGGGGGTAATTTTAACCCCCAAGAACGGGTGGGTTGGAGTCGGGTGGGAGTTAAAAAAAAATAGTTTTTTGGGTTGCAGGCGCAACCCGGTTCTACTTCTGGGTTTAACTTGGGCGTGAAAGTCCAAGCTCCCCACTGGGAATGCAAAGTCAGAGAATTTTGCGGTCATGACCCCAAAAAACAACTTTTTTTTTAACTTCCCACCCGCTCCCCTCCCAACCCACCCGGTCTTGGGGGTTAAAATTACAAAGTACTGGGCACATGAGGTGCTGACACATCATGTCACGTCATGAGAGAGAGAGCGATTGCCTGCCTGTGTAAAGGAATGGGTGAGTGAGAGAGAGAGCGATCGCCTGCCTTCCTGTGTAAAGGAATGGGTGAGTGAGTGAGAGAGCGATCGCCTGCCTGCCTGTGTAAAGGAATGGGTGAGTGAGTGAGAGAGAGAGCGATCGCCTGCCTGCCTGTGTAAAGGAATGGGTGAGTGAGTGAGAGAGAGAGCGATCGCCTGCCTGCCTGTGTAAAGGAATGGGTGAGTGAGAGAGAGAGCGATCGCCTGCCTGCCTGTGTAAAGGAATGGGTGAGTGAGAGAGAGAGCGATCGCCTGCCTGCCTGTGTAAAGGAATGGGTGAGTGAGAGAGAGCGATCGCCTGCCTGCCTGTGTAAAGGAATGGGTGAGTGAGTGAGAGCGATCGCCTGCCTGCCTGTGTAAAGGAATGGGTGAGTGAGAGAGAGAGCGATCGCCTGCCTGCCTGTGTAAAGGAATGGGTGAGTGAGTGAGAGAGCGATCGCCTGCCTGCCTGTGTAAAGGAATGGGTGAGTGAGAGAGAGAGCGATCGCCTGCCTGCCTGTGTAAAGGAATGGGTGAGTGAGAGAGAGAGCGATCGCCTGCCTGCCTGTGTAAAGGAATGGGTGAGTGAGAGAGAGAGCGATCGCCTGCCTGTGTAAAGGAATGGGTGAGTGAGAGAGAGCGATCGCCTGCCTGCCTGTGTAAAGGAATGGGTGAGTGAGAGAGAGCGATCGCCTGCCTGCCTGTGTAAAGGAATGGGTGAGTGAGAGAGAGAGCGATCGCCTGCCTGCCTGTGTAAAGGAATGGGTGAGTGAGAGAGAGAGCGATCGCCTGCCTGCCTGTGTAAAGGAATGGGTGAGTGAGAGAGAGAGCGATCGCCTGCCTGTGTAAAGGAATGGGTGAGTGAGAGAGAGCGATCGCCTGCCTGCCTGTGTAAAGGAATGGGTGAGTGAGAGAGAGAGCGATCGCCTGCCTGTGTAAAGGAATGGGTGAGTGAGAGAGAGCGATCGCCTGCCTGCCTGTGTAAAGGAATGGGTGAGTGAGAGAGAGAGCGATCGCCTGCCTGCCTGTGTAAAGGAATGGGTGAGTGAGAGAGAGAGCGATCGCCTGCCTGCCTGTGTAAAGGAATGGGTGAGTGAGAGAGAGAGCGATCGCCTGCCTGCCTGTGTAAAGGAATGGGTGAGTGAGAGAGAGAGCGATCGCCTGCCTGCCTGTGTAAAGGAATGGGTGAGTGAGAGAGAGCGATCGCCTGCCTGTGTAAAGGAATGGGTGAGTGAGTGAGAGAGCGATCGCCTGCCTGCCTGTGTAAAGGAATGGGTGAGTGAGTGAGAGAGCGATCGCCTGCCTGTGTAAAGGAATGGGTGAGTGAGAGAGAGCGATCGCCTGCCTTCCTGTGTAAAGGAATGGGTGAGTGAGAGAGAGCGATCGCCTGCCTGTGTAAAGGAATGGGTGAGTGAGAGAGAGAGCGATCGCCTGCCTGCCTGTGTAAAGGAATGGGTGAGTGAGAGAGAGAGCGATCGCCTGCCTGCCTGCCTGTGTAAAGGAATGGGTGAGTGAGAGAGAGAGCGATCGCCTGCCTGCCTGTGTAAAGGAATGGGTGAGTGAGAGAGAGAGCGATCGCCTGCCTGCCTGTGTAAAGGAATGGGTGAGTGAGAGAGAGAGCGATCGCCTGCCTGCCTGTGTAAAGGAATGGGTGAGTGAGAGAGAGAGCGATCGCCTGCCTGCCTGTGTAAAGGAATGGGTGAGTGAGAGAGAGAGCGATCGCCTGCCTGCCTGTGTAAAGGAATGGGTGAGTGAGTTTATGGGACACTGATATATCATAGAGTTAACAAGGTGCTGACATGGACTTAACACACAATGATAAATGAGAGTTGATGACACGCATACAAGTTATTGTGATTTAGACTTTTTTTCACGGGATCGATAAGTTGCTGAGATATGCAGTTACCGTGCTGCAAAACTGATGCGTGTACACTGATCCATGTGTAAGCCAATGTGAGAATGAGTCTCGATTGGAATGTGTGTTCATGTGCTTCAATGTGTGAATGTGTTATGTCGGCATGAATGGCTAAATACAGTATGTGTATACCTGTGTGTGTGTATCTGCTCATCTCAGAAAGGGCTGCAGATAGTGACACCACTATTCCTATCCAGAATAGAGATGATTGGGTAATTCCCCCACCAATCACGCATGGAGACTACACTGCTGTAGGTGACTGGGATTTATTTAGGCACATAATTACTATATAACTATCCTCCATTCACTGCATTTTGCTGGAGAAATCACCCTGCTTTTATTGGGGGAAGTTGTTGTAGTTTTGGTCATGAGTTCTGTTTGCTGTAGTTTGTAGAGACTCTTTTTAAATAGACTCTGTAGACTGTTTGTTGTAGTGCACCGTTTAAAGAGATTATGTTTGCTGAGTACATAGACTTTGTTTGCTGTAAAGTAGACTGTTTGCTGTGAATCCTGCCGTAAGCCCCGCCCCACCTCCAACTCATTGGCTGACACAGTGGTGTCAATGGACACTCTGCTCAGAAAGCATGTGCAGAGATGTGAATATTCATGACCGTGAATGTGACTCAACATGTGTATTAAATATATACATGGATGCATAAGTGTAGCATGTATACATTGAACTGTAGTCAGGTTAGATTTTAAAGACTGAAAGATCGCTTTGCCAAATACTTCTGTCTGCAAGTGTGACCCAGAGCTCCCTGTCACTTGTCACTTCAGTACTCTGCCCCACTCCCACTCTGACCTCCCTGTCTTCTGTTCCAATGAAGCTCAACACAAGCTCGAAGAGCAGTATCTTTCCATAAGGCACTCTGCAGCCCTCTGGTCGTAATATTGATTTTAACAACTTCAGACCTGAACTATAGTTCTCATTTTCTCTCTAGCAGTGCGTACTGGCAATATACTGGGTGTGCCTGTGTTTCAGGGAATGGGGGAAGGCAATGAATCACATGGTGCTTGGGGTGGGGACCCCCTGTTGGAACACTGTGCTGGCAGTGTGGTCTGCACCCTTGATGTCAACCTACTTTTTTCATCCACCAGGCTCCTGGGCCGATGGTGCCTGCTCTGCTTTGCCAGTTTTTCATGCTTTACGTTCTACTTAACTATTCCCCCTCAGCTCGTCTCACACTCAGTGTCTTGTATATGTCTCTTATTTCTTTGATTCCTCTCATTATGCCTCCTTTTGTCGCCTGTGCGTATCACTTCTGTCATTAAACCATTTCCTGTTCTCCACCTTACCACTTTGCAGGTCATTCTATGTCTTTTTCTCTGTGTGTGTGTGGTTGTTTGTACTACCCACCTCCCTTTCCCCTTTCTGTTCCTTTTTAAAATGCTATTCATCTGTTATATCTTTCAGTTCTGAGAAAGGGTCTGTACCTGAAACGTCATCTGATTTGTGTTCTCTTTTAACCTTCAGGCCCTACATGTCACTGATAGTTATCCAGTACTAGAAACCGATTTTGCAGCAAGTCATCTTTTAGATAATCACATGAAGTAAAAATTGATGGTTTGATGTTTTCTAAACGTGCAGATGGTATTCAATGTAAAATTTTACTACCACATGGAGTGGTTGAGGCGAATAGCATAGATGCGTTTAAGGGGAAGCTAGATAAGTACATGAGGGAGAAAGGAATAGAAGGATATGTTGATAGGGTTGGATGAAGTAAGGTGGGAGGAGGCTCATGTGGAGCATAAACACCAACATAGACAAGTTGGGCCGAATGGCCTGTTTCTGTGCTGTAAATTTTATGTAATTCCATCCCCTGCCCTGGCTGCTGTCCCCTATCACCCTGCTGTTTTGGTGCAGGCAGTTGGTCACAGATTGGGTGTGTTTTGTGGTTTCAGCCTGAATACTATGAGAAAGGATTGTACGAGACATGACTGATCTGAGATGTTGATGCAACCTCCCCATCTCGGTGGCACGTTACGGTAACAACTGCAGCTCAGTTGCACAATCCCCCCGCATTTGTAGCAATCAGTGGGAAACGGCACAAGTTTCTACTGGGGGCTCACAAACAAGGCCTTAGTTGGTCTTCATATACAGCAGTGAATTACTTAACTGTTGCGTCCACTTTTTTTTAAAGGGCAGGAAATTATGAGCATCACAGAACTGGGCAAGACTTCTCCCCCTGTTTTAGAGTATGTTTCTGTGGAGGAAACCAGACCTCAGTGAGGTTCAGCTCATTAATGTTTATATTGAATGCTATGGAAGAATTTGGATCTCCAGTTCCCCCCAAATAAAACCTGGCCTTTGATCATGACACTCTTCATATTGATTTGACATTTCTGTGACCATCATTTTCAGTGGAAAGTACTTAACTGAGCCGTGCTGGGTGATCACATTTGGGCTGCTGTTGCTCGGTTAATAAATTCAGCTCTGTGAACTCTAGACTTGTTACTCAGACAACAGTGTTTTTATTCTTCACTGCCCATCTCTCTGCAGAATCGGTGCTGAGTTTCGTAGATGACATTGCCTCTGGATCCAAGACTCCCTGTGTAATGTTGGGAAAAGTTCCAGACAAGGTGTCAAACTCGATATCTTTGATAATCAGATGCCTGGAGCCTGACACTACGTACATGTAAGTAGATTCTTAGCACATTGTAACAAGTGCTTGTTTTGCAGGAATGACCTGAGAGGGAATGGGAGGGGACGATGTGCTGCACAGTTGGAAAACGTGGGAGATACTGGGTGATTAAGTGGGTTAGCACACTCCTCTTTCATCTCTGGTTCAAATCCAGCCCAGATTGATGGGATGAAAGTCTGTTGTAACCTGTTGGATGTAAGGATCTTGTGTGGAATAAGTCTGGGTAATCTCAACCAGCAGTGTTGCAGGTATGGGTCAGTTGACACTAAATTAGCAGTCGCACCCAGAAAGGCCACAGGAAGGGCTGATGTGGGAAATGGAAAATGTAATTGTAACACAGTTTGGGTTTCACTCTTTTGAGTTTGGGGCTGAATCTATCCTGTACAATAACCTGGGAGACTGGGTGCCTGAAATGGAAACATTTTCCCTTCTTCAGCTCTAATACCCCTCCTTGTGGTCACACCTTGTGGTTAACTAGTGGTTTGAGAAGGTGTGCACCATGTCTCAATGACCACTTTCTTCAGAGTTTGAAATAGAGAAGCTCTTTTTTTTGTCTCGAATAGTGAAGCTTGCTTCAAGTGATCTCCATTAGGCCTACCTTCACTTCAGAAATCCTAAAAAAGTCATTTCAGTTTATAAACAAACTGGAAATAAAGAAAAAAACTGGTATCAGTAAAAATGATCATAAAGCTGTCGAATTTTCTTAAAAACCCAACTGGTCCACTAATATCCTTTATGGAAGTAAACCTGCCATCCTTACCTGGTCTGGCCTATATGTAACTCCAGTCCCACATCAGCATAGTTGACTCTTAATTGCCCTCTGAAGTAGTCTAACAAACCACTCAGTTGTATTGCAACAGTTTAAGAAGAAGGCCCACCACCACCTTCTCAGGGTAACTAGGGATAAGCAATAAATGCTAACCTTGTCAGTGAACATAGGAACAGGAGTGGGCCATTCAGCCCCTTGAGCCTGTTCCGGCATTCACTTAGACCATGGCTGATCTGTATCTTAACTCCATCTACCCACCTTGGTTCAGTATCCCTTAATACCCTTACCTAACAAAAACCTATCAATCTCAGTTTTTAATTTTCAATTGACCCCCAGCCTCAACAGGTTTTTGGGGCAGAGAGTTCCAGATTTCCACTACACCTTTGTGTAAAGAAGTACTTACTGACATCACCCTTGAACGGCCGAGCTCTAATTTTAAGATTATACCCTCTTGTTCTGGACTCCCCCACCAGAGGAAATAGTTTCTCTGTATCTACCCTATCAAATCCTTTGTCATCCTAAACACCTCAAGTAGATCACCCCTTAATCTTTTATATTCAAGGGAATACAAGCCTGGTCTTTTTTTTAATTTGTTTATGGGATGTGGGCGTCACTGGCAAGGCCGGCATTTATTGCCCATCCCTAATTGCCCTTGAGAAGGTGGTAGTGAGCCGCCTTCTTGAACCGCTGCAGTCCGTGTGGTGAAGGTTCTCCCACAGTGCTGTTAGGAAGGGAGTTCCAGGATTTTGACCCAGCGACGATGAAGGAATGGTGATATATTTCCAAGTCGGGATGGTGTGTGACTTGGAGGGGAACATGCATTTGGTGTTGTTCCCATGTGCCTGCTGCCCTTGTCCTTCTAGGTGGTAGAGATCACGGGTTTGGGAGGTGCTGTCGAAGAAGCCTTGGTGAGTTGCTGCATTGCATCCTGTGGATGGTACACACTGCAGGCACGGTGCACCGGTGGTGAAGGGGTGCCAATCAAGTAGGCTGCCTTGTCCTGGATGGTGTCGAGCTTCTTGAGTGTCGTTGGAGCTGCACTCATCCAGGCAAGTGGAGAGTATTCCATCACACTGCTGTCTTGTGCTTTGTAGATGGTGGAAAGGCTTTCGGGAGTCAGGAGGTGAGTCTATGTAACCTGTCCTCATAATTTAACCCTTTTAGCCCCGATATAATTCTGGTGAAACTGTGCTGCATCCACTCCAAGACCAATATATCCTTCCTGGGGTGTGGTGCCCAGACCTGAATGCAGTACTCCAGATGGGGTCGAACCAGAACTCTGTTCAGCTGTAACACAACTTCCACCCCTTTGTATTCCAGCCCTCTTGAGATAAAGGTCAATATTCCATTAGCCTTTTAAATTATTTTTTGTACCTGTCTGCTAGCTTTAGTGATTTGTGTACTTGGACCCCTAAATCTCTCTACTCATTCATAGTTCCTAGCTTCTCGCCATTTTGAAAATACTCTGATGCACTGATGTCCACATCCCGAGAATGGATAAAATCTGAATTGCTCTTGTACAGATCTTGTTAGGATTGAAGTCAGCTGGCCACATTAAACTGTACGTTCCCCAAATCAAATGATATCTATATATTCCACACTTCTAACATGGACATTTAGAGGAAAACATACTGAGACTGGTGTAATGAGGTACACCATGTGTATTGATGGCAGCAGAAGTGAAGTGATTGCTCAGTGCTGGTGTCTCACCTAGCAGGCGATTTGAATGTGATAAACTTCATGCCAACATCCCAATTGACCCTGAGCTGAGCTTTCGACCACATATCCTCTCCATCACTGAGACCGCCTATTTCCACCTCCGTAATATCGCCCATCTCCGTCCCTGCCTCAGCCCATCTGCTGCTGAAACCTTAATCCTGTTACCTCCAGACTGGAGCATTCCAATGCTCTCCTGGCCGGCCTCCCATCTTCCGCCCTCCAGAAACTTGAGCTCAGCCAAAACTCCGTATCATAACTCACACCAAGTCCCTGCTCACCCATCACCCCTGTGCTCACTGACCTACATTAGTTCCTGGTCCCTGAATGCCTCGATTTTTAAAATTCTCATCCTCGTGTTCAGTCCATCCCTGGCCTTGCCTGTCCCTATCTCTGTAATCCAGAGGCCTCTTGTGCATCCCCAACTTCCTTTTCCCCACCATTGGCAGCCGTGCCTTCAGCTGTCTAAAGCCGAAGCTCTAGAATTCCCTCCTCTCTGTCTCTACACCTCTCTCTCCTCCTTTAAGACGCTCCCTGAAACCTACCTCTTTGACCAAGCTTTTGGTCGCCTGTCCTAATGTCTCCTTCTTCGGCTCGGTGTTAAATTTTGTTTGATACTGGCTCCTGTGAAATGCCTTGGGACGCTTTACCGCATTAAAGGCACTGTATAAATGCTAATTGTTGTTGTAACTCCTGTACGTACAATTTGCACTTGATGTACCCCAGTGTACAGTGACAAAATTCAAAATTGCGGGGTGGGGGGAGGCGGGGAAGGGAAGGGAATACATGGAGGCTTGGCAGCTTGCTTTACTTGTTGACTTTGTTCCAGGTATCTGTCAGTGCTACATTGTAATGGGATGCAGGTCGGTATTTGAAAGTAGATCAAGGTAATTCTTTCCAGTTGCTTCTTCCCTTCTACCCACAAAGCGTCCATTTTTCTCTTGCTGCATCTCCTTTTAACAGCATGACTGGGATCAACAGGGCAAAAGTCCAGCTTCCACCAATGTTTGGCACAGAACAGCAGACCTCCAGCATAAGGCGTCACCCTGTTAACTCCATCAACCCTGCTTTATTAGTACGATCACAGTTTGAGTTCTGAGTGCGGTTTTGGGATCCACATTATAGGAAGGATGTTGGGGCAACGGGAAGGGTACAACGCAGATTCACTTGGATGCTGGCTGGTGTGAGGAACTAGAAATATGAAGCAAGATTAGAACAATTGGGGCGGTTTATTGGAACAGAGGAGGTTATAGGATGATTTGATGGAGGTGTTTAAAATTCTGAAGGGGTGGGACAAGGTAGACAGAAACAGACTGTTGCCAGTGACTGAGGGATCTGGAATGAGAGGATATCACTACAAGATTAAGTATGTTACAGCACAGAAGGAGGCCATTCGGCCCATCGTGCTTGTGCCGATTCTATGAAAGAGCTATTCAATTAGTCCCACTCCCCCACTCCTTCCCCGTAGCCCTGTAATTTTTTTCCCTTCAAGTATTTATCAAATTCCCTTTTGAAAGTTACCATTGAATCTGCTTCCACCACCCTTTCAGGCAGTGCATTCCAGAGCATAACAACACTCTGTGTAAAAAATATGTTTGCTCATGTGGCCTCTAGTTCTTTTGCTAATCACAAATTTGTGTCCTTTGGTTGCTGACCCTTCTGCCACTGAAAATAGTTTCCCTTATTTACTCTTATCAAAACCGTTCATCATTTTGAACACCTCTATCAAATCCCCCTTATCCTTCTCTGTTCCTCTTTATTCGTTCACGGGATGTGGGTGTCGCTGGCGAGGCCGGCATTTATTGCCCACCCCTAATTGCCCTTGAGAAGGTGGTGGTGAGCCGCCTTCTTGAACCGCTGCAGTCCGTGTGGTGAAGGTTCTCCCACAGTGCTGTTAGGAAGGGAGTTCCAGGATTTTGACCCAGCGACAGTGAAGGAACGGTGATATATTTCCAAGTCGGGATGTGGGTGACTTGGAGGGGAACATGCAGGTGGTGTTGTTCCCATGTACCTGCTGCTCTTGTCCTTCTAGGTGGTAGAGGTTGCGAGTTTGGGAGGTGCTGTCAAAGAAGCCTTGGTGAGTTGCTGCAGAGCATCCTGTGGATGGTACACACTGCAGCCACAGTGCACCAATGGTGAAGGGAGTGAATGTTTATGGCGTAGGATGGGGTGTCAATCCAGCGGGCTGCTTTGTCCTGGATGGTGTCGAGCTTCTTGAGTGTTGTTGGAGCTGCACTCATCCAGGCAAGTGGAGAGTATTCCATCACACTCCTGATTTGTGCCTTGTAGATGGTGGAAAGCCTTTGGGGAGTCAGGAGGGGAGTCACTCACTGCGGAATACCCAACCTCTGACCTGCTCTTGTAGCCACAGTATTTATATGGCTGGACCAGTTAAGTTTCTGGTCAATGGTGACCCCCCGGATGTTAATGGTGGGGGATTCGGCGATGGTAATGCCGTTGAATGTCAAGGGGAGGTGGTTAGACTCTCTCTTGTTGGAGATGGTCATTGCCTGGCACTTGTCTGGCGCGAATGTTACTTGCCACTTATGAGCCGAAGCCTGGATGTTGTCCAGGCCTTGCTGCAAGTGGGCATGGACTGCTTCGTTATCTGAGGGGTTGCGAATGGAACTGAACACTGTGCAATCATCAGTGAACATCCCCATTTCTGACCTTATAATGGAAGGAAAGTCATTGATGAAGCAGCTGAAGATGGTTGGGCCTAGGACACTGCCCTGAGGAACTCCTGCAGCAATGTCCTGGGACTGAGATGATTGGCCTCCAACAACCACTACCATCTTCCTTTGTGCTAGGTATGACTCCAGCCACTGGAGAGTTTTCCCTCTGATTCCCATTGACTTCAATTTTACTGGGGCTCCTTGGTGCCACACTCGGTCAAATGCTGCCTTCATGTCAAGGGCAGTCACTCTCACCTCACCTCTGGAATTCAGCTCTTTTGTCTATGTTTGGACCAAGGCTGTAATGAGGTCTGGAGCCGAGTGGTCCTGGCGGAACCCAAACTGAGCATCGGTGAGCAGATTATTGGTGAGTAAGTGCCGCTTGATAGCACTGTCGACGACACCTTCCATCACTTTGCTGATGATTGAGAGTAGACTGATGGGGTGGTAATTGGCCGGTTTGGATTTGTCCTGCTTTTTGTGGACAGGATATACCTGTGCAATTTTCCACATTGTCGGGTAGATGCCAGTGTTGTAGCTGTACTGGAACAGCTTGGCTAGAGGCGCAGCTAGTTCTGGAGCACAATTCTTCAGCACTACAGCCGGGATGTTGTCGGGGCCCATAGCCTTTGCTGTATCCAATGCACTCAGCCGTTTCTTGATAACACGTGGAGTGAATCGAATTGGCTGAAGACTGGCTTCTGTGATGGTGGGGATATCGGGAGGAGGCCGAGATGGATCATCCACTCAGCACTTCTGGCTGAAGATAGTTGCAAACGCTTCAGCCTTGTCTTTTGCACTCACGTGCTGGACTCCGCCATCATTGAGGATCGGGATGTTTGCAGAGCCTCCTCCTCCCGTCAGTTGTTTAATTGTCCACCACCGTTCACGACTGGATGTGGCAGGACTGCAGAGCTTTGATCTGATCCGTTGGTTGTGGAATCGCTTAGCTCTGTCTATAGCATGTTGCTTCCGCTGTTTAGCATGCATGTAGTCCTGAGTTGTAGCTTCACCAGGTTGGCACCTCATTTTTCGGTACGCCTGGTGCTGCTCCTGGCATGCTCTTCTACACTCCTCATTGAACCAGGGTTGATCCCCTGGCTTGCTGGTAATGGTAGAGTGAGGAATATGCCGGGCCATGAGGTTACAGATTGTGCTGGAATACAATTCTGCTGCTGCTGATGGCCCACAGCGCCTCATGGATGCCCAGTTTTGAGCTGCTAGATCTGTTCTGAATCTATCCCATTTAGCACAGTGATAGTGCCACACAACACGTTGGATGGTGTCCTCAGTGCGAAGAAGGGACTTTGTCTCCACGAGGACTGTGTGGTCGTCACTCCTACCAATACTGTCATGGACAGATGCATTTGCGACAGGCAGATTGGTGAGGACGAGGTCAAGTAAGTTTTTCCCTCGTGTTGGTTCGCTCACCACCTGTCGCAGGCCCAGTCTGGCAGCTATGTCCCTCAGGACTCGGCCAGCTCGGTCAGTAGTGGTGCTACCGAGCCACTCTTTGTGATGGACATTGAAGTCCCCCACCCAGAGTACATTCTGTGCCCTTGCTACCCTCAGTGCTTCCTCCAAGTGGTGTTCAACATGGAGGAGGACTGATTCATCACCTGAGGGAGGGCGGTAGGTGGTAATCAGCAGGAGGTTTCCTTGCCCATGTTTGACCTGATGCCATGAGATTTCATGGGGTCCAGAATCAATGTTGAGGACTCCCAGGGTCACTCCCTCATGACTGTATATCACTATTCCGCCACCTCTGGTGGGTCTGTCCTGCCGGTGGGACAGGACATACCCAGGGATGGTGATGGAAGAGACTGGGACGTTGGCAGAAATATATGATTCTGTGAGTATGGCTATGTCAGGCTGTTGCTTGACTAGTCTGTGGGACAGCTCTCCCAATTTTGGCACAAGTCCCCAGATGTTGGTGAGGAGGACTTTGCAGGGTCGACTGGGCTTGGTTTGCCGTTGTCGTGTCCGGTGCCTAGTGGTCTGATGCCGGGTGGTCCGTCCGGTTTTATTCTTATTATGACTTTTTTTAGCGAGATTGTAGAACTGAGTGGCTTGCTAGGCCATTTCAGAGGGCAATTAAGAATCAACCACATTGGAGTCACATATAGGCCAGACCGGGTAAGGACGGCAGGTTTCTTTCCCTAAAGGACATTAGTGAACCAGATGGGTTTTTACCACAATCCGATAGTTTCATGGCCGCCATTACTGATACTAGTATTTTTTAATTCCAGATTTCATTTGATTAATTAAATTTAAATTCCCCAGCTGCCGTGGTGGGATTTGAACTCATGACTCCGGATTATTAGCCCAGGCCTCTGGATTACTAATTCAGTAACATCACCGCTGCAAGGAGAACAACCCCAGCTTCTCCAATCTCTCCACATAACTGAAGTCCCTCATCCCTGGCACCATTCTAGTAAATCTCTTCTGCACTCTCTCTAAGGCCTTGACATCCTTCCTACAGTGTGGTGCCCAGAATCGAACGCAATACTCCAGCTGAGGCCTAACCAGTGATTTATAAAGGTTTAGCATAACTTCCTTGCTTTTGTACTGTGTCCCTCTATTAATAAAGCCCAGGATCTCATATGCTTTTTTAACAGCCTTCTCAACTTGTTTTGCCACCTTCAAAGATTTGTGTGCATGCACCCCCAGAGAGCAGAATTATTTTTTAAACAGAGGGTTGTGAGGCTGTGAAATGCACTATCGGAGTTGGTGATTGGAGCAGATACCATGCCAACATCTAAGGATAGGTTGGATAGGTGGTTGAAAGAAAGGGGGATAAATGGATATAGAGGCAGCGCGAGCACATGGGATTAGGGCTACTGCTCATGTGAAGGATAAACACCAACACAGACTGGTTGAGCTGTGTTGTAATTTCTATGTAATTTACACTTGAGCCTGAGCCTGGAGTATCTTTAGAAAAATGTTGGCATGAATTACAGGAGCAATAGCTTTTTCTATTCATCAGCACTCTCTGCTTCCTATTGCTCAACCTGTTTTCAGTTCAGTTACCTGAATTTCCATGAGTTCAATGAGCTTTAATCTCTTTTTATAAACTTCACGCTTTGTTTTTTTATCTGTTGGATTGCCAGTGTTCTGGATTCTGGTGCATTGTGCCAAAATATTGCTCTATTTTATGCCTTCCAGCCCTTCTAATGACAATGCATCTGACAATATTCTAGTGCTGAGGAAATCTCAACTGGAAATTTCTTTAAAAAGTTAGATCATCTGAACAGTATAATAAATGTTGTTAGTGGGGCAAATTTTTAAAGTGGTGTTGACCAAAATCCTGAATTGCAATTGACCGTGGAGAAGATTTCCGCTTTTCCAAGCAGGGTTAAAGTTCAGGCCTACCCGTGGGAGTACATGTTTCTTCAAGCTGGAGCTTTCATTTATCATTGTCAAATGCACATAGATCTGTACATTGCCTGTTGGGCTCAGGATGACAATGATACCAGGACACCAGTCCCTGGGTGCTTCTATCTGATCTGAGAAATCAAAGCTAGCCTGGCAAGTTCTTCTCTTACACTCAGAGCATTGAAATGGATATATAATAGAGAGCAAGAGATGGGAAAGGACACTACATCAGGTTTCAATTTGATCTGGTCTACCCCCAGAACAACAGGGCATAATAAAATTAGAGTTCGGTCAGTTAGCAATGAAATCAGGAAGCATTTTTTACGCAAGGGGTAGTGGAAATCTCGAAGTGTCTCGCCAAAAGGCTGAGGATGCTGGGTCAATTGAAATTATCAAAACAGAGCAATAGATTTTGTTGGGCAAGAGTATTAAGGAATACGGAGAAAAGGCAAGTAAATGGCACAGAGGTACAGATCAACCATTGAATGGCAGAACAGGCTCAAGGGGCTGAAGGGCCTCTTCCTGTTCCTATGAGCTTGTCTGGTTTGTTGAAGAGTTGGGATACTCTTTCCCCATTTGTATTGCATCTACTCTGGACACAATTCTGATCGGTTGAAATCCTGGACATCCTAGGAGCCAGATATCTTACACAACATAAATATCTAGTTCCATCGCTGTCTCTTCCTTAGAAAACTATCTTATTTACTTGCCTTGCATATCCAGGGAATGATGTCCCAAACTAGATTTTGTCCATTATCCATAGGGAGGAGTGCTGTGGTGTAGTTGCTAGCTTCTCCAGGTGCTGAGATTTTGGAGTGACTTGTCACATCTGCTCCTGTGTGAGCTTGAATTTGTTTAAGGTATTGCTAAGGATCAACCAAGGGACATGTGCAGCACGCTGTGTCTACAGTAGGGAAGACATCGCTGTGGTCTGGCAATGAACGTCCACACCTATCACAGACTTTAGGCTCATCAGTGGACTTCTTTCTCTGTTAATGGCTCTTTTTCATTTGGTTGGGAGCCTTGTGTGGACTGTTAAGGCTTTCCACAGATCTACATTTTTTTTCACTTCGACCTGCCCTATGTTGCATTTACCAACTTCACTCTGTTCTGCCCGTTGTACCACCTTCTCAAGCGTAAGGTTAGGGTCAAACTGAAGCCTTTCTAGCCATCTTTCATCTAACAGGTTGATCAAAGATGGTAGTGGTTGTTGGAGGCCAATCATCTCAGCCCCAGGATATTGCTGCAGGAGTTCCTCAGGGCAGTGTCCTAGGCCCAACCATCTTCAGCTGCTTTATCAATGACCTTCCCCTTGACATTCAATGGCATTACCATCACCGAATCCCCCACCATTAACATCCTGGGGGTCACCATTGACCAGAAACTTAACTGGTCGAGCCACATAAATACTGTGGCTGCAAGAGCAGGTCAGATGCTGGGTATTCTGCGGCGAGTGACTCACCTCCTGACTCCCCAAAAGCCTTTCCACCATCTACAAGGCACAAATCAGGAGTGTGATGGAATACTCTCCACTTTCCTGGATGAGTGCAGCTCCAACAACAGTCAAGAAGCTCGACACCATCCAGAATAAAGCAGACCGCTTGATTGGCACCCCATCCACCACCCTAAACATTCACTCCCTTCACCACTGGCGCACCGTGGCTGCAGTGTGTACCATCGACAGGATGCACTGTAGCAACTTGCCAAGGCTTCTTCGACAGCACCTCCCAAACCCGCGACCTCTACTACCGAGAAGGACAAGGTCAACAGGCACATTGGAACAACACCACCTGCACATTCCCTTCCAAGTCACACACCATCCCGACTTGGAAATATATCGCCGTTCCTTCATCGCTGGGTCAAAATCCTGGAACTCCCTACTGAACAGCACTGTGGGAGAACCTTCACCACACGGACTGCAGCGGTTCAAGAAGGCGGCTCACCACCACCTTCCCAAGGGCAATTAGGGATGGGCAATAAATGCCGGCCTTGCCAGCGATGCCCACATCCCATGAATGAATAAAAAAAAAGTGTGGTCACAAATCATTTCATTGGATAGTGTGTCATAAATATCGTAGGAATGTGATGAAACTGTCTATAGATTCCTCTGCTTGTTTTCTTTGGTTAAATTCCACTCTTCTAAAAATTGTATCTCTACTCACCCATACAATGCTTAAATCTGTCCACAGATATCATATAGTCTTTTTTTTCTCTCTGCCTGACAGTTAAATAAGCATTGAATATTTTCTGCTTTTTTCCATCATGTACATCACTGAGCAAATTTGAATCTCCTAATCCTTTTTGCATAAACTGGCTGTTCTCCTGTACCACTCCAATCTTTGAACGAACTCACCCACCACTTAAAACTTTTTGAATGAAATTTCTCTGGGGAATTTATTGAAATGCTGACATGTTTTCTGCTCTCTATCTTTCTGTTGCTGTAACCTACCGAGTGGATTATCTATTGCACACCTGGTAGGCTCAGTGTTGTTATTAGGCCTCACTCACATGCCATCTCGTTCCAGCTGCCACTATGTGTTGGTGTGAATACGTTCTTATCCAATTCTGATTTGGAGCAACAAACAGGCGAGTGTTCTTAACAAATCCACTTGTGGGGAGTCCAAAACTTGAGGCCATAAATACAAGATAGTCACTAATAAATCCAATCAGGATTTCAGGAGAAACTTGTTTACTCAGAGAGAGGTTAGAATGTGGAACTCGCTCCCACGAGGAGTAGTTGAGGTGATAGCATAGATGCATTTAAGGGGAAGCTCGGTAAGTACATGAGGGAGAAAGGAATAGAAGGATATGTTGATAGGGTTAGATGAAGTTAGGTGGGGAGGAGGCTTGTGTGAAGCATAAATACCAGCATAGACCTGTTGGGCCGAATGGCCTGTTTCTGTGCTGTAAAATTCTATGTAAAGTACGAACATCCAACTCTAAGGGCAGTACCTTGGAGTTGAATCAACTCCTACTTTCCCATGTAGCCCCTGATCCAAGATAATGGCAACATGTGTTAGCGTAGACCCGAAACTTGGATAATTCTACAATCACCCAGTGTACTCCATCCCACTTTGACAGACAGTGTTGCTGCAAGTACCCCAGTGCTGCTCCTTCCCATTCTGATGGGACCTTCTAAGACTGGTATGTTCACTCAGCGAGTGTAAGTATTCACACAGCCTTGCTGTATGTTCACTGATTGCTCCAGCATATATTTGCCCAGTGTGAATGAGCACTCAGATGGCCCTGGCATAAGAACATAAGAAATAGGCGCAGGAGTAGGCCATACGGCCCCTCGAGCCTGCTCCGTCTTTCAATAAGATCATGGCTGATCTTCTACCTCAACTCCACTTTCCCGCCCTATCACTATATCCCTTGATTCCCTTCGTGTCCAAAAAACACCACGGGGGTTAAATTGGATTCGACCAATAACCGGGCACGGGTACCACGATCCGCGACTAACCTGCGCCCGCTGCTTCCTTTGCAGGCAGGACGAGACATTCGTCCGGCCTCAGTACTTACCGAAAAGCAGCGTTGCAAACCTGCGTTGACACGAGGATTCAAGGATATTTCCACTTTTCACCAGCAGGGAGAGTCCCAGTCTCTTAAAGGCAGGATGTCTCACTGACAGCCTGCCAAAATCTCTTAAAGGTAGCCGATACCTGTAATTTGCTAAAAATAACAATCTGTTCTCTGCATGGAGTCTGAACAGAGAACAGACATCGCACACGTAAAACACAGCTGCAGCTCCCGTCCCTATGTTTACACACTGATGAGTTATGTTAAAACATTGAATAAAAGTTGCGCACCACTAAATCCCACATCCTCCAATCTGCATGCCAGACCTCACCAATCTGCCGGTGCGAGTTGGTACCAGGCCTGCGAGAGTGCGTGGACCAAGGCTCTCTGATGATGCACTAGAGGCCTTGGCGCAAGAGGTGTACAGAAGGAGGGACATCCTATATCCGCAGCGGGGGAGCAAGAGGCCCTCCAGACATATGCTCAAAAGGCAGTGGGAGACAGTAGGGGATGAAGTCAATGCCAGGCGCACAGCACCACGAACATTGATGCAGTGCAGGGAGAAGTTTGACATGAGTGGTCAAGGTGAGTGAGGTCAACTGTCAAGTGGCATCTCCTACCAATTACACCACTAGCCGCATCCACTGCTCCACACACTACACCCTCCATCACCCACCTACCAACAAACTCTTTCAATCAGTACTCAACTCTTCCAATCAGATGCTTCCTCTCACCCTTACTCATTACCACTGTTGCAAGCCGCCCACCCACAACTCACAGGCCACACACACTGGCAGCTATTCAACCATGACATTCACATCACTCAGACACACATCCTGCTTTCTTGCAGGAAAAGGTGGTGCATAACAGGAGGCATCAAGTGGCAGTGGCATTTAGCCCCTCAAGCCTGTTCAGCCTTTCGATGAGATCATGGTTGACCTAAGACCTAACTCCATATACCCGCCTCAGCCCCATATCACTTAATACCCTTGGTTCACAGAAATCTATCAATCTCAGATTTAGAATTCACAATTGAGCTAGCATCAACTGCCGTCTGTAGAAGAGCATTCCTAACTTCTCCCACCGTCTGCATGTAGAAGCGTTTCCTGACTTCACTCCTGCACGTCCTGTCTCTAAATGTTAGGCTGTGTCCCCTCGTCCTAGTACTCAAGTACAGGAGACCTCCAAAAACAGTTACAAATGCATCAGCAGCCAGAAGCAATAATCCAGCAACTAACAATTTAAATCCTGCCTGGCCCCTTTAAATAGCTCTGGTGGGGGATCCCCCAGGCACTCTACGACATGTTCAGGTGGTTGTGGTTAAGACTGTGTGTTGAGTGGAGCGTTAAGTTCCAAAATGGTGTCTATCACTTTAAATCAGCGTTACACACTGATTGTACACATTTTCTCCCTACTTTACATGCTGCTGGCCTTTGCTCTCGGCGCATGCGCTAATTCCTTTACCAAGATGGTCACGCTAGAAATGTGCATGTGCATCCAAGACACCATCTTCGCATTTCGGGTGGCTGCGTAGCGCAGAAACAACGGGCGCTAGACGGCCCAATTTCTGGCCCTACATGCCTACATTCATTCAGTGCGTAGGTGTGTCAGCTTGGCTCGGTTGGTAGCACTCTCACCGCTGAGTCAAAAGTTTGTGGATTTAAGTCCCATTCGAGGATTCGGGCCTATTATCTAGGCTGACATTTGAGTGCAGCATTGAGGGAGTGTTGCTAAGAGATGTTAAACCAAGGCCCCGCCTGCCAGTTCAGGTGGATGTAAAAACAATCTTATGGTACTATTTGAAGAAGAGCAAGGAGTCATTCCTCCCTCAACCAACATTACTAAAAACTCCTTGACTGGTTATTCAGTACATTTCCTGTTGCACTGTGCAAAATTATCTGCGTGTTTGCCTACACAACAACAGTGATTACCTAAAGAAAAATAATTAATTGTGAAATGCCTTGGGATGTGCTGAGGACATTAAAAGCATGCAATAAATGCTTTTTCTTTCCTTGCAGAAAGGATATGATTGTACCCAAGGCTAAATACTCACTCAAAGCCCTGTGACCCAACAGTTCACCAGCCCTTACCTTCCTGTATGGCTCAGAAGTGCAAGTTACATTCAGGAAAGAGAATGATCTCTAGCTATGCCAGGCACTAGCTAGGCACAAAATGGCTGCTGTGTCTGTTTGTGTGAAGTCGGCTTTGAGATAATTCTGTTAGATTTGATAAGACGGGGCATAAATGCAAGTCGGTCTTTCTTTCCCCAGGTTAATCCCCTCTGCTGACAGGACGGCCCCATCACAGAATTAAGGTGGGCGCTCTCTCGGACTCCCTCAAATTCAACGCAATCACTCTAGACATAAAGGATAGTGAACCAAATGCTTGCATGTTCATGGCCATGATCCTGGCCTCCGGACTGGATTTAATATACCCTGGACAAGTCCACTGAGACCAAACCAAGATTCAAATGAGACTCCCTCTTTAAAAAGGATCGTAATGACAAGATTCCTTCTTTAAAAGTGGTTCAGACTGTGGGAATCCTTTTTGTAAACAGGGTCCTTTTGACAAAACTTTAAAAGGGGTTCTTGCGGCAAGATTCCCTCTTTAAAAATGGCCCTGTTGGTGAGGCTCTGCCTTTAAATGTGGCCTCAATGGTGAGACTTCCTCTTTATAAAAGGTCCTGATGGCAAGACTGTCTTTAACCCATTTGTTAAAAGGCTTTCATGTTGGGGCAGATTTTTTGTAGGCCATTCTTATCTCACTAATGCATGATTGTTTGGGACATTTTCAGTAAATGATCTCATCAAACATGGTTTTTGTGAAGATTGGAAAGATATCAACTTTGAAGGTCATGATAACTTTGAAGTTTATTCTGCACTTTGTGTAGATCTGATTCTAATTCCCAATGGAGAATAGTGTTGCTTTCAGCTAAAGAGTTTGCTTTCACCTCTGCCAAGGCTCCGTTTTGACAGTGTGGTCAATCATTGTTATAAATGGATACTAATGATTGATGATCTAATCATCTTGTTGCTTTAATTTATTAATGAAGATTAGCATCGAAACAATGAGTCATGTGATTAACTGTAAAGTGAAGTAACACAGTACCTCAGTGTTCTAGCCATTCGCTGAGCTAAACATTTCAATATGATCATTTTACTTTGCTTACTTCTGTCTTCATCTCATGTTTTTAACTCCTCCAGGGCAAGAAAAAATGTATTCTCCCCTCAACAAGTCAATCCTCTATAAAACCAAATTTGTCTAGAGCAATAAATGGTGCTCCTTTATCTGGAGGAGGTTGGTCTCCTCTAGCACCTCTCTTACACTGACAAAGGGTCGTCGACCTGAAACGTTAACTCTGTTTCTTTCTCCACAAATGCTGCCTGACTTGTTGAGTATTTCCAGCATTTTCTGTTTTTACCTCTCACGCTCGTGGGTCTTCAATCCTCTCTTGTTTCTAGGTTTCAACCACTGTTCCCCTGCCATGACCTATCTTGCACCTTTCACTTTTACTCTCGGTGATCCAAACTTTCCTCACTCGCTCCTTATCAGTTCCAAATATGCTGTCCAGCACATTCTGCCCCCTCATCATATCCCCTCTACGTTGAAATGAAGACTCATCACAAAGCCTGCTACTCTAACCTATTCCTCTCTGGGACATCACATCTGTGAAACTTGTTGATCTTCTCTTCCTCCTACAACGGACAGACTTTCAAATCCCAAGTTCGGTATCATCTAACCACGATCTTTGATTTATTTCATCTTCTCTTTTATTCTTTTCAACCTTGGTGCTATCCGGCACTCTAGCCTGTTCTGATGGGTGTCATTTTTAGCACAAAGTTAACCCAGTTATTTTAAATGGGTTGACACTGGCATTAAAATAACAGCAATTTGAAAATCCAGGCTGACAGACCTTGCTTGTCCTTTCACCTAAACTTCTAAATTTGAAAATTAAGCTTATTTAAAAAATACAATAACTATAATTAATTTTATTTTGCTAATTTGATTTTGTTAATAGATTTGAAAAATTTGTTAGAAGTTATTAAAAAATGTCCTGATTTCAACTGTCTTTATATTTCGTTACCCTAATCTATCATCTTGCAATCAGTTTTGGTATCTGTGACCAATATATGGCATTGGTAATCCTCAGGAAACTAAGTTATCTTGTGCAGCGTCAGTGCTAGTATAACTATCATGTTACATGGAGTGGAGATGCCGGTGATGGACTGGGGTTGACAATTGTAAACAATTTTACAACACCAAGTTATAGTCCAGTTCGGAGACTTCCTCCTTCCTCAGGTAAATGTTCAGGATCTCCTTGAAGCCTACGCATTTATACATATAGAACAATACATGGTGTTTACAGACTGCCCCTGCAACTGCCCGTTGCCAAGGCAATCACCGTGTTCAGACAGAGAGGTGTCACCTGCAGAACCCCCGAATACACATTCAACAAAAAAACAAACAGGGAAAAAAAACAGAGAAGAAAAACAGAGAGAGGCAGAAACATCCGGAAGGCAGAGAGAGCCAGCAAATGACCCATTATATTAAAAATAGATAACATTTGTTCGCTGGTGGGGTAACGTGTAGCGTGACATGAACCCAAGATCCCGGTTGAGGCCGTCCTCATGGGTGCGGAACTTGGCTATCAATTTCTGCTCGACGATTTTGCGTTGTCGTGTGTCTCGAAGGCCGCCTTGGAGTACGCTTACCCGAAGGTCGGTGGATGAATGTCCATGACTGCTGAAGTGTTCCCCGACTGGGAGGGAACCCTCCTGTTTGGCGATTGTTGCGCGGTGTCCGTTCATCCGTTGTCGCAGCGTCTGGATGGTCTCGCCATACTGGACTATAACTTGGTGTTGTAAAATTGTTTACAAATGTTACATGGAGGTCAAGTTAAACTCTGATATAATGGTAAACTAGCCTGGTTATCCAGGCCTGGTTATATTCCTCTATACCAGTACAGCTATCCTGATATATCCAGGCCTGGTTACATTCCTATATAATGGTATAGCTTTCCAGGGTTGCTTGTACTCCGATATAATGGTAAACTATCCTGATATTTAGCTCTGCACTTTCCCAAGATCTGTAGTTTCTCATAAACCAATTTTTTTATAGGTTAAAATGGTAGATAGTTATTTGCAGTGGCTACAATAAGGAAGAAAAACTTTTCATTTATATAGCACCTTATCACATCCTGTGTACATTCAAAAGCATTTTGTAACTAAGAGGATTACTTTGAAGTGCAGTCACTTGATTTGTAGGCAGATATATCATAAGCTCCTTCACATAAAGAGTCAAACATGTTGAAATCAGCTCCAGTTTGCAGAGGGATAAAGGTACTAACATTTGAGATAGTATATGGATGTTGGTGTGCCAACTCATTGGACCATGAACTTATGAGCTTCTTATTGTTCTCGACATTTGGGTGACGCTGGCGAGGCCACATTTATTGCCCATCCCTCGTTGCCCTGAGAAGGTGGTGGTGTGCCTTCTCCTTGAACTACTGCAGTCCTTCGGGTGATGGTGCGCTCACAATAGTAATAGATGATGAGTTCCAGGATTTTGACCCAGTGATGATATACATCCAAGTCGGGATGGCATGTAATATGATGGGGAACTTTGACATGATGGTGTTCCCATGAAGTTACAGCTTTTGTCCTTCTTGGTGATAGATGTCACAGGGCTGGGAGATACTGCTGAAGTAAACTTGGTGAGTTGCTGCAGCAGATCCTGTAGATAGTATGTACTGCAGCCACACTGAACCACTGTTGGAGGGGGTGGATATTGAGTTCAGTGGCAGAGCACCAATCACGCAGGCTTGCATGTTGTTGAGGCTGGCCTCATTCAGGCAAGTGGTGAGTATTCCATCATGCTCCTGACTTGAGCCTTGTAGATGGTGGAGAGGCTTTGAGGGGTTAGGAGGTTAGTAAATCTGTGCAGAATGGCCAGCCTCTGCCCTGCTCTTGTAGCCACAGAGTTGATGGTCAGTGGTAACCCCTACCTTGAACCCATAGGGCCCGATGTTACCAGGGCTGTGGGTTCGCGGCAGGGGGGGGGTTTATTGGGCGCATGGTTAACGCGCCCGGCGAAATCAGTCTGCCCCGCACGCGATCGCAGCCTAATTGGATCCACTTACCTGTTCTTCCGGGTTCCCCACTGCTGAGCTGCGCGGCGGGCAGACTGCGCATGCGCAGTAAGGTCTGTCAGCTGGAGGCGCTCTATTTAAAGGAGCAGTCCTCCACTGACTGATGCTGCAAGAAATAGGAAAAATTACAGCATGGAGCAGCCCAGGGGGAAGGCTGCTCCCAGGTTTCATGATGCCTCACTCCAGGTATCATTGGATGGGGTGAAGAGGAGGAGGGGGAGGACAGAGATCTTCCCCCCGGTGGGCGGGAGCAAGTGGCCTTACTCTGCCACCAAGAAGGCCTGGCTCGAGGTGGCAGAGGAGGTCACCTGCACCACCAACATATCGCCCACCTGCATACAGTGCAGGAGGCGCTGCAATAACCTAAGTAGGTCAGCCAAAGTGAGTACACTTACTCATTCCCCTACACTCCGTCTGCCACATCACCGCCCCCACCCCACATCTCCTTCTGCACTGCCAACACTACTCTGTCACATCACCCCTCGCACCCACTCAAACCTCATCCACATCTTACCTGCACTTACTCACCTCGCCAGTACTCATCCCGCCACTACCACTCAACCCAATCCTCATACAATCTCATGGCTCTATCTCATACTCACCCTCTCATGCATCTCTTTCACGGTCAGCCTCACCCAACCTGCCACTACCTGTGCTGCAGCCACAGGGCATGCATCACATATGTGCAGCAGGCAGCGTAAGGCAAACATGTCGTGAGCATGAAGGGGATGCACAAGGGTGTTTGAGGGTTTGTCATGGTTTTTACTTATATTAATTTCTGACCAACTCACATCACATATTATATTGTCATCACTACTGCCACGTCTTTGCGAATCTTGTCTAGCTTGTGCAATAATGCCCTTTCCTGAGGATCACAATGAAGACCCACACCTGATGCCACCCATTGTGTCACTGCAGAGTGGGTGTAGGTGTCTTTGCAGGGCTCTTTTGTGCAGACGACTGAGAGACGTCGGCGATGTCCCCGGTTGCACCCTGGAAGGATGCGGAGGAGAAGTTGTTGAGGGCAGTGGTGACGTTGACAGCGACAGGTAAGAAGATGGTGCTCGGGCCAGCCGGGAGCAGCTTGGCATGAAGGAGGCTGCAGATGTCCACGACTACATGTCGAGTGACTCTGAGCCTCCGTGTGCACTGCTGCTCAGAGAGGTCCAGGAAGCTGAGCCTCGGTCTGTAGACCCTGTGGCGAGGGTAGTACCTTCTGCGACGCATCTCTCTCTGCGGTTGCCCTCCCTCCTGCTGTACAGGTGGATGTGTCACAGCACTGTGTTGTGGAGCTCCACATGTCAGAGGTAGACGCTGTGGCTGGTGAGGCTGGTGATGCTGTTCGCCCTCCGAGGAGGTCATGACTGCAGCTACGGAGGCCCCCATCCGGAAGATGTACATCTGAGGGGGTCCGCAAGGTAGGTACATGTGTCTGGACCCCGGGGTAAGTGTGCAAGTTTGTGAATTTGATTGTTAGGAGGAGGGTGGTGGAGGCCAAACTTTGTCCCGAGTGACAGAGTGGCATCCTGCAATGAGTGAGGGTCTCCCCACAACCTGTCAAATGGACCTTTGCAGCTGCCACAGGCTGATAGCTGCAACACGTCCATTTCAACTGGGAGTGTTTCCCCCAGTACGGAAAACAGTCCCAGTTGTTTCTAAAATCCCACCCCTCCTGACATATTCCCTTAATCAGGTCTGTTAATGACCTGAAATAGCAAGATAAATACTGTTAGGTGGCACCCCGCTGGCTTTAATTGCCTGCGGGATTCCCACCTGCGGGGGCTGTGCGCGCACGTTGGTGCGTCTGTGGGGAACCCGGAAGTGGGCGGGTTGGAGCCGGACTCCCGACCCGTTCCTGGATTCCCCGATTTTCAGAGCCCCTCCGCCAGGAACGCACCCGATAGCAGGTGCTAAAATGGAGCCCATAATCTTCGAAGTCAGAGATGAGAATGCCAGCATCTGAGTCAAGTTGACACAGGAGCAATAGAATTTTGGTTCATATCCACAATTCCACACGTTCTCGAGTTGTTGAGATGCTTTTCCCCAGGAGTAGAGGCAAAATCAAAGGATGGGCCATCCGAGGGTAATCTCTTGCACCTTCTTAAAGGCAACTGATGGACTGCATCGACAGTGGCCTGTTGGTGGGCTGCACTCTTGGTTCAGGTGGGCTTAAGCTTGAAAGAGAGAAGAAAGTGACCAAAAAAAATATTGAATTTAAAACAACATAGAGACGTGGTAAATAAACATCACCTTTAGACAGAACTAACCCTGTATAGGTGACCTCACAACAACTACTTATTTATATAGCACCTTTGCAGTAGAGAAACATCTCAAGGTCAAATGGAAAAGGCCCTCAAGCCAGGAAGGGAGAGATTAGGTCAGGTGGCTGAAAGCTTGGGTGAAGAGATGGCGCTTTGGGAAGGTTTTTAGAGATAGAGAGGAAAGGAGATGATAGGTGTTCCAGAGAACAGGTCCGAAGCCACTGAACACTCTGCCACCAATAGTGAGTCGATGGGAGGGAGGGGTTGCACAGAAGGCCATAGTCAGATGGATAGAGCATTTGGGAGAGGATAAAAGGGCTGGAGAAGTTTACAGAAATGGGGTGAGGGATTTGTAGATGAGGAGAAAGATTTGCAATAGAATGGGGAGCTGGTGGTGGTAAGTGAAGATAGAGTGATGGGCCAGCATGACAGGGTGCATGAACCTGAATTTTGGACATGACGGAGTTTATGGAAGGAGGAAGATAGACAGACACCAATGAGGCCATTAGAGTAGTCACATCTGGAGGTGACAAAGACATGCATCAGAGATTCAGTGGCTGAGGTACGGTGATGCAGGCGGGCAATGTTGCACAGTTGGAAATAAGCAGTCTTGGCGATAGAGAAGAATCAAGGTTTAATGCTGGGTTGAACAAGCATAAAGATTGCAAGCAGTCTACTCCAGTTTGAGGTGGTGGCCAGGAAGAAGGATGGAATCAATGGCAAGGGAGCAAAGTTTGTGTGTGGAAGCAGCAGACGATGGCTTTGGTCTTCCTGATATTGAGATAAAGGAAGTTGTGACTCAATTGTTTTTAAAATATTTGGTCTTGGGATGTGGGCAATTCTGGTATTTATTGCCCGTCACTAGTTGCACTGGGGGTGTTAAGGGTGAAGCACAGAGTGTGGGACTGAAGTTACTGTGGACCAGACCAGCTAGGGGTTGTGTGTACCTACCCTGAAGGACATTACTGAATCAGTTGTGTTTTTACAACAATCCAGCAACTTTCATGGCCATTTTCTTGTGCCAGCCCACAATTTACCAGATTTATTGAATTCAAGTTCACAACTTACCATGGTGAGATTTGGACTCCCGACCTCTGGGGTGCTAGTCCAGTACCATAAGGCCATCATACCCAAGATTGGATGTCGGATAACCAGTCTGATGGCACAGATGCGGTTGAAAGAACTGATGTGAAGGTACAGCTAGGTATCATCAGGGTACACATGAAAACCAATGCCATGTCTGCAAATGATTCTGCCGAGGAGCAGCATGTAGATGAGTAAAAGGGGGTGCCAGGGATTGATCCTTGTGGGGCTTCTGTAGATGACTGTATGGGCAGGGAATAGGAGCCTTTGTGGGAGATGCACTGGCTGTGTTTGGAATAGAGCTATGCAAGGGCAGTCTCTTAGAGCTGGACAACAAAGAAGAGGTGTTGGGAGGAGGATGCCATGGTTAAGATGGCTTCTCAATATTCTTTATCCAGATTCGAGAAGGTTAATCCTTTCTAAAACTTGAAAGAGGTCAGAGGTTCCATATTATATTCAGAATAATTCACAGCAGATGGAGAAGACTTAAGATAGAAGGTGGCTGTGCGCAAGTAGGTAATGTTTTGGATATGAGTTTTATGCCAAATGAGCTGATGGTCATGGTGCCTGCAGATGTTTTCTGGGCCATATCGCTCACTGACTCTTGGATTCAAAACACAAAACTAGGTCTCTAAGTGCAAACATGTGCATGTATTTAACTCTCAAAACCATACGAACCACACCAGTCTGGGCCAGGTTACAGCAATATAGTGAGATTAGTGTCTTCAGTGTTTTTGATGTTGTCATGAGGCAGGAGAGACTTTGACCCTCCTTTTTATAAAGTTGGCATCGGAGAGTGATTTTTCAGCCGTGATAATTCATCATTTATTCAGATCCTGGGAGGTAGCCACTGAGTTGCTCTCCAACTGCAATTTGGGGTATAGTGCAAACCAGTAGCATCACAATTCAGAAGTCATTTTGACACAGGGTATTGAGAGTCCTTCTCGTTATTATTCGTGAAATAGAAATAATTGAATAAGCCTTCCTGATGTCTTTGATGGCAAACATACTGCACTGGTGTGTTACTGAGCCACACAGACCAGGAGGTCTCAGATTTGATCGCTGGGCTGTGCTGAGTTAATCGTCATCAGCAAGGACAGAATTGGGATGCTACAACTGGCTACAGTGCCCCTGGGACAGGGAGAGGAAAGATTAGCCACAGTTCCTGTTGCTTAATGCTGTCCAGGGACGACGACTCCTGCAAGTGCAGGTTGCATGAAGATGGTATTAGGCTCAGTTAAGATGCCCCCCACACCTGAATAGCTTGCACATGAAGGCCACGTGGGTGAGTTACTTGTCAACGCACTTGGAGCGGTGCAACAGCAGAAATCAGCGCTTTAAGGAGAATTGAGAGGGGCATTAAAAATAAAGAATGGAAAAATGTTGGGACATAACGACAAAATGGAAACACTAAGGAACTGGAACGGGATTACAGGTGGGAGGCCGAAGGAGAAGCCAGAAAGAAGTGGAAAAATCTGAACAGATTAAGGACTTCAGGGTATTCCCGTGTGCTCATGACAACCCGAGCAGCACTGACACCAAAGCATCATGACACGATGATTCACTCAGCACACAGACCTGTCCTGGATTATAAAGCACAAAAAAGAATATTAAAAAGCTGATATTCTTGAATCCTGCTGAAATAATAGATTATGCTATGAAGTTATCATGATCTATTTATTATCACAAATCATTCTAATTAAGAAATAAGAGTCCTTGTAATGAGAGAAAATGTTTAATCTTTCTCTGTTTTTCTCTCTCTCTCCCACCAAATATCATTTGTATTGTAGACATTACCTAAACCATTTAATTTGAGTCCAACATCCAAATATGATCCAACTGGGCAAGTGCTCAAAAGTGCTTCAGGAGCAGTCCATATACATTAAGCAGCAGTTTGTGGAAAAGCGTAGTCCAGAGCATTGACGTATTTCACAGAGTATTTGTAGGCTTAAAACATTGGCTATGCTGGTGCTGTTATCTTTATCAACAGTACATGCAATCAAGTCCCTTACTGATTGGCGAGAGGTGCAGGAGTAGAAGTTGTGAATTAGGCCTCCTTGGCGTTCTGAACTAGAATTTTACTCTGGCCAAAAACACCTGTCCTAGTGTTCAATAATGACTTACAACTGTCACTGTAGTCTCCGTAAATGTTGATTCATTCAAGCTTCTGTGACTTTCTCATTCTGGTTTGAATAGTTGTATGCAGTGGGGGGAAAGCTATGCATTAAATTATACAGGCCAGCTCAGTTTTATTCTCACTCAATGTTTGCATCTGGGTTTTTTGGATTATAGCCAGGAATGGGAACGTTGATTGATTTCATAGTATCATACTAGATACAGCACAGGAGGAGGCCATTCGGCCCATCATGTCTGTGCCAGCTCTTTGAAAGAGCTATCCAATTAGTCCCATTCCCCTTCTGTTCCCCCATAGCCCTGTAAATGTTTTCACTTCAATTATTTATCTAAACCCCTTTTGAAAGTTACTATTGAATCTGCATCCACCACCTTTTAAGAAAATGTTTCAAGGCACTTCACAAAAGTGTAATAAAAATGGACGTCAAGCCAAAGAAGAAGATATCAGGACGGGGTGGCCAAAAGCATGGTCAAAGGGATGAGTTTTAAGGAGGGTCTTAAAGGAGGAGAGGGAGGTGGAGTAGCAGATGGGTTTGGAGAGTGAATCCCAGATTGTGGGCTCCAGGCTGCTGAAGGAACAGCTGCCAATGGTGAGGTGAAGGGTGGGTGGGGGGCAAAAAGCCAGAGTTAGAGGAACGGAGGGTTTCGGGAGATGGTAGGGGGGAAGCGGTGGGTGTTGTAGGGATGGAGAAGGGCAAGGCCATGACGGGATTTAAAGCCGAGGATGTGCATTTTAAATTTGAGGCGTTGCGAGACCAGGAGGCAATGTAGCTCTGCAAGGACAGAGGTGCTGGGTGTGCAAGACTTGTGCGATGAAGTAGTTGTGAGGGCATAGCAGCTCCTGAGGGTGTGAGTACAAGCAGAAAGAAGGTGCAGTGAAGTCTTCCCTGCTGACTTATGGGGAGCAATGGCAACTGGGGAAGGGAAGCCCTGATAGTGTTGAAGCTGACAAGTTGTACAGAGAGCAGGAGAGACGTGGTGAGATCATTAAATTTCTTCCAGCATTGCAGTCAGATCCTGGTGAAAATGCTGATGGCTTTCTTGCGTTGTGCCACCTCGTCATGTCTGTTCATCAGTTCACCGCAGCACCCAAATACTGTCCGTGAGGGAGAGGACCTCCTTTCTGTTGTACACTTGGTGTACCAGCATCTCCTTGCATCTGAAAACCATGCGGAACTGCTGGAACTTAGGTTGTCCACTGACAGTTCCGTAGTGTTGCCAACAAAAAAAAAACACCTCCCCTTTAAGCTGCGGAAAGACCTTAAGAACCTGCATCAGCGCCCAACAGCCGCCTACGGAAAGAGCGCACAGTCCTGCTGGCAGCTCACCTCCAACGTGTGACCCGCAAACGGGGACTGATTCCTCCGGGTGGCAGCTGCTCTCGTCCGGCCCACCACCCGCTGGGAGACCAAATGAGCCCCTCGCCCCATGGTTGTGAAATGAGAAGTAGTATTAATTTTGGGGAGGATAGAGGGAATGGTATCAGAGGGGGACGTCGTACCGGTAGCAATAAGAAGAGGAAAGTTAGTGTGTGAAATCAAGGGAACACACGAGAATGGAGCTGTCACATTCTGGTCTGACTACTGTCTGATGCTCTGCCCATTCTTACAAGTGCAGTTTGTGGACTACCTGTTCTGCCAAAGTGGCTAAATATACAACACTGGTCTGCTTATACTCAGATGTTAGCCAATGTTATTTCTGCTCTGAATTGAACTCCAGCTGAAGTCACAGCTGTTTTTTGTCCACCTAGACAATGCTGCAGCATTCACTTCACTGGTGCCAGGCCATGCTTCTTCCACATTTCAAAGATTAATAAGGTAACTGTATTGTGTGACAGCACCAGAACTAACTTCAAGGGTTCTTATGTTTTACCCAGGTTTACCCTGTGGGCAGTGGATAACACTGGAAGACGCTCCAGACCAAGTGCAGTCACTGTTAAAGTACCTTGTCCACTTGTGGATGATGTCAAGGCAAAAGGTATGTTTCCTGACACTTTTTTTTAACTGGTTCTCTGTTCTAAGAATCCATTAGATCCCAGGTAATCACTGCCCATACCTGATATATTATTCACTGTGTGTTCTGTGTAATCACTGTCCATACCTGATATATTATTCACTGTGTGTTCTGTGTAATCACTGTCCATACCTGATATATTATTCACTGTGTGTTCTGTGTAATCACTGTCCATACCTGATATATTATTCACTGTGTGTTCTGTGTAATCACTGTCCAAACCTGATATATTATTCACTGTGTGTTCTGTGTAATCACTGTCCACACCTGATATATTATTCACTGTGTGTTCTGTGTAATCACTGTCCATACCTGATATATTATTCACTGTGTGTTCTGTGTAATCACTGTCCAAACCTGATATATTATTCACTGTGTGTTCTGTCTAGTCACTGTCCATACCTGATATATTATTCACTGTGTGTTCTGTGTAATCACTGTCCAAACCTGATATATTATTCACCGTGTGTTCTGTCTAGTCACTGTCCATACCTGATATATTATTCACTGTGTGTTCTGTGTAATCACTGTCCAAACCTGATATATTATTCACCGCGTGTTCTGTCTAGTCACTGTCCATACCTGATATATTATTCAGTGTGTGTTCTGTGTAATCACTGTCCATACCTGATATATTATTCACTGTGTGTTCTGTGTAATCACTGTCCAAACCTGATATATTATTCACTGTGTGTTCTGTCTAGTCACTGTCAAACCTGATATATTATTCACTGTGTGTTCTGTGTAATCACTGTCCATACCTGATATATTATTCACCGCGTGTTCTGTCTAGTCACTGTCAAACCTGATATATTATTCCCTGTGTGTTCTGTGTAATCACTGTCAAACCTGATATATTATTCACTGTGTGTTCTGTGTAATCACTGTCCAAACCTGATATATTATTCACTGTGTGTTCTGTCTAGTCACTGTCCATACCTGATATATTATTCACTGTGTGTTCTGTGTAATCACTGTCCATACCTGATATATTATTCACCGCGTGTTCTGTCTAGTCACTGTCCATACCTGATATATTATTCACTGTGTGTTCTGTGTAATCACTGACCATACCTGATATATTATTCACTGTGTGTTCTGTGTAATCACTGTCCATACCTGATATATTATTCACTGTGTGTTCTGTGTAATCACTGTCCATACCTGATATATTATTCACTGTGTGTTCTGTGTAATCACTGTCCAAACCTGATATATTATTCACTGTGTGTTCTGTGTAATCACTGTCCATACCTGATATATTATTCACTGTGTGTTCTGTGTAATCACTATCCATACCTGATATATTATTCACTGTGTGTTCTGTGTAATCACTGTCCAAACCTGATATATTATTCACCGTGTGTTCTGTCTAGTCACTGTCCATACCTGATATATTATTCACCGCGTGTTCTGTCTAGTCACTGTCCATACCTGATATATTATTCAGTGTGTGTTCTGTGTAATCACTGTCCATACCTGATATATTATTCACCGTGTGTTCTGTCTAGTCACTGTCCATACCTGATATATTATTCACTGTGTGTTCTGTGTAATCACTGTCCATACCTGATATATTATTCATTGCGTGTTCTGTCTAATCACTGTCCACACCTGATATATTATTCACTGTGTGTTCTGTCTAGTCACTGTCCACACCTGATATATTATTCACTGTGTGTTCTGTCTAGTCACTGTCCATACCTGATATATTATTCAGTGTTCTAAGAACATAAGAAATTGGAGCAGGAGTCGGCCATATGACCTCTCGAGCCTGCTCCGCTATTCAGTAATATCATAGCTGATCTTCTACCTCAACTCCACTTTCCCACCTGATTCCCATATCCCTTGATTCACTTTGTGTCCAAAAATATATCGATCTCAGTTTTGAATACACTCAACCATTGAGCATCCACAGCCCTCTGCGGTAGGGAATTCCAAAAGTTCCCAACCCTCTGAGTGAAGAAATTTTTCCTCATCTCAGTCCTAAATATCCGTCCCCTTATCTAGAGATAATGACCTCTAGTTCTGGGCTCTCCAGCCTGGGGAAACAGCCTCTCAGCATCTACTCTGGGAAGCCCTCTAAGAATTTTATATGTTTCATTGACATCACCTCTCATTCTTCTAAACTTCAGAGAATATAGGCCCATTCTACTCATTCTCGCCTCATAGGACAACCCTGTCAGCCGAGGAATCAATCCAGTGAACCTTCGTTGCACCCTCTCGAAGGCAAGTATATCCTTCCTTAGATAAGGAGACCAAAACTGTAAAAAATGTACGATCAGTGTGGTCTCACCAGAGCAGCAAGACCTTGTTACTCTTATACTCCAACCCCCTTGCAATAAAGGCTAACATACCATTTGCCTTCCTAATTGCCTAATGCAATGTAATCACTGTCCATACCTGATATATTATTCACTGTGTGTTCTATGTAATCACTGTCCATACCTGATATATTATTCACTGTGTGTTCTGTGTAACCACTGTCAAACCTGATATATTATTCACTGTGTGTTCTGTGTAATCACTGTCAAACCTGACATATTATTCACTGTGTGTTCTGCGTAATCACTGTCAAACCTGATATATTATTCACCTTGTGTTCTGTGTAATCACTGACCATACCTGATATATTATTCACTGTGTGTTCTGTGTAATCACTGTCCATACCTGATATATTATTCACCGTGTGTTCTGTGTAATCACTGACCATACCTGATATATTATTCACTGTGTGTTCTGTGTAATCACTGTCCATACCTGATATATTATTCATTGTGTGTTCTGTGTAATCACTGTCCATACCTGACATATTATTCACCGTGTGTTCTGTCTAGTCACTGTCAAACCTGATATATTATTCACTGTGTGTTCTGTGTAATCACTGTCCATACCTGATATATTATTCACTGTGTGTTCTGTGTAATCACTGTCCATACCTGATATATTATTCACTGTGTGTTCTATGTAATCACTGTCAAACCTGATATATTATTCACCGTGTGTTCTGTGTAATCACTGTCAAACCTGATATATTATTCATTGTGTGTTCTGTGTAATCACTGTCCATACCTGATATATTATTCACTGTGTGTTCTGTGTAATCACTGTCAAACCTGATATATTATTCACTGTGTGTTCTGTGTAATCACTGTCCATACCTGATATATTATTCACTGTGTGTTCTGTGTAATCACTGTCAAACCTGATATATTATTCACTGTGTGTTCTGTGTAATCACTGTCAAACCTGATATATTATTCACTGTGTGTTCTGTGTAATCACTGTCAAACCTGATATATTATTCACTGTGTGTTCTGTGTAATCACTGTCCATACCTGATATATTATTCACTGTGTGTTCTGTGTAATCACTGTCCATACCTGATATATTATTCACTGTGTGTTCTATGTAATCACTGTCCATACCTGATATATTATTCACTGTGTGTTCTGTGTAATCACTGCCCACACCTGATATATTATTCACTGTGTGTTCTGTGTAATCACTGCCCATACCTGATATATTATTCACTGTGTGTTCTGTGTAATCACTGCCCATACCTGATATATTATTCACTGTGTGTTCTGTGTAATCACTGTCCATACCTGATATATTATTCACTGTGTGTTCTATGTAATCACTGTCCATACCTGATATATTATTCACTGTGTGTTCTGTGTAATCACTGCCCATACCTGATATATTATTCACTGTGTGTTCTGTGTAATCACTGTCAAACCTGATATATTATTCACTGTGTGTTCTGTGTAATCACTGTCAAACCTGATACATTATTCACTGTGTGTTCTGTGTAATCACTGTCAAACCTGATATATTATTCACTGTGTGTTCTGTGTAATCACTGTCAAACCTGATATATTATTCACTGTGTGTTCTGTGTAATCACTGTCAAACCTGATATATTATTCACTGTGTGTTCTGTGTAATCACTGTCAAACCTGATATATTATTCATTGTGTGTTCTGTGTAATCACTGTCAAACCTGATATATTATTCACTGTGTGTTCTGTGTAATCACTGTCCATACCTGATATATTATTTACCGTGTGTTCTGTGTAATCACTGTCAAACCTGATATATTATTCACTGTGTGTTCTGTGTAATCACTGTCCATACCTGATATATTATTCACTGTGTGTTCTGTGTAATCACTGTCCATACCTGATATATTATTCACTGTGTGTTCTGTGTAATCACTGTCCATACCTGATATATTATTCACTGTGTGTTCTGTGTAATCACTGTCCATACCTGATATATTATTCACTGTGTGTTCTGTGTAATCACTGTCCATACCTGATATATTATTTACCGTGTGTTCTGTGTAATCACTGTCAAACCTGATATATTATTCACTGTGTGTTCTGTGTAATCACTGTCCATACCTGATATATTATTCACTGTGTGTTCTGTGTAATCACTGTCAAACCTGATATATTATTCATTGTGTGTTCTGTGTAATCACTGTCCAAACCTGTTATATTATTCACTGTGTGTTCTGTGTAATCACTGTCAAACCTGATATATTATTCACTGTGTGTTCTGTGTAATCACTGTCCATACCTGATATATTATTCACTGTGTGTTCTGTGTAATCACTGTCCATACCTGATATATTATTTACCGTGTGTTCTGTGTAATCACTGTCAAACCTGATATATTATTCACTGTGTGTTCTGTGTAATCACTGTCCATACCTGATATATTATTCACTGTGTGTTCTGTGTAATCACTGTCAAACCTGATATATTATTCACTGTGTGTTCTGTGTAATCACTGTCCATACCTGATATATTATTCACCGTGTGTTCTGTGCAATCACTGTCAAACCTGATATATTATTCACTGTGTGTTCTGTGTAATCACTGTCCATACCTGATATATTATTCACTGTGTGTTCTGTGTAATCACTGTCCAAACCTGATATATTATTTACCGTGTGTTCTGTGTAATCACTGTCAAACCTGATATATTATTCACTGTGTGTTCTGTGTAATCACTGTCCATACCTGATATATTATTCACTGTGTGTTCTGTGTAATCACTGTCAAACCTGATATATTATTCACTGTGTGTTCTGTGTAATCACTGTCCATACCTGATATATTATTCACTGTGTGTTCTGTGTAATCACTGTCAAACCTGATATATTATTCACTGTGTGTTCTGTGTAATCACTGTCCATACCTGATATATTATTCACTGTGTGTTCTGTGTAATCACTGTCAAACCTGATACATTATTCACCGTGTGTTCTGTGTAATCACTGTCCATACCTGATATATTATTCACCGTGTGTTCTGTGTAATCACTGTCAAACCTGATATATTATTCACTGTGTGTTCTGTGTAATCACTGTCCAACCTGATATATTATTCACTGTGTGTTCTGTGTAATCACTGTCAAACCTGATATATTATTCACTGTGTGTTCTGTGTAATCACTGCCCATACCTGATATATTATTCACTGTGTGTTCTGTGTAATCACTGTCCATACCTGATATATTATTCATTGTGTGTTCTGTGTAATCACTGACCATACCTGATATATTATTCACTGTGTGTTCTGTGTAATTACTGTCCATACCTGATATATTATTCACTGTGTGTTCTGTGTAATCACTGTCCATACCTGATATATTATTCACTGTGTGTTCTGTGTAATCACTGTCCATACCTGATATATTATTCACTGTGTGTTCTGTGTAATCACTGTCCATACCTGATATATTATTCACTGTGTGTTCTATGTAATCACTGTCCATACCTGATATATTATTCACTGTGTGTTCTGTGTAATCACTGTCAAACCTGATATATTATTCACCTTGTGTTCTGTGTAATCACTGTCCATACCTGATATATTATTCACTGTGTGTTCTGTGTAACCACTGTCAAACCTGATATATTATTCACTGTGTGTTCTGTGTAATCACTGTCAAACCTGATATATTATTCACCTTGTGTTCTGTGTAATCACTGACCATACCTGATATATTATTCACTGTGTGTTCTGTGTAATCACTGTCCATACCTGATATATTATTCACTGTGTGTTCTGTGTAATCACTGTCCATACCTGATATATTATTCACTGTGTGTTCTATGTAAGCACTGTCCATACCTGATATATTATTCACTGTGTGTTCTGTGTAATCACTGTCAAACCTGATATATTATTCACCTTGTGTTCTGTGTAATCACTGTCCATACCTGATATATTATTCACTGTGTGTTCTGTGTAACCACTGTCAAACCTGATATATTATTCACTGTGTGTTCTGTGTAATCACTGTCAAACCTGATATATTATTCACCTTGTGTTCTGTGTAATCACTGACCATACCTGATATATTATTCACTGTGTGTTCTGTGTAATCACTGTCCATACCTGATATATTATTCACTGTGTGTTCTGTGTAATCACTGTCCATACCTGACATATTATTCACCGTGTGTTCTGTGTAATCACTGTCAAACCTGATATATTATTCACCTTGTGTTCTGTGTAATCACTGACCATACCTGATATATTATTCACTGTGTGTTCTGTGTAATCACTGTCCATACCTGATATATTATTCACTGTGTGTTCTGTGTAATCACTGTCCATACCTGATATATTATTCACTGTGTGTTCTGTGTAATCACTGTCAAACCTGATATATTATTCACCTTGTGTTCTGTGTAATCACTGTCCATACCTGATATATTATTCACTGTGTGTTCTGTGTAACCACTGTCAAACCTGATATATTATTCACTGTGTGTTCTGTGTAATCACTGTCAAACCTGATATATTATTCACCTTGTGTTCTGTGTAATCACTGACCATACCTGATATATTATTCACTGTGTGTTCTGTGTAATCACTGTCCATACCTGATATATTATTCACTGTGTGTTCTGTGTAATCACTGTCCATACCTGACATATTATTCACCGTGTGTTCTGTGTAATCACTGTCAAACCTGATATATTATTCACTGTGTGTTCTGTGTAATCACTGTCCATACCTGATATATTATTCACTGTGTGTTCTGTGTAATCACTGTCAAACCTGATATATTATTCACTGTGTGTTCTGTGTAATCACTGTCAAACCTGATATATTATTCACTGTGTGTTCTGTGTAATCACTGTCCATACCTGATATATTATTCACTGTGTGTTCTGTGTAATCACTGTCAAACCTGATATATTATTCACTGTGTGTTCTGTGTAATCACTGTCCATACCTGATATATTATTCATTGTGTGTTCTGTGTAATCACTGTCCATACCTGATATATTATTCATTGTGTGTTCTGTGTAATCACTGTCCATACCTGATATATTATTCACTGTGTGTTCTGTGTAATCACTGTCAAACCTGATATATTATTCATTGTGTGTTCTGTGTAATCACTGTCCATACCTGATATATTATTCACTGTGTGTTCTGTGTAATCACTGTCAAACCTGATATATTATTCACTGTGTGTTCTGTGTAATCACTGTCCATACCTGATATATTATTCACTGTGTGTTCTGTGTAATCACTGACCATACCTGATATATTATTCACTGTGTGTTCTGTGTAATCACTGTCCATACCTGATATATTATTCACTGTGTGTTCTGTGTAATCACTGTCCATACCTGATATATTATTCACTGTGTGTTCTGTGTAATCACTGTCCATACCTGACATATTATTCACCGTGTGTTCTGTGTAATCACTGTCAAACCTGATATATTATTCACTGTGTGTTCTGTGTAATCACTGTCCATACCTGATATATTATTCACTGTGTGTTCTGTGTAATCACTGTCAAACCTGATATATTATTCACTGTGTGTTCTGTGTAATCACTGTCCATACCTGATATATTATTCACTGTGTGTTCTGTGTAATCACTGTCCATACCTGATATATTATTCACTGTGTGTTCTGTGTAATCACTGTCAAACCTGATATATTATTCACTGTGTGTTCTGTGTAATCACTGTCAAACCTGATATATTATTCACTGTGTGTTCTGTGTAATCACTGTCAAACCTGATATATTATTCACTGTGTGTTCTGTGTAATCACTGTCAAACCTGATATATTATTCACCGTGTGTTCTGTGTAATCACTGTCAAACCTGATATATTATTCACCGTGTGTTCTGTGTAATCACTGTCAAACCTGATATATTATTCACCGTGTGTTCTGTGTAATCACTGTCCATACCTGATATATTATTCACTGTGTGTTCTGTGTAATCACTGTCCATACCTGATATATTATTCACCTTGTGTTCTGTGTAATCACTGTCCATACCTGATATATTATTCACTGTGTGTTCTGTGTAATCACTGTCCATACCTGATATATTATTCACTGTGTGTTCTGTGTAATCACTGTCCATACCTGATATATTATTCACTGTGTGTTCTGTGTAATCACTGTCCATACCTGATATATTATTCACTGTGTGTTCTATGTAATCACTGTCCATACCTGATATATTATTCACTGTGTGTTCTGTGTAATCACTGTCCATACCTGATATATTATTCACTGTGTGTTCTGTGTAATCACTGTCCATACCTGATATATTATTCACTGTGTGTTCTATGTAATCACTGTCCATACCTGATATATTATTCACTGTGTGTTCTGTGTAATCACTGTCCATACCTGATATATTATTCACTGTGTGTTCTGTGTAATCACTGTCCATACCTGATATATTATTCACCTTGTGTTCTGTGTAATCACTGTCCATACCTGATATATTATTCACTGTGTGTTCTGTGTAATCACTGTCCATACCTGATATATTATTCACTGTGTGTTCTGTGTAATCACTGTCAAACCTGATACATTATTCACCGTGTGTTCTGTGTAATCACTGTCAAACCTGATATATTATTCACTGTGTGTTCTGTGTAATCACTGTCCAAACCTGATATATTATTTACCGTGTGTTCTGTGTAATCACTGTCAAACCTGATATATTATTCACTGTGTGTTCTGTGTAATCACTGTTCAAACCTGACATATTATTCACCGTGTGTTCTGTGTAATCACTGTCCATACCTGATATATTATTCACTGTGTGTTCTGTGTAATCACTGTCAAACCTGATATATTATTCACTGTGTGTTCTGTGTAATCACTGTCCATACCTGATATATTATTCACCGTGTGCTTTGTGTAAACACTGTCCATACCTGATATATTATTCACCGTGTGCTCTGTGTAAACACTGTCCATACCTGATATATTATTCACCGTGTGCTCTGTGTAAACACTGTCCATACCTGATATATTATTCACTGTGTGTTCTGTGTAATCACTGTCAAACCTGATATATTATTCACTGTGTGTTCTGTGTAATCACTGTCCATACCTGATATATTATTCATTGTGTGTTCTGTGTAATCACTGTCCATACCTGATATATTATTCATTGTGTGTTCTGTGTAATCACTGTCCATACCTGATATATTATTCACTGTGTGTTCTGTGTAATCACTGTCAAACCTGATATATTATTCATTGTGTGTTCTGTGTAATCACTGTCCATACCTGATATATTATTCACTGTGTGTTCTGTGTAATCCCTGTCCATACCTGATATATTATTCACTGTGTGTTCTGTGTAATCACTGTCCATACCTGACATATTATTCACCGTGTGTTCTGTGTAATCACTGTCAAACCTGATATATTATTCACTGTGTGTTCTGTGTAATCACTGTCCATACCTGATATATTATTCACTGTGTGTTCTGTGTAATCACTGTCAAACCTGATATATTATTCACTGTGTGTTCTGTGTAATCACTGTCCATACCTGATATATTATTCACTGTGTGTTCTGTGTAATCACTGTCCATACCTGATATATTATTCACTGTGTGTTCTGTGTAATCACTGTCAAACCTGATATATTATTCACTGTGTGTTCTGTGTAATCACTGTCAAACCTGATATATTATTCACTGTGTGTTCTGTGTAATCACTGTCAAACCTGATATATTATTCACTGTGTGTTCTGTGTAATCACTGTCAAACCTGATATATTATTCACCGTGTGTTCTGTGTAATCACTGTCAAACCTGATATATTATTCACCGTGTGTTCTGTGTAATCACTGTCCATACCTGATATATTATTCACTGTGTGTTCTGTGTAATCACTGTCCATACCTGATATATTATTCACTGTGTGTTCTGTGTAATCACTGTCCATACCTGATATATTATTCACTGTGTGTTCTGTGTAATCACTGTCCATACCTGATATATTATTCACTGTGTGTTCTGTGTAATCACTGTCCATACCTGATATATTATTCACCTTGTGTTCTGTGTAATCACTGTCCATACCTGATATATTATTCACTGTGTGTTCTGTGTAATCACTGTCCATACCTGATATATTATTCACTGTGTGTTCTGTGTAATCACTGTCCATACCTGATATATTATTCACTGTGTGTTCTGTGTAATCACTGTCCATACCTGATATATTATTCACTGTGTGTTCTGTGTAATCACTGTCCATACCTGATATATTATTCACTGTGTGTTCTATGTAATCACTGTCCATACCTGATATATTATTCACTGTGTGTTCTGTGTAATCACTGTCCATACCTGATATATTATTCACTGTGTGTTCTGTGTAATCACTGTCCATACCTGATATATTATTCACCTTGTGTTCTGTGTAATCACTGTCCATACCTGATATATTATTCACTGTGTGTTCTGTGTAATCACTGTCCATACCTGATATATTATTCACTGTGTGTTCTGTGTAATCACTGTCAAACCTGATACATTATTCACCGTGTGTTCTGTGTAATCACTGTCAAACCTGATATATTATTCACTGTGTGTTCTGTGTAATCACTGTCCAAACCTGATATATTATTTACCGTGTGTTCTGTGTAATCACTGTCAAACCTGATATATTATTCACTGTGTGTTCTGTGTCATCACTGTTCAAACCTGACATATTATTCACCGTGTGTTCTGTGTAATCACTGTCCATACCTGATATATTATTCACTGTGTGTTCTGTGTAATCACTGTCAAACCTGATATATTATTCACTGTGTGTTCTGTGTAATCACTGTCCATACCTGATATATTATTCACCGTGTGCTTTGTGTAAACACTGTCCATACCTGATATATTATTCACCGTGTGCTCTGTGTAAACACTGTCCATACCTGATATATTATTCACCGTGTGCTCTGTGTAAACACTGTCCATACCTGATATATTATTCACCGTGTGCTCTGTGTAAACACTGTCCATACCTGATATATTATTCACCGTGTGCTCTGTGTCATCACTGTCCATTCCTGATATATTATTCACTGTGTGTTCTGTGTAAACACTGTCAAACCTGATATATTATTCACCGTGTGTTCTGTGTCATCACTGTCCATTCCTGATATATTATTCACCGTGTGCTCTGTGTCATCACTGTCCATTCCTGATATATTATTCACTGTGTGTTCTGTGTGATCAAAGTTTATAAGATATTAAGGGGAACAGATAGGATGGATAGAGAGAAACTATTTCCACTGGTTGTGGATTTTAGGAGTAGTGGGCACTGTCTAAAAATTAGAGCCAGACCTTTCAGGAGCGAGATTTGTAAACATTTCTACACACAAAGGGTGGTAGAAGTTTGGAACTCTCTTCCGCAAATTGCAATTGATACTAGCTCAATTGCTAAATTTAAATCTGAGATAGATAGCTTTTTGGCAACCAAAGGTATTAAGGGAGATGGGCCAAAGGCAGGTATATGGAGTTCGATCACAGATCAGCCATGATCTTATCAAATGGCGGAGCAGGCACGAGGGGCTGAATGGCCTGCTCCTGTTCCTATGTTCCTAATCACTGTCATACCTGATATATTATTCACCGTGTCTTCTATCTAATCACTGTCCATACCTTTTCATTATTGGGTTGGAGATATTTACCTTGGGATACTAGCCTCTCCCATAAGTGAACCTCCTGCTCCCTATGATCAAGAGTTCCACCTTTTTACTGCTCAATTTGTCGCTAAAGAATAGCAAGTGTTATAACCCAGAAGCGTTTTTCTATATGTTGCCTATGGGAATGTATCGTGTGTCGTTTCGTAATTCCCCTCAGCTTGAAAAGCAGATTGAATAAAAATGCTCACCAGACAGAGATTGGGGTTGTGAACAAGTGGTTTTTATTATATAAGACAGGTAAATGAAGCAGTAAACAGCATAAAGCAGTGAAACATACATTTCTCTCCTCATCCTGATACCTGAAATAATAAAGATGCCACTCACTTTCTCTCTAAACATAGACTTCAAACAGAAGTTTGCTGGCTGTATTTTCCGTCTGGCCGAGCTCACCTTCTGGGTCAGCACCAAATTTTAAACCGTACCACTGTTCAGCTGCTGCTTGCAAGATTCCACTACTGTATGTGAACTGCTCTCAGTCGAAATCCCACCCGTGGGTATAGTTTGACCTGGATAATCTTAAACATGGTGATGTGTTTCCATGCATGGTGGACACCTGTCTGATCAAAAAAACACATGTAATCTACCCCAGCCAATCAACCTTCACTTTATGCACCAGCTGATTCCGATCTCCAGTCTTTGCACCTTTTTTTGTGTCGCTCGAGTAGTCCTTGCCCTCGAGCCTGCTGCCCACGGTGGACCTACTTATGCTACCTCTTCCATACGTGTAACGTGCGATCGCTGTGCCTCCAGCAGTTGCTTGGCATCTTCTCATATTTCTGACCACGCCAGCCTTTCTTCATGCCCCGTGCCCCTTCTGTCTTGCGCTCACTGGAAATGACTGCCAAATTTGTGCCCTTTCCCCAGTGCTTCGTACAAGTCCGTGTCCTTAGAATCATGCAGTATTGCAGCGCAGAAACAAGCCATTTTGCCCGTCAAAGCTGTGTTTGTGCATTTTTCCACACGAGCTGAGTCTAACCTTACTCTCCTGTCCATACCGTTTAATATTTCTTTTTTCAAGCAACCATCTCATTCCCCTTTAAAAGGAATTTGTGGATTCTGCATGCTCTAGTTTACAAACAGATCGTTCCTGTGAGATTTGGTGTTGCAGATACTGCAGGGAGTTCAACAGTCTGCATGCACGCAATCAAGTTTTAAGGATGCTCCATTAATCTCCCGAAAGTAAAGAAATATGGCTAAGAACACCTGTCATGCAGACTCTAAAACTTGAACTCCTCAGTGAAGCCAATGTCATGTCTTGGTTAGGGTTAAAATAATCCCATCCCTTTCATGACTTTATGTAGTCTATCTTGGTCTGCACTGGACTCCTCGGGTTAGATAAGTACAAGCACACCACAAGAACACCTCTCCTAGTTTACCAGAAATGGGATACAGTATATTTATCATGAGTCTCTGTAACCCTCTTTATTAGACAATTGTTTAGCAGGCTGATAGTACCATATGTTTGGTTCGAGAGAATATTTGATGTCGTCCAAGCTTTGCCAACAGGCAATTGGACCAGTTATTACCGAACACTCACCAGTCTCAATTGCAGCAACCTGTACTTGGAACATAGCAACTGGAGCAGGCCATTCAGCCCCTCGAGCCTGTTCCACCATTCAGTTGGATCATGGCTGTTCTGTATCTTCACTCCATTTACCCGCCTTGGTTCCATAACCCTTAATAACCTTGCCTAACAAAAATCGATCAATCTCAGTTTTGAAATTTTCAATTGACCCCCCCAGCCTCAACAGATTTTTGGGGGAGAGAGTTCCAGATTTCCACTACCCTTTGTGTGAAGAAGTGCTTCCTGACATCACCCCTGAACGGCCAGCTCTAATTTTAAGGTTATGCCCCCTTGTTCTGGACTCTCCCACCAGAAGAAATAATTTCTTTTATCTACCCTATCAAATCCTTTAATCATCTTAAACACCTCAATTATATCAGTAGATTAGTCATCAACAAAATGGAAGAATGCTTGCAATTCACTTATTGGCAACCTGTACAGATTCTGATACCTCTTCGATCTCTTATATTAACTGGTATATTTTGACTTCTTCCCCAGAAATAGCTGACAAAATCTATAACTTGTTCAATGGCTACACAAGTGGAAAGGAGCAACAGACTGCATACAACACACTGATGGATCTGGGCTCATCCACCCTGCACCGAGTGTATTACCACTACAATCAGGACTATGAGCACTTTGGGGAATTCACCTGGCGCTGTGAAGATGAATTGGGACCAAGGTATGTGCACTTCGACCAGTTACAGGGTGCAGCGATCCATATTATTCTTTTTCACTCGAGCTTGTTCCTTCACCAAGTTTAGAATGTAAAACACGTGAAGACTAACTTGAGTGGTGATTTTCTAGCCTATGATAGCAGGGAGCAGTGTTGATGCTGATGGGCAATGCAGTTTTCTACCTGTAAGTGGTAATAATCATTGGCTGTTGCCAGCTTTCTGATTGTTTTCTGTTGCCAGGTACCAAGAATAAGAACTTTCTCACCAAAGCTTGGGGAAGAATAGGGTTGGTGGACAAGTGGGATAGACCGATAAAACTATTGACCAGCATGGCCTATTTGTGGGTAAAATTAGACAGATTGGCCATGATTGTTGGGCTGTGTGTTGTTCACAAGCATCAGTAATGGCTGTAAATAGTAATGGCCGCATATAGTATTACAGCATTTCAGAATGGAAAATGAAGAAAGTTAAATACTCAGATTACATTGCAGAAAGAACAGATCGTTTTCAATGTGACTGACTAAGCAAGGAACCTTGGAAATCATTAGATCCTGATTCAGCTTTGCAGTCTGCATGTCTCGATAACTTCCTCATCCATGGAATTGTCTTGTCCATGCAGTTTCCTTGCCCTGTATTTGTGCAGTTTTAGGCTTCCATCAATGTATTATTGAGTGGTTGGAACTGGGTGGAAAGGCATCATGGGGGTGAAATCGGTCTTGGGCGGGAGTGCAGAACGGCGGCCCATTTTATACCGGGCCCGATTCTCTTCTCCATTGAAAATGGTAATGTAAAACAGGCTGCCAATTCGCCATCTTCCATTCTACTAGCGCCCACGAGGAATATCTTTGCCTGTGGCCTTAGACTATTAAATACTGCCTGGCCGATTAGTTGGATTCGAAGCTCCTCTCCTGTGGAGTCTCTCAGACAGCCTCTGCTCTCACTCTACTCCTCTCCCGTGGAGTCTCTCAGACAGCCTCTGCTCTCACTATACTCCTCTCCCGTGGAGTCTCTCAGACAGACCCTGCTCTCACTATACTCCTCTCCCGTGGAGTCTCTCAGACAGACCCTGCTCTCACTATACTCCTCTCCCGTGGAGTCTCTCAGACAGACCCTGCTCTCACTCTGCTTCTCTCCCATGGAGTCTCTCAGACAGACCCTGCTCTCACTCTACTCCTCTCCCGTGGAGTCTCTCAGACAGACTCTGCTCTCACTCTACTCCTCTCCCGTGGAGTCTCTCAGACAGACTCTGCTCTCACTCTACTCTCCCATGGAGTCTCTCAGACAGCCTCTGCTCTCACTATACTCCTCTCCCGTGGAGTCTCTCAGACAGACCCTGCTCTCACTCTGCTTCTCTCCCGTGGAGTCTCTCAGACAGACTCTGCTCTCACTCTACTCTCCCGTGGAGTCTCTCAGACAGTCTCTGCTCTCACTCTACTCCTCTCCCGTGCAGTCTCTCAGACAGACTCTGCTCTCACTCTACTCCTCTCCCGTGGAGTCTCTCAGACAGACTCTGCTCTCACTCTACTCCTCTCCCGTGGAGTCTCTCAGACAGACTCTGCTCTCACTCTACTCTCCCGTGGAGTCTCTCAGACAGACTCTGCTCTCACTCTACTCCTCTCCCGTGGAGTCTCTCAGACTGGCGCCTGCTCTCACTCGACTCCTCTCCCATGGAGTCTCTCGATCAGACTCTGCTCTCACTCTACTCCTCTCCCATGGAGTCTCTCGATCAGATTCTGCTCTCACTCTACTCCTCTCCCGTGGAGTCTCTCAGACAGACCCTGCTCTCACTGCACTCTTCTCCCAGGGAGTCTCGAACAACGCTGCTCTCACTCTGTTCTTCTGCCATGCCTGCTGTAATCTGCTAACAAGACAGTTTCTGATTTTAAAAAAAGGAATGCTGACTAACATTGCTTCATTAAAAGCGTATTAATAGTATTGTTTTTCACATCAGTTTGCACACATTATAAAAAGAAATTTGCATAGCTTCACATTACTAACATTTGTAAATATCACTGAAACATCATCCATTGATACTAATGGGTAATCACAGGCCAATATACTGCATGTTTTAGCATGAATTGACGTGAGCTTCACTACTGCTGAGATAAACATTCAAAGAGAAACTTGAAATAAAATGCTTGGAAAACTTCTGCTCATTGCTCAATGATTTGCTGAAGAAATGGTGCCAAAGTTCAGCTTTCTGGCCAGTGAAAGCTCAGAAGTGAATAGATTGTCATCGTTAAATGATTAGTGTGAGCAGGCCAGCTTCTGACGTGATTTTCAAGCCCTGCTACTTGACGTTTGACGAGTTATGTCATTTGTTGCCCTGGCAGCACAATCACGCTCCAACAAAATAATTCGCTCTCAACCTTCCGTAGCTGTTTTTTGCATTAAACTCTGCCGAGTATGAATGATTGTGTGAGGTACTCTGAGAAAGGAAGAAGTTGGAAATGGTTATCAAGGAAAGCAATTCATCGCAATTATAACCTGATAGACCAGTTATTGGTCCCCATGTATTTTCTTTCCCTGTGCTCGCCCCAGAGCAAATTCTGACCATGTTAGCACAAGTTTGACTGCTCTAATTGGAACATCAATGGAAACGGGATCCACAATTTCCTTTGGATAAATGCTCCCATTTCTCAAAATGAATGGTTTATTGAACAAATGTTTTGACGTTTATTGCAGAAACTCACTAAGTGAGATACCCGAGCCAGCGTTTAGGCTATTGCGCTGCAGAAGATGGGACCCAGCAGTTTTCATTTTACATATAATTTTACAGCACAGAAACAGGCCTTTCAGCCCAACTGGTCCGTGCCAGTGTTTATGCTCCACAGGAGCCTCCTCCCACCCTACTTCATCTAACCCTATCAACATATCCTTCTATTCCGTTCTCCCTCATCTACTTATCTAGCTTCCCCTTAGACATATCTATGCTATTTGCCTCAAACAGTCCACATTCTCACCACTTAAGGCATGTTACCTTAGGCCAAATTATTTGGTCGGAGCATGATTGTGTTGATCGGGCATCGAAGGATTCCCGATTGGTCAAATGGCAGGGCTGGAAAATCACTTCAGAAGTTGGCCCAATCACATTAATGATCGAACATCAACCCAAAGCTTGACTGGAATGTAATTCAGTGCAACATCATTGTAGTACCAAGGCACTGAAAGTCTTGATGTGTGTTCACAATTAGTGCTGCTGCTATCCTCAGTCGGTCACTTTCATTTGTTCACTATGCCATCACATTGGTCGAAGACAAGTAAAAAGGCAGTTATCACAATGTCATTAGTCTAATGTTAAGTAATGATCGGTCACAGCACTATCATTTTGGAAATGGGCAACTCTCTAAGACAGCATAAGGTTCATAGTATCATTATAGATCATTCACAATTGCGAAACTAGTTCTGAAAGTTATTAACATTTGTTGAATTAACCTCGTTACTGATCACTCTCTGTTGGTGGTTTGGCATTAACAATAACACACGCCTTGGGGGAGCATTGAGGGAGCAGTGTTCATAGTATCATAAGGTGTAGTACAGCTATGGAAAAGGACTCTGACCACTCTAAAATAAAAATACTCAATTGGAGGGGGGCCAATTTCAGTGGGATGAGAACAGATCTGGCCCGGGTAAATTGGAATCAAAGATTGGCACGCAAAACTATAATTGAACAGTGGGTGACCTTTAAAGAGGAGATAATTCGGGTAGAGACAAGGTACATTCCCATCAGAGCTCCCTGGATGACAAAGAAGATAGAGAATAAGATGAAGCGGAAAAAAGTAGCGTTTGACAGATGTCAGGTTGATAACACAGGTGAGAACCAGGCAGAATATAGAAAGTTCAGAGGGGGAGTGAAAAAGGAAATAAGTGGGGCAAAGAGAAAGTATGAGAATAGACTAGCGGACAAAATAAAAGGGAATCCAAAGTCTTCTACAGCCACGTCAACAGCAAACGGGTAGTAAGAGGAGGGGTGGGGCCGATTAGGGACCTTAAAGGAGATCTACTCATGGAGGCAGTGAGCATGGCTGAGATATTAAATGAGTACTTTGCATCGATCTTTACCAAGGAAGAAGATGCTGCCAGAGTCTCGGTAAAGGAAGAAAGAGTTAAGATACTGGATGGGCTAAAAATTGATAAAGAAGAGGTACTAGAAAGACTAGCTGTATTTAAAGTAGATAAGTCGCCCGGTCCGGATGGAATGCATCCTAGGATTCTGAGGGAAGGGTGGAAATTGTGGAGGTACTGGCCATAATCTTCCAAGCATCCGTAGATACGGGGGTGGTGCCAGAGGACTGGAGAATTGCAAATGTTACACCCTTGTTCAAAAAAGGGTGTAAAGATAAACCCAGCAACTACAGGCCAGTCAGTTTAACCTCGGTGGTGGGGAAACTTTTGGAAACGATAATCCGGGGCTGAATTAACAGTCACTTGGACAAGTGTGGATTGATTAGGAAAAGCCAGCATGGATTTGTTAAAGGCAAATCATGTTTAACTAACTTGATAGAGTTTTTTGATGAGGTAACAGAGTGCAGATGAGGGCAATGCAGTTGATGTGGTGAATATGGATTTTCAAAAAGCGTTTGATAAAGTGCCACATGGTAGGCTTGCTATTAAGATTGTGGCCCATGGAATAATGGGGGCAATAGCAACATGGATACAGAATTGGCGAGGGGACAGGGAACAGAGAGTAATGGTGAACGGTTGTTTTTCAGATTGGAGGGAGGTGTACAGTGGTGTTCCTCAGGGGTCGGTGCTGGGACCACTGCTTTTCTTGATATATATTAATGACTTGGACTTGGGTGTACAGGGTACAATTTCAAAATTTGCTGATGACACAAAACTTGGAAGGGTAGTGAACAGTGAGGAGGATAGTGATAGACTTCAAGAGGATATAGACTCACTGGTGGCATGGACGGACATGTGGCAGGTGAAGTTTAACGCGGAAATATGCGAGGTGATGCATTTCGGTAGGAAAAATGAGGAGAGGCAATATAAACGAGAGGGCACAATTCTAAAAGGGGTAAAGGAACAGAAGGACCTGGGTGTATATGTGCACAAATCGTTGAAGGTGGCAGGGCAGGTTGAGAAAGCGGTTAAGAAAGCATACAGGGTCCTAGGCTTTATAAATAGAGGCATTGAGTACAAACGCAAGGAAGTCATGATGAACTTTTATAAAACAATGGTTCGATCACAACTGGAGTATTGTGTCCAGTTATGGGCACCGCACTTTAGGAAGGATGTGAAGACGTTAGAGAGGGTGCACAAGAGATTTACTAGAATGATTCCAGGGATGAGGGACTTAAGTTACGTGGATAGACGGGGGAAGCTGGGATTGTTCTCCTTGAAACATAGAAACATAAAAAATAGGAGCAGGAGTAGGCCATTCAGCTCTTTGAGCCTGCTCCGCCATTCAATATGATCTGGCTGAACCTCTATCTCAGTACCATATTCCCGCTCTCTCCCCATATCCCTTGATGCCTTTTGTGTCGAGAAATCTATCTAGCTCCTTCTTCAGTGACTTGGCCTCCACAGCCTTCTGTGGTAGAGAATTCCACAGGTTCACCACCCTCTGAGTGAAGAAATTTCTCCTCATCTCAGTCCTCAATGTCTTACCCCATATCCTGAGACTGTGACCCCCTCGTTCTGGACCCCCCAGCCAGGGGAAACATCCTCCCTGCATCCAGTCTGTCTAGACCTGTCAGAATTTTATATGTTTCAATGAGATTCCCTCTCATTCTTCTAAACTCGAGTGAATGCAGGCCGAGTCGACCCAATCTCTCCTCATACGACAGTCCTGCCATCCCAGGAATCAGTCTGGTGAACCTTCACTGCATTCCCTCTGTGCCAAGTATATCCTTTCTTCGGTAAGGAGACCAAAACTGCACATAATACTCCAGGTGTGGTCTCAACAAGGCTCTGTATAACTGCAGTAAGACATCCTTGCTCCTGCACTCAAATCCTCTGGCAATGAAGGCCAACATACCATTTGCCTTCCGAACTGCCTGCTGCACCTGCATGTTTGCTTTCAGTGACTGGTGTACAAGGACAGCCATCAACATTTCCCAATCTATCACCATTTAGTGAGTGCTAGTGAGTACAGGAACAGGAGAATAGACAGGTTGAATGCGTGGCTGCAGGGATGGTGTAGGAGGGAGGGATTCAGATTCCTGGGACATTGGGACCGGTTCTGGGGAAGGTGGGACCTGTACAAGCGTGACGGGTTACACCCGAGCAGGACCAGGACCAATGTCCTCGCGGGGGTGTTTGCTAGTGCTGTTGGGGAAGGTTTAAACTAGAGTGGCAGGGGGATGGGAACCTGAGCGGGGAGTCAGAAGGGAATAAAGTTGAGAGCAGCAAGAGAGGGGAAGACCCAAGGGAAATCTACAATACAAATAGTACAAACAGTTGTTCAAGAACAAGTGAAAGGGAAAAGCGTAGAGCAGCGGAAAGAAAGTGTACTTTAGGCACGACAGATAAAATAAAAACTAGAAGGCGTAAGGCGATTAACCCAGCATCAAAGCTGTGGCAGGGGGTTGGGAACCTGAGCAGGGAGACAGAGGAAAGCGTGTCAGGAAGGGACAGAAGGTATGGAGTAAAAGGTAAGGTGTTAAAAAAGGAAAAATCAGGAACTAAGTGTCACAAAACATATTTGAAAGTTCTTTATCTGAATGCATGTAGCATTCGTAACAAAATGGATAAGTTAACGGCACAAATAACTACATATGGGTATGATTTTGTGGCCATCACAGAAACATGGCTGCAGGGTGACAACGACTGGGAATTAAATATGCCAGGGTATTGAACTATCAGGAAGGACAGGCAGGAAGTAAGGGGAGGTGGGGTGGCTATGTTAATAAAGGAAGGAATCACTGTAATACAGAGAAATTATATTGGGACAAAGGATCAGGATAATGAAACAGTTTGGATAGAGATAAGGAATAATAAGGGGAAAAAAACACGAGTGGGCGTAGTATATAGGCCTCCTAATAGTTGCAACTCTGCTGGAAGAAGTATTAATCAGGAAATAGTCGGGGCATGTAATAAGGGAACAGCTATAATTATGGGGGATTTTAACTATCATATTAACTGGACAAATCAAATTGGGCAGGGCAGCCTTGAGGAAGAGTTTATTGAGTGTATTAGGGATGGATTTCTTGAGCAGTATGGAACTGATCCTACAAGGGGGCAAGCAACCTTGGACCTGGTCCTGTGTAACGAGCCAGGATTAATTAATAATGTCCTAGTTAAGGAACCCCTTGGAATGAGTGCCATAACATGGTTACATTCCATATCCAATTAGAGGGTGAGAAGGTTGGTTCTCAAACAAGCGTACTGAGCTTGAATAAAGGAGACTATGATGGTATGAGAGCGCAATTGATTAAAGTGGGCTGGGAAAATAGATTAAAGGGTAAGACGGTACATGAGCAGTGGTGTTCATTTAAGGAGTTATTTTACAACTTTCAAAAAATATATATTCCACTGAGGAAAAAAGGGTGTAAAAGAAATGACAGCCATCTGTGGCTAAGTAAAGAAATCAAGGATAGTATCCGACTAAAAACAAGGACATATAAGGTAGCCAAACTTAGTGGGAGGATAGAAGATTGGGAAGTCTTCAAAAGACAGCAAAAAGTAACTAAAGGACTGATTAAGAAAGGGAAGATAGATTATGAAAATAAATTAGCAAAAAATATAAAAACAGATAGCAAGAGTTTCTACAGTTATATAAAAAGAAAAAGGGTGGCTAAGGCAAACGTAGGTCCCTTAAAGGATGAGACCGGGAAATTAATGGTGGGAAACATGGAGATGGCAAAAATGCTGAACAAATATTTTGTTTCAGTCTTTACGGTAGAGGACACTAGGAATATCCCAACACTGGACAAACAGGGGGCTCTGGGGGGGAGGAGCTAAATACGATTAAAATCACTAAGGAATTGGTACTCAGTAAATTAATGGGACTCAAGGCGGATAAATCCCCAGGACCTGATGGCTTACATCCTAGGGTCTTGAGGGAAGTGGCAGTAGGCTTTGGTAATAATTTTCCAAAATTCTCTGGACTCGGCAAAGGTCCCGGCAGATTGGAAAACTGCTAATGTAACACCCTTATTTAAAAAGGGTAGTCGGCAGAAGGCTGGAAATTATAGACCAGTTAGCCTAACATCTGTGGTGGGTAAAATTTTGGAGTCTATTATTAAGGAGACAGTAGCGGAACATTTGGATAAACATAATTTAATAGGACAAAGTCAGCATGGCTTTACGAAGGGGAAGTCATGTCTGACAAATTTGCTTGAGTTCTTTGAGGACATAACGTACAGGGTGGATAAAGGGGAACCAGTGGACGTAGTGTATTTAGATTTCCAGAAGGCATTCGACAAGGTGCCACATAAAAGATTATTGCTCAAGATAAAGAATCACTGGATTGGGGGTAATATTCTGGCATGGGTGGAGGATTGGTTATCTAACAGGAAGCAGAGAGTTGGGATAAATGGTTCATTCTCGGACTGGCAACCAGTAGCCAGTGGTGTTCCGCAGGGGTCGGTGCTGGGTCCCCAACTCTTTACAATCTATATTAACGATTTGGAGGAGGGGACCAAGTGTAACATATCAAAGTTTGCAGATGATACAAAGATGGGAGGGAAAGTGGAGAGTGAGGAGGACATAAAAAACCTACAAGGATATAGACAGGCTGGGTGAGTGAGCGGAGATTTGGCAGGTGCAATACAATATTGGAAAATGTGAGGTTATGCACTTTGGCAGGAAAAATCAGAGAGCAAGTTATTATCTTAATGGCGAGAAACTGGAAAGTACTGCAGTACAAAGGGATCTGGGGGTCCGAGTGCAAGAAAATCAAAAAGTTAGTATGCAGGTGCAGCAGGTGATCAAGAAGGCCAACGGAATGTTGGCTTTTATTGCTCGGGGGATAGAATATAAAAACAGGGAGGTATTGCTGCAGTTATATAAGGTATTGGTGAGACCGCACCTGGAATACTGCATACAGTTTTGGTGTCCATACTTAAGAAAAGACATACTTGCTCTCGAGGCAGTACAAAGAAGGTTCACTCGGTTAATCCCGGGGATGAGGGGGTGGACATATGAGGAGAGGTTGAGTAAATTGGGACTCTACACATTGGAGTTCAGAAGAATGAGAGGCGATCTTATTGAAACTTATTAGATTGTGAAGGGGCTTGATCGGGTGGATGCGGTAAGGATGTTCCCAAGGATGGGTGAAACTAGAACTAGGGGGCATAATCTTAGAATAAGGGGCTGCTCTTTCAAAACTGAGATGAGGAGAAACTTCTTCACTCAGAGGGTAGTAGGTCTGTGGAATTTGCTGCCCCAGGAAGCTGTGGAAGCTACATCATTAAATAAATTTAAAACAGAAATCGACAGTTTCCTAGAAGTAAAGGGAATTAGGGGTTACGGGGAGCGGGCAGAAAATTGGACACGAATTTAGAATTGAGGTTAGGATCAGATCAGCCATGATCTTATTGAATGGTGGAGCAGGCTCGAGGGGCCGATTGGCCTACTCCTGCTCCTATTTCTTATGTTCTTATGTTCTTATTTAAATAATACTCTGCCTTTCTGTTTTTCCTTCCGAAGTGGATAACTTCACATTCATCCACATTATACTGCATCTACCATGTAGTTACCCACTCACTCAACTTGTCTAAATCACCTTGAAGCCTCTTTGCATCCTCTTCACAACTCACGATCCCACCTAGTTTTGTGTCGTCAGCAAACTTGGAAATATTACATTTGGTTCCCTCATCCAAATCATTGATATATATTGTGAATAGCTGGGGCCCAAGCACTGATCCCTGGAGTACCCCACTAGTCACTGCCTGCCACCCCGAAAAAGACCCACTTATTCCTACTCTCTGTTTCCTGTCTGTTAACCAATTTTCAATCCATGCCAGTATATTACCACCAATCCCGTGTGCTTTAATTTTGCACACTAACCTCTTATTTGGTACTTTATCAAAGGCCTTCTGAAAATCCAAATACGCCACATCCGCTGGTTCTCCCTTATCTTTTCTACCAGTTGCATCCTCAAAAACTCCAGTAGGTTTGTCAAATACAGTTTCCCTTTCATAAATCCATGTTAACTTTGTCTAATCCCGTTGATATTTTCCAAATGTCCTGTTATCACATCCTTTATAATTGACTCTAGCATTTTCCCCACTACTGATGTTAGGCTAACCGGTCTGTAGTTCCCTGTTTTCTCTCTCTCTCCTTTTTTAAATAGTGGGGTTACATTTGCCACCCTCCAATCTGCAGGAACTGTTCCATAATCTATAGAATTTTGGAAGATGACAATCAATGCATCCACTATTTCCATGGCTACCTCTTTTAGTACTCTGGGATGCAGATTATCAGGCCCTGGGGATTTATGGGCTTTCAGTCCCATTTATTTCTCCAGCACTAATTTTTTTACCAATACTAATTTCCTTTAATTCCTCCTTCTCACTAGTCCCTTGGTTCCCTAGCATTTCTGGGAAGTTATTTGTTTCATCTTCCATGAAGACAGAACCAAACTATTTGTTTAATTGCTCTGCCATTTTCTTGTTCCACATTATAAATTCTCCCGTTTCTGACTGTAAGGGACCTACATTTGTCTTCACTAATCTTTTTCTTTTTACATACTTGTCAAAGCTTTTACAGTCCGCTTTTATGTTTCTTGCAAGTTTACTCTCATACTCTATTTTTCCCCTCTTAATCAATCTCTTTATCCTTTTTTGCTGAATTCTAAACTGCTCCCAATCCTTAGGTTTGCTATTTTTTCTGCCAACTTTATATGACTCCTCTTTGGATCTCATACTATCCTTAATTTCTTTTGTTAGCCATGGTTGGGCCACTTTTTCTTTTGTGTTCTTGCGCCACAAAGGAATGTATAATTGTTTCAATTCATGTATTTGTTCCTTAAATGTTAGCCATTGCCTATCCACTGTCATGCCTTTTATTGAAGCTTCCCAATCTATCATAGCCAACTCACTCCTCATACCTTCGTAGTCTCCTTTATTTAGATTTAGTATCCTAGTTTCGGATTGGGCTACTTCATTTTCCATCTTAATGAAGAATTCTATCATGTTATGGTCGCTCTTCCCTAAAGGACCCCGCACAACAAGATTATTAATTAACCCCTTCTCATTGCACAATACCCAATCTCGGATAGCCTGTTCCCTGGTTGGCTCCTCAATGTACTGGTCTAAAAAACCATCTCGTACACACTCCAGGAATTCATCCTCCACAGTGTTATTGCTAATTTGGTTTGACCAGTCAATATGTAGATTAAAGTCACCCATGATTACTGTAGTACCCTTGTTGCATGCATCTCTAATTTCCTGTTTGATTCCGTTCCCTACATTACTACTACTGTTCGGAGGCCGATCGACAACTCCCACCAGTGTTTTCTGCCCCTTGGTGCTTCTTAACTCCACCCAGACTGATTCGACATCTTGAATCTCTGAGCCAATATCCTTTCTCACTATTGCTCTGATTTCATCCTTTACTAACAACGCCACCCCACCTCCTTTTCCTTTTTGCCTGTCCTTCCGAAATATCGAATACCCTTGGATACTCAGCTCCCAGCCTTGGTCACCCTGCAGCCATGTCTCTGTAATTGCAATTATATCGTATCCATTTACATCTATTTGCGCTGTTAATTCATCTACCTTATTACGAATACGTCGTGCATTCAGATACAGTGCCTTTAGATTTGTCTTTTTAACATCTTTTTAACATCTTTAGACATCTTAATATTGTCTTATTAACACTTTTTCTTATCCGGACCCTATTTGTTAGTTCACTCTTTTGTTTGTAAGCTCTGTCCCTTCCTGACACAATCTGGTTATCCTTACCCCAGTCACTTTCCTGCACTGCTTCTTTATCTTTTCTCTTCAGCATTCTAGATTTCTCTCCACCGGGACCCTCTTCCCCCCTTATTTAGTTTAAAGCCCTATCTACCTCCCTAGTTATTCGATTCGCTAGAACTCTGGTCCCAGCATGGTTCAGGTGTAGTCCATCCCAACGGAACAGCTCTCTCTTTCCCCAGTACTGGTGCCAGTGCCCCATGAATCGAAACCCACTTCTCCCACACCAATCTTTGAGCCATGCGTTCATCTCTCTGATCTTATTTACGCAATGCCAATTTATTCATGGCTCAGGTAATAATCCAGAGATTATTACCTTTGTGGTTCTGCTTTTTAATTTAGTCCCTAACTGCTCAAACTCTCTCAGCTGAACCTTTTTCTTAGTCCTACCTTTGTCGTTGGCACCTACGTGGACCACGAGAACTGGACCCTTCCCCTCCCACTCCAAGTTCTTCTCCAGCTCGGAGGTATCCAATATCCCACATATTGCAGCAGCAAAACATCTCCTGTTCTCCCAAATTTATTTATTTAACTAATTTATTTATTGTTAATCAAATTATTTACCTCGTCTAATTTTTTAGATTAATTAAATTAAGTTTAATTTTTAAAATTAAGTTATATGCTATACGTTAACTTAAAACTTAGCCCACAGTCACTACCAATCACTTACCTGTCTCACCTGTGACGTCACACTGCAGTTTTCTCTTGTTGCATTGTCTGCTCTTGCTTTTATCCCCGTTCTCAGTCTGCTGCTGCTCAGGTCCACCGCTGCTCTGTTGAAAAAGTTAGGACAAGCAAGGCAAAGCAGCACCTCCTTCCCCACTTCACCGAACTCCGACACTTACCAAACTCTCAAGTTGCTCACTCCGTGCCCGCTGCACTCAGGAACAGAGACGGTTGAGAGGGGATTTGATAGAGATAGTCAAAATTTGATAGAGGAATTCAAAATCATGAAGGGTCTAGACAGAGTAGATAGAGAGAAACTGTTCCCATTGATGGAAGGGTCAAGAACCAGAGAGCATTGATTTAAGGTGATTGGCAAAAGAACCAAAGGTGACATGAGGAAAATGTTTTTTAAGCAGCAAGTGGTTGGGATCTGGAATGCATTGCCCGAGGGGGTGGTGGAGGCAGATTCAATAATGGCCTTCAAAAGGGGTGGATAAGTACTTGAAACGAAAAAATGTGCAGGGCTTCGGGGATAGGGCGGGGAGTGGGACTAGCCATATTGCTCCTGCATAAAGCCGGCGCGGACTCGATGGGCCGAATGGCCTCCTTCCGTGCTGTGACCTCTCTATGATTCTATTCTATGATTCTACTTGAGCATATGATGGGTATATATTGCTGCCGTGATCGCAGCAGGCCAGCAAAATTATACTGAAACACTTTGGAACATCCTGAGGATGCGAAAGGTCTATAGAAATGCAAGCTCTTTCTTCTTCTTTACTACCTGATCAAAACATTTGGTATCTTTATCGGAGGTGTACAGTTGCTTTTTGCAAAGTGTTGTACTATTTGTGATGAGTATGTTGGTAATTCTTGTATGAGTAGAAGTCATGAAATAAGGTAAGAACACACCCAAATTCTGTCCTATTCATTCCTTGATATTTTTGAGTTCAGCATTGTCCAGTTGTGTGTTGCATTTCTAATAATGGCTGAACTGCAGGTTTTGAATGAAGTCAGGTTGTTTCCAATGAGTTAAGATCCGAATTAGGCATCACAATAAACCCCTCATCGCAAACGTGAATCCCAATCCATTGTTTTGTACAAGGCACACACAAATGTGTGAACATACACAGATGGCAAGGTTGGTAAGTGTCATACGGTAGCCTAATGGTTATGGCACTGGACGAGCTACCCTGAGGAGTTCAAATCCCATCATGACACGTTGTGTAATTGAATCTGGTCAGTTGTAGGCCAACACCAGAAAATGACCATGAAAGCTGCCAGATTGTCCTAAAAACTCATGGGAAGTGAACCTGCCCACCTCCCACCTGGTGTGGCCTATATATGATTCCAGTTCCACACTATATGATTAACTCTTAATGCTCCCGGGATACCTAGGGATGGGCAATGAATATTGCTAAGGCAGTGATAGCACCATTTGGAGATGAGCTTGTGGTTGGGTTTGCTTTTGCCTCGATACCTAAGACAACTGAACTGCGATCACTGTTCTTAAAAAAAAAAAGGTTAACTGTTCTGAATTTCTTGATGAACCCTTGGGATGAAATAAGAGAAGTTGGAATGAAGGCTGCAGAAGAACATAGGAACAGGAGTAGGCCAGGACAGTGTAAAGCAACGTCACGCTCCTGGAAAACAGAACTGTTTGCGTCAGTCTTCCTTTGTACACTGCTAAACTGTGTGGCGGTGGGGGAGGGTGTTTTAGGTGAAATTCAGCCACGCAAAGCTTCTCATATCAGCCCAGTGTAAGCAACTAAAACACACATGGATGGCGCAATTGCTTTCATGGGGCACTCCCAAGCCAAACTAACGTCATTGTAATGAAATGTGCCCTTTGCAAACCAGTTGATTAATGGAATTTCTGCTTGTAGTTTCAGAAGGCCAAGCCCGATGTGTTTCTCACACACAGGAACCTTTCAAAAAATTCTTCTCAGTAAATGTAGCGTTCAACAAGCCTGGGTTCAATACAGGAATAGGCAAAGTTAGTCGATGAATATGTTTCAGCAATGAAGTGGAGCAAGCCGTCCGTGTTAATAGTTCTTTCCTGATGTAGAGCTGAAAAGCTACCCTGTTACCTGAAGGCTTTGTGTTGTGGTAACAGTTGCAATTTTCAGATGAAATACAATTTTCTCTACCAATGAATAAAGAAATGAAGAAACTAACACACAAGCTGCAAGAAGAAATCCATTTGATGCAAGCCACCCTAGGGCAAGCGCTAATTTTTTTAAACAAAATAACCTGGCGTCTTGCATTCAATTTTAGCAAGACGACAAAGTCCTGTTAAGGAATCCAGACCTGTTCACATCTCCTCCATTGTTAAAACTGTCAGTAAGTTGGAGTCTCAAGTCCCACATCAGCCCTTAAACTTGGCTGATATTCCAGTGCAGTACTGAGAGAATGCTGCATTTTTCGATGTGCCATCCTTTGGATGAGATGCCAATCTAAGGTCCCATCTGTTTGTTTAGGTAGATATTAAAGATCCCATGGCAGTTGTCCTTGTGACTTTGCTCCTCTCATCATCAACCTCCAAAAATATACGATTAACTGGTCATTCACCTCATGACTGTTTGTGGCATGTTGCTGGTGCAGAATAGCTGTTGTGTTCAACTACATAACAACAGTCACTGCGCTCCAAAAGTAATTCATAGTGTCATAGTAGATACAGCATAGAAGAAGGCCATTCGACCCATTGTGCCTGTGCCGGCTCTTTGAAAGAGCTATCCAATTAGTCCCATTCCCCTGCTCTTTCCCCATAAACCTGTGTTTTTCTCTTCAAGTATTTATCCAATTCCCTTTTGAAAATTACTATTGAATCTGCTTCCATCACCCTTTCAGGCAGCGCATTCCAGATCACTGCAACTCGCTGTGTAAAAAAATGTTTCCTCGTGTCGCCTCTGGCTCTTTTGCCGATTACCTTAAATCTGTGTCCCCTGGTTACTGACCCTTCTGCCACTGGAAACAGTTTCTCCTCATTTTCCCTATCAAAACCATTCATGATTTTGAACACCTCGACCAAATCACCTTCTCTGCTCTAAAGAGAATAACTCCAGTCTCTCTATATAACTGAAGTCCCTCATCCCTGGGACCATTTTAGTAAATCTCTTCTGCACCCCCTCTAAGGCCTTGACATCTTTCCGAAAGTGAGGTGCACACAGTACTCCAGCTGCAGCCTAACCAATGTTTTATAAAGGTTTGGCATAATTTCCTTCCTTTTGTGCTTTATGCCTCTGTTAATAAAGACCAGGACTTCATATGCTTTTTTTAACAGCCTTCTCAACTTGTCCTGCCACCTTCAAAGATTTGAGTACGTGCACCTCCAGGTCTCTCTGTTCCTGCACCCCTTTAAAATTGTACCATTTAGTTTATAATGCCTCTCCTCATTCTTCCTACCAAAATGTATCACTTCACACTTATCTGTATTAAATTTCATCTGCCATGTCTGCCAATTTAACCAGTCTGTCTATGTCCCCCTGAAGTCTGTTACTATCCTCCACATTGTTTACTACATTTCTAAGTTTTGTGTCATCTGCAAATTTTGAAATTATACCCAAGTCCAGGTCATTAATATATATCAAAAAGAGCAGTGGTCCTAATACTGATCACAGGGAAACACCACTGTAAACTTCCCTCCAGTCTGAAAAATAACCGTTCACTACTACTCTGCCTTCTGTCCCTTAGCCAATTTTGTATCCACACTGCCACTGTCCCTTTAATCTCATGGGCTTTAATTTTGCTAACAAGTCTATTACGTGGTACCTTATCAAATGCCTTTTGAAAGTCCATATACACAACATCAACCACACTACCCTCTTCAACCCTCTCCATTACTTCATCAAAGAACTCAATCAAGTTAGTAAAACATGATTTTCCTTTAACAAATCCATATTGACTTTCATTTATTAGCCCATACTTTTCCTAATGTCAATTAATTTTGTCCCGGATTATTGTCGCTAAAAGTTTATCCACCACCGCGTTAGGCTGACTGACCTGTAATTGCCGGGTTTATCCCTCTCCCCTTTTTTGAACAGGGGTGTAACATTTTCAATCTTCCAGTCTACTAGCACCGTCCCAATATCTAAGGAGGATTGGAAGACAGTGGCCAGAGCCTCCGCAATTTCCACCCTTGTGTCCCTCAATAACCTAGGATGTATCCCACCTGGACCAGGTGGCTTTTCTACTTTGAGTACTGCCAATCTTTTAAGTACCTCCTCTTCATCTATTTTTATCCTATCCAATATCGCTATTACCTCCTCCTTTACTGCTACAATGGCAGCACCCTCTTCTCCAGTGAAGACTGATGCAAACTATTCATTTAGTACCTCAGCCATGTCCTCTGCCTTCACAAGAAGATCTTTTTTTCTCCAATCAGCCCCACCCTTCCTTTAACTACCCTTTTACTATTTATATGTATATAAAAGACTTTTGAGTTCCCATTTATGTTAGCCGCTAATCTATTCTCATACACTTTCTTTGACAGTCTTATTCCCTTTTTCAGTTCTCCCCTTTATTTTCTGTATTCAGCTTGGTTCTCTACTAAATTATGAATCTTACGTTTGTCATAAGCCTACTTTTTCTGTTTCATTTGAATCTCTGTATCTTTAGTCATGCAGGGAGCTCTAGCTTGAGATGCCCTTCCTTTCCCCCTTGTGGGAATGTGTCTACTCTGTACCCGAACCATCTCCTCCTTGGAGACCTCCCATTGTTCAATCACTGTTTTGCTTACAATTTTTGATTCCAATCAACCTGGGCAAGATCCCTTTTTAACTCAGTGAAATTAGCCCTCCTCCAGATAAGTATTTTCACTTTTGATTGTTCTTTGTCCTTTCCATAACTATTTTAAGCCTAATGATATTATGATCACTATTTCCCAAATGCGCCCCCACTGAAACATGCTCCACTTGCCCCACTTCATTCCCCAGAACTAGATCCAATAATGCTTCCTTTCCCGTTGGGCTGGAAACACACTGTTCAAGAAAGTTCTCTTGTACACATTTCAGGAATTCCTTCCACTCTTTGCCCTTTAAACTCTTACTGTCCCAGTCTATATTGAGATAATTGAAGTCCTCCATTATCAGGTAAGTGATTGATGGTGACTGTGGGCTAAGTTTTAAGTTAATATATAACATAAAACTAAATTTAATTTAATTAATCTAATAAATTAAATGAGGTAAATAATTTGATTAACACTAAATTAATTAATTAAATAAATAAAATAACGGGAGAACAGGAGATGTGTTACTGCTGCAATATGCGGGAGCTTGGGGACATTTCTATCCAGGGCGACTACATCAGCAGTAAGTGTCTGCGGCTCGAGGAACTTTGGCTCCGGGTTGAGGAGCTGGAGTCCGAGCTGCGGACACTGCGAGACATCAGGGTGGGAGAAAGCTACCTGGACATTTTGCTCTAGGAGGCAGCCACACCCCTTAGATTAATTACTTTAGAATTGACATGTGGTCAGGGACAGGAGGGTGTGACTGCGAGTGAGGCAGGTGCGGGGATCCAGGAGGTCGTATTGCAGGAGCCTCAGTCCCTGCACTTGTCCAATAGATTTGAGGTTCTTGCAACCCTTGTGGACAAGTGCGGGGACTGCGGGGAGGATGAGCAAACTGACCACGGCACCATGGTACAGGAAGCCGTTCAAGTTGGGGGAGTAAAAGGAAGGTGGTTTTAGTATAGTTAGAGGGATAGACACTGTTCTCTGCAATCAGGAATATGAGTCCCGAAGGCTATGTAGCCTACCCAGTGCCAGGGTTAAGGACATCTCCTCCGGGCTGGAGAAGAACTTGGATTGGGAGGGGGAGGATCCGGTTGTCGTGGTCCACGTAGGTGCCAACGACATAGGTAGGACTAAGAGAAAGGTTCTGCTGAGAGAGTTTGAGCAGCTAGGGACTAAATTAAAAAGCAGAACCACAAAGGTAATAATCTCTGGATTATTACCTGAGCCACAAGCAAATTGGCATAGGGTCAATAAGATCAGAGAGATGAATGCATGGCTCAAAGATTAGTGTGGGAGAAGTGGGTTTCGATTCGTGGGGCACTGGCACCAGTACTGGGGAAAGAGAGAGCTGTTCCGTTGGGACGGTCTACACCTGAACCATGCTGGGACCAGAGTTCTATTGAATCAAATAACTAGGGAGGTAGATAGGGCTTGAAACTAAATAAGTTGGGGGGAGGAAGAGAGTCCCGGTGGAGAGAAATCTAGAATGCTGAAGAGAAAAGACAAAGCAGCAGTGCAGGAAAGTGATTGGGGTAAGGATAACCAGATTGTGTCAGGAAGGGACAGAGCGTACAAACAAAGGAGTGAACTAACAAATAGGGTCCGGGTAAGAAAAAATGGTAATAAGACAAATAGGGCCATAGTACAAAAAAATGTTAAGATGTCTAAAGATGTTAAAAAGACAAATCTAAAGGCACTGTATCTGAATGCACGAAGCATTTGTAATAAGGTAGACGAATTAACAGCGCAAATAGATGTAAACGGATACGATATAATTGCAATTACAGAGACATGGTTGCAGGGTGACCAAGGCTGGGAGCTGAATATCCAAGGGTATTTGATGTTTAGGAAGGACAGGCAAAAAGGAAAAGGAGGTGGGGTGGCGTTGTTAGTAAAGGATGAAATCAGAGCAATAGTGAGAAGGATATTGGCTCAGAGAGTCAAGATGTAGAATCAGTCTGGTTGGAGTTAAGAAGCACCAAGGGGCAGAAAACACTGGGGGTTGTCTGCAGGCCTCCAAACAGTAGTGGTAATGTAGGAGATGGCATCAAACAGGAAATTCGAGATGTATGTAACAAGGATACTACAGTAATCATGGGTGACTTTAATCTACATGTTAACTGGCCAAACCAAATTAGCAATAACACTGTGGAGGATGAATTCCTGGAGTGTGGACGAGATGGTTTTTAGACTAGTATGTTGAGGAGCCAACCAGGAACAGGCTATCCTAGATTGGGTATTGTGCAATGAGAAGGGGTTAATTAATAATCTTGTTGTGCGGGGTCCTTTAGGGAAGAGTGACCATGACATGATAGAATTCTTCATTAAGATGGAAAGTGAAGTAGCCCAATCCGAAACTAGGGTACTAAATCTAAACAAAAGAAACTATGAAGGTATGAGGAGTGAGTTGGCTATGATAGATTGGGAAGCTTCATTAAAAGGCATGACAGTGGATAGGCAATGGCAAACATTTAAGGAACGAATGCATGAATTGAAACAATTATACATTCCTTTCTGGGGCAAAAACACAAAAGGAAAATGACCCAACCATGGCTAACAAAAGAAATTAAGGATAGTATCAGATCCAAAGAGAAGTCATATAAAGTTGTCAGAAAAAGTAGCAAGGCTGAGGATTGGGAGCAGTTTAGAACTCAGCAAAAAAGGATAAAGAGATTGATTAACAAGGGAAAAATAGAGTATGAGAGTAAACGTGCAAGGAATATAAAAGTGGACTGTAAAAGCTTCTACAAGTATGTAAAAAGAAAAAGATTAGTGAAGACAAATGTAGGTCCCTTACAGTCAGAAACGGGAGAATTTATAATGGGGAACAAGGAAATGGCAGAGCAATTAAACAAATACTTTGGTTCTGTCTTCACGGAAGAGGACACAAATAACTTCCCAGAAATGCTAGGGAACCAAGGGACTAGTGAGAAGGAGGAATTAAAGGAAATTAGTATTAGTTAAAAAAGATGTAAAGAGGTTTCAAGGCGATTTAGACAAGTTGAGTGAGTGGGCAAATACATGGCAGATGCAGTATAATGTGGATAAATGTGAAGTTATCCACTTCGGAAGAAAAACAAAATGGCAGAGCATTATTTAAATGGTGATAGATTGGGAAATATTGATGTACAAAGGGACCTGGGTGTCCTTGTACACCAGTCACTGAAAGCAAACATGCAGGTGCAGCAAGCAGTTAGGAAGACAAATGGTATGTTGGCCTTTATTGCAAGAGGATTTGAGTACAGGAGCAAGGATGTCTTGCAGTTATACAGGGCCTTGGTGAGACCACACCTGGAGCATTGTTTGCAGTTTTGGTCTCCTTACCTAAGAATGGATATACTTGCCACAGAGGGAGTGCAGCGTAGGTTCACCAGACTGATTCTTGGGATGGCAGGACTGTCGTTTGACGAGAGATTGGGTCGACTCGGCCTGTATTCACTGGAGTTTAGAAGAATGAGAGGGGATCTCATTGAAACATATAAAATTCTGACAGGGCAAGACAGACTGGATGCAGGGAGGATGTTTCCCCTGGGGTCCAGAACGAAGGGTCACAGTCTCAGGATACAGGTTAGGACATTTAGGACTGAGATGAGGAGAAATTCCTACACTCAGAGGGTGGTGAATCTGTGGAATTCTCTACCACAGAAGGATGTGGAGGCCAAGTCACTGAATATATTTAAGAAGGAGATAGATAGATTTCTGGACACAAAAGGCATCAAGGGATATGGGGAGAGAGCGAGAATATGTTATTGAGATAGAGGATCAGCCGTGATCATATTGAATGGCGGAGCAGGCTCGAAGGGCCGAATGGCCTATCCTGCTCTTATTTCCAATGTTTCTATGTTTCTATCACTACTCTATGGTTCTTGCATCTTTCTGTAATTTGCCTGCAAATTTGCTCCTCTATCTCCTTCCCACTATTTGGTGGCCTCTGGTATATACACCCAGTAGTGTAATATCTCCTCTATTGTTCCTTAATTATTTCATCCCTTTCCAGTGCTATAATAGTTTCTCTGATCAAATCCGCCACTCTCCATCCTTTCATTCTTTCCTCCATGCCTTGTATTAAGTACTCAATCCTCCCCTTCTTTGAGCCAGGTCTCTGTTATTGCCATTATATCATAGTCCCATGTGGCAACTTGAGCCTGCAGCTCACCAACCTTATTTACCACGCTACGTGCATTTACACACATACACTCCAAGCTCATCTTAGATTGCCTCGCATTTGCCCCCTGACTGATCACTCCTATTTCTGATCTATTCTTTATTCTAGTTTTATTTGTCCCTCCCAGTCCTCTGTGCACCTTGTTTCTCCTCTCGACGTTTCATCCTGGTGCCCATCCCCACAGCGCTAGTTAACCTCCCCACAAGGACGTTGGTCCCAGCTCCGTTGAGGTGCAACCCGTCCGACTTGTACAGGTCCCTCCTGCCTCAGAACTGGTCCCAATGCCCCAGGAATCTGAAGCCCTCCCTCCTGCACCATTTCTCCAGCCACGGATTAACCTGTCTTATCCTACTATTCCTATACTCATTAGCATGTGGCACTGGGAGTAATCCAGAGATTACTACCTTTGTGGTCCTGCTTTTTAACTTCCTCCATCGCCCTTTTTCTTCCTATGTCATTGGTTCCCATATGGACCACGACTTCTGGCTCTTCCCCTTCCCTCCCTAAAATGTTCTGCACCCTCTCAGTGATGTCCTGTACCCTCGAACCAGGGAGGCAGCACACCATGTGGGATTGACGTCAGCAGTTGCAGAAATGCTTGTCTATCCCTCTATCAAATCCCCTGTAACAACTGCATTTCTTGTGCCCCCCCACCCCGTGCAGCCACGCCTCCCACGATGCCGTGGATTTGCTCCTGACTGCACTCCTCCAAGGTGTCAACACCTTCGCTGGTATTCAACACTGAATACTGATTTGTGAGTGCCACTCTCCCAGGGGACTCCTGCACTGCCTGTCTGTTCCTCCTAGTCTGTCCAGTGGTCACCCACTCCCTCTCCGACTGACATCTCTGTAGCTGTGGGGTGACCACCTCCTGAAACGTGCTTTCCGTGAAACTCTCAGCTTTCCCGTATGCACTATCGTGACGCCAGCCACCCCTCAAACTCAGAAACTCTGAGCTCGAGCAGTTGGCGGCATTTCCTGCACACGTGGTTTTCCAGGACATGCAAAGTTTTTCTGGAGTTCCCACATGGCACAGGATGTGCATGCAACACGCCCCAGCTGTCCTGTCATGTTGGCCTGGCGAGTTTTCTGCTGTTTCTTCCTGCATTTTGTTTTGCCAATGATATTTCAGGATACTGATGTCAGTTCAGGCCTCTCCGTGGAGGCAACAGATTGACGTTTAGGGAAAGTCAATATGAAAACCATTTGAGTTTGAATGGAATGCTGGGATGGTTATCTTTTATGTTTGCTGCTCGCCATTGCGGGTCTTTCACCAAGTGAGGCCACTCGGGATTAATTCAGAGGTTCAGGGCTGTGGAGGGAGAAGTGAAAAATAAACGTAAAGACATTGTTGCCATTGCACGCGATGTAATGTGTGTACCTAATGAACGGACAGCCAGTAGCTGAAATATAAATGGAGAAGGATTTGGGTGTGTTTAATGGCCATTTACTGAAAGCATCCAGTCAATATGACTGTGTCGACAAGACTACTCTATAACTGCAAGTCAATGACTATAGCCTGTGAATTACTGATAGTGATCACTTAACATGTTTGTATGGCGTACCTTTGTCTGCTGTTTTAACACTGGTGTTAAACCTGCATATTTTCAATTTAAGCCATTTATTTTACCTTTGTGGTATTGTGTGCAGTTTCGGATTCCAACTTTCAAAAGGACGCTAGAGTATTGAATAAGGCTGAGGTAAGAAAGATAAGGATAATTCTGCAACTTAGGGCTTTACGTTATGATAAGAGACTTGCAGAACACAATTTGATTTTGTGTAACAAAAGAAAATGGAGAGAGATAATGGAGAGAGAGAGGAATTAAAGGAAATTAGTATTATTAAAAAAAAGTGCTGGAGAAATTAATGGGACTGAAAGCCGATAAATCCCCAGGGCCTGATAATCTGCATCCCAGAGTACTAAAAGAGGTAGCCCTGGAAATAGTGGCTGCATTGGTTGTCATCTTCCAAAATGCTATAAATTATGAAACAGTTCCTGCGGATTGGAGGGTGGCAAATGTAACCCCACTATTTAAAAAAGGAGGGAGAGAGAAAACAGGGAACTACAGACCGGTTAGCCTAATATCAGTAGTCGGGAAAGTGCTAGAGTCTATTATAAAGGATGTGATAACAGGACACTTAGAAAATATCAATGGGATTAGACAAAGTCAACATGGATTTATGAAAGGGAAATCATGTTTGACAAACCTACTGGAGTTTTTTGAGGATGTAACTGGTAGAATAGATAAGGGAGAACCAGTGGATGTGGTTTATTTGGGTTTTCAGAAGGCCTTTGATAAAGTCCAACATAAGAGGTTCGTGTGCAAAATTAAAGCACATGGGATTGTGGGTAATATATTGGCATGGATTGAAAATTGTTTAACAGATAGGAAACAGAGAGTAGGAATAAATGGGTCTTTTTCGGGGTGGCAGGCGGTGACTAGTGGGGTACCGCAGGGATCGGTGCTTGGGCCCCGGCTATTCACAATATATATCAATGATTTGGTACCAAATGTAATATTTCCAAGTTTGCTGATGACCCAAAACTAGGTGAGATTGTGAGTTGTGAGGAGGATGCAAAGAGGCTTCAAGGTGATTCAGACAAGTCGAGTGAGTGGGCAAATACATGGCAGATGCAGTATAATGTGGATAAATGTGTAGTTATCCACTTCAGAAGGAAAAACAGAAAGGCAGAGTATTATTTAAATGGTGATAGATTGGGAAATGTTGATGTACAAAGGGACCTGGGTGTCCTTGTACACCAGTCACTGAAAGCAAACATGCAGGTGCAGCAAGCAGTTAGGAAGACAAATGGTATGGTAGCTTTTATTGCAAAAGGATTTGAATACAGGAGCAAGGATGTCTTACTGCAGTTATACAGGGCCTTGGTGAGACCACACCTGGAGTATTGTGTGCAGTTTTGGTCTCCTTACCTAAGAAAGGATATATTTGCCATGGAGGGAGTGCAGCGAAGGTTCACCAGACTGATTCCTGGGATGGCAGGACTGTCGTATGAGGAGAGATTGGGTTGACTCGGTCTGTATTCACTCGAGTTTAGAAGAATGAGAGGGGATCTCATTAAAACATATAAAATTCTGACAGGTCTAGACTGACTGGATGCAGGGAGGATGTTTCCCCTGGCTGGGGAGTCCAGAACGAGGGGTCACAGTCTCAGGATATGGGGTAGGACATTTAGGACTGAAATGAGGAGAAATTCCTTCTGTGGAATTCTCTACCACAGAAGGCTGTGGAGGCCAAGTCACTGAATATATTTAAGAAGGAGCTAGATAGATTTCTAGACACAAAAGGCATCAAGGGGTATGGGGAAGAGAGCAAGAATATGGTATTGAGATAGAGGATCACCATGATCATATTCAATGACGGAGCAGGCTCGAAGGGCCGAATGGCCGACTCCTGCTCCTATTTTCTATGTTTCAGACTTTTAAAATGATGAGATGAATGGGTATGTAGTTGAAAGCAGGTTATTTTACTTGGATTGTTAACCCAGGTCAACGGGACATGAGTATTACAACTGTGATAACACTTCAAAAGTACTTTGGGTTGTCCTGAGGTTGTGAAAGGAGCTATATAAATGCAAGTTCTTTCTTTCTCTTATAAAATTAGCATACCCCAAACACAGACGGATTCCCCCACACAGTTGCGACAACGTAGAATAGACTAGAAAGTGAAGTTGTTAATACTGTGTCAGATAACAGCTTTAAGGATGATCAGGATGGTAGTTAGGAGCAAGATTGAGGGTTTTCAGTATAAATGTAACTCGAGGTGATTGAATATTGTACAATTTCTACATTTCCTGAGCTGCAAAGGCCGTGGAAATGTCATGTCAAGGAAGGCAACTGGTCTGGGATGAGGAATATATGGTGTAAGGGTAATCTGGTGTTCTGGAGCTTTCCTTAAATGATATTTGGGGAGAGGGTCGGGAGAAAGTTTGCAGAACTATTTTTCACAGGAGGATGTAGCAGGTTGGCTACGTGACGGCGCAAATTGGGCATGGTGGAAGCAGTGAGCTTGGTGGCTCTTCCTTACCCCATACTTTGTCCTTACGACTGGGGATTGGAGGGAGGGGGAACAAAGCACAGAATTTGAAGTGCATGAAGTGAGAGGAGGAAGGAATTTCTTTTGTCTTTATTCCTTTCAGGGTGGGGCTCCCATGTTTTCAGATTCTCCTGCGTTTAAAGGATAAGTCAGCACAAGAAGCAAAATGCGACAAAAAACTATCCATCTAAAGGTTTCATATTCCCATTGTTTGTCCAGTTCTAAAATGGCTGTCACGCATGACCTGACTCTCAGTCGAATGACATCACCGTAGAATTAGATGGCACCATTGCAACTTTCTGCCTCCATTCCCACTGACACACTGAGATTTAAACTAAACTAAAATAGCCAGACTTCCTTCAGTTCTGCCTGACCAGTGCAAGAAAATGTTGAATGTTTTCATAGTATCACAGTATGTCACAGTACAGAAGGAGGCCATTCGGCTCATCATGCCTGTGCCGGCTCTTTGAAAGAGTTATCCAATTAGTCCCACTCCCCTGCTTTTTACCCATAGCCCTGTAAATTTTTTCCCTTCAAGTATTTATCCCCTGTATACCAAATTTTGCAATTCTTAGTACGACAGTTTCAGTTATCAAATTTGATTCTTCTTAGTTAATTGGTAAAAAAAAATGAAGTATTTACACATTCCAGAATTTTATTGGCATATTTTTACCTAATAAAAAGGATTTTGGGATTGAGGGGGATGTAAGAAAGCGGTGGGATTGAGGGGGATGTGAGAAAGTGGTGGGATTGAGGGGGATGTGAGAAAGTGGTGGGATTGGGGGGATGTGAGAAAGTGGTGGGATTGGGGGGATGTGAGAAAGTGGTGGGATTGGGGGGATGTGAGAAAGTGGTGGGTTTGGGGGGATGTGAGAAAGTGGTGGGATTCGGGGGATGTGAGAAAGTGCTGGGATTGGGGGAATGTGAGAAAGTGGTGGGATTGGGGAAATGTGAGAAAGTGGTGGGATTGGGGGGATGTGAGAAAGTGGTGGGATTGGGGGAATGTGAGAAAGTGGTGGGATTGAGACGAATGTGAGAAAGTGGTGGGATCGAAGGGGATGTGAGAAAGTGGTGGGATTGGGGGAATGTGAGAAAGTGGTGGGATTGAGGGGAATGTGAGAAAGTGGTGGGATCGAAGGGGATGTGAGAAAGTGGTGGGATTGGGGGAATGTGAGAAAGTGGTGGGATTGGGGGGGATGTGAGAAAGTGGTGGGATCGAAGGGGATGTGAGAAAGTGGTGGGATTGGGGGAATGTGAGAAAGTGGTGGGATTGGGGGGGATGTGAGAAAATGGTGGGATTGAGGGGGATGTGAGAAAATGGTGGGATTGTGAGAAAGTGGTGGGATTGGGGGAATGTGAGAAAGTGGTGGGATCGAAGGGGATGTGAGAAAGTGGTGGGATGGGGGGATGTGAGAAAGTGGTGGGATTGGGGGGATGTGAGAAAGTGGTGGGATTGGGGGGATGTGAGAAAGTGGTGGGATCGAAGGGGATGTGAGAAAGTGGTGGGATTGGGGGATGAGAGAAAGTGGTGGGTTTGGGGGGAATGTGAGAAAGTGGTGGGTTTGGGGGGGTGTGAGAAAGTGGTGAGATTGAGGGGGATGTGAGAAAGTGGTGGGATTGGGGGGGATGTAGAAAGTGGTGGGATTGTGAGAAAGTGGTGGGATCGAAGGGGATGTGAGAAAGTGGTGGGATTGGGGGAATGTGAGAAAGTGGTGGGATTGGGGGGGATGTGAGAAAATGGTGGGATTGAGGGGGATGTGAGAAAATGGTGGGATTGTGAGAAAGTGGTAGGATTGGGGGAATGTGAGAAAGTGGTGGGATCGAAGGGGATGTGAGAAAGTGGTGGGATGGGGGGATGTGAGAAAGTGGTGGGATTGGGGGGATGTGAGAAAGTGGTGGGATTGGGGGGATGTGAGAAAGTGGTGGGATCGAAGGGGATGTGAGAAAGTGGTGGGATTGGGGGATGAGAGAAAGTGGTGGGTTTGGGGGGAATGTGAGAAAGTGGTGGGTTTGGGGGGGTGTGAGAAAGTGGTGAGATTGAGGGGGATGTGAGAAAGTGGTGGGATTGGGGGGGATGTAGAAAGTGGTGGGATTGTGAGAAAGTGGTGGGATTGAGGGGGATGTGAGAAAGTGGTGGGATTGGGGGGATGTGAGAAAGTGGTGGGATTGAGGGGGATGTGAGAAAGTGGTGGGATTGGGGGGATGTGAGAAAGTGGTGGGATTGGGGGGATGTGAGAAAGTGGTGGGATCGAAGGGGATGTGAGAAAGTGGTGGGATTGGGGGATGAGAGAAAGTGGTGGGTTTGGGGGGAATGTGAGAAAGTGGTGGGTTTGGGGGGGTGTGAGAAAGTGGTGAGATTGAGGGGGATGTGAGAAACTGGTGGGATTGGGGGGGATGTGAGAAAGTGGTGGGATTGTGAGAAAGTGGTGGGATTGAGGGGGATGTGAGAAAGTGGTGGGATTGGGGGGATGTGAGAAAGTGGTGGGATTGGGGGGAATGTGAGAAAGTGGTGGGTTTGGGGGGGTGTGAGAAAGTGGTGAGATTGAGGGGGATGTGAGAAAGTGGTGGGATTGGGGGGGATGTGAGAAAGTGGTGGGATTGTGAGAAAGTGGTGGGATTGAGGGGGATGTGAGAAAGTGGTGGGATTGGGGGGATGTGAGAAAGTGGTGGGATTGGGGGGATGTGAGAAAGTGGTGGGTTTGGGGGGGTGTGAGAAAGTGGTGGGATTGGGGGGATGTGAGAAAGTGGTGGGATTGAGGGGGATGTGAGAAAATGGTGGGATTGGGGGGGATGTGAGAAAGTGGTGGGATTGGGGGGATGTGAGAAAGTGGTGGGATTGGGGGGATGTGAGAAAGTGGTGGGATTGGGGGGATGTGAGAAAGTGGTGGGATTGGGGGGATGTGAGAAAGTGGTGGGATTGAGGGGGATGTGAGAAAATGGTGGGTTGGGGGGATGTGAGAAAGTGGTGGGATTGGGGGGAATGTGAGAAAGTGGTGGGATTGGGGGGATGTGAGAAAGTGGTGGGATTGAGGGGGATGTGAGAAAGTGGTGGGATTGGGAGGATGTGAGAAAGTGGTGGGTTTGGGGGGATGTGAGAAAGTGGTGGGTTTGGGGGGGGGGGGTGAGAAAGTGGTGAGATTGAGGGGGATGTGAGAAAGTGGTGGGATTGGGGGGGATGTGAGAAAGTGGTGGGATTGTGAGAAAGTGGTGGGATTGAGGGGGATGTGAGAAAGTGGTGGGATTGGGGGGATGTGAGAAAGTGGTGGGATTGGGGGGATGTGAGAAAGTGGTGGGTTTGGGGGGGGTGAGAAAGTGGTGAGATTGAGGGGGATGTGAGAAAGTGGTGGGATTGGGGGGGATGTGAGAAAGTGGTGGGATTGTGAGAAAGTGGTGGGATTGAGGGGGATGTGAGAAAGTGGTGGGATTGGGGGGATGTGAGAAAGTGGTTGGATTGGGGGGATGTGAGAAAGTGGTGGGATTGGGGGGATGTGAGAAAGTGGTGGGATTGAGGGGGATGTGAGAAAATGGTGGGTTTGGGATGATGTGAGAAAGTGGTGGGATTGGG